>NC_050070.1:8684199-9350776 GCF_009764565.3 Dermochelys coriacea | reverse complement strand
AGACCAGAGAGGCAGTGAAGAACTTCAGAGGGACCTAACAAAGCTAGATGAATGGGCAATGCAAGAGCAGATGAAGTTTAATGCCTACAATGCAAGGTAGTGACCTGTAACACACTCTTCCCAGTGGGTTACATCCTTCCTCTGCTCAAAGGAAGCTTGTCCTGAATGTCTGAGGCCCACAGTGATTCGAATCCCAGACAAGTGCCCATTTATGTGACATCTACGATGTTGGTCGACACGCAGGGGACTGGAGCTCCAGAGCAAAAACCATACGCTGCTAACGCTCTGTGGCTGGGGACTGTAACAATTTATATCCTCGGTGGATCTTCATATTGATATGGATAATGCAGATATCCAGCATTTACATTAGGTAAGATTCTTTTAAAGATTAAAAGGGATATAAACCCTCATGCTCCAGCACAGAAGCAAACTTCGAACTGACAGAGGTAAAGAGGAACCTGCCCCTTAGGGCAAGTTATACCACTGGCATCCACTAGGATGTAGCTCACACATCTGAAGCCGCTGTCAGTATCAGGATACTGAGTAGATGGAGCAGTGGTCTGATCCAGAATAGCAGTTCTTATTAACCTATTAGAAACCCAGAAATCCTTACTCCAAATCTTATGCTTTTCTTTGGAAAAGAACAAAACACCTAGGTCATGTAGAGACCAAAGAGGGTCTTTTAAAAGAGAACTGACCACTAGATTGAAAAAAAAGAGAGAAATGGCTATTTTGTTGATCATTGCCATCTTCTTTGCCTTTCTTCAGCTCTGATTAGGGCCAGACAGCATATCCAAACAGCATCTCTTCCTCTCAGAAGTTTCAACAATGAATTCACTCCGAGTATGGGCCCACTTAGAGTTACCACCAGGATGGCTGCAGTGACGTGTGTATTCAAGGGTGCTCATCTCCTGCACAAGAGAAACAGTTTGAGGTTATTGGTGTAGGCACAAAACCACAGGAAAACAGGAATTTTCGTAACAGATCAACCCAGAAACATGCACACAAGAGAAGTTGCTCATTCGTTGTTGGTATGCAGGGAACGAGGTTTTCAAACATTGGTCTCTGGTTATGTGTTTATCATAAGGGCAAGTTACTGTGGGTGTAGCTGCATGCTCACAATTGTCATTACTGGCAGGGGAGGTCATTTGGACATCTGAGTACCAGATTTGCAGGTGCACTGGCCTAGCTGTCCAAGAGCAGCAACAAAACTACAGGTGCACAAACAGAGGCTTGGTTAAAGGTGGGCATAAATTTGCCCCAGGACATCTACTATAGGTCCAGATTTGCTTTCGATAGCCGTAAGTATCACTAGAAAATAAGGACACTGAAGACAGCTCATTTTCCAACCCAAATATGAATCCCATCTCAATAGGGGACAAAAAGGCACTTGCCTGCCTGACAAAGAACCTGCCCATTATGACACTGACCTGCTTTCCTTTGTGAAGGCTGGTATCGTAACAAGGGGGAGGTCTTTTATGGCTTTCAAGGGTTACATAAGCAGATCCTCAGCTCGTGTAAGTTATCATAGCTCCATTAAGGTAGATGGAGCTGTGACAATTTACAGCAGATGAGGATTTATCCCAAGAGGTCTTGGCAGGCTCCATCCACCCAGATCCCTCCCACTGAGTATCCAAGGGGTGCATAGTAGCTAGCTGGAATGTTAAAACTTTACTGAAGGTTTCAAGTGAAAGAGAAAGACTCTGATGGGTCTAACCTTCTACATTTATTCATGGACCATTAAAACAGCAGTCCTGTAACAGAACCTCTGGGCCCTGCACTGTTAACCTTTTTCTTTATTGAAAGTGGACCATTTATTCCTATGTTTTTTGTTTCCTATCTCTTAGCCAGTTACTGATGCATTTCTTCTCACTCTAAGAATACTTAGTTTGTCTAAATAAATTAAGTTATCACATTCTTTTTTTTCACTATTTTATAGATGTTTGTAAAGGATCCTAATCAATTAGTGAAGCACACTGTTCCCTTGCAGTAGTTGTGCTAGTTTCTCCCCAACATAACATGTTCCTCTAGGTGATTTACAGTTCTGTTTTTAATTATTTCAGCAGGGACCCAAGCCTTGTCGGGGTTACAAGGACTCTGCCACACAGGAGAGTGGAAGGGGAGTCCTCAAGTCCGGCAGGCCTCTGGGTAAAGGAAGTGGGAGCGAGGACTAAGATCCTTTTGCTAGCCCATTTCACTGGGGTAGTGTACAAGCCAGGAGAGTACCTGCAATAGCGGGCCTATTTACACTAAGATACGACAGATGGTCTGGTACCATAGGAGCTGTTCCATCATTCCAGCAAGAGTGTTATGCACTCCAGCCCCACCCTCCACTCCCCACCCCTCCTCACCTCTCTCTGTCCGTGACACGTTCTACAGAAGAATTTATGGCCAATGTGGGATCTGCCAAGTTTATAAAATATCTATGGCATGGGGCAGTGTGTCTAATTCAGGGGCCTTTTGCCTGACAAGCCCTTCTAGGGCAGAAGTTATCACATCCAAACTCTTGATCTCTTGCATTTCTCTTCCTCTCCGGCACCTCTGGACTACCCTCCAAGGCACATTGCTCAGCTTAGACCCATCCATGGCCTCCCCCCGAAACAGCTGTGAAGAAAAACTAACAGCAGAGCTCCCCAAGGTTCCAAGGTCTATTATTTGTCTACTGCCTTTAAAACAGCAAACAATTTTTCACTCTGTCATATTTTTTTCTGGATGCCATACCCTCCGAGATAAAGTGGAGCACACTCATCTCTGTCATTGTTTGGGAACAGAGTAAGGCATCCTAAACTCTACGACCCATTATATAGTTCTTATTTTGGTGCTGAATTCAGACAGTTTTATAACGAGGGAAAGATCGACTAAGAGACAACAGACTTTTGTCTCAAAATCGGAGCCCACGCAGAGCCAACATATGCAGTGCAGGGTGTCCTGCTTTAGTGATTAGCTATCTGAGTGATGGTGTTTGGGGAGTTGGTGGGTCTTGCAGAGAAAACAAAGACCCAGCACAACGTGCTTGGGACTGAATGCAAGACTGTCATAAAAATAAAAGGAAGGGTAACCACCTTTCTGTACACAGTGCTGTAAAATCCCTCCTGGCCAGAGGCAGAACCCTTTCCTCTGTAAAGGGTTAAGAAACTAAGATAACCTCGCTGGCACCTGACCAAAATCACCAATGAGGAGACAAGATACTTTCAAAGCTGGAGGGGGGAAAACAAAGGGTGTCTGTCTGTCTGAGTGATGCTTTTGCTGGGAACAGATCAGGAATGCAGACTCAGAACTTCTGTAAAGTTAGTAAGTAATCTAGCTAGAAATGCGTTAGATTTCCTTTTGTTTAATGGCTGGTAAAATACGCTGTGCTGAATGGAATGTATATTCCTGCTTTGTGTCTTTTTGTAACTTAGGGTTTTGCCTAGAGGGATTCTCTAAGTTTTGAATCTGATTACCCTGTAAGGTACTTACCATCCTGATTTTACAGAGTTGATTCTTTTACCTTTTATTTAATTAAAATTCTTCTTTTAAGAACCTGATTGATTTTTCACTGTTCTTAAGATCCAAGGGTTTGGGTCTGTGTTCACCTGTACAAATTGGTGAGGATTTTTATCAAGCCTTCCCCAGGAAAGGGAGTGTAGGGCTTGGGGGGATATTTTGGGGGAAGACGTCTCCAAGTGAGCTCTTTCTCTTTAACATGCTTAACACGCTTGGTGGTGGCAGCATAGGGTTCAAGGACAAGGCAAAGTTTGTACCTTGGGGAAGTTTTTAACCTAAGCTGGTAAGAGTAAGCTTAGGGGGTCTTTCATGTAGGTCCCCACATCTGTACCTTAGAGTTCAGAGTGGGGAAGGAAACTTGACAAAGACCGTCTTGATTTCCTGTTTACAATGACTCATACCTCCTTGCTCTATACCCCTTAGTGGTCGCTCTGATGTTCACAACTCACTCCACAGGTCTCAGAATGTAGAAGTGGGAATCTTCCTTATGCCAGAATCCCATAACCTGAATGACATTTAATGAACAGTGCTGAAAAGCCCCCTAATCCTGTCTGGGGATACAATTCAGTCCCTAATGAGACTGCTAATTATCTTCCTAACACCACCAGTATCCCCATTTACAGTCCCACCTCTTACCTGGAGTAGCCATGGAATCTAAAAAGACAACAGCGAAGTGTAGAGGATCTTCATGGCTGAAGGTCGGCTAGGATCCCAGTGTAGTTGGAGAGCTAAGAAACAGAGTCAGAGTGAGATCATTATGAGATGAAGGTAATAAGATTCTGCATTTATACAGAGTTTCCTGAGAGAGAGCAGGATAGGAGGAGGAATATACATTAATTGATCCATGCACACTGCTTGCTACTCACACAGCCTTTGTTTTCATTTGTCCCCAGTTCATCTGAGCACAAAAATACTCAGCTCCCGGGTACTTCATCACTGTGGTTCACTGGCCCTCCCACTGTATTATTAGCCCTTTCATGTGGCTTTTGCACAGTTCACTCAGCTTCAGCATTCCGGCGTGTGTGGGGAATTCTTCCTCCTTCCTATCCAGCTCAGAAAGAATTTGACAACTTGCAAATTAGTTGCAAACAGAAAGACGTCAGTTGTGGGCCTAATGAATTAACAAGAGTGTACAGTACATATTTGGAGCAGGTCCTGGGTTCGCGAGACCTGAGGTAATTTTACAGGGTCTTAAGTATCAACAAGTGATGATTGACAGTCCAAATAGAGAAATCTCTTCTCCTTCTATCCTCCTCTGTAAGGGAGATGTTATAAAGGTGGGCTCCTGCCTTGGCCGCTATCAACCTGAGAGACTCCCAATGAATTATGTCCAAGAGACAAAGGGAAGATCTAAATATTAATGCGAAACTTGGGTTGTCTTCTGGACTTCTCCCCAGTGAGGCTCAGCAGGGCAAAGCGTATCCAAAATTAAATATGCCCATCAGCTCCAGTTCTCTTTTTATTAGCATAGATCCTTTGCTGTGGCTGGATCGCTCAAAAATAGCAGATATTACTATTTAATATTTATGTTATAGCAGTGCCCGGAGGGCTCAGTCAAGATTGGGCACCTTTTGTCCTAGTGCTGTACCAACAAGAACTACATCTCTGCCTTGAAGACCTCACAATCCAAGAAGGGAAACAGAATACGAAAGGTTTGGGGAGAGGGAGACATTTGAATAAATACCCTGTTCCTAAAGTCAAGACTGGATGTCTTTCAAAAACTTACGTTGCAGCTCAATCAGAGGTTACAGGTTTGATGCACAAATTACTGGGTGATGTTCTCTGGCCTGCGTTATGCAGGAGGCCAGATTAGATGATCATAAGGGTCCCTTCTGGCCTTAGAATCTATGAAGGTAAGCAGATGTGCATTTTTTTATCTTATCCTTTAGTTGTGTAATGCCAGAAAAGTAGAGCTGATGGGCTCATTGTCAAGTGTTATATTGTCAGTCATGGCCAGGGCTTTCAATGTGCTGGAAGAAACGGGGTTCACTGAAATAGTTATGGATTATGGGCCTCAGAATTGCTGAGAAACTCCACTCCTGTGGTAGTCAGTAGAAAAAGTGGTTACTAAATACAGGCTAAAAGAAAAGTAGTACTTGTGGCACCTTAGAGACTAACAAATTTATTTGAGCATGTTCAGATAAATTTGTTTGTCTCTAAGGTGCCACAAGTACTCCTTTTCTTTTTGGGGATACAGACTAACATGGCTGCTACTCTGAAACCTAAATACAGGCTGCATGTCCACAACTTTCCTAAGTGATTGATCAAGGGTAGTGGGGGAGAGGGCTGAGTTCTTGTGTGTCCAGCCTGGCACACCTGAAGGGCAGCCACTTACTAAAGCACCCAAAATCTATGTCTGCTTAGAACAGATTATGGCCTTAATACACTGGTCAGGGGCAGGTGGAGTCATCTGAGTCTGTGTGGCAGGACATATGATCCAGGAGGCCATAGTGAAACTTAAACCTAATAAGGGGGATGGCAATAGGGAGGGCACCTATACAGTGCTGGCAGAGGCAGCAGCCTATGACTTGGGTATTTAAGGCCCCAGGAACCTGACATTTTCACATCTGGGGCCAGCTCCTCAGCTCGTAAAAATGCCTCGTAGCATCATAGGTTCATAGATTTTAAGACCAGTAGGGGCCATTAACTCATCTGGTCTGACCTCCTGCATAACACACGCCATGACATTCCACCCAGTTACCCCTGTATTGAACCCAGTTACTTGTGTTGGGCTAAAGCATAATGTCCAGAAAGGCCGCCAGTCCTGATCTGAAGAGTCCCAGACATGGAGAGTCCACCATTTCCCTTCGTAGTTTGTTCCAGTTGTTAATCACCCACTTGTGTCTTATTTCTGGTTTGAATTTGGCTGTAAACTTCCAACTGTTAGTTCTTGTTCTGTCTTTCTCTGCTAGATTAAAGAGCCCTTTAGTATCTGGTATTTTCTCCTTGTGAAGGTAGTTATACACTGTCATCCAGTCACGTAGAAGGTAGTTATACACTGTCATCCAGGCTTCTTTCTGATAAACTAAACAGATTGAGCTCTTTACATCTCTCACAGAAAAGCATTTCTTAAAGCCCTTGAATTGTTTCTGTGGTTCTTTTCTACACCTTCTTCAGTTTTTCTTTAACCCTTCTGCCAGGTGCTGTTGACAGCAACAAGGGCTGGGTTGAATATCTACGGGCTCCTCTTAACAATACAACACAGAACCAGGTTGGACTCCCACCCAGTAATCTGGGAAAACTAAACATCACCCCAGGGCACCTCCAAGAGGCAATACTTCCCCTCTCACAAGCACTGAGTCTGGGTATAACAAAAGGAAATGGTGATTAAAAGGAAGATGGAACTCAACATTAATTTGGGAACACACTGCAACAATGATTCAAAAGCATGTAAACCATAAGTAGACACCCACCCCAGAGTACACTAGGCAATGTCCTTCGCCTCAGTTTCCCACCTTGTGGTGTCAAAGTCCGCTGAACAAAAGTCCCTATAACACACCTCTCCCCTCTCCCTCCACCACACCCCACTGCTCTGCTGCTGCTGGCCGGTCCCCACTGTCACTGCAATTCTGGGTTTTGAGGTTCCACCTCTTAGCCCAGTTCTTAACAATTTCACTGGGTCACGGGGAACCTCACTACTATCACAGCCTCTGCATGACTTTCGCTACAATTCCACCCCCACAGATCTAAGATTTAGCCTCTAGACCCACTCAGCAGCAATTTCAGTTTTAATAACGACTAAACAGAAATACAGACTCTCAATAGAGCCTAATCAGTTCTCTCTTTAAACAGTAAGGTAAAAGAAGTTAAATGGTACCTATGACTCTTTACACACCTGCCACAACCCTAAGTAGAAACATTTGCCCCCATCCCTCATAACATGCAGGGGGATCTGGCATCTGTACTCCTTGGTTAGCAAGTGAGGTTCAGTTTAGGGTGACCCCTCCCCTCCCCCAATCAGGGCATGCTAAGTACCGTTCTGCTGCCCTTTACTCATACAAAAAGGATAACATTTCATTACCCCTGCATTCAATACCAAAGTGAATTATAACCCCAAACTAGCCAAGACTGGTCATTTTGGCAAAAGGGCTGAAAACCAAGACAGAGTAGGTATGTCTATGCAAATACGGTCTGCTCCTGAAGTCTTTCCCCCTCTTCATCACTAGATGTCAGGGGAGAGCTCATTCAGCCCCTGCTTACATTTAATTCTGGACACCAGAACTGCATGCAGTATTCCGGTGTTAGCCTCATCAATTTGGAGGTAACATCACCTGCCTGCTCCTACATGCTGCTTCCTTGTTTATATATCCCTGGACAGCATCACCCTTTTTCCCACAGCATTGAAACCCACTGTAATGTCTGCTGAGAAGGGGATTTTTTTGACACTTCAGTTGGGGCCCAAATCAAAAACACTAGCTAGCTTCCCACAAGTAGAAAACGCATGAGCTGATGTTGAACTGTTTGTCTGCTATGCCCTAAATCCTTTGGGGTCACTGCTTTCCAGGATACAGTACCCCGTTCTGTAGCTGTGGCCTGTGTTGTTTGTTGCTAGATATGTGACCTTGCATTTGGCTGTATTGAAACACATTTTGTTTGAAGGAGACCAGCTTACCAAGCGAGGGGTGTAGTTCCATTGACATCAATGGAGTTGTGCTGATTTACACCAGCTGAGGAAGTGGGATCTGGATGGGAAGGAAGAGGGGACCTGAAAAGAGTGGAAGCCATTATCCTATAGTATCAATCTGTTTCTCTCCCCATGGGTACTGTGATTTTTCTCAGTGAGGATTTGAACAGAACCTGATCATGCCAGAAATTATAAGAGATAGAACTCCCTGATGCTTACATTCCCACATGTACATTGGGAATTATTTTGGGGTTGATCATTCTTGTCCTCCTAAAGGTTACACAGCGTCAGAGCCTCAACTGATGTGTGTTGGCATGGATCCACTGAAGTCAGTGGAGCTATGCCAATTTATACCAGCGGAGGATCTGTCCCACAGCCTCCAGTTCTGCTTGATGGACACCAGACAAGGTCCATACCTGAGAGAAACAGGTGCAACTGCCTTACCAGATGCTTAGGTCGGCAGCATTTCTGCCTTCCATTCCTGCAGGTCCCCAGCTCCACTTCATCCCGGCTATCAATCTTTGTGCATTTTGTTTTACAGTAACCATCACGTCTGATGCTAGACTGGGTGTCTGGAAACTGCCGGTGTCCTACAAAAGGGAAAGAGTATCTAATTCCCCAAGGATGGTACAGCACTTAGCGTGCTAACCTGGGCCTTACGAGACCCAAGTTCAAGTCCCTGCACTGCCACATGTTTCCTTTGTGGTCTTGGGCACATCACTTAGCTTCTCTGTGCTTTAGCAGCTTAGCTGTACAATGGGAAAAATAGCACTTACCTATCTCCTGGGGGGCCTAAGGCTCAATGAATTAAAGTTTGTGAGGCCCTGTAATGGTGGAAGCCAGCTAAGACATATAAAATGAGTAACAAAGATAGATTTAAAACACAAAAATCCAGGCATGCTGGGATTTGGTTTAGAGGTATTTGATTCCTACATAGAGCAGAAGCATAGCAGCAGGATGGGTTTTCTAGTCTTACCCATGCACCAGGTACTGCAAAAGGGAATCATCCACCCTCTCCCATTACCAATTACCCATTCTCCTTGCACTTAGCAGGAAGGCAGACTGACTCACCGTGTGTGCCGCTGCTCCCATGCCATCAGTAGCAGACCTTGAGCACAGTAACTGTGGTCCCAAATTCACATACTCCCTTCAAATCCCGATATCTGGAACCTGATGCTCCAGATTTCCTACCTCATTCCAATACTGGGGACAGGAACTGTACCCCTTATCAGTGTAGTTTCCTAATACTCACTCATGTCATGGTTTACAGTTATAGTAGTAGGATTTAATGTTTGTATTTTTTATAATTTAAAATAAAGCATAATAAAATAATAATGTACATGAAACTTTGGGTTTGTCCTGCCAAGACTTCCCCGGAGCATCGTGTCATGACCGACAGAACCCGGATCCTACCTACCCGTGATCAACCTAGTTGGCCACTAGATTGATCCGGACTCTGGACTGGTAACTACAACATTGACTGGAGGGACAGCATTGTGTGTGTGTGTGTGTGTGTGTGTGTGTGTGTGTGAGAGAGAGAGAGAGAGAGAGAGTAGTCTGATTGAATGCATATGCATTTGTTGTATCTTCAATAAATGCAGCGTACTGCCTTTTCCCCTGAAAATGATCCCATGTGCTTCTTATAAGCATAATATTTTCGTGGAGAATTATGAAGGGGGGAAGACCTGCACTGTGATCGTTTAACCTACTGCTAAATATTGCTAAAAGGTATACCATACGTATAAAGGAATCGATCATTCAGGTGTGCACACCCCTGTTCGTAGAAGTGCCGGACAATAGCGGGAGGATTAGAGTCCTCTCTCTGACCCATCTGTTGGGGAAAACTATACAGATATAAACTGTTTGTACAAACTGTCTAGGTATATACACCCTCAGTCGTAGAAGTGCCAGGCCATAAGGGGGAGGGTTCGAGTCCTCGCTCCTATTCATCTGTCCGGGAAAAATTGCATCGGTGAATATACCCTCAGCCGTAGCAGGATCGAGCCCAAAAGGTAGGGGTCTTAGCGTTCCCCCTCCTGCTCTGTCAGGCCGAGTTTTTAGTGGGTATAGACTTTTTGTGGTGTGTAAGTCCCAGCACGAGCATGGGCACGGAAAAGTTATAAAAATAAAAGAGTCTTCTGAGAACAAAGCTCAAAAAGGGCAGAAAAAATTGGCATTCATACTCCTTTTAAACAGATCTTGTTCTGTTAAACCAAACTCTGAAGGATATAGGAGTTTGGGCAGTGTAGTATTTTTGTGAGTAATATTGTGGTGATTTCACAATTTAAAAAAAGATGTTTAAGGAAAGGGACCAGGAGGGGTGGGGGCTAGTTAAGGAGCCCACCCTCCTTGCTAAATTGGTAGTGGAACAAAGCCTGTGTCCATGGAAGGGGCGGTTCAGTGAGGAAAGGAGGATCAGCACCAGACAAGCATGCAGGCAACAAATAAAGAGACTGGAAAACAGGTTGGGAGCCCTGAGGGGCACGGTGGCAGGAGTAAGGGAAGCAGTAAGTACAGGCATGGGGAATTCAGATCCCTGGAACAATACTTGGAATGGTGAAATCTGAGTTGATGAAAGTGTCATTTTGGAAAATAAGCAAGTGATTTAAGGAAAGAAAGTGAGAAGTTAACTCTCCAGAGGCTGGAGGGAATTAAGCAGTTGAACGTTGTAAAAATGTTAAAAAGGAAAAGTGTTATAAAAAGAGAATTCTTGGTTTCTTTGCAGCCATTCTGAAGGAAAAGTGGGCCCTTTCCCCAAAGGAATGTCTGTAAATAATCCAGGTGAAAAAAAATCTAATTTAAATAATTTGACTATGGACAATTTAGTCAAATTTGATAAAAGAACATAAAGGGTTTCTATTGGAACTTAACTGCCCCCAAATGTATACAAATGTAATCTATGGACAGCTGTGTACAAATTAAAGCGGTGTAAGAGTTGTTAAGCAAAAAAGTATGTATGTATCTGTGTGTATAAATATATTGTGTAAAGATGTGGAGTGTTTAGGACCTAAACCAACACTCCTGGTTTGCTTCAGAGTAGCAGCCGTGTTAGTCTGTATTCACAAAAAGAAAAGGAGTACTTGTGGCACCTTAGAGACTAACAAATTTATTAGAGCATAAGCTTTCGTGAGCTACAGCTCACTTCATCGGATGCATTTTTAATTTAAACTCCTGGTTTGTAAAACTCTTGATTTTTGGGTTTAAAATAATTTTCATTTTTAAATAACACCATTAAAATCCATTTGAATCTTTCATTCAAAGTTACAAAACTGACAGACTTTTTGCCAGACACAGGTAACTAGTGTTGTTTGGCTTTGGTATTTAGCATTTAACCCTTAAGGTACCTCAATGCTTTATAAAGTTCAGTATCTTTTTAAAAACAAAAGTCATGGCTGCAGCAGGGCAGTCAGACCAAGAAGAACGGAAAGAGATTCTGGATTTGTTTTTTGGTAACAAAACAGCAAATAAAAGCTGTAGTAAAAAAATTAAAATATCAAAAACAGTTCCCCTCTGGAGCAACAGCAGGGGTGAGGTGCACAGAACAAAACAAAAGCAACATTAGGAACACTGAGCCTTAAGGTGGCTCTAAGTAATCAAACTGTCACTTTAATAAGGGTACATAAAAACTCTGTAAGTGCAAAAAAAACCCAGTTACACCTTATGTAAAAATTAATATGGCTAATGTTATAGAAGTTAAACTATGAAAAAAATGTGTATTTTCCCCAGAACATGTGCAATATATATTTAAGAAGGGGTAAAAGGAATGCAAAAACATAACATACTACTTAATTAAAATCCTATTAGGGCTCCAAAGGGAGCCACAATAGGTTGTGTTTTCTTTTTCAGATTGCTGTGTGTTTTGAAAGCAAAAATTAAAAGTAAAAAGAAATCAAAACTCTGGTGAAAGTTAATTGTGTTCCTCTTAAGACAGAGTTTCTGAGCTGCTGATGGCTTTAAATCCAAAAGCAAGCCAGAAAGCGTCTGTGTTACTGCAAATTACCTAACTGATAGAGCAGGGACTGGCAACCTTTCACATGTGGCCCATCAGGGAAATCTGCTGGTGGGCTGGAATGGTTTGTTTACCTGCAGAGTCCACATGTTCAGCCAATCGCAGCTCCCACTGGCCACGATTTGCTGTTCCAGGCCAATGGGGGCTGCGGGAAGTGGCGCGGGCTGAGGGATGTGCTGGCCACCGCTTCCCACAGCCCCCATTGGCCTGGAACAGCGAACCACAGCCAGTGGGAGTTGTGATCAGCTGAACCTGCGGACGCTGCATGTAAACAAACCGTTCCGGCCCGCCAGCGGATTTCCCTGATGGGCCATGTGCCAAAGATTGCCAATCCCTGTGAGAGAGGAAGGAGAAAACTGCCCATAAATGGCAGCACAAAGAAGTCAAACCTAAAAATAAAAGGACAGGTTAACCCTAAGTAGAAAAATATATATATACTTTTGTGTGTGTGCGTATGCAGTGCTAAAATCTGAAGACAGGTAGAAAAGGGGTCTGCTTATACACATGACACCCCTACCTTTTAATTCACCAAAACCCCAAAAATATAATTAGATTAAAAAGCCTATGCAAAACTTTCAAGAACATTGAACACACTGGCCTCAAAAACAAGTGGTCTAAATAAAAAAAAACATGGTATAACAAAATACTTTTAATAAATTTAATGTTAATATTAAACATTAAAATAAACTTAATGTTAATAAGTACCCCTGTAACAATGTATAGTGTGTATAAATTTTGGAAAGAATCTTTAAGGTCATATGGTAATGATGCTTCTCAGCTATTACCTGTGAATAAACTTAAAGCTTAGCAGAGAAAAAAAAAAATTACAAACTTGGTATTTTGTATTAAAAAAAAAAACTCCTGAGGTACACCACCTCATAAATTTAATAACTGAACAATGAAATAATTCACCCTAAACCCTAAAAAGTAAAAGCCATTGAAACCTGGCCTGCCTATAAAACAAAAACACAGGAAAGTATGGGAGTAATTCATCTGTTTTGCGTGCAATCAGCAAGGGTATTTGTAAAAGAAAGGGATATTTTAAGAAATAATCTGCCACCCCAAAAGGGGTAGAAACATATTTTTTGTTTTTCAAAAAATCAGGAAAAGCTCGTACCAACTGAAAAGCAACCCAAAATACCATAAATCTACTGTCGCAACAAAACATGTGTTTTGTGTTTTATGTTTTGTCTTGTGTTGTTTGTTTCATTGCTAGCATTGTTGTGTATTGTGTTACAAAAAAATACTGCATTAAGCAAAAAAAAATAATAAGCATTTTAGCTGTATTTACAAAAACCAATATTGCAAAAGGGCAGAGGTCAAGGAATGCCAGTCTGTTAATAGGGAAACATCCTCAGGTAGCAGACACCATATTAGAAGGGATTGGTTTTGAATTAGGAATTATAAATACTATAGACCTGAAGGTATTTAAAAATAAGTTAAGTTCCTTGTCACAACTGCAAGATAGTCTCATTCACAAGCAGGCAAATACTGCTGTGAACTTGGTACAAATAAGTCTGGGCAACATGGAATATGTGGAGGTGCCTAAACACCACCTCCTGGCTGCTGTATAAACAACAAATAGAATAAGGCAGTTTTATTCCCTAAGCCATAGAATGTACTAAAATGCAAATTCTTAGTTTAGCATCACTTGAACATAATATGTTTTGGGTAATATCTGGGAACATTCGGGTATTAACACATCTTTTAAAACAACGGAAAAGGTCCTTGTTCAATACCTACAAATATAAATAAGTGCAATATGTTTCCAGCATGGTTAAGCCTGATTTGTTATTAGGTATTGTTAAAATTATTGTTAAAATTGCTCACCAACAGTCTGTGGAGACAGAAATATGAAAAGTAAGCCCACTCCCAAAATTGAACATGGGATCCCTTTTGGCTACCCCAGGTTATGGGTCAGTGGGCTGGGAAAAAGGAGAAATCATTGGACACCCGAGAAGGTACAAAGTGTAGCCCTCAGAAATGGGTGTGCTTGTCCCTACCTGTCACCACAGAACCATGCAGCAAGGATGCATCATTAGGAACATGTTTATGGGACGAACTAAAAAATGTGACACGTGTTTTGTACAACAAACACTGTGTATATGCTACATCCTGGGAAACAGTATTTTAAAAAAATGCAAGTATCAGCCAACTCCTAGTGAATGAATGTTGAAATGTCAGAGGAGGGCAGAATGACAACTCTAAAAATGAGACAGGCATCTATCAATGGGGACAAGACAGCTGTGATCAAAACCAGCCTGGGGTAACTCCCTGAGAGACTTAATAAAAGAGCAACAACAACAATTTAAGAAAACAACACTCGTCAAACAACAATTAATTACAGCATGATGGTGCAAAACTGATTGGTCCCAATGAAGGAAAATCACTATATAAACAGGGGGCCTGGCCATGAAACTTTGGGTTCGTCCTGTCAAGACTTCCCCGGAGCATTGTGTCACGACTGACAGAACCCGGCTCCTACCTGCCCATGATCAACCTAGCTAGCCACTAGATTGATCCGGACTCTGGACTGGTAACTATAACATCAACTAGCGGGACTGTGTGTGTATGTGTGTGTGTTTGAATGCATATGCAAGGGGACCGTTGCCCCCTTACTAACAGTCAGTGGGGATGTTTTAGTTGCTAGCTCCCAGTACTAAAAGGGGAAGGATCTATGGGAAACCAGGACCCTGAGACTGACAGCCCCCAGGAACAATGGGGAGAGGCCAATGCTCCAGGTCAGCCTGAATGACGGGGCGGGCAGGCTAATCAGGGAGTCAGGAGGCCAGGGAGGTCCCGTCCTCTGTGTGAGCTGGATTTGCCTGGGTCAGACAGAGTGGGGCCGAGCTAAGGAGAAAGCAGGGGCCCAAGCTAAGCTGAGGAGCAGAGCTGGGCCAGATCCACAAGGACCAGAAAAGCAGCTCAGAGAGAGCAGCCCCTGTCCTGGGAGCAGAGCTGCAGCCCCAAAGCCAGGGGCCCTGCCCAGAGAGAGCAGCCTTGTTGGGGTTACAAGGACTCTGCCAGACAGGAGAGTGGAAGGGGAGTCCTCAGGGGCAGGGAGGCCACTGGGTAAAGGAAGTGGGAGCGAGGACTCAGATCCTTTTGCTAGCCCACTTCACCGGGGTAGTGCAGAAGCCAGGAAAGTTCCCCACAATAGCGGGACTATTCCCCCACTTACACATATGCTAATCGTTGTATCTTCAATAAATGCAGTGTATTGCCTTTTCCCCTGAAAAAGATCCCGTGTGCTTCTTATAAGCATAACGCAGTCCCCTACTTGTTTCAGTCTTACTTGCAGTCGCCAGGGCCACCAAGAAGAGAACAGCAAACAGAATGTAAAGGATCTCCTTTGCTGAAGGTGGGGCTGGCCAGTCAGAGGCACTGAGACAGATGGAGTGTGTAATTGTCCAAATGGCATATGTGAGAAGTCTCTGTATTTATAGAAAGTCCCCTACCAGAGAGCAGAGCACAAGGGGAGGAGCATAAATTAGTCACTCCCCAAATACAGGTTGCTGGCTTCTCAACCCCGTTCAGGTCACTCTGACCCACTGGATCCGCTCTCAATAATATGCACTTCCTGATTATTCAGCACTCATCTCTTTCTCTCTTTTTTTTTTTTTTTGGCCCTGTCACACTGACATTATGTTTCTCCCATGAAATATGCACAATTCTCTCCACCCCCGCAGCTGGGCAAGATGGGGTGAAATTCTCCCTCCTTCAGATCTGGCTCAGAGTGGATGTGACAAGCAGCAAGTTAGATCCCAATTCAACAAAACACCGTCAGGCGTATGTATAATGAACAACATGCAAAAGAACGACGGGTTTGTCTGCATTCGAGAGTTTTGCCAGTTTACCTGCACCTGCACGCGAGGGGATGCAGCAGGCCTGACCTTAAGAGATCAAAACCCATGAGCCAGATCCTCAAAAATCAAGAGATTGACTCCTCCCCAAATAACCAGATGTGTTTAGAAAGGTATTTTGGACTGCCTCTGCCTTTTGATTTTTGAACTCCCCGGGGCCCACCCTTAGTGTGGGTGTCTGACAGAGCTGCCCATTCTCCCAAATTTACTGGGTTAGGCGATTCTGGCCCCTGTGGCAGGAGCTCACATCCCAACTCTACCTGTCCCCTGCTCAGCAATTAATTCTGCCCCCAGACACCCAAATCAATCTTGTCTCCGCAGCCCCCCATCAGTTCAGCACCCCCGAAGGCCCCAGCCCCCATCAGTTTTGCCCCCTCCCCCCCGCTCTATAGCTCCCTCCTCTCCCTTTCTCATCCTTTGAGATCGGCATCACATTACTGCAAAGAGGGGGAGAAGAGCTTTTCCTATAACAGCTCCGATTGGTTGTTCTGCTTCAGGAGGCAGGGCTGTAGGGCTGGCAGCCAAAGAGAGAGGGGTTTTCCCCACAGGCTGGGCTTAAATTCCTCTGAGGGCTGGAGCATCTGGCATCATCAACATCAGACTGGCCTCAGCCCCTGCTGAGAGCCTCTTAATTAGGGGGGGAAAATCACAAGAGTTAGCAATACTGGGGGTGTTTATCCCACCCACCCACACTGGCAGAGAAAGAGTTAACTGGAGCTAGAGAGCAATTAGTGACTCAGTTACACCTGCAGGGTGGGCGAGGCCCAATTTAGGATTAGGCCCAGCTGGAGAGGAGCTGGGTGATTAATGAAGAAAGGACTGACTGCAGAGAAGGAGAAGGGAGGTAGAGGTTAGGCCTGGCCTTGGGATCCTCTCCCAAAAAGGGAACTTTTGAAAAGGGCCAGGAGAGGCATTGGGAAAGGACAAGAGTGGAGTGAGATACTGTGGTGACCCTTTTCAGAGTAGCAGTCGTGTTAGTCTGTATTCGCAAAAAGAAAAGGAGTACTTGTGGCACCTTAGAGACTAACAAATTTATTAGAGCATAAGCTTTCGCGAGCTACAGCTCACTTCATCGGATGCATTTGGTGGAATGCATCCGATGAAGTGAGCTGTAGCTCACGAAAGCTTATGCTCTAATAAATTTGTTATTCTCTAAGGTGCCACAAGTACTCCTTTTCTTTTTGTGGTGACCCTTGACAAACAGGCCAGATCCCCTGGAGGCAGTTGAGGGAGATGGACACCCACACAGAGAGCCTGGGAAGAAACAGACAAGGAGCTGGGGCTCCAGGGAGAAGGCCCTGGGAGATGTTGCTCTGAGGAAGAGCAGGCAAGAACTCTGCAGAACCCGGGAAGGGGCAAAGAGCCTCTGGAGCAGAGAGCCCAGAAGGGGGCTGCTAGAGAAAAGAGCCTAGAGACTGGGTATGAAGTTGTCCAGGGAGGCAGCAGACGTTAGCTGCTTGCCCACAGGGTCCTGGACTAGAATCAAGCATAGAGAGAGGGCCTGGGTCCCCCTACCAGCCACTGAGGAAGGTGGTGTAAGGACCACAGAGCCCAGAGTCAGGCCAAAGACCTGATGTAAACTTATTGGATTGTTGTTTTATGAGACTGCACGTGACCTGGCTGGAGAGCCGAGCCGTGAGAAGAAGCAGAACATCGCAGGGCTGGAGTGGCTGTCAGCAGGGGACGTTAGAGGATGCGAGCATGGTACACCGTGTCCAGCCACCAGGGAGTATGCCAGGTGGTGAGTCACTCTTCTGCCTTGTATAAAAGTTTTTAGATGTAGTTTTATGGGTATAAAAGGTGCTTATGCCAGTATAACCAATCCTGGTTCAGGAATGGAAATAATCATTACTAGTATAAGGCACCTTTGTATGATTGCACCCATATTAGGGGTTGTACTGGTATTACTAGGTCAGTTTAAAAAAAAATTCACACCCCTAACTGACATAGCTATACTGGTATAACTTTTCAATTTAAATCAGCAGAATTGCTGAAGGAGAGGGACTTAACATTATTAAGAGCATGGTCTTGCTGTGATTCATGGGATCACATTATTCATGGGATCACAAGTTCTCAAACTTGGGGTCAGGACCCCTTAGGCAGTCACAAAGTTATTACTGGGGGGTCGTGAGCTGTCAGCCTCCACCTCAAAGCCCACTTTGCTTCCAGCATTTATAATGGTGTTCAATATATAAAAAAGTGTTTTTAATTTATTAGGGGGGGTCACACTTGGAGGCTTGCTATGTGAAAGGGGTCACCAGCACAAAAGTTTGAGAACCACTGCATTATGGGGACAGAGAAGAAGGATGGTACAGTGGTTAGCGCTGTTGCTTGGGTCTCAGGAGACTCAAGCTCAGTTCCCTGCTCTGCCATCAACTTCTTGTGTGACTTTGAACAAGTCATCTAGTCTCCCTCTGCCTCAGTTCCCTATCTGTAAAATGGGGATGATACTTCCCTACCTGGCAGAGGTGTTGTGAGGATAAAAACATTAAAAATAATGAGATGTGAGGCACTCTGATACTATATTGATTTGGGCCATATAAATACTGGAGTTGGAAATTTTGCATTTTTGGTGAGTATTTGCAGTGTTGAAAAAAGGACTTCAGTGTAAGTGCCAACTACACTATTACAACAGAACTTTTAAGTACAAATATACTGTGGAAATAGTACTTAAGTATTTATAAGTACACATACGAGTATAAGCAAAAGTACTTTCAACTCCTGTATTCCCTGCAATTGTCTGGACAGCAATCTAAATAATATAAGAATCTAGTGGAAGAGAGCAAAAAAGAGCAACAATGCAATTTTATTCATATACACAAATAAACATGAAATACATTTGAGATTTTTTTCCATTGGTAAATGCATTTACAAATTTCCTTTCCAATGTGTGTGTAATGTATAGACAACATATATTCCATGAAATGGCCATTTTTCTTCAGTAACAGCATAATTTCCTCCTGAAGACGGGATGTGATTGTTTTAAATAACAATTCTGAAAAAATAAGTTACTTATGCTTGAAAATGTAGCGAAATACAAGCACTAGGTAGAAAATATTTAAAGAACGGAAATTCAAGTATGTAAAATGCATTGTAAATATGTGCTTGAGTACATGGGGGCCCTGAGTTTTTGGGAAACTAGTGGATATAGGTGGAAATCTTTGTGACTTAAAACATTTCATAAAGTTTATCGGGATGATTATTCATCTGGAAATCCATATGGGAAAGTGCATTATTACTCTTGATAAAATGCTTCAGTTCTCCAGTCAGGAAGTAGAAACAACATCATGTGATTTTAGGTGACCAATCAGACAAGAGAAATAGCACATAGTGAATAATTAAAGTTATCTGTTTTGTGAACAATTCACATCCTGAAATATATTCTGCCAAATCATTTGGCAAACACCTATGAATGACAAGAAGGAAATCAGGTTTGGTTAGTGATTGATTCAGTCAGCTCAGGCTCCTCCAGCTTTTCATAGTATGGGCCACATCTTAAGGAAGAAATTGTCTTGTGGACACCTGCCCTCCCATTTGCAATCACATAACATCCATGTGGCACCTGCAGAAACTGAGGCAGAGATGCTCCCTGGGAAGCAGGTGGTGTTGGGCTGAGATGCCTGGAAGAAGGGATTCCCCAGGGTGCTGTTTGACCGTCTTATTGCAGACTAGTGTATATATGCAAACAAAACAAATTACACTCTGAATATATCCAGACTCCTCATCACTGATATCTCCTCCACAGGGAAACCAAACTGCAAGGCTCTGGTCACCTGCTACCACTTGGCAGAGGGGTGATATGGGTGCCAGAATGGGACATAGGCATTGGAAGAAGGGTCAGCAATACAAATGTGATTCAGCCTGACGTAGACTGTTTGTTTGTCTGTGCTGCATCTCTGGGGCCCGATATTTTCCTGTAGAGGCAATTGTGGACATGGCATTCTAGAGACTAAAGGAATTTTCCTGAAGACTTCTAGGGGATAGAATTACGTACATCTCTGTGTAATTTGCACATCAATGACCACACTTTCAAACAGGCCCTCCAAAATTATACCTCCACCAGTGTTGAGCACCTGTACGTTTTTGTGCACACAAACTCTGTGTCTGCATATGCAAAAGAGCAATTGTGTATATAACTTCCAGTTTGTTTCCTGCACTTAGTTACCATGTTTGCCCATGCAAACATGCATTTGCATGCACAAACATCTGTTACCCACACATAGACTGATATCAGCAAAGTTTTGGAGGCTACCTTTGAAATGTTGACCCCCTAGATCAGTGGGTTTTAAACTTTTTTTTCTGGTGAAGAAAATTTCAGTTGATGAAAATTGTTGATGCCTGCGACCCAACGGTCTGGGAATAAGGGCTTTGGGGTGTGGGAGAGGGCTCTGGGCTGGGGCAGAGGGTTGGGGTGCGGGAGGGGTCAGGGCTCTGGGCTGGCGGTGTGGAAGGAGGTCAGGGCTGGGGCAGGGGATTGGGGCACGGGCTTATCTCCGGTAGCTCCCAGTCAGCAGCACAGCCGGGGTACAGAGGCAGGCTTCCCGCCTGTCCTGGCACCATAGACTGTGCTGAGCCCTGGAAGCAGCAAGCAACAGGTCCCGCCCCTAGGTGGAGGCGCCTAAGCGGCTCCACACGGCTCTTACCTGCATGCACCGCCCCCCTAGCTCCCATTAGACGGAAACGACCTGAACTTTGAAAAACACTGCCCTAGGTCCCACAATCACTGTGAATGGTACTTTGCCTTCCGGACACATCTGTAGTGTCAAGGGACCTGAATTTGGAATGATGACTTTCATGCTATTCTTAAGAGAAAAGTATTCACTCAGAAGAGAACAAATCCCATCTACCTGGCCAGTCAGCCACTTGAAGTTGCTGACCAAGAATTTTTGAATGAAAGAAAGAGGAGAACTGGCCTAAAAATAAACCCATTTCACAGATAAAGCAAGTTCTCCAAGAAGTACTTGGAGTCACAGACACAGGAAACAGTATGTTGGGAAAACCATAAGGAAAATGAGAGAGACCGTTTTAGCTTGTGTGAGTGTAAGCTTTGTGGCCTGAAAGCCTTAGTGATCTCCCTGCTCTCTATTGATACCTGTTGGTAAAATGGGAGAAGAATAGCCCTGAGCTGCTTGACAACTCTAGATAGAAGAATGAGCTCTCTGCTGTCATCTATTGATGAGCAAGAGGAAACAACTGAATGGGCCAGGCCTCATTTGCATTTCTGCTATGAGACAGTTTTGGGGATTTTTGTCAAAATTCAGTAAAGTTTTTTAAATTGGGAGGAGGGGGTAAAAACCATTATTATTCCTATAGGGTAACAAAAGGAGAAGAGAACTGTACCACATGTGCTTGGGGCGAAGAGTCACCCTGCCCGATACCAAAGTCTAGCCCAGTTGGATAGTAGAACCTGAACAAGACTGGAGCTAGGAGGGGCTCTGTGCTGATCTGCTGGTGGGAGTGTATCCTTAATAGGGAGGACTCTGTTTAAGATCTTGTGTGCTACTGATTCCTATCTGAAGACTTTTTGAAGAGGTGGTGTATTTCAGTGGTGAGAGACAGTGTAGAGCTGGGTGATGTGGTACAAACAGCTTTTTCTGAAGTCACAGAGGCCAGCAGCATAGCTGAGGAATTCTGCTGAGGGCCTACTAACCCAGCAATTGAAGTTGTAATCACTACAGCTAGGTAGGTGGTAGAGGTCATCACTCCAAGCAGACCAGGCAGCACTTCTGTTAGGAACTAGAGATGGGTTTGCCCAACTCTGGACTCTGCCAACCTCAGACAGCAAATGGTGAGTGGGAGCGGGTCAGAGGGGAGAAGTGGTTATTGCAGGAACACGTTGCCTTATTGGACACTTGCATTGTGACAGGAGGACTGAATTTAAAACTTTTAATTACCAAGACCTTCAGAGCAGGGGTGAATCTTACTTAATAGATCTATACAGATTATGTTGCTTGACTATTCCTGGCTTTCCCATGTTTATCATATCTTTATCGTCCCCACTCCCCTCCACCCCAAAGTTGTAGGGTTTTTGTTGTTTCTGGTTTGGTGGCTTTTTTTTTTTTGACTACAGACTCAGTGCTTGTAAAGGGGAAGTGCTTCCTATCAATGGTGCCCAGAGAGTATTTAGTGTTCCCAGGATTCTGGATAGGGGCTTGAGTCAGTGCGTTTGATACGTTTTCAGAAAGAACCCCTAGATAATTGAACCTGGCCCTTTTTGCGTCCGACATCACCAGCTAGAAGGGTCACCTGACCAATAAGAAAGTGTAATGTCAATAAGGCAATAGTGGGCACAATGCAAAAGGCCGTGCAAGTGACCCAAATAGAATAAGGCTGATGAGTATTGAGAGAGAGATCCATTAGACTGTTGTGTGGTATCTTGAGCACTTTGGTTTGGAGGCAAGTGTGACCTTCAAAAAAACAATTCATCTCTCTGTGCTTCAGTTCTCCATCTGTAAAGTGGGTTAATAAATCTTCCTTTGTCTGTTTGGACTGTAAACTCTTTGGGTCAGGATCCGTCTCTTACTGTGTTTGTACAGTACCTAACACCATGCAACCCTGATCTTGAGAAATCTACGTGCTATTGTTCTTCTACTACTCGACAAGAATAAAAGCAGGACACAGTAAAGGCCACATCACACCCACTTGTTTAATAAGTTGAAGATCCAGGAGTAGAACAGCTTGTTCTGTTGATTCTACTCCTCTCCTGTTGGGTTTTTCAGGACTTCCGCTGGTTTCTACTGTTTACAGCATACCCAGGCCCCGTCATGGCAGCATCCAATTCTGTTTATTGGAAAGGTACATGACGATTTGCACTCTCCACCATTTTTCACACAGTATTGTGTGTCCCGAGCTGCCCCAGACCCTGCACAAGGGAAAGAAAGTGTAGTTATGTAGTAAGGCCCTGTGGATAAGCAGAGCTTTGCACACGTGCAGACCACAGAACTTGTTGGATTGAATAGGCTGGGACGGGGGAAGTGGAATAGCCTCAGCCTCTCACCCCATATCGACCATCCGAGCTTGTCAGCTACCAAAGGGGTGTAGCCATGGGCAAATTAAACCCTGAGTGCCTGGGGGTTCTATCTCACTACCTGAGGCTCAGTACAGGCCATTGGCTCGAAGATCACAACTGAGCAGCAGGTGGCTCAAATTTGGTTTTCCTTGCTGAATGTTCATGGGAGATAATTTAGGGGTAGATGCCATTCTGTCCCAGGTCTTCCAGCACAGGGAAGCTTCTGACCTTGGAAAGGAGGTGCTACTCAACATGGCTGTTACTACTTGTCTCTCCCCACCTCTACAAGTGCAGGATCCCAAAGAACCAGTAGAGGTAGTGGCTGCACCGGCTCACTTAATACCCTGTGAGCTAGATCCCTACCTGTGCCTCAGTGAGCAGAAGCAGCTGATGTAACTATGAAGCATCCAGACAGGGGAGAGGACAGTAATTCAGAAATGGTAATAAAGGCTTGAGGAGGTTTCCTCCTTGCAGCTCTCAACAAATCCTGTTATCTCTGGAATTCCCCTTCCTCCCTGGCACTCCTCTTGGGATGGTTCTCAAAGAAGACCAGCTGCCTCAACTCAGACCATTCGTATGTAGGAGATAAGGACCCACCCTTGCTCTCCTTCCAGGCCCAGAAAATGGGCAGGATCAGACTGAAGAGCAGAATCCGAATGTTTGTTTCTTGGCAAATCTTTCTGATTTGTTGTTCAGGTTATCTCTGGGTGAGAAGTAAAGGGAGGCAGATAATTTGGGGCTCGCATCTCCTCACTTAAATCAGCTGTAACTGCATTGTTTTAGTTGAAAATACACCCATATAAAGCTGGTGTGACTGGACAATCGGGTCTTAAATTCCCAAATAAGAGTCGATTAACACGGCTATTTTCAGTGAGGAGCATCAATACTCAGTCCTATTTAGTACTGAGGGACCAAAATCTCTTCTTGGATCATAGGCTCCAAGGCCAGAAGGCACCATTGCGATATCTAGTCTGATCTTCTATATAACCCAGGCCAGAGAATTTCCCCACAATAATTCCTAGAGCAGAGCTTTTAGGAAAAAAAAATCCCATCATGATTTAATAATGCTCAGTGATAGAGAATCTGTCGCTGTCAAAAATGTATGCCTTGGTTCCATTCTGAATTTGTCTAGCTTGAACATGCTCCAAAGGCTGCAAGTTGTACCTTTCTCTGCTTGACTGAAGAATCCACTACTAAATATTTGTTCCCTTAACCTTCTCTTTTTATTAAGCTAAATAGATTGACCTCTTTGTGTTTATTACTATAAAACATGTTTTCTAATCCTTTTATCATTCTTGTGGCTCTTCTCTGAACCCTTTCCAATTTACCCACATCCTTCTTGAATGGTGGCCAGAACTAGACACAGTATTCCCGCAGCAGTTGCATCATTGCCAAATAAAGAGGTAAAATAACCCCTCCCCTCCAACCTCAGATTCCCCTGTTTTATGCTTCCAGGAATTGCATTAGCTGTTTCTGCCACAGCATCAAACTGGGAGCTCATGTTCACCTGATTAGCTACCATGACCCCCAAATCTTTTATAGAGTCATTGTTTCCCAGGACAGAATCCCCCATCACGTAGGTACATACTTAGTTCCTAGATGTATACGTTTATAGTCAGCCATATTAAAACACATATTATTTGCTTGCGCCCAGCTTACCAAGCGATCCAGATATCTCTGTATTAGTTATCTGTATTCTTAGTTATTTACCATTCCCACAGTTTGTGTCAACTGTAAACTTTATCAGTGATGATTTTGTTTTTTTTTTCAGGTCATTAATAACAATGTTAAATAGTGTTGTGTCAAGAACCAATCTCTGCGGGACCCCACTAGAAACACACCCATTCAATAAAGAGTCTTCTTCATTTACAATTACCTTTTGAGATCTATCAGTTAGCCAGCTTTTAATCCATTTAATGCATGCTATGTTAATTTTATATCGTTCAAGTTTTTTTAATCAAAATGCCATGCTGTACCAAGTCAAATGCATTATAGATGTCTGAGTATATTACATCAACACTATTAGCTTTATCAACCAAATTTGAAATCTTAAAAAAAAAAAATCAGGTTAGTTTCATGGGATCTATTTTCCATAAACCCATAGTGATTGGCATTAGTTACATTACCTTAATTCCCTTAATTCTTTATTTATTGAGTCCTGTATCAGCCTTGCCATTATCTTGCCTGGGATCTTTGTATCCAGATAGGGGAGAGGGCAGTTACTTAGAGATGTTTATAACAGCTGCCCTTCTACTGCAGGGAGATTCCTCCTGGCAGCTCCCCACAAAGCCTGTCGTATCTGGAGTTCTCCTCCCTTCTTGGTGCTCTTCTTGGGAAGGTTCTCAAAGGAACCCAGCTGTCTTAACTCGGTCCCATTCATAGACAGGAGATAAGGTCCCTCTTTTGCCCTTCTCCCAGACCTTGATTACGGTCAGGATTTGATTAGGAAGCAGAATCTGAAACTGTTTCTCTTGGCTCCTCTTTCTGATTTGTCATTCAGATGGTCCCTGGACCGAGAGCTAAAGGTAGGCAGATATTTGGGGCCCAAGTTTCCTTTTCCTTAAACCAAGAGTAATTGCATTGAATTCAATGGAGCTAGAACCGCATAAAGCTGGTGTGATTGGGCAAATGGGCCTTTCATTCCCAAATCAAAGGAAACTGGCAATACTATATTCAGTGAGGTGTACCAATGTTTAGTTGAGTTCAAATACTGAGGGAGCAAATTCTCCTGTGGGTCTCACCACTGACATCATAGAATATGGAATACATCATTATTTTATCCTCATCCCCACCAGGATCCATGTTTGCTATCTGTTACGCTTTCCTCTTACCTCTGGTAGCCATGGAGACCACTAAGAGAACAACAAACACAAGGTAGAGGATCCTCATAGTTGGAGGTCCGCTGGGATCTCAGCAAGCCTGGAGAGAAGAGGAACAAAGAGGGTCTTTAAATGATGAAGTGGAGCAGTCCTTGTATTTATAGACTGTTTCCTAGTACAGAGCAGGGTGCAGGGAGAAACATAAATAAATTGATCTTGAATTGCCCATTGTTTGCAGCTTATCATCCATTGATGTCAAGTTGACCCACTGTTTCAGTTTACAAGACACACATTCCACCTAATCAGTACTGATTGTCCATTGGTCCTTCCCATGTGACGTTTACCCTGGAAGCCAGATTTGCAGGCGGAATTCATCCACCACATCCAGCTCCCTGTGGTCAGAGGGAATTTGGGGAATTGCAAGTTTGTTTCTATTAACAGAACAACAATATAAATTGTGGCTGTAAGGAGAAGGGTGGTAATGGTTAACTCTTTGTAGCTCTGCTACTGGGAAATGGACGAGCCCTAGCAGGATATGATCATGTGGGAGTGGGGAATAGCAGCACATTGGACCCTGATTAGGGTTCCTAGATAGTAACATATGACACATAATAATTCTTCAAGGCTTCTTCCAGACTGGAGAGAGTGACTGAAATTGAACAGAAGACTCTCAGTTCCCAGATGTAGTTAGTTTTAATGATTCAGAATGCTTATTTCAGAGCTGCCAACTCTTGCTATTTGATTACTGCTCTCATGATATTTGGTGATTTTGTTAAAGCCCCTGGATTGATATTGTTATGCTGGAAGGTGTTCGTGGCTTCCATCAATCACAGACCTGGTTAAAAAGTCTCTAGGTGTGTTCCATTTTCAGCCTAAATAGAAGTAGCAATTATGCCCCTTTATATACGTAGCTGGAAAGACTAGAAGGCTACTGCCCAAGGCACTGGGAGACCTGGCAAAAGCTGAGCAGAGTTATGCCACACGGTGGTCTCAGGGGATTTCCTAGGACTGGTTGCAAAGCTAGAGGTTAGGAGATTGACTGGTGGCAGGTGTGTGAGAGAGGCAGGAAGCTACAAGACAGTGAGAGAAGCAGATGTGAGTGGCCCCAAGTGGGAGCAGTGGCACAGAGCTCCTTGGGCACAGGACTGGCTGGAGAGGCAGGCTTAGAAATTGTGAACAAAAACACTGTCAGTGTTTCTATTGTGTTCAAGGGAACAGGGCTTTGAGTACATTCTTTATAAATAAACAGGATTGCAACAGACTTGACCTGACTCCTACGACCAATTTCTCCTTTTCAATCCATCAGGGCCCCAAGTGTTGACTAATGGCTCAGGCCAAATGGAAGTACCAACTGAAATATATGAGAATCTCAGCTTTCATTTAAAACAATAATAAAGGTAAATTTTTAACCTTCCTGGGTGTGGCGAGAAGATCAAAAATGCGATCCCTAAAACTTGCCACATAGAAAGAAGAGCAAGAGGCCCCAAATGTATTATTTCTAACATTTCATTACGTTTTAAGCCAGTCTCAGGTTTTTAGGGTCTAACTCATGATTTTTGAATGTTTGGGGATAGTGGCATTCTTGTCTGATAAAACCGAAACTGATCAGATTGGGATGGATACACAAGAAAAGTGAGTTCAAAAATGCGTAAGGGCTGGAGAAAATGTTTTGCAGGGAGAGACTTAAGGAGTTTTATCTGTTCAGCTTGTCCCAAAGAAGATTGAGATCTGAGTGAACAGTGTCTAAATGCCTTTATGGGAAAAATGGTTCTAATGGGCTTTTTAATCTAAGGGAGAAAAGCATAACAAGAACTAATGGTGGGGAAACTAAAGAAAGAAGAATTCAAGTTCAAAATAAGACAATTTTTATTACAGAGAGTGAATAACCCCTGAAACAAGCTATCAAGGGAAGTGGTGGATTCTCCATTTCGGGGTGTTTTCAGATCAAGATTGGGTGCCTTTCTAGAAGACACACCTCAGTCGTATATTCCTCAGCAGATCTGATTCTTCTTCATGTGATTTTATTTCATAACCTTTGTGCTCATAAATTCATAGCTTTTTAAGGCCAGAACAGATTATTTCATCTAGTCTGCCTTTCTATACAACACAGCCAAAGAATCTCACCCAATTTCCTCTGTATTCAGTCTAACAAGTTCCATTGGGTGAAAGCAGCTCTTCCAGGGAGGTATCCAGTCTTGATTTGAAGACATCACCAGACAGAGAATCTACTTTCCTCGATCAATTGTTCCAATGGCAACCCCCTGTGAAATCGCAATGGAGTCAATCACATTTTTGTTAAAAGAAAAAGGAGTACTTGTGGCACCTTGGAGACTAACAAATTTATTAGAGCATAAGCTTTCGTGAGCTACAGCTCACTTCATCGGAATGCATCCGATGAAGTGAGCTGTAGCTCCCGAAAGCTTATGCTCTAATAAACTTGTTAGTCTCTAAGGTGCCACAAGTACTCCTTTTCTTTTTGTTAATACAGACTAACACGGCTGCTACTCTGAAACCTGTCATTACACATTTTTGTTGTTTCATTCCTTCCTTCCACCCTTACTGGGCCAACTCAGGTATCCTCTCTCTGTGCATGGATTTCTATACATCCTACATCCTTTGGCCCTCACTGAAGGGAAATGCCCGCAGCCTATCTATGAGAACAGGATTCACAACTACAGCATTAGGAATGGTATTGTGAGATGGTCTGTGCATCTGATGGGGTTGGAGGATGTGATTCAATATCTCTGCCCTGGTTCAGGTAGGGAGAGAAGTATTCCATCTTTCTAGAGGATGCTCTGGGTACTTCGGCTCTCCCGCCCAGGTAGCACGGAGATGTGCTGTGGGAGAGAACACTGTCTCATGCCATCAGAAACACCTCAAGGCAGAGTGGACTGGGTAAGTGGAGGAGATGTCATCTGCGTAGCTAAGATGCTGATTGAGGGGAAACCAAGCTACAAAACCTAGGGCAGGATTTACATCCCATTGGGAGAATCCACATTCTGGGTGCCATACTGCGCACATCACTGGGGTCAGTGATCCTTACCATTGTCAGTTGTCCCATTGACTTCAGTAGGGCTACTGGTGGAAATAAGCATTACGCCTGTGTCTCTGCTGGGGAGGATCAGACCCTCCGGTAGCACGCCAGCACGCAGGGAGGGGTGTGCATGCTGCACCCTCCTAGTGCAGCTTGTTCCTCACCACCTACTAACTTGCTACCCCAGTTGTTTGCTCTGGGTTCCTGTTTCTTCCACCCTTAAACACGGAGATTTTAAGCTTTGTCTGTGGTGCGGGGCTTCCTTTAATTGTGTTTGTGCAGCACCAAGAACAATGGATCCATATCTCAGTCGGGGGGTCTCAGTGCTATGGTAACACTGCTGCGAGAGAAGAGTGAGAGAAACACACAGGATATGTGGAGGCAACAAGGAGTCATCTTGTTTAATAACAGATCATAGAATCATAGAATATCAGGGTTGGAAGGGACCCCAGAAGGTCATCTTGTCCAACCCCCTGCTCAAAGCAGGACCAAGTCCCAGTTAAATCATCCTAGCCAGGGCTTTGTCAAGCCTGACCTTAAAAACCTCTAAGGAAGGAGATTCTACCACCTCCCTAGGTAACGCATTCCAGTGTTTCACCACCCTCTTAGTGAAAAAGTTTTTCCTAATATCCAATCTAAACCTCCCCCATTGCAACTTGAGACCATTACTCCTCGTTCTGTCATCTGCTACCATTGAGAACAGTCTAGAGCCATCCTCTTTGAAACCCCCTTTCAGGTAGTTGAAAGCAGCTATCAAATCCCCCCTCATTCTTCTCTTCTGCAGACTAAACAATCCCAGCTCCCTCAGCCTCTCCTCATAAGTCATGTGCTCTAGACCCCTAATCATTTTTGTTGCCCTTCGCTGTACTCTTTCCAATTTATCCACATCCTTCTTGTAGTGTGGGGCCCAAAACTGGACACAGTACTCCAGATGAGGCCTCACCAGTGTCGAATAGAGGGGAACGATCACGTCCCTCGATCTGCTCGCTATGCCCCTACTTATACAACCCAAAATGCCATTGGCCTTCTTGGCAACAAGGGCACACTGCTGACTCATATCCAGCTTCTCGTCCACTGTCACCCCTAGGTCCTTTTCCGCAGAACTGCTGCCGAGCCATTCGGTCCCTAGTCTGTAGCGGTGCATTGGATTCTTCCATCCTAAGTGCAGGACCCTGCACTTATCCTTATTGAACCTCATTAGATTTCTTTTGGCCCAATCTTCCAATTTGTCTAGGTCCTTCTGTATCCTATCCCTCCCCTCCAGCGTATCTACCACTCCTCCCAGTTTAGTATCATCCGCAAATTTGCTGAGAGTGCAATCCACACCATCCTCCAGATCATTTATGAAGATATTGAACAAAACGGGCCCCAGGACCGACCCCTGGGGCACTCCACTTGACACCGGCTGCCAACTAGACATGGAGCCATTGATCACTACCCGTTGAGCCCGACAATCTAGCCAGCTTTCTACCCACCTTATAGTGCATTCATCCAGCCCATACTTCCTTAACTTGCTGACAAGAATGCTGTGGGAGACCGTGTCAAAAGCTTTGCTAAAGTCAAGAAACAATACATCCACTGCTTTCCCTTCATCCACAGAACCAGTAATCTCATCATAAAAGGCGATTAGATTAGTCAGGCATGACCTTCCCTTGGTGAATCCATGCTGACTGTTCCTGATCACTTTCCTCTCCTCTAAGTGCTTCAGGATTGATTCTTTGAGGACCTGCTCCATGATTTTTCCAGGGACTGAGGTGAGGCTGACCGGCCTGTAGTTCCCAGGATCCTCCTTCTTCCCTTTTTTAAAGATGGGCACTACATTAGCCTTTTTCCAGTCATCCGGGACTTCCCCCGTTCGCCACGAGTTTTCAAAGATAATGGCCAAGGGCTCTGCAATCACAGCCGCCAATTCCCTCAGCACTCTCGGATGCAATTCGTCCGGCCCCATGGACTTGTGCACGTCCAGCTTTTCTAAATAGTCCCTAACCACCTCTATCTCTACAGAGGGCTGGCCATCTCTTCCCCATTTTGTGATGCCCAGCACAGCAGTCTGGGAGCTGACCTTGTTAGTGAAAACAGAGGCAAAAAAAGCATTGAGTACATTAGCTTTTTCCACATCCTCTGTCACTAGCTTGCCTCCCTCATTCAGTAAGGGGCCCACACTTTCCTTGGCTTTCTTCTTGTTGCCAACATACCTGAAGAAACCCTTCTTGTTACTCTTGACATCTCTTGCTAGCTGCAGCTCCAGGTGCGATTTGGCCCTCCTGATATCTTTCCTACATGCCCGAGCAATATTTTTATACTCTTCCCTGGTCATATGTCCAACCTTCCACTTCTTGTAAGCTTCTTTTTTATGTTTAAGATCCGCTAAGATTTCACCATTAAGCCAAGCTGGTCGCCTGCCATATTTACTATTCTTTCGACTCATCGGGATGGTTTGTCCCTGTAACCTCAACAGGGATTCCTTGAAATACAGCCAGCTCTCCTGGACTCCCTTCCCTTTCATGTTAGTCCCCCAGGGGATCCTGGCCATCTGTTCCCTGAGGGAGTCAAAGTCTGCTTTCCTGAAGTCCAGGGTCCGTATCCTGCTGCTTACCTTTCTTCCCTGCGTCAGGATCCTGAACTCAACCAACTCATGGTCACTGCCTCCCAGATTCCCATCCACTTTTGCTTCCCCCACTAATTCTACCCGGTTTGTGAGCAGCAGGTCAAGAAAAGCGCTCCCCCTAGTTGGCTCCCCTAGCACTTGCACCAGGAAATTGTCCCCTACGCTTTCCAAAAACTTCCTGGATTGTCTATGCACCGCTGTATTGCTCTCCCAGCAGATATCAGGAAAATTAAAGTCACCCATGAGAATCAGGGCATGCGATCTAGTAGCTTCCGTGAGTTGCCGGAAGAAAGCCTCATCCACCTCATCCCCCTGGTCCGGTGGTCTATAGCAGACTCCCACCATGACATCACTCTTGTTGCACACACTTCTAAACTTAATCCAGAGACACTCAGGTTTTTCCACAGTTTCGTACCGGAGCTCTGAGCAGTCATACTGCTCCCTTACATACAGTGCTACTCCCCCACCTTTTCTGCCCTGCCTGTCCTTCCTGAACAGTTTATAACCATCCATGACTGTACTCCAGTCATGTGAGTTATCCCACCAAGTCTCTGTTATTCCAATCACGTCATAATTCCTTGACATCACCAGGACCTCCAGTTCTCCCTGCTTGTTTCCAAGGCTTTGTGCATTTGTATATAAGCACTTGAGATAACCTGTTGATCGCCCCTCATTCCCAGTATGAGGCAGGAGCCCTCCCCTCACAGACATTCCTGCCTGTGCTTCCTCCCGGTATCCCGCTTTCCCACTTACCTCAGGGCTTTGGTCTCCTTCCCCCGGTGAACCTAGTTTAAAGCCCTCCTCACTAGGTTAGCCAGCCTGCTGGCAAAGATGTTCTTCCCTCTCTTCGTAAGATGGAGCCCGTCTCTGCCCAGCACTCCTCCTTCATGGAACACCATCCCATGGTCAAAGAATCCAAAGCCTTCTCTCCGACACCACCTGCGTAGCCATTCGTTGACCTCCACGATTCGACGGTCCCTACCCAGGCCTTTTCCTTCCACAGGGAGGATGGACGAGAACACCACTTGCGCCTCCAACTCCTTTATCCTTCTTCCCAGAGCCACGTAGTCCGCAGTGATCCGCTCAAGGTCATTCTTGGCAGTATCATTGGTGCCCACGTGGAGAAGCAGGAAGGGGTAGCGATCCGAGGGCTTGATGAGTCTCGGCAGTCTCTCCGTCACATCACGAATCTTAGCCCCTGGCAAGCAGCAGACTTCTCGGTTTTCCCGGTCAGGGCGGCAGATAGATGACTCAGTCCCCCGGAGGAGAGAGTCCCCGACCACCACCACCCGCCTTCTCCTCTTGGGAGTGGTGGTCGTGGAACCCCCAACCTCAGGACATCGCATCTCATGCCTCCCAACCAGCAGAGTCTCCTTCTGCTTTCTCCCCCCAGACATATCATCTGGTCCACTCTCCGCATTGGTACCTGTGGAGAGAACATGAAAGCGGTTAGTTACCTGTGTCTGTGTTACTGGAACCCGGACATTCCGCTTACCTCTTCTGGAGGTCACATGTTGCCAAGCTTCTTCACTGGCCTCTTGGCCCCTCTGTGCAACCTGCTCTATATCTTTAGAGCTTTGTGCCCCTAGAAGGCTATCCTGAGTTTGGTCCAGAAAATCCTCAGTCTCTCGTATACAACGCAGGGTCGTTACCTGTTGCTCCAGACCTTCAATCTTCTCTTCCAATATGGAGACCAGCTTGCACTTTGTACAGACAAAGTCGCTTCTGTCCTGTGGAAGAAAGACAAACATGGCACATCCAGTGCAGGTCACAACAGCTGAATCCCCCCCCTTCCATATCACCTACCTACTATGAGCTTCCTCAGAGACGTTGGCAAGATGTAAGCCTCACTGGGCTCACTCCAGGCGAACTCCCAGGCAAACTCCTGCTGTGAGCTGCTCTGCTGTCCCCGCTGCTCAGCTGGTTCGCGAGGCTCTGGCTATTTTTAAACAGCCAGGCTTCCCTGACGCAAACACACAGACACCCTAATGCCCGCCCCCTGCAGGCTAGCAGCCAATCAGACACTCACTCAGGCTCTCTCCCTGCCCTCCCAGCAAACACACGCTCGGATACTTCCTCAGCAAGCAAACACACACACTCGGATACTTACCAGTCCCAGGCAAACTCCAGCTGTGAGCTGCTCTGCTGTCCCCGCTGCTCCGCTGGTTCGCTGCCGCTCAGCTGGTTCGCGAGGCTCTGGCTATTTTTAAACAGCCAGGCTTGATGGAAGTTCACAAACCATGACAGATCTTTCTGGTGATTCAACACGTTCTGTACTGGATTTCTTCAGGATTCCCCTAGTTGTGGTTATGTGGAGGAAGTTCAATTTCTTCAGGGAGCAATCTATTCCAATGTTCAGATACCACCTCTGTTTCGGCAGGTCAGTGTGTCCCGAAATGCACCGTAACATGACCAAGAGAAAGGAAATATGGCTATTTAGTAAAGCCCTTTTGATGCTAAAGCAACACATACATGCAGATCACAAGACTAGCTCCCTTGTGGGACTGTACAGGTAGGGCCCATGTGATGTGGCAGGGCCTAGGTGATGTGGATACTCTCCAGGGGCACATGGATGGGGTGATGAATCTCCTTTCTCTTCCACCCCCCTGGTCTTTAGAGCTTGTCAGCCACACAGTAGGAGTGGAATTATAATGCTCACATAAATGTCGGCAGGCAGTGTCAAACCTGGGACCTTTGGAGCTAAATGCATGAGCCTCTACTGCATGAGCTAAAAGCCACATGTCTCTTAGCTAAGGCTGTAGCAGACTCATTAATCTCTAAGTGGTCTCTGCGCCACTAGTGGGGACAGAGCACCACTTCTATGAGGTGTGTAGGTTACACAGGCTATACTTCCTAAAGGGGTGTAGCATCAGGCACACTAACCCCTGTGCCGGGTAGTTCCAGGAGGGTGGGTGTCACTCCCTTCAGTGCTGCCTCAAGGGCAGTGCAGCACCACACCACACTCAGTGTGGGCCATTCTGTCATGGCTGTCTGAGTACAGAGAAGCTTCCGGCCTTGGAAAGGAGGGGTTGCACCCCAGCATAGGTGCCCCATTTCTCTTCCCCAGCTACGGTGTTGCTATTTTAAGGGAACTAACAATAATAGAGTAGAGAATTAATACCTCAATATCGCACGTTGCTATTCTCCATTTGCTATGATCTGATCTGACACGCCTTACATGAGCACAGCTTGTTCATAGGACACGCACCTCCCTGACATACTTCTTGGGAGGGGCACTAGTGCACTCCTGGAATAGATGATTTTACCCCAATCACTACCAGGATCCACGTTCCACCTGATTGGCTTTCATCTTACCTCTGGTGGCCCTGGAGAGCAGTGTGAGAACAGCAAACACAAGGTAAGGTACCCTCATGGCAGGAGGTTGGCTGGATCTCAGCAAGTCTGGAGAGAAGAGACACAGACAGAGAGTCTTTAAAGAATAAAGCAGAAAAGTCCTTGTATTTATAGCAAGCTTCTTAACAGAGAGCCGGGTGCTGGGAGAAGCATAAATCAGCCTATCTTCAATTGCACATTGTTTGCAGGTTAACCCCCATTGATGTCTCTCTGAGCCAGTGGGTCCAGTCACAATACAAACCTCCCATTTATTCGTGTCACGTCCCTTCCCATGTGACACATGTTCAGTGCCCAACACCTGGAAGCCAGACGTGCCGGTGGAATTCTCCCTCCTTCACGTGTAGCTCCCAGACCCTGTTGCTGTTTCCCTCAGCTGCTTCCTACTTGTCTTGGTAGCTCTGTCCCCAGGTTACAATGAGAGCTTCTTCTGCTTTCTGTGGCTACTTCAGCCTTCGTGGGGTCTTGCCAGATCTAAGGCAGGATCCCAGGGTTCGCTCTTCCTTTAGTTTCTTGCCAAACCCCCTCCTTTCTAGAGAGTGACTGCAGAGTTCCTTTTTGCAGCCCCCTTCTTGCATTCCACATCCTAGTTTTATAGCAGCTTCGCCTGCTCCTGCCCAGCTGGGCTTCCTCATCCATTAGACCTTGTCAGCCCAGACTCTCCCCCAAGTGTAGCCTGTCACATGCTTAATTGGTCTTCTTACTTATTCAGGCATTGTCATCACAGGGGGTAAACTCTGCACCGCCATCAGAGCTGGGCCACTCAAGTTGGCTGATTGCCATGCCTCCAGTGTGTCCATCTTCCCAGACATTCATTTGAGCTCTGTCGCTGAACAGAGCAAGTCTCCTTCATTTCCTGGAGCACCACTCTGAAGAACTAGCCGTTTACACTCTTCTTGATACAGCTGAAGTATTGCTGTTTGAAGGGAACAAACAGGCAACCCTTTAAAATTCCCTTTGAGCCCAGGGAGCAGCACATGAAGGAGGCAGAATTCCACCTTGCACGTCTGGCTGCCAGGTGTTGGGCACTGTACATGTGTCACATGGGAAGGGACAATGTGACACAAAGAAATGGGAGGTTTGTATTGTGAATGGACCCACTGGCTCAGAGACACATCAATGGGGGTTAACCTGCAAACAATGTGCAATTGAAGATAGGTTAATTTATGGTCTTCCCAGCACCTGACTCTCCACTAAAAAACTTGCTACAAATATAAGGACTTTTCTGCTTTATCATTTAAAGACTCTGTTTGTCTCTCTTCTCTCCAGACTTGCTGAGATCCAGCCGACCTCCTGCCATGAGGGTACTTTACCATGTATTTGCCATGGCCACCGGAGGTAAGATAAAAGCCTATCAGGTGGAACATGGATCCTGGTAGGGATTGGGGTAAAATCATCTATTCCAGGAATGTGCTAGTGCCCCTCCCAAGAAATATGTCGGGCAGGTGCATGTCCTAAGAGCCAGCTGTGCTCATGTAAGGTGAGTCAGATCATTGGATTGTAGCATATGGAGAATAGCAACGTGCGATACTGAGGCATTAATTATCTACTCTCTTATTGGGTGCTGTACAGTAGCTGAGGAAGAGAAGTGGGGCACCTAGGATAGGGTGCAACCCCTCTTTTCCAAGGCTGAAAGCTTCTCTATACTGAGATGCCCGGGACAGAATGGCACCTACCCTGATGTTACCATCCATGATTCTTCAGCAAGGAAAACCAAATTTGAGCTCCTCAGTGATGAATTTGAGCCAATGGCCCACACTGAGTGTGGTGTGGTGCTGCACTGCCCCAAGGGCACCACTAGGGGGAGGGGTGACTCGGGGAAGACACCCACCCTCCTCGAATTACCAGGCTCCCAGGGGCTAGTGAGCCTGACGCTACATCCTGTTAGCGGGTATAGCCTGCCCTCCTACTCCGTGGCTGTCAAGCTCTGAAAGACCAGGGGCATGCAAGAGAAAGGAGATTTCTGTCACCCCATCCTTGTGCCTCTGTGAAGTAGCCACATCACATGGGCCCTGCCTGTACAATCCCAAGAGAGCTAATCCTCTGATGTGCATGTGTGTGTTGCTCTAGCATCAAAAGGGCTTTAATAAATAGCCATATTTCCTTTCTCTTGGTCATGTTCATCCAGGATGGACAAGGATGGTGGCCGAAGCCTCTGTTTGCCAGAAGCTGGGAATGAGTGACAGGGATGGATCACTTGATGATTACCTGTTTTGTTCATTCCCTCTGGGGCACCTAGCATTAGCCACAGTTGGAAGACAGTGTACAAGGCTAGATGGACCATTGGCCTGACCCAGTATGGCTGTTCTTATATTCTTATGTTTTTCTTGTGTTATGGTGCACTTTGGGAACACTGACCTGCTGAAACAGAGGTGGTATCTGAACATTGGAACAATTTACCCCCTGAAGAAATTGAACTTCCTCCACACAACCACAACTAGGGGAATCCTGAAGAAATCCAGTACAGAACGTGTGGGATCACCAGAGGGATCTGTCATGGTGTGTGAACTTCCATCTGTTATTAAACAAGATGACGCCTTGTTGCCTCCACATGTCCTGTGTATTTCTCTCACTCTTCTCTCGCAGCAGTGTTACCATAGCACCGAGAGGCCCCGACTGAGACATGGATCCATTGTTCTTGGTGCTGCACAAACACAATTAAAGGCAGCCCCCCTCCACACACAAAGCTTAAAATCTCCGTGTTTAAGGGTGGAAGAAACAGGAACCCAGAGCAAACAACTGGGTAGCAAGTTAGTAGGTGGTGAGGAACAAGCTGCACTAGGAGGGTGCAGCATGCACACCCCTCCCTGCGTGCTGGCGTGCTACCGGAGGGTCTGATCCTCCCCAGCAGAGACACAGGCGTAATGCTTATTTCCACCAGTAGCCCTACTGAAGTCAATGGGACAACTGACAATGGTAAGGATCACTGACCCCAGTGATGTGCGCAGTATGGCACCCAGAATGTGGATTCTCCCAATGGGATGTAAATCCTGCCCTAGGTTTTGTAGCTTGGTTTCCCCTCAATCAGCATCTTAGCTACACAGATGACATCTCCTCCACTTACCCAGTCCACTCTGCCTTGAGGTGTTTCTGATGGCATGAGACCTTGTTCTCTCCCACAGCACATCTCCGTGCTACCTGGGCGGGAGAGCCGAAGTACCCAGAGCATCCTCTAGAAAGATGGAATACTTCTCTCCCTACCTGAACCAGGGCAGAGATATTGAATCACATCCTCCAACCCCATCAGATGCACAGACCATCTCACAATACCATTCCTAGTGCTATAGCTATGAATCCTGTTCCCATAGTCAGGCTGCAGGCGCTTCCCTTCAGTGAGGACCAAAGGATGTAGGATGTATAGAAATCCATGCACAGAGAGAGGATACCTGAGTTGGCCCGGTAAGGGTGGAAGGAAGGAATGAAACAACAAAAATGTGATTGACTCCATTGCGATTTCACAGGGGGTTAGTTAGCCAATGGAACAAATGATCGAGGAAAGCAGATTCTCTGTCTGGTGATGTCTTCAAATCAAGACTGGATATCTCCCTGGAAGAGCTGCTTTCACGCAATGGAACTTGTTAGACTGAATACAGAGGAAATTGGGTGAGATTCTTTGACCGTGTTTTATAGAAAGGCAGACTAGATGAAATAATGGTTTGTTCTGGCCTTTAAAAGCTATGAATTTATGAGCACAAAGGTTATCAAATAAAATCACATGAAGGATCAGATCTGCTAAGGAATTTACGACTGACTTGTGTCTTCCAGAAAGGCATCCAGTCTTGATCTGAAAACATTCAGAGATGTAGAATCCATCACTTCCCTTGGTAGCTTGTTCTGGGGGTTATTTATTCTGTGCTAAAAATTGTCTTATTTTGAACGTGTATTCTTCTGTCTTTAGCTTCCCACCACTTATTCTTGTTATGTTTTTTCTCCTCTGGATTGAAGAGCCCTTTATTACCTGGTGTTTTCTCCCCATTAAGGCACTTTGAGAGCTGAGTTGATGACAGTATCTATCTTCCTTTTGATAAGCGGAACAGGTTGACATCCTTAAGTCTCTCCCTGTACAGCACTTTCTCCAGCCCTCACTCATTTTTAATCCACTTTTCTTCTGTGAGTCCATCTCAGTCCGTCGCTTAAAAGCTGACCTGTTCTATCAGAGAATACCACCATCTCCAAATGTTGAAAAATCAGCCAGCCCCTTAAAAAAAAATCTCCACTAGGTTAAGTAGCTCTTTTGTACCCAGTACTTTCTCCCCATTAAGCTACTAAGAGACAGAGTCCAGGGTGTTAACATGACTGTCCCCATACAACACTAAACAGTTAAATATGGTTTGGAAAACAGAAACTTTGGCCTTCTTAGTCCCATGGCAAATACACCATTGAAATTTTTTAAATTTTTTGTATTAAAGATACAAAAAAAGGGCAAAACAGTTAAAGTATGTAACATGTAAAGTATACAGTAAAGCTTTCATTTGAACCATATCCCTTATTCCCTTTCCCTTTAGCTGTAGAGAGTTTTTATAAGAAACCGCCCATCTGTATATGGTATCAAGGGTGGAAGCAACCATCTGTAAGCCCCCTAGCCTGAAGCCTATGTGAAAAGGGAGGTAACTGAGTGAGCTCTGTGCCAGAGAGCAAAGGGAGTCCACTGAGAAACACAGTACTTCATGTACGTATTATCTACAGATAGTTTGGAGTCACTGAGGTATAATTTGGCTAAGTTTTGTGTAGGGGGCAATATTTTGGAGATGACCCTGTTGGGCACTGCCTGAACAATGACTGAGTTCAGGGTCACCCTGATGGCTATTGATATGTGCCAAGGTTGGGTAAGAGGCCCTGACAAGACCTCTTCTCTTCCAAAGGGAATGAGACTGCATGTTCATGTAGCGTGTCCAGTAACACTTCTCTGGGTGGAAAGGACTCTGGTAGGTCTCTTAGACCATGGATCTCCTTGTTCCTGAAAGAGCTGAGTTGAGAGCTGCAGCTGCCGTGTGTGGAAAGACTTCAGCAGCAATTCTAGTTATCTAGCCAGGAGCAAGCAGAAGCCAGAGTCCAGCAGCACCTCCTGTCATAGGACCCCAGGAGGCAGAGCAAAGCTGCAGTTGGATCTACCACCCTGCAAGAGAGTAGCAGGCCGAATGAAGCAGCAGGCCAAGAGCAGTGGAACGAGCTATGGTGGAAGCAGAGGAGTCCACGACGTCAGTCTACATCAGCTTAAAGACTCTGTGAGGCCACCCTGTTCTAGCTGCTGAAATCATCACAGAAGGATAGGTGTTGGAGCCCCAGAGCTGCCTAAGAAACAGGGACCCTGTTCCCTGGGGCTACATACTGAGTGGGGAAGTTGGGGACTCACAAACTGTGAGTGGGGGGGCTGGGAGACAGCAAAACTGCATCAACCACTCGGTCCAGTTATTTAGGACTCATACACTCTCCGGGTTCTACAAAGTTCAATTGCAAAGTTTGCTTAAGTTCAGCCTATTCCTTCCCCTTGCTTTCCCCACCTTCTTTTGTTTAAACTCACTTTCAAAGTGTTTGCAACTGGATACTGATTTGCCTACCAAAGACACCTAGAGTTTGGGTGGGCGGGTCGAGCCAAAAGTAAGCAAACTGCAGACAATCCCCTAAAAGTAAGGACCCAGGCCTTGCTGCTGCTGACGCTGTTGGCAGAAGGGTTGCATGTGCTTTTTGGGGGAAAAGAGAAACAGGTGAGATGGGCTAGAGCTGCTGCTGTTGTTAAACCCAGATCCTGCGTCCCCTCAGGCAAAACAAGACAGACGCACAAAAGGAAACAAAAAGGGATCGCAAAGACAGACAAGGCAGCTCCTGTCTCTGGTGCTGACTCTGACCTTCGACCTCTGTGCAAGAGAAACACAGACAGCGCAGGTTCATCAGCCACTCCAAGGCCAGGTAAATTTGTATCGGCGTTGGGCTGTTTAAGACACGGCTATTCTCTGTTCACAGCTCACAGAAATTTCTCAAAAGAGATGATCTTGGCTGGCTAAACCAGACAGCAAAAAGAGAGAGAGGAAAGAGAAAAACCAGGTGGGGGCAGGGAGGTGACTCCTCAGGGAAGGGAGGAGAGTAGGAACCCACGCCTCGCATTGCAGGTGTTGCTCAGGATTTAGCCAAAGCTGCTGGAGATAGCGATGTCCTCGGGGTCTCTCTCTCTCGAGCCCAGTCCTGTCAGGGATTAGAACAGTGAAAGACCAATGGTATCTCAGTAGCGCCTGTGGTCCCATAGGATGATGGGGGTGGTCATCACAATGGTGAAGCTCAAATCCTTTAAATGAACCCATTGCACTAGCACCATAAAAACAGCCACACTGAGTCAGACCAATGGTCCACCAAGCCCCGTATCCTGTCTTCCCACAGTGGCCGATGCCAGCTGCTTCAGAGGGAATGAACAGAACAGGCAATCATCGCGTGATTCATCTCCTGTCATCCGTTCCCAGCTTCTGGCAGCCAGAGGCTAGGGACACCCAGAGCATGGGGTTGCGTCCCTGACCATCTTGACTAATAGACATTGATGGACCGCTCCTCCAGGAACTTATGTAATTTTTTTAAAACCAGTTATAGTTTTGGCCTTCACAACATCCTTTGATAACAAGTTCCACAGGTTGACTGTGCGTTGTGTGAAAAAGTACTTCCTTTTTGTTTGTTTTATACCTGCTCCTGTTAATTTAATTGTGTGACCTCTGGTTCTTGTGTTACATGATGGGATAAATAAAACTTCCTTACTCACTTTTCCACACCATTTTATAGATCTCTGTCATCACCCCTCCTTACTCATCTCTTCCAAACTGAACGGTCCCAGTCTTTTTAAATCTCCCTTTATATGGAAGCTGTTCCAGACCCTTAATCATTTTTGTTGCCCTTCTCTGTAACTTTTCCAATTCTAGTATATCTTCTTTGAGATGGGGTGACCAGAACTGCACATAGTATTCAAGGTGTGGGTGTACCATCAGTTTATATAGTGACAATATATATGATATTTTCTGTCTTATTATCTAATGGTTCCTAACATTGTTAGCTTGTTTGACTGCTGCTCCACATTGAGCAGATGTCTTAAGAGAACTATCCACAATGACTCCAAGATCTTTCTTGAGAGGCAACAACTAATTTAGAGCCCATCATTTTGTATGAATAGCTGGGATTGTGTTTTCCAATGTGCATTACTTTGCACTTGTCAACATTGAATTTCATTTTCTATTTTGTTGGCCAGTCATGCAGCTTTATGAGGTCCCTTGGTAACTCTTTGCAGTCTGCTTTGGATTTAACTATCTTGAGTAATTTTGTATCAAACAAATTTCACCACCTCACTGTTTACCCCTTTTTCCTGATCATTTATGAATATGTTGAACAGCACTGCTACAGACCCCTGGGGGACATCGCTATGTACTACTTTCTCCATTCTGAAAACTGACGCTACCATTTGTTTCCTATCATTTAACCAGTTACTGATCCATGAGAAGATTGTTCATCATATTCTATTAATGCTTACTTTATTTAAAAGCCTTTAGTGAGGGACCTTGTCAAAGGCTTTCTGAAAGTCCAGCTACACTATATCCACCAGATCACCCTTGTCCACAGACTTGTTGACCCCTCTCAAAGAATTCTAGTAGATTGGTGAGGCATAATTTCCCTTTACAAAACCCATATTGACTCTTCCCCAACAAATTGTGTTCATCTATGTGTTTAAGTTTGTTCTTTCATACAGTTTGCCTGGTACTGAAGTTAGGCTTACAAGCCTCTGGAGCCTTTTTAAAAAATCGGTGTCACATTAGCTATCCTCCAGTCAGCAGGTACAGAGGCTGATTTAAGTGATAGGTTACATACCACAATTAGTAGCTCCGCAATTTCAGATTTGAGTTCCTTGAGAACTTTTGGGTGAATACCATCTGGTCCTGGTGACTTTGTTGTTTAGTTTATCAATTTGTTCCAAAACCACCTCTATCGATACCTCAGTCTGGGACAGGTCCTCAGATTTGTCACCTAAAAGAATGGCTCAGGTGTGAGAATCTCCCTCATATTCTCTGCAGTGAAGACTAATGCAAAGAATTCATTTAGCTTCTCTGCAACTGCCTTGTCTTCCTTTAGCACCTCGATCATCCAGTAGCCCCATTGATTTGTTGGCCGGATTCCTGCTTCTGATGTACTTTAAAAAATTTTGCTGTTAGTTTTTCAGTTTTGTCTTTTGCTAGTTGCTGTCCAAATTCTTGTTTGGACTACCTAATTATTTTTTACACTTGACTTGCCAGAATTTATTCTCCTTTCACTTTTCCTCAGTAGGATTTGACTTTCAATTTTTAAAAGGATGCCTTTTTGCAGCTAACCACCTCTTTTACTTTGTAGTTTAGTCATGGTGGCATTTTTCTGATCCTCTATTTTTTTATTTGTGGTATACATTTAATTTGAGCCTATATTATGGTGTTTTAAAAAAGCTTTCAAGCATCTTGCAGGCATTTCTCTTGTGACTTCCTTTTGATTTCCATTTAACTAACTGCTTCATTTTTTGTTGTTCGCCTTTCTGAAGTTGAATGCTACTGTGGTGGACTTCTTTGGTATTTTCTCTCCTACAAGAATGTTAAGTTTAATTACATTATGGTTGCTCTTACCAAGCGACTCAGCTATATTCACCTCTTTGTTCAGACTCTGTGTGCCACTTTGGACTAACTCAGGACTTGCCTTTCCCCTTGTGGGTTCCAGGACACTAGCTGCTCCAAGAAGCAGTCATTAATGGTGTCTAGAAATTTTACCTTTGCATCCTATCCTTAGGTGACATGTATCCAGTCAATATGGGGATAATTGAAAGCCACCATTATTACTGAATTTTCCTATTTTTGTAGCCTCTCTAATCTCCCTGAGCATTTCACAATCACTGTCACTATCTCGTCAGGTGGTAGGTAATATATTCCTACCGCTATCCTCTTATTATTCAAGCATGGAATTTCTATCTATAAAGATTGCTTGGTAGAGTTTGATTCATTTAAGAATTTTACTATATTTGACCCTATGCTTTCTTTCAAGTACAGTACCACTTCCCCCCCAGCATGACCTACTCTGTCCTTTCTATATATTTTGTACCCTGGTATTACCATGTCCCATTGATTATCACCGTTTCATCATGTCTATTATATCAATATCCTCATTTAATGCCAGACACTCAAGTTCACCCATCTTAGTATTTACTGCTAATGCAAGCACTTATAACATTGGTCAATATTTAGTTGTTTAAATATGATGTAATTGAATGGGACTTTCATGTGGCTGTTTCTCTTCAACTCCTACCTGTACATTATCAACTTCTATCCTCTCCTCTTTAGTAAGATACAGAAAATCCCCATTAATACATCTTTCCCTAAGGATGTCTCTGTCCAAAGCATGTGCTCTTCTGCACCTATTGGCTTTCTACAGCTCCGAGTTTAAAAGCTCTTCTGTGACCTTTTTAATTTTAAGTGCCAGCAATCTGGTTCCATTCTGCCACAAGAATCTGGTTCCCATCCTTCCTGTATAGGCTCCTCCTTTCTGAAGACATTCATTCTCCAGTTTCTAATAAACTGAAAACCCTCCTCCCTGCACCCTTGTCCCATCCACGCATTGAAATCTTCCCGTTCTGCCTGTCTAACTGGCCCTGCGTGTGGACCTGGAAGCATTTGAGAGAATGTTACCATGGAGGTCTTGGACTTCAATCTCTTACCTAGCAGTCTAAATTTGGCCTCTAGAACCTCTCTCCTATCCTTCCTTCTGTCATTGGTACCTACATGTACCACAACCACCAGTTCCACCCCAGCACTGCACATTAGTCTGTCTAGATGTCTTGCAAGATCTGCAATCTTGCCACCCAGCAGGCAATTCACCAAGCGGTTCTCCCGGTCATCGCAAACCCAGCTATCTGTACTTCTAATAATCGACTCCCCCATTGTTAGCTAACAATTCACTGCAATGGACTCAGTGAGTTCACCCTTTCAGTCCTCAAGACGTGAAAACCCAGTAAGCAGGGTTGTACTAGTGATCACTTTCTCACCTTGTGCAGGATTCCCACTACCACCGCCACTTGCAACCTGACAGTTTAAAAATGTCTCCATGTCACTGACCGCAAGGCTCATGTCTCTGACTAACATATTTCCCCCCCCCCCCAATCTTCTCTACTACAAGATTACAGTGACATGCTGGCATGGGACATTGGACTATTGCTGTTCAAATGACTTTGTTACAGAGCTTCTACCACAAGAATCACAGGTTTAGCCGGCACGGGGTCGCAGTGCAGAAATCCTGATGTCCTGATTCTGAAATCAAAGAGAGAATGGGGGAGGGGGAAGGTCCTGCTGGGGTGGAAAGGGCCCCTTTTGATTTTTTCCAAACAGCAGCCTAATCCGCAATGACACTGGTAGCTAACTTCCATTTAGCTCTGTTGGCTGGGAGGATGTAGGCACAATGCCATTCCCTCATACTTCCCTCTGCTGGGTTCTGGCATTTCCCAGAGAGAGGCCCGATCCAGACAGGGACGATGATGAGCAAGGGCGCTGGCAGGAAAGGGTTACCACCTTAGAGTGGGCTGGATCTGGAGGGAATGGCAGCCCCCTGCTCCGTAGTGACCTGCTCCAGTTCCCCAACCATGGAACAGTCCCGGCACTGGGAGCCAGGCCCAGTCCTTCCCTGGAGGGGCCCCCTTTCCCAGATTATGGGACAGGGTTCCCTTTGCTCCAAAGGAAATCCAGTCCCTTCTCCATCCCCAGGGTCTGCGGTGTCCATAGAGATATCTTCCCCCACCCCACTGCACCAAGCACTACCAGTGGTCAGCTGCCTCATCTCTCATTCCAATCCAGAGGCTGGGGTGCCAGTCACAGTGCCATCAGACACCTCACTAATAGGCATCCCCCTCCTGCTGCCAGCCTCCTGCCCCTTCCCCAGATCTCTCTTCCAAGCACTGACCTGATCTGTCTCCGCAGTGGGCTGGCACCGATGGCAACTGTGACCATCCATCAGCTCATCCTCTTCACCTACTTCTCGGGGCCTCTTTGGGGAGGAGGAGAGTTTCCTGTGCCACAGCCCTTTAACTTCAGGAGTGAGCGGCAGAAAGTTGTGAGTCTGCCTGGAGCTGATCTGAGTCTGGCTCCATGAGTCCAGCTATGGGCCTGTCTGGTGCACAGAGGGTTGTCATGACTCGTTGCACGTGCACGTCGCAGCAATGTCAGGCTGTGGTGCACATGAGCAGAGGCGGGCTCATGACAGCAACGCCAGGCCAGGGTGCACGCACAGGCAGGGTGGACGTGCGACAGCAATGCCAGATGCAGCCTGGTGTTGCTGCAGCAAGTCCAATGCCCATTGCATGCAGGTGCTGCCACCTGATGTGGGAATGCTGCCTTGGGTTCAACGTATGCATGTGCACCTGGCATGGCAGTGCTGCCGGGAGTCTGACCCCACTGTGACCATTTCACACATTCTAGGGGACCCTTTGTGGGTCATGAGTTGAGAAACCCCGTATTAGAACAACTTTGTTCATAATACCATTTCCCCCTCAACTGCTTGGACAACTCGCTGCGATGCAATATGGCATGATAATCGTACAACCATTTAACAAATTACTGGCACTGTCTCAGAAATAAGAATGTACAGGATTGTGACAATCTGCTATGCAGGGGACTCCAGCTCCCATCAGTGCCCTCCTTACTGCATATCCCCTTCCTCCACTCTCAGCATTGGGCCTGAAAGTCCCTAACTCTCTCTTAGACTGCCCCAGGGACCCAAATATTTACCGCTATGACTTCCTTTGAACTAAAAGAAAAGGAGTACTTGTGGCACCTTAGAGACTAACAAATTGTCTCTAAGGTGCCACAAGTACTCCTTTTCTTTTTGCGAATACAGACTACCACGGCTGCTACTCTGAAACCTTCCTTTGAACTGTAAGTGTTGACACCTCTGTACCTAGAGTATATAACTTTCCCTGTTCCTGCCAGCCCTAGTAAAACACCCTTTCCCTTAGCCGTGTGCCCCAGTGGTTACTGGGATGCACCAGGCCTAGCAGCTATAAGGCCTAGCTACTGAGGCAGCTAACCATGCTTGCTTTTGAGTGCTAGGGTACTACTGGTGCCTTAGGGATTAGCAGCCTCAATATTTGTAATTGTTGATCCATTCTGATTCTACTGATTATGATAATAATCCCCACCATTTCTAAAGTCTTACTTCACTGGTGGGAGCTGCCCTGGTCTGGCACATAGTTATTCCAACAATACGAGTAAGGACATGTTCTTATTCATCCACTAAGTGGTAGAAAAATCTCCACTGGTGTGAGGATCACCTATGATACCGGTTGTCTAACTGGCATGGCTAAACATCCTTTTGAATTGTTGTGTGAGTGCGGGAGGAGGGTGGGGGGGAGAGTCACTAGCTCTTTGATATTATGAATTGCTGAGCACCAAGCCCAAACTAGGACAGTGTAGGTGGGTAACACCAACAGACCCTGGGCATTGGTGGGTGGGATCGAACCTGGGACCTCTGGAGCTAAATGCAGGAGTCTCTACTGCCTGAGCTAAAAGCCACATGGTTCTTAGCTAAGACTGTAGCAGACTTATTAATCTCTAGGTGGTCTCGGTGCCACTAGCAGGGACAGAACACGACACCCAGGAGCTATGTGAGTTACAGATGCATTGGAGTGGGTGGACTGCTCTTTCCCTACCCTCAGGGCACTTTTAGAAGAGACAGCCATTGCTGGCATACCTCTAACCTCAAGTCCCTGCAGTCTAATTAGAGCTGCCTCACAAGATTCCCTGGGGGTAGGGAAGGGACATTGTACCAGGGACTTACCCAGCCTGGCTCCAGGTCCGTCTACTGCCTCTATGTCTCCCCCAGGGGCTCCTTGATACCTTCACCTAGGTCTGAATGTGTCAGACACCACCGCTCCTTGGGGTCTGCGTTTATGAATATGAAGTTTACAAGGAAGCACACAAACTAGCCCACAGCCTTCCTAGCTGGCTCACAACCACTAGGGCAGAGATCTTACTCCTGACCCTGCTGAGCCTTTCCCTCTAGGCTGGTTCCTGTTTCCTGAAGACCACGCCTACCCAGATCCTTTGAAGAATCACTCTGCTTGAATTCAAGCTGCCCCTCTATTGCCCAGCAGGCCTGGTTTTTCATCACATGCTCCTCACGTCTCCTTTGTATGCATAGATTTTAATACTAGAAGGGACCATTGCATTATCTAGTCTGACATCCTATATATCACAAGCCAGAGAACTGTACCCAAATATCCTTGTAATAAGCCCAACGACTTGTGTTTGTCTAAAACATCTCTTCCAGAAAAGTGTCTGGTCTTGATATGAAGACAGCAAGAGATGGAGGATCCACCACTTCTCTTGGTTGATTTACTCATGTCACTAAGGCTTGGAAGGACCAGGCTCCCCAGAGCTCCCCATCCTGCATAGAGAAGCTGGTGCCCTGCATATAACAGCTTGTGCCTCTGCCCCCTGCTAACCACTTTATTTAGTCTGGGATCCTATTTCTCTACAACGGGTAGTGATCAATGGCTCCATGTCTAGTTGGCAGCCAGTATCAAGCGGAGTGCCCCAAGGGTTGGTCCTGGGGCCAGTCTTGTTAAATATTTTCATTAATGATCTGGAGGATGGTGTGGATTGCACCCTCAGCAAGTTTGCAGATGACATTAAACTGGGAGGAGAGGTAGATACACTGGAGGGTAGGGATAGGATACAGAGGGCCCTAGAAAAATTAGAGGATTGGGCCAAAATAAATCTGATGAGGTTCAACAAGGACAAGTGCAGAGTCCTGCACTTAGGACGGAAGAATCCCATGCACCACTACAGACCTGGGACCGAATGGCTAGGCAGCAGTTCTGCAGAAAAGTACATAGGGGTTACAGTGGATGAGAAGCTGGATATGAGACAACAGTGTGCCCTTGTTGCCAAGAAGGCTAATGGCATTTTGGGCTGTATAAGTAGGGGCATTGCCAGCAGATCAAGGGACGTGATCGTTCCCCTCTATTCGACATTGGTGAGGCCTCATCTGAAGTACTGTGTCCAGTTTTGGGTCCCACACTAAGGGAAGGATATGGAAAAATTGGAAAGCATCCAGCGGAGGGCAACAAAAATGATTAGGGGACTGGAACACATGACTTATGAGGAGAGGCTGAGGGAAGTGGGATTGTTTAGTCTGTGGAAGAGAAGACTGAGGGGGGGGGGGGGATTTGATAGCTGCTTTCAACTACCTGAAAGGGGATTCCAAAGAGGATGGATCTAGACTGTTCTCAGTGGTAGCAGATGACAGAACAAGGAGTAATGGTCTCAGGTTGCAGTGGGGGAGGTTTAGGTTCGATATTAGGAAAGACTTTTTCACTAGGAGGGTGGTGAAGCACTGGAATGCGTTACCTAGGGAGGTGGTGGAATCTCTCTCCTTTGAAGTTTTTAAGGCCCAGCTTGACAAAGCCCTGGCTGGGATGATTTAGTTGGGGATTGGTCCTGCAGGGGGTTGGACTAGATGACGTCCTGAGGTCCCTTCCAACCCTGATATTCTATGATTCTCCCATGCTTATCTGCTGAGATTATAGCTTTTAAGGGCTGGGGTATACCCAGTGGTGAATTATCCACTGGGTCAATGGCACCCATGTCCCGGGGCTCTGGTCAATTGGGGGGCCCCCAGAAAAATGGGCACCCCCATGCTCCACCCCACTCTGCCCACCTGGTGCTCCTGCCAGGGAGCCCCTGCATCCTGACCCCGCTCCCCTGCAGGAATGCCAGGTGTGTGTGTGGGGGGGCAATCCCCCACACCCCTACCCCATTTCTCGGGCAAGAGTGGGGTGTCGGGGGAGGTGGGGGAGTCTGCAGGCAGAAGGGGTGGGGAGGGCCCCTACTTGCTCCGGCCCAGGGCCGCACAAACCCCTTATTCGCCTTTGGGTATATCTTTGCTATGTGTCAGTAAGTGCCTAGAACAATGGGTCCCTGATCTCAGTTGGTGCTGTGGAAGTGTGAAAGGGAAAAGAGGATTTGTATGCAGTTATTTTAGTTTCGTTAAGAGACAGAGCAAGAAACAGGCCAACCTTAACCCCAATAACGCGAGATTTGTAGAAGCAGGGTTTGTGTGAGGCGGATAGGAAAACTACAAGGGACCTTGCTTTAAGATAAGAATGGAATGCAATGTTGACTAAGATAATGGGAAGAAAAATGTATAAACAGGACACAGCTATATGTAACGAAAGGGTATAAATATTGCTTCATATTGTTTGTACTTAGAAGATTTGCCTAAGGACAGACACTCTGTCCAATTGCTGTCTTCCCTGCAATTGGATGAATAAATTGTCTGACTTGTTGCAAATAACCTAAGAATGAAGACTGAGTTTTCTTCCACAGTGCTACTGTAACACTCTTCTGCAGACGAGGGTGAGAAACACACAGAACACAAAGGCCACATCGTGGCTTCTTGTTTAATAGTGGCTTAACTTCCCAGATATAGACTGGAGGACCAGTGCTAGTAATAATAATAGGGCTCAGATTTTCCTAGATGCGATAGCTGATGGATTCCTTCATCAAGTAGTTGCTGAACCGACTAGAGGGGATGCCATTTTAGATTTAATTTTGGTGAGTAGCGAGGACCTCATAGAAGAAATGGTTGTAGGGGACAATCTTGGCTCAAGTGATCATGAGCTAATTCAGTTCAAACTAAATGGAAGGATTAACAAAAATAAATCTGCAACTAAGGTTTTTGATTTCAAAAGGGCTGACTTTCAAAAATTAAGGAAATTAGTTAGGGAAGTGGATTGGACTGAAGAATTTATGGATCTAAAGGTAGAGGAGGCCTGGGATTACTTTAAATCAAAGCTGCAGAAGCTATCGGAAGCCTGTATCCCAAGAAAGGGGAAAAAATTCATAGGAAGGCGTTGTAGACCAAGCATCTTAGAGAGGTGATTAAGAAGAAGCAGAAAGCATACAGGGAGTGGAAGATGGGAGAGATCAGCAAGGAAAGCTACCTAATTGAGGTCAGAACATGTAGGGATTAAGTGAGACAGGCTAAAAGTCGAGTAGAGTTGGACCTTGCAAAGGGAATTAAAACCAACAGTAAAAGGTTCTATAGCCATATAAATAAGAAGAAAACTAAGAAAGAAGAAGTGGGGCCACTAAACACTGAGGATGGAGTGGAGGTTAAAGATAATCTAGGCATGGCCCAATATCTAAACAAATACTTTGCCTCAGTCTTTAATAAGGCTAAAGAGGATCTTGGGGATAATGGTAGCATGACAAATGGAAATGAGGCTATAGAGGTAGATATTACCATATCTGAGGTAGAAGCGAAACAAACAGCTTAATGGGACTAAATCGGGGGGCCCAGATAATCTTCATCCAAGAATATTAAAGGAATTGGCACCTGAAATTGCAAGCCCATTAGCAAGAATTTTTAATGAATCTGTAAACTCAGGAATAGTACCGAATGATTGGAGAATTGCTAATATAGTTCCTATTTTTAAGAAAGGAAAAAAAAGTGATCCGGGTAACTACAGGCCAGTTAGTTTGACATCTGTAGTATGCAAGATCCTGGAAAAAATTTTGAAGGAGAAATTAGTTAAGGACATTGGAGTCAATGGTAAATGGGACAAAATACAACATGGTTTTACAAAAGGTAGATCGTGCCAAACCAACCTAATCTCCTTTTTTGAAAAGGTAACAGATTTTTTAGATAAAGGAAATGCAGTGGATCTAATTTACCTAGATTTCAGTAAGGCGTTTGATACTGTGCCACATGGGGAATTATTAGTTAAATTGGAGAAGATGGGGATCAATATGAACATCAAAAGGTGGATAAGGAATTGGTTAAAGGGGAGACTGCAACGGGTCCTACTGAAAGGCGAACTGTCAGGTTGGAGGGAGGTTACTAGTGGAGTTCCTCAGGGATCGGTTTTGGGACCAATCTTATTTAATCTTTTTATCACTGACCTTGGCACAAAAAGTGGGAGTGTGCTAATAAAGTTTGCAGATGATACAAAGCTGGGAGGTATTGTCAATTCAGAGAAGGATCGGGATATTATACAGGAGGATCTGGATGACCTTGTAAACTGGAGTAATAGTAATAGGATGAAATTTAATAGTGAGAAGTGTAAGGTTATGCATTTAGGGATTAATAACAAGAATTTTAGTTATAAATTGGGGACGCATCAATAAGTAGTAATAGAAGAGGAGAAGGACCTTGGAGTACTGGTTGATCATAGGATGACTATGAGCTGCCAATGTGATATGGCTGTGAAAAAAGCTAATGCGGTTTTGGGATGCATCAGGAGAGGCATTTCCAGTAGGGATAAGGAGGTTTTAGTACCGTTATACAAGGCACTGGTGAGACCTCACCTAGAATACTGTGTGCAGTTCTGGTCTCCCATGTTTAAAAAGGATGAATTCAAGCTGGAGCAGGTACAGAGAAGGGCTACTAGGATGATCTGAGGAATGGAAAACCTGTCTTATGAAAGGAGACTCAAGGAGCTTGGCTTGTTTAGCCTAACTAAAAGAAGGTTGAGGGGAGATATGATTGCTCTCTATAAATATATCAGAGGGATAAATACAGGAGAGCGAGAGGAATTATTTCAGCTCAGCACCAATGTGGACACAAGAACAAATGGGTATAAACTGGCCACCAGGAAGTTTAGACTTGAAATCAGACGAAGGTTTTTAACCATCAGAGGAGTGAAGTTTTGGAATAGCCTTCCAAGGGAAGCAGTGGGGGCAAAAGATCTATCTGGTTTTAAGATTCTACTCGATAAGTTTATGGAGGAGATGGTATGATGGGATAATGGGATTTTGGTAAGTAATTGATCTTTAAATATTCAGGGTAAATAGGCCAAATCCCCTGAGATGGGATATTAGATGGATGGGATCTGAGTTACTATAGAAAATTCTTTCCTGGGTATCTGGCTGGTGAATCTTGCCCATATGCTTAGGGTTTAGCTGATTGCCATATTTGGGGTCGGGAAGGAATTTTCCTCCAGGGCAGATTGGAGAGGACCTGGAGGTTTTTCGCCTTCCTCTGTAGCATGGGGCATGGTTGACTTGAGGGAGGCTTCTCTGCTTCTTGAAGTCTTTAAACCATGATTTAAGGACTTCAATAGCTCAGACATGGGTGAGGTTTTTCATAGGAGTGGGTGGGTGAGATTCTGTGGCCTGCACTGTGCAGGAGGTCAGACTAGATGATCAGAATGGTCCCTTCTGACCTTAGTATCTATGAATCTATGAAGGTCACGCAGTGCAGCTGCACCTTCTGTTGATTTGATGCCTCCTGGGTTGGGTTTCTTCAGGACTCCCCAAGGCTCAAGACCATCATGCACAGCATTGCTGTGCCCCCTTACTGCAGGTTCCAAGTACAAGTCCAGAGTCTTCACAAAATGTACCCCGTCTCCTCCGGCAGTCACGTGTGTCCAGGTGTAACCTGTAGCCTGTCCAAGGGAAAGGAAATACACAGTTAATTATTATAGCCCTTTAGATACCAAAGCAACACGTACACACAGTTCAGAGAATGGGTTCGGTCATTTGATTCTACAGGCAGCTGCGGTATGACATGGCACAGGGATGAAGTGATAGAGAGGCCAGGTAGAATTGCACACCCTGGGTTCCTGAGCAAATGAGCTCATCTCTCTTATTCTCAAAGGGCACTAGATACTCCAAAGAGGGAGAGGAGCAAAGGCCACAACATCCTACTCTGCAGTGGCCTTTCAGAGCCTGTCAGCCACGCGGGGGTATAACAGCAGGTGCACAAGCCCTGCATGTTGGGCAATTCTGTGAAAGTGCATCTCTCTCTGATGCACAATGCTCTGTATTGGTCCACCTGGGGCAACTGCAGCGCCACTCCATTCTCAATGTGGGCCATTGGCTCAAAGGTCACAACTGAGCTGAAAGGGGAGTGAATTTGTTTTTTCCAGTGTGATGCTCTATGATTGAATGTGACCATTTATATCGTTGATATTACCACTATTAAACAATTGCAACAAATCTTGTACAAAGCATATCATGTAGAACAGCGGTTTTCAAACTTCGAGTGCAATGCTGGGTCGCGGAATACAAGGCACTTGGTCGCCTTGCTCAGCATCCAGGGACCCTGGCAGCCGGCCAGTAAAAACGAATAGTCCCTACTTGTTCTGACACCGTGCTGCACCCTGGATGCAGCCAGGAGCAGGTCCAGCTCTTAGGCAGGGGTGCCATGGGGCTCCATGCACTGCCCCTGCCCCGAGCACTGGCTCAACACGCCCATTGGCTGGTTCCCAGCCAATAGAAGCTGGGATGGTGGTGCCTGCAGGCAGGAGCCACGAGGAGCCGCGTGTGCACTTCTGCGTAGGAGCTGGACCTGCTGCTGGCCACTTCCAAGGCACAGCACGGTCCATGGTGCCAGGACAGGTGGGAAGCCTGCCTCTGCACTCCTGGCTGCGCCGCTGACCGGGAGCCACTGGAGGTAAGCCCATGCCCCAATCCTGCTCCCCAATCCACTGCCCCAGCCCTGAGGGCCCCCTCAACCTGGAGCCCCCTCCTGCACCCCAAACTCCTCATCCCCAGCCCCACCCCAGAGCCTTGACCCCCCTTCCACACCCCAGCCCCCTTCTCAAGCCCAGAGCCCCCTCCCATACCATGAACCCCTCATTCCTGGCCCCACCCTGCAGCCCTCAGCCCCGCACCCCAACCCTCTGCCCCAGCCCTGATCTTCCTCCCAAACCTCTCATCCCTAGCTCCATTGTGTCGTGGGCATCAACAATTTTCTTCAACTGTGTCGCCAGAAAAGAAGTTTGAAAACCACCAACGTAAAGTGTCGATGGAACAGTTATGATTAGCTCAGTAAGATTATCCTGTTTATATGCATGTATCATCTTTGTATCTAAAGTTATGAATATTTGGCATGGATTTCTGTCTTCCATATGTGTTGCATTTCTGGGTAACACCCACCAGATAAGATTTAGATCAAGGCTAGATCGCTATGTGTTGATGGCCCATTAAGAACAACAATGGGCCATAGAAGAAACTCGTCCTGTCTTTTAAGGCTTCCTGTGGATACCTCAGGAAGAATTTGGGCAATGACTGCCCCGTTAGTCATCAAAGCGTGTAAGGACATGCGATATGCTCATGTGACCGTGAGCTTTGTTTGAGACAGTCTGTTTCTAGGCACATAGCAGAAGATACAAGACACCTCCATTTTGCCTCTTTCCTGACCTGAGTCTCTGGACTATGGATTTACAACTAAAAGGAGCATTTTGAACTATGGACTGAGGACCTTCCAGTCTATTGGAAGTTAACAGAGAGTCTTTACAAGCCAGCAGTCTATACCATCACTGCTACAAACTTGATATAAGGACTTTGCAATTATTTATATGTATCTGATCTATTAACCACTATTAACTCTCTTATTCTTTCTTTTATTATTAAACCTTTAGCTTTTAGTTACTAAAGGATTGGCACGAGGGTGATTATTGAGTAAGATCTGAGTTATCTATTGCCCTGGCTACATGGCTGATCTCTTGAGATTGGAAGGGCTCTATATTTGATGAGAGTGGTTTTCAGTAACCACTCAGAGTCCAGTGTCCGGGTGGTGAGACAAGGACTGTGATGCCTAAGGAGACTGCATTTTTGACTTCTTGTTATGCAGCGTGGTGAGACAGAAGTTGACTTTTGTTACTGGTTTGGTATAATCTAATGATAGAATAACCACCTGTTTGGGGTGAATCTGCCCTATTTCTCAGCAGTTTGTCCTGCATATAGCATTCTCAGCTGTGACCCACTGAGGCACAGTGACACCATGCTGGATATGCACGGTAGCTCAGGGTGGATGCTATTGTTTCCCAGGTATCTCAATCCAGGGATGTTTCTGGCCTTGGACAGGACGTGTTGCTCCCCACTGTGGATACTTTTCTTCTCTCAAAGGCTCTACGATGTGCAGGATCGTTTGTGATAATTGGGCTGCGATGTGGTGCTGAGAGTCAGTAGCTGGCACAGCACTCTGATCACTTCAAGCATTAATTAGCTGTACGAGGAAAGGCCTGATGGAGGAGGAGAGTACTTATTGCCTTAGCAGAATTGGGGTTGATGAGAATAGGAGCTAGATATCCCACCAGCTGGAGCGGCTAGATAAAAACACAGTAAGGAAATGGACAGGGATGCAGGCTAGCAAAGCCCAGTGGAGGAAAGGTGTCAGGGTGGTGAGATAGATCTTTGCCTTTTCCTCTCTTTGGAGAAAGGGCCGAGGATTCGAAAAAGCTGTAAATCGGTGTTTTGCACAAGGTTATGATGGTGATAGGGTAAGGGTAGTAAATGAAACTCGCACAGGTGATAACCAACCAAAAAAGCATCTGAGAGTGTTTGTGAGGAACTCCCAGGTGGGCAAGGAGCCTGTCCTGTTACATGGGCCCACAAATTTCCCCTAATTGTGAGTTTAACTATTAAAAAGTATGCGAAAGTTCATAAGATGACACAATACCCTATAATAACAAAGGTTGATGGGAAAAGGTACAAAAGGGAGACATACTGAATCAATCCAAACAAAAAGGCCTCCTGATATAATGCAAGGACTGTGCTGAGATCATGCTAGGTCAACAAGAAAATATGGATCTGGAAATTAATGAACCACAATTGGTGTTGGAAACTAGGCCTAACTGGTGGACAAAATAGTGGGGTATGGGCTATTCCACCCATTGCTCCCTTTTGGGGTCCTTAACAAAAGAGATTTTTGGGGGGAGATGAAGAAGATCAGATGGAGGCTACTGGAATGAACTTTACACTCATGGCTGCCACCCCCACCATCTCCTTCAACCCTAGACTTTCTTCATCCTAATCCTGAGAGATGCCCTGACCAGAGGGGCCAGAGAGCGAGAGAGACCCGGATGACATCAACTCCTCTGTCAGCTCCAGCTGAATCCCAAACATGACCTGGAACGTGAGATTTGTCCCATGTCCCCCACCCCCGCTTTGTGTGTCCTTTTCCTTCCGCACCTTGTTGGTCCTCTTTCCTATCCCTCTCCTTTTGCCTGTTGTTTAATAAGAGTCTGGCTTAGCTGGCCAAGACTGCATATTTTGCAACTGTGCTGTGAGCCTATGACCAGGAAGATGCCCCCTGATGCTGACACAGGTTTGCTGGTCTCCGAGTGCTGATAAGATTGTGTGCTGTGCCTGTGTGTTTCCAGCAGTGAGTTTGCAAGTGAGAGTCAACATCAGAGACAGAAGCTGCATTTTCTATCTTTGCGGTTCTTTTCTCTCCCCCTTTTGTGTGTGTGTTTGTCTTGTTTTGTCCTCATAGGAAACAGGATTGGACTTTAAAAGCAATAGCAACAGTAACAGCTCTGCCCATCTCAACTAACTGCTTCTCCTTTCCCCTAAAAGGATGGTTATGGACATCTTTGATACCATGTAAAAGACCATTAGACAAGGAGTTTTTTCCTTGAAAGGCTCTAAAATGAAAGAACAAGGTATGTTGTTAAAAGGAAAGCCTAACTCAACACTTTACTTTTCAAATGCTTTATCTGTTTTTCCTTTTTTTATTTATCTTTAAAAAAAGGTTAAAAGGATGTTTACTGGTATGTTTCCCATGGTGCTAAGCAGGCTGAGGTCTCTTCCTCTCTGGGAGGGCATATTTAGCGGGGCACTGCTGGGGTTGGTCCCGAGTCTGGTATTATTCAATATTTTAATTAATGGCTTGGAAATGTAGTGAAGAGTATGCTTATAAAATTTTCAAATACGCCAAGCTTGGAGGGGTTGGAAGCATTTTGGAGGACAGGATTAGAATTCAAAACGACTTTGACAATTTGGAGGATTGGTTTAAATTCAAAAGATGACATTCAACAAAGTCTAGTACAAAGTACTTCACTTAGGGAGGAAAAATCAAATGCACAACTACACAATGGGGAATAACTGGCTAGGTTGTAGCACTGCTGAAAAGGATCTGGGGGATATAGTGGATCACAAAGTACTGTGTTCACTTCTGGGTACCACACTTTAGGTAGACATAGATAAGTTGGAGAGAGTCCAGAAAAGAACAACAAAAATTATAGAAGGTTTAGAAAACCTGATCTAGAAGGAAAGGTTAAAAAATTGGGCATGTTTTCTTGAACAAAGAAGACTGGGAGGGGACCTTAACTATGTTAAGGGCTGTTATAAAGAGGACTGTGATCAATTATTGTTCATGTCCACTAAATGAAGGACAAGAAACAATGGTCATAATCTACATCAAGGGAGATTTAGGTGAGATATTAGGAAAACTTTCTAAATACAAGGGCGATTAAGCTCTGGAATAGGCTTCTAAGGGAGGCTGTGAAGTCCTCATCATTGGAGGTTCTTAAAAACAAGTTAGACAAACACCTGTCAGGGATAATCTAGGTTTACTTGGTCCTGCCACAGCACATGGGGCTGGACATGATGACTTCGTGAGGACCTTTCCAGCCCTACATGTCTATGATTCTCTATACCAAACCTTGTTTAATACTGTTTAATGTTGGACAGCGACTGGGTTATAGTAACACCTTTGACCCATTTATTCCCTCTAAATTAATATGACAGATCCCAATGAGGAGGTAGAGAATCAGGAGAGGTTTTGTCTTGACCTACTTACTTAATGCCCTGTGAGCTAGATCCCCGTCTGTGCCCCGGTGAGCAGAAGCAGCCTGAATGACTATGAAGCATCCAGATGGGGGAAAGGGCAGTAACTCAGAGCTACTTATAACAGCTGCCCTTCTACAGCAGGGAGATTCCTCCTGGCAGCTCCCCGCAAACCCGTCATGCCTGGAGTTTCCCTCCCTCTTTGATGCTCATGTTGGGATGGTTCTCAAAGTAACCCAGCTGCTTCAGCTCAGTCCCATTCATAGACAGCAGATACGGTCCCTCTCTAGCCTCCTCCCGAGCCCTGATTATAGGAAGGATCTGATCAGCGAGGAAAATTTGAAGTCATCTATATCTCTTGGTGACTCTTTGATTTGTTGTTCAGGTGATCTCTAAGGTGAGAGCTAAAGGTAGGCAGATGTTTGCAGTCTGGGTCTCTTAATGAAATCTGGAGTAACTACTTTGATTCAAGGAAGTCATTGTCTCTGTCTCTCGCCATTCCACTATGGACACATACTTAAAGAGTCAATGGGCTCAGAGAGAGAGAATGACTCTGTATCCAGTGGTTGGGAGACCCAGGGTCCATCCCCCAACTCCCATCACCTGCTCATTGTTTATTCACAGAGGAAGAGTTTCAACAGGAGAGACTGAGGGAGCCCTGCATCAGAAGACCCCATTGCTCAGTGGTTAGAGCACTCTCCTGAGAGGTGGGAGAGCCCTCTTCAAGTCTGTTCTCCCATCAGCCAGAGAGAGGGAGTTAAATGGAGTCTCCCACAAGCTCTAACCATTGGGCTAAAAGTTCTCAGGTGGTGGCGTGTTAATGTAGATGAAATAAATGGGGCCCAAAGAGTCAACCCAGTCACTGTCCAACATAACCAATGTTAAAGAAGGTGCGGGGGCTGATATACAGAGACATCAGCCTGCTTAGCACCATGGGAAACGTGCCATTAAAAATCCTTTTAGCCTTTTATTAAAAAGATACAGGAAAACCAGTTAAAGCATTTGAAATGTAAAGTAAGGCTTTCATTTTAACAACCTCTCTCGATACCTTTCCTGGTAGTTGTAAAGTTTTTAGAGGAAATATCCCCTGGTTTGACAGTCTTTTAGGTGGTATCAAAGATTATGATGACTGTCTTTTTTGGTTTCAGAGTAGCAGCCATGTTAGTCTGTATCCGCAAAAAGAAAAGGAGTACTTGTGGCACTTAGTTAGTCTCTAAGGTGCCACAAGTACTCCTTGTCTTTTTTGGGGAAACAAAATTAGATGAAATGGGCTGGAGCTGTCACTGCTGTTGTTGTTAAAGTCTGTTCCCATTTCCTAGAAGACAAAACAAGGTAAACACATGCAAAAGGGGAAAGAAACTAACTGCAGCATTTTCCACCAAATGCATCCGATGAAGTGAGCTGTAGCTCACGAAAGCTTATGCTCTAATAAATTTGTTAGTCTCTAAGGTGCCACAAGTCCTCCTTTTCTTTTTGCGAATACAGACTAACACGGCTGTTACTCTGAAAAAAATACAGCTGTTGTCGCTGATCTTGACTCTCACTTGCAGCCTCACTGCTGGAAAAACACACATGGTCTTATCAGTCACTCCGAGACCTGCCAACTTGCGCCAACATTGGGCTGTTTAAGGCATTGCTTCTCTGGTCAAAGGCTCACAGCACTGTTGCAAAATATGCAGTGTTGGACGGCTAAGCAGAAGGCAAAAGGAGAGGATAGGAAAGAGAAGAAATAGGGTGGGGAAGGAAAAGGATACATTAGGGGGTTTGGGGTATATGACAAAGTGCATCTAACTAAGTGGGTATTCACCCACAAAAGCTTATGCTTCAATACGTCTGTTAGTCTATAAGGTGTCACATGACTCTTTGCCACTTTTACAGATCCAGAGTAACATGGCTACCCCTCTGATACTTCATATCTCAGGTGTTGTTCGGGATTCAGCCACAGCTGGTGGAGGTGGTGATGTCATGTGGCTCCCTCTCTCTGGCCAGGTCTGGTCAGGTACATTGTCTCAGGGTTAGGACAAAGAAGGTCTGGGGTCCCAGGAAATGGTTAGGGTGGCACCAATGATGGTGAAGCTCACTCCAGTAGCCAATTTTTCTTCCCGAAGTCTTTAAGGACCCAAAAAGGTCATGACAGGCAGAATAGCTCATCCTCTCATTATTGTGTCTCCTTATTAGCACTAATTTCCAACATACCAAATTTGGTTCATGGATTTTTGGTCTTATGCTGTTCTTGTTTACCAGTCACAAACTTAACACAGTCCTTGAATTATATTAGTAGGCCTTTCTGTTTGGATTTATTCAATCTGTCTCCCTTTTGCAACTTTTCCCATCAACATTTATTGTCATAGGGTATGGGGACACTTTATGAACTTTCACAGGTAGAGTAATTTGTAGACCCAATTATCCCACCAGAAGGCACTGCCTCCTTCTCCTGCAGCAGCCAGGCATTGAATGGGACCCAATCCAGTAGTCAGCCTCTGAGCACAGCTACATGATTGGTCCCTGCCTGTGAGTTAGGCGGATACATGCCCATCTTCTCCTGGTTCATTGATTGCTCGGGAGATTGGGCAGAAGACAGGCACCTGGGTGCCTACAGTGAGGCAGCAGGACACATGCCCAGAGGCACAAACTTAGGCTCTGAGGGAACTTTTACTCTGAAAACTTAGACGCTGAGTGAGTTTAGATGCCTATGGGGTTTGGCAGGAGTTTGTTGATGGCAGTAGCCTAAACCTGAGTTTTAGTCACCTATGTCTGGGGTTTAGGCACCTAAGTATATTTGTGGGTCCCAACCTAAGTTGCTAACTCAGAAACAACTGACACTACAGTATACAGTGAGATGCAGGAATGCATAGTTGTATTTAATACTGATGGACCCAAATCTCTTCTTGTTTACATGGACTCATGTCAATGGGGGTTGTGCTGGTGTAACCAGAAGAGAATTTGTCCCTAACCTGCCTATGTAGCTAACCTCCTTCACTACAATCCCATGACATGACTCACCTTAGATGAGCACAGAAGGTTCACAGGATATGGACTACTTGACATATGTCTTGGGACTCTCATTCACTCCTGGAATAAATCATTATGTATTATCCTAACCCCCCCACTATACTCCACGTTTAATACACTTTTATCTTACCTGGGGTGGCAATGGAGACCAGTAAGAAAACAACAAACAGAAGGTATAGGACCTGCATAGCTGGATGTCAGCAGCAGTCTCTATGAGTCAGGAAAGGAGAGTCTTTAAGGGATGAAGCAGAGAAGTCCTTGTATTTATAGGAGGTTTCCCAGTAGAGAGCAGGATGCAGGAATGAGAATAAATGACTTGATCTTGAATTACACATTGTTAGCAGCTGATTACCCATTAATGTCACTCTGCCCCAGTGATCCGAATCAGCTTTCAATCCAAACTTCCCACTTATTCAGTATCTATTGTTCACCGGCCCTTCCCATGTGACATTCACACAATTCCCCATCCCCTGGGAGTTGGATAAGTAGGGGAAATGCACTTCCTGAACATCCGGCTCTCCGGAGTTGGAGAAATTTGAGAAATTGCAAATTTGGTTCCCATTAAAACAGAGGCCCCAAACTTTTTACCTCATGCCCCCGCTTACCCCTGTCCATGCCTCTCCCTCCCCTCCCGAGCCAGGGCCGGGAGCAGTGCTCCAGGTGCGGGGCTGGCAGCAGACCCCAGGCGTTGGGTAGGCAGTGGAGCATGGGTTTGGCAGCTGGGACCCCAAGCGCAGGGCCAGTAGCCGGGGCCAGGAGCAGAGCTGGGTGTGCTCTCTTCCTGCCTCCCGTGGGGGCTGGCCATGGCCCCGGCCATGACCCCCAAACGGTTCTCCACACACCTCCAGGGGGGTGTGCCCCACAGTTTGGGGACCTCTATATTAAAACAACTGCAACATAAACTGTGGCTGTAACATGAAGGGTGTAAATGGGTCACCCTTTGTCATGGTGCTACTGGGCAATGCAGGAGACTTGCAGAGTATGATCATAAGGGAAAAGGGATTAGCGTCCAAGCCCCTTCCTCCTCCTCTTCCACACAGGAGACATTTGTCAGGGACGAGGACTGTCAATGGCATCTGCCCAGTCTCCAGGCAGCCTCGGAGCACAGCAGAGCCATAGCTGGTTGGCCAAAGAAGTCAGCAGGTCTGCTTTTACGCCCACCGGCAGCAACTGATTGCTGGCTCCTCAACAAAAATGCCTGCCCTGCTCCTAGTCTTGCTCCAGACCTGATCCTGCTTTGTTCCCAGCCTTGCTCCTGTCCTGCTCAGTCTGCTCCAGCCCTGCTTCAGTGCTGAGTTCCTGACTCTGGCTCTGACCCCTTGGCTTTTGTTACTGGCTCCTTGACTCCATTCTGAGCGCTGGCTCCAGCTCCTGACTCCTGCTCTAACCACCAGCCCTGACTGCCCACATCCTGGTTCATGACACCATCTAGGGCAGGTTGAACATTTTCCATCAGAAAGTTTTGTCAATAGAAAATGGCTGACTTGTTGAAATAGATATATGTCTGACAAAAGTCCATTGTCAAAGAGATTTTTCAAGTGTTTGTTGTAAAATAATGAAACACAAAACCTGAAAAATAGTCAGTTTTAAGTAATTGAAAGCTAATAATTTTTGGTAAAATAAATTTTTGGGGTGATTTTCCACTTAAACTTTTCAGCTGCCAGATAACAATAATATGTTCAGGCTGCATGTGGGTGTGTGTGTTGCCTTTACAGCACCCTGCCTGTATTTCCCCCCATCTTCAGGGTCCTTTAAGAAGTACAGAATGTCTTTGTTGTGGTTTATAGCACCCTTTTCTAGGCTGGGTTTAATACTAAAAACAGTCAGAGTCCTTAATCACAAAATAATCCAACATAGATCATATGATTTTGGGGCTCTACCTGAAGCCACCAGAACCTCCCACCATTGGTGGCCAGATGGGCATATGTGTCTGTTTATCCACCTCTTGCATCTTGTCAGAATCACAGACCCTCTTGTTCAGGGACTGTATTTACTTTACCCATTTCTGCTTTAGTTATATATCTCATACTCCTAAGTCCTGATCCTTAACTGAAGATCATAATATAATTAATAATAATAATTCTTCAAAAGCTGAGACCTCCAGGCTCTAGTGCGACTGTGTTGTATTAAAGACCATCACTTCTCTGATTTAGTTGTTTCTTTGCTGCCATTCTTGCTGTTCTTCTTAAAGCTTCTGGGTTCATGGGTGAACATGAGAAGACCAGCTTTTATTTGAAGAAGAAAGGTTTTTTGGTTTTTTTTGGCCATCATGGCTGTGTTGAGAAACTAGAAAACATGAACCCCAAAGCTCACACTGAAGGGTAAATAAAGAGATCCCAAAATTATGATTTTACATTTCTCAGGAGTTTTAAGCTAATTTTATTTTTAAGGGCTTGATTTGTGATTTTTGAACATTTGGGGAGGGCGCAATAGTTGCCCAATAGAACAGGTTACTTTTTTAGAAAACGGCCTGGGGTGCATTCACACAGTAACAGTGAGGTGAACATTAGTGAGGGCTGGAGAAAGTGACTTACTATTTACTCTAGCAAAAAAGAAGATTGAGAGGGATTCAATTGCAGTCTTTAAATACCCTTTTCGGGAGAAAATACCAGGTGCGAAAGGGCTGGCATGTCAATTGAGTGGAGAAAGACAGCACAAGAACAAGCAGCTGAAAGTGAAAAACAAAGTCAAGCTGGCAATAAGACACATCTGTTTAACAGTCAGGGTGATTAAGCTTTGGAACAAGGTACCACAGGAAGTGGTGGATTCTTCCTTGATGTCTTCAGATCAAGACTGGATCCCTCGCTGGAAGAGATGCTTGAGCCAAACACAAGGTATTGGATTGAATGCCAAGGTAAATAGGTTAAAATATATCCTATGATGTACACGAGTTCACACTACATGATCTGATTAGGCCTTCTGGCCTTAATACAGGAAAAGCTTTGTTATCCAGCATGTTGGGAGAATGGAGGGTGTTGGTTAGTCAAAAATTCTGGTGAATTAAGAGTTATACTTACCAATGGAGGGAGGGAGTTTGGGTGCGGAAGGGGGCTCAGGGCTGGGGGTTGGGGTGTGGGAGGGGGTGCAGGGCACAGGCTCTGGAAGGGAGTTTGGGTGCGGGAGGCGGCTGAGGGTTGGGCGTGGGAGGGGGCGCGGGTTCTGGAAGGGAGTTTGAGTGCAGGATGTGGCTCGGTGCAGGAGGTTGGGAGGAAGGAGGGGTTTTGGGGTGCTGGATCTGGACAGCACTCACCTTGGGCAGCTCCCCACAAGCAGTGATCTGTCCCTGCTGCTCCTAGGTGGAGGCGCGGCCAGGCAGCTCTTCACATGGCCTCCACCCACAGGTGCAGTCACCGCAGCTCCCATTGGCCACGGTACCTGGCCAATGGGAGCTGTGGAGCCAGCACTCAGGGCAAGGTGGGGGTAATTCCCGGAGCCCCTGTGGCCGTTCCTCTGCCTAGGAGAAGCAGGGACATGTAGCTGCTTGTAGGGAGCTGCCTGAGGTGAATCCTGCCCAGAGCCGGGACCCTGAAGTGCTGGTTTCTAGAGCTTTCCAGTTGGTAAAGTGCCAGATAACACTGCTTTTATGGTATCTAGAAAGGTCTGAAATTGATGAGTCCTGAACCACTCAGCCTCCTTCAGCCATTTGGGTGGCCAAATGAATAAACAAGTGAACAAAGTTTGATTATCCAGGATTGCTTTGGTTCATGTTAAGCTTCAGCTGGACTCTGAGACTTTCCTGTGTCTGTAGCCCCGAGGTAATCTGCCCGCTTGCAAACCACTGCTCATGGCAGGAGGCCCAGCTGCCTGACCGACTCTGATACACGAGGAGCTCAGCTGCATTCTTTCAGCCTCACTGAATTTTACCTCCTTTCCCAGGGCTACATACTCAAGGAAACAGCTTGTAGGAAGAACTCCAAGGGAATTTTCTACGGGAAGATGACTCAGGGGAGATTTTCAAAGGCACAATTGGCAGTCAGGGCTAGAACCATAGAGACATTTAGGCAGCTCACTACCACTCTAGGCACCTAAATTCAAAATTTAGTTCCCCCAAACCCCTGCTCAACTTCCCCCTAATATTGTAGGTACCTAGATTCTCTAGGCATCTGTGTTTCCACCAATGAAGTCCCTAAAAATCTATCCATGAACGCATGTATATCTACCTATGTCCTGATGCCCAGTACCCATATCCTGCCTAATCCCAGTGGGATTGTCACACTGTGTATCCCCCCGCCTCTCTCACCTGTGGGGCCTGATCCAGTAGGATTTCTAAGAGACCACCTAATAGATCCAGCCTGCATAAAGCAGAAAAGGAGTCTTCTCTTTGACCTTTAGCCCACTGGTCAGAGCACTCAGCCAGTATGTGGGAGACCAGCCTTCAAATCCTCACCACCCCCTATCCTTGGCCTGATTTTGAGCAGAGATTTGAACCCACACCTGCCACTTTGCTAGGAAATGCCATAGCCACCGGGCTATGGAGACATTCTCACTCTCCTTCTGGCCCAATGAATATTGAGTTATTCATACAAAGAGGAACAGCTTCAACAGGATAGCCGATCTCTGCAATAGCTCATAGTCCCGTGGCAAGGGCATGCTCCCAAGATGGGGAGACTGCAGTTCCCAGTCAGGCTGAGGTGGGATTTGAACCTGCTGCACTTTAGGTGAGTGCACTAGCCTCTAGGTTAAAAGGGGCACTACATGTATCCCTTTTTTTCTTTTTTTCCCCCAGGGTTTTGGTGCCTAATTCAAGGAGAGGTTTCATGGCTGTGAACCCTAAGCAGAGATGGGTGTGCCTCTCCAGCTTGGATTTGGACCCCTAAAACCCTTCGATGGGTGGAACTTAGGCCACACCCCTCTCCTCTGTATTTCCTACTGGCTAGCTCAGGCAGCTCTCTGTTCAGCTTGCTGGCTTTTGTGGATTTAACTCTCCCCATGTATTATATAGGAAGCCTGAGCACCTGTGTCCGGGCTGCAGCCTGCATTAGGCAGCAGGATGCTGAAAGTGAGGCCCTGCAATGCTGAGCCCAAGTCCCCTTTGTGGAGCTAGCTCTGGGTTGAAAACTCGTGGCCGTATGGTAGGGGCCTACCTGCCTTTGAACATCAGCCCTGTGAGGGTTATTACAATTACAGACCGATGGACTCCATCCAAAGCCCACTGCAGGGAATGGGAGCCTCTCCTTGAACCCGGTGAGCGTTAGATCAGGCTGCAAAGTTCGGAATAGCAGAACAGTTTTGTTCATAGTTTCATTTTCCCCACCACCGTCCATACAACTGTTAGGAGCACTGGGGACGCATCAAGATGCGATTATCCCACAATTGATTTATTGAACGACTTGCCGGGGATGGCTCGGAAATGAGAATTTGCCTGATGTTTTGACAAACTCTGAATCTATAAATATTCATATAACGCCGTTTTTAAATCTAATCTGAGAAGCTCCCCTGGTTTGTCCTGCAGTTATTCTAAAGCATGATTAAAGAAGGTACCTTTAATCATCCACTCAGGGGAAGGAAAATCTCTCCTGGGGAAGGATCACCTGTGATATTTAGTAGTGTTCAAATCCCATTGCAGATTGCTGTGTGGGGAAGAGACCACAAGAGCTTTTAATCTTTATGAGTGACAGACTATCAGCCCCCCAGTTAGGACAGTGTAGGTCAGGAGTGGGCAAACTATGGCCCAGGGGCCACATCTGGCCCTTCCGACATTTTAATCCGGCCCTCGAGCTCCCGCCGGGGAGCAGGATCTGGGGCTTGTCCTGCTCCGGCGCTCCAGCTGGGGAGCGGGGTCGGGGGCTTGCCCCACTCCATGCGTGCCATGGCTCTGTGTGGCTTTCAGAGGCAATGGCATGTCCCCGCTCTGGCTCCTATGTGTAGGGACAGCCAGGGGGCTCCACATGCTGCCCCCACCCCAAGTGCCGCTCCTGCAGCTCCCAGGCTGGGAACCATGGCCAATGGGAGCTGCAGGGGCGGCACCTGCGGATGGGGCAGTGCGCAGAGCCTCCTGGCTGCGCCTCTGTATAGGAGCCGGAGTGGAACATGCCACTGCTTCCGGGAGCTGCTTGAGGTAAGTGCCACCTGGAGCCTGCACCCCTGACCCCCTCCCCTGCCCCAACCCCCTGCCCCAGCCCTGATGCCCCTTCTAGCTTCTGAACCCCTCGTTCCCATCCCGGAGCACCCTCCTGCACCTCCAACCCCCTATCCCCACCCCAGAGCCCTCACCCCCAGCTGGAGCCCTCCCCTCCTCCCACACCCCAACTGCCAGCCCCAGCCCAGCGCCTCCTCCCACATCCTGAACTCCTCATTTCTGGCTCCACCCCAGAGCCTGCTCCCCCAGCCAGAGCCCTCACCCCCCCACACTCCAACCCCCAATTTCATGAGCATTCATGGCCCGCCATACAATTTCCATATGGAAATGGCCCTTGGGCCAAAACGTTTGCCCTGGTGTAGGTGCACTGAGATGGGTGGGCTGCCATTTCCCTACCCCCAGGACACACGTACAGGAGGCCGCCCTCATTAGGATATCTGTGTCCCTAGGTGCCTGCAGTCTAATTATACCTGCCTCCCAATAGGATTCTGTGGATGTAATAAATATAAAGGGAAGGGTAACCACCTTTCTATATACAGTGCTATAAAATCCCTTCTGGCCAGAGGCAACATCCTATTACCTGTAAAGGATTAAGAAGCTCAGCTAACCTGGCTGGCACCTGACCCAAAGGACCAATAAGGGAACAAGATACTGTCAAATCTTGAGGGGGGTGGAGGCTTTTGTTTGTGCTCTTTGTTTACGTGTTGGTTCTCTCTTGGAACTGAAAGAGGCCAGACAAAAATCCATCTTCTCCAACCCATCCTAATCCAAGTCTCCAATATTGCAACCAGTATAGGTAAGCCAGGTAAGGCGGATTAGTTTATCTTTTGTTTTATGTGAATTTTCCCTGTGTTAAGAGGGAGGTTTATTCCTGTTTTCTGTAACTTTAAGGTTTTGCCCAAAGGGGGATCCTCTGTGTTTTAAATCTGAACACCCTAAAAAGCATTTTCCATCCTGATTTTAGAGTGGTGATTCTTTTACCTTTTCTTTAATTAAAATTCTTGTTTTAATTAATTAAATTAATTAATCTAATTAATTTTTCATTATTCTTAAGATCCAAGGGTTTGGGTCTGTGTTCACCTGTACCAACTGGTGAGGATTATTATCAAGCCTTCCCCAGGAAAGGGGGTGTAGAGCGTGGGGGGATATTCTGGGGGAAGATGTCTCCAAGTGGTCTCTTTCCCTGTTCTTTGTTTAAAATGTTTGGTGGTAACAGTATACTGTTCAAGGACAAGGCAAAGCTTGTACCTTGGGGAAGTTTTTAACCTAAGCTGGTAAAAATAAGCTTAAGGGGTCTTTCATATGGGTCCCCACATCTGTACCCTAGAGTTCAGCGTGGGGAAGGAACCCTGACAGTGGAGCTGGGGAGGGGCAGTGTAGCAGGGACTTATCTAGCCTGGCTTGAGATCTGTTTGCTGCTTTCACCCTCTTGGGCTCACCCACAACTTCCCATAGGCCTTTGTGTCAAATATCACCCCTCCTTGGGGTCTGGTTGGTTAATAGAAAGTTCAGAAGGGAACATCCCCCCGACCCCCAGCCTTCCTAGTTGGGCTCCCGGCTCTTGGTGCAGGGTTCTAGTCCTGCCCTTCCTCAGGCTTTTGCTAGTGGGCTTGTTGATTACGAATCTCTAAGTCCTGCATTCCTCAGCCTTTGGGGAAGTCACACAAACAAAGGATACAAGGGCTGGCTGTCCAGGATACACACCCTGAGCATGTGCTGAGCTCCAGTTTGACTCTGGAACTATTGACCTGCCACCTGTTCTCTGCAGAGATGCCCCGTCTCTGTACCCCTGAGGTAACCTGCCTTCTTGTAACCCACATCTTACATCCTGGGGCTTAGCTGCTGGCTCCGACCGTGACACGCTTGGAACTCAGCTGTATTCTTTCAGCTCCACTGAGCCGGGGAAGGAGACTCCGTGGACCCAAGCTCCCCCTGGAGTAGAAGGGAATTGTTGAATCAACCCAATGTTTCTGAGCCATCCAGCCTCATCGCACTTCCTGTCATAGCCAGTTAAACTGGGCAGGGTCCGGTGAAGGGTCTGTTTGGGTTCCCATAGGCACTGCACAGTTCCACTGACACAAGAAACAGGTTGTTGGGAGAACTAGAAGGGAGTTTTTAGCTGTCTATGGGAAAATGCGTTGGGGGGGGGGGGAGATTTTCAAGAGGCACAGATGACAGCTAGATGTGTAAACGCCCCTGGCAAGTCTATGCTAAGATCTGCTAGGTGTCCAGATGATTTGCAAAATATCTAATAGTTTCTTCTGGCCTTAAAAATCTCTTGAGTCCAAGGATTGTGTGCTAGGAGCATTTGATTAGACTCCACATGTCCTGGGAATAGAAGGGCAGCTTGAATTCAGCTAAAGGGTGGATCTACATGTCTCTTTCGGCTCAAAGGAATTTAGGCACCCAGCTTCCATTTAAATCAACGGGAGTTAGGTGTCTTAATACCTTTGAGGAGCTGGGCCCTTTTGTTCTTAAGGAAATGTTGATATATTGGAGAGATTTCAGAGAAATTATTAAGGGACTGGAAAACAAGTCTGACAGACCCCAGGAGCTCAATCAGGAGCTAAAAAGAGAGAAGGTTCAGGGGTGACTTCATCACAAACCATAAATACCTACACGGGGAAGAAAACTTTGATGAGGGAGCTCTTCAGTCTGGAAGACCAAGGTGTAGTAAGATCCAATGGCTGGATAGTCCCTTGAAATTTTCACAGTTTCAGCACCATGCAGGAACGATTCTCCCTGCTTCCGATCCAGCTACCTGGGTCAGAGGGAATTTGTCAAATGGAAAGTTAAGAAAATAATTCAATACATGAAAACACCCCAGCTGTAACTAATGAACAGGGAGAGTGTGGAGAAGCTGTTATGTGAAGCTACTGGGTCATGAAAACCTGGCGGGGATTTGTAGGTATGATTGTGAGAGGGAAGGAATTAGCAACAAATGCAAGGGCCCCTTTCCCTGCCGAAGAGAGACTTGACCGTTCCACATACTATAGGTCTGTGGTAAAATTTCCAAAGGTGACTTAGGGCTAAATTCACAAAGAAATGTGAAGAAATCCCCTCAGACGGGGATTCACGAAAGCCAGCATGCTAGGCTGCTCCCCTCTGGACTAAGCCAGCCCTCTCTTGGCATTAGATGCCTATGTCAATTTTGCAAGAATCTGCAACTTCCTCATAACTGGTGGGCCAGAGGGTAGGGTACGGTACTCACCTAGGACACATGAGGCCCCTGGGTTCAAACTCCATTTCCACCTCAGGGGAAAGAAGGGATTTGAACAGGGAATCTGCTACATTTCAGTTGCGCGTACTAAACACTGGGCTATAGGATAGTCGATATGGGGCTGTCCTAGCCTCCCCTCTTGAAGCTGTTCCACTCTGGATAAATAATTATTATTTCATTATTTATTCACTGCGCATCAGCTTCACAGAGGGCTATGCTTGGCTTGACAAAGCCCTGGCTGGGATGATTTAGCTGGGGATTGGCTCTGCTTTGAGGAAGGGGTTGGATTAGATGACCTCCTGAGGTCCCTTCCAACCCTGAGATTCTATGTGCAGCCCCAAAGTTGAGACGTGAGTTAAGTTCCAGGGAGGTCGGAACTTAAAGAGACAGTCCCAGGATGAGGGCTGTGAGACTGCAGGCTTGAGGGGCAAGCTGCAGGACAGGGAGGCCAGGACTGGAAGCAGAACACACAGAGCTAGGAAGGAGAGCTGTGGAAAACCCTTCAGTCTGAGAGGAGAGTCTACAGGCCAGGGAGGCCAACACCAAGAACATCTTGGCTCCAAGAGAGAGAGCTGTGAAACCCTGAAACTAAAAAGGGAGCTGAGTAATCTGAAAAGGACTCCCAAGAGAAGGGGGATGTTGTTTTGAAGACTCTATGTGAATTATTTTGGGACTCCAAGGGAAACTAAAGCAGGGTACATAACAGGCCAACTCTGGCCATGACCTAGGATGACACCTATCTATTGGAAGCAAAAATGACTCTTCTCCAGTGAGAGTAGTTGAAAGAGCAAAGAGACATGGGGTCTGGGAAAAGGGAGGATGGTCATTGTCAGACACCCCCTCACCAAAACGCCTCCTGGCCAAAGGAAACGAGAACTAGGGTGCGATCCTGGCCCTGCCAAAGTCAATGAAAAAACTCCCACTGATTTGAACAGGGCCAGGGAAAGCCCGGGGGTTCTACACCTCTCCCACTGAGGACACTATCTTCGGATGCATATGCAAGAGGGAGAGGCATTAAGGTTGCCCAGACAGATTTTACATTGCCATTTGCTACCTTTGGAGTGCTCTGCTGTAAATAGTGATTTCTTGTAGGTTTTGGAGCTGATGAAAACTTTTCAGCCACCTTTAGTGAGCCAAGGCTTTTATCCATTAGAATGATCTATTACATTCCCTACTTTTGCCCTTCGTTTCATCTCTCTCTCCCATCTGCTCTGATGCTCTCAGCTGAGGACAAAGAGAACCACCCACCATGCCCCAAGCCAGAGCTCTGCTGACCGCCAGTGTGCGTGCTGGGCAGCTTGCAGAAAGGGAACCTCTTGACAAGAGTCGTTTGCACAACGGGTGAGAAGATCCCACTCTAACATGGAGAGAAGGTGGGAGCGGCAAAGAGTAAGGTGGCAGCTAATGACAATCCCCTCCTGAAACAAGGGTTCTGGGAAAGAAACTAGTGACATGGCCGAATCTGACACATTATTGCCTTATTGTTCAGGTGTCTGGGGGAACAATGGGGACATTGAGGCCTCTCTTATTGCACTGGGCTGAAAAAGGAGTCTCTCCCCTCTCTGTTGACAGGTTGACTCTGGCCTAGATGACAGTGGCTGATAAAAGCCAGCATCTGATGGGAGTTTGTTGGTCATTACATTAACAGTGAGGTCCTGGTCTGAGTTTATAGCAAAAATCACTGAGCTGACACAGTGAAGACAGATTTGGTGGTCTCAGCAGAGAGGCCAAGCACTTAGTAAGCCATGGGGACTGAACTAGCCTCTCCCCACTGGAGGGGGGCCTCTGGGGGAGAATTGGGACACTTTGGGGGCCAGGTGGGGAAGAATATACTTGAACTCTCCTGGCCTCTATCTCCACACTGCAACTGGCAACCTTGTTGAGGGCCCCAGCAGGGCAGTGAAGGCCTGTGTGGGCTTTGGAGACTGAACTCTGCCCTGTGCCCTTGAGGTGATCCCACCGGGTTAGAGCCCAGGCACGCTGGGCAGGGGCAGGCCGTGTAAGGAAGCTGTTCCTCACAGAGCCTCTGTCCATCCAGCGCCTTCCACCAGCACCACGTTCACTGAGAGAAAGTGAGGGGATGAAGCACACAAGTTGTTTTTCTTTCCCATGAGCCATTTTGCAGACCCGGATCCGGGATAACTGGCCCTTCCCTGGGCCATCAGTAACAGGCCTGTTAACGGGCCATTTGGCCCACTCTGCGCGAGACCCCTGAGAGACGAGTGACCCACACAACACACGCCAAGGCCAGAACTGCTCTTATTTAATGAGAGGAGCGAACAAGATTTCTGCTAAACAGTCAGGAACCCGCTGTCGCTGCTGCTCCTCTTCCAGGGGCGGGTGGAGCCCTCCGCACTCATTTCCCCTTCTTCACGGGGACGCAGCAGGTGTACTTTCCGCAGTTATAGGGTAATGTCGGTCGCTCATGTTTGCCACATTTCAGGGTGCAGCGACCAGGACAGCCCTTCTTCTGCCCATAACCTGCACCAGACATTGACATTAACCAGGGTTAGGTAAGAGAAAGAAACTGCGCTCACAGTCAGTTAGGGTTGTCAACTTTCTGATTGCAGAAAACTGAACACCCTGGCCCCACCCCTGCCCTTCCCTTTCCCAAGGCCCCACCCCATCCCGCCTCTTCTCTAAGGCTCCATCCCCACTCACTCCACCCAGGCTGGGGCAGGCGGATGGGGTGTGGAGGGGGTGCAGGGTGCAGGTTCTGGGAAGGAGTTTGGGTGTGAGAAGGGGCTTGGGGTGCAGGAGGGGATTCGGGGTGCAGGCTCTGGGTAGCGCTTACCTCAGATGGCTCCCAGAAGTGGCCAGCAAGTCTCTGTAGCCCCTAGGCGGAGGCAGAGCCAGGCAGATCTGCACACCCCCCACGCCCGCAGGCCCCTCCCCTGCAGCTGCCATTGGCCATAGTTCCCAGCCAGTGGGAGCTGTGGAGCTGGCACTCAGGACTGGGGCAGTGCACAGAGCCTCCCTGGCCGTCCCTGTGCCTAGGGGCCGCAGGGACATGCCGGCCACTTCTGGGAGCCATGCGGAGCCAGGGTAGGCAGGGAGCCTGCCTTAGCCCTGCTGCACCACTGATGGGACTTTTAAAAGTCCCTTTTCAACGAGGCGTTCCGACTGAAAACCAGACGCCTGGAAACCCTACAGTCCCACGAACCCCCAGCCCACCTGAACAGTCCACGTCTTGGCTCATGTGGAGCACTGATAGGTGGGACTTGGCTTTGGGCGTGAGTCCACTCAGGACAAGACCCTCTCATTCATGCTCAGTCCCAAGAGAGGAGGCTGACTGGGAAGCTGAATGGCAATTTCCTGCCCTAAAGAAGGGCTGCTCACCACGCCAGTGGCTCCCTTCCCCTTCCTGAGGCCTCTCACTCCACATGGTTAGCGTCCTCCTTGAGAGCACCAGCCCAGCCCCTCCATGAGATCTGCCCCTGTATCTGCCTGATGTCCTGAGAGACACCAGAGTCAGTGATGAGATTAGAGGAGGGGTATTGGGAGAGCCCCATTGGAAAGGAAAGTGGGTTCCTGTAGTTCTGATGGTGTCTCACTGGGAGAGACTCGCTGGTCAGGGGCCTGGTGTGTGTGAGGGTCCCAGGGTAGGCGAGAACAGACTGCAGTTAAAGCAGTGGAGACTTCAGAGATGGAGACAGAGCAAGGAGTGATGGAAGGGGCTAGTGGGGAGAGAAGGTAAAGAGAAGAAGTAGTGGGGGTCCCAGGGCTGGTGGGAGGGGTGTTGGGATTGGAAGAATGAGAGAAAAAGGGGAAAGGTGGTGGAAAAAGAAGAGGGAGTGGGAGAGGTCTGAGGTGGAGGAACAGGAAGTGGGAGGGGAAAATGAGAGGAGGCTGGTGGGGAGTGGGAGAGATGGAAGATTCCCAGAGTGAAGGGGAGAGAGTAGAGTGAGGTGGAAGGGGGGGTGGACAGAATGGAAAACAGGGAGATGGAAGAAGGGGAAGGACAGTGGGTATGGGAGAGAGGAGAGGATGGGCAGGGTTTGGGGGAAGGCGGCGCGATGTTGGGAGGGGAGATTTACTTCTGTGAAACCTCTGGCAGATCTTGGTAAGTACCAGCACAGCGATGGTGGCAGAACCCAGCTCTTGCCCATTTGCACTAACACTTCTGGGAATCACATGGGCAGGTTGATCATATTAATTGAGGCATAAAGTTAAAGCTCCATCCAGAGGAATTGGGGGAGGGGGGTCCCCATTGGTCTTACAGCTGTCTCAGGCTCTGAAGACACAGTGAGGCAGCATTGTTACACCTGGTTTGAGTTTGAGATATTACCCTTAAAATCATAAGGCAAAAAATTGCTCCTCTTGTGCTCCCCCAGTGACTCTATGGCTGTTGGATCTGATCCATGAGCACACTCTGAGCTGCACTATCCAAGCGGGCTGCTGGAGCATTTTTGGTTTATACCCTATTTCAGGCTGAATTTTTGGGAGTGGGAGGCTGGAAGGGCAGCACGGACTCTTTTCTCTGAAGCAGAGACCATCCTAAAAGCAGAGCCCACAGGACACCCCCTGTTCAGTCCTTCCCTTTAGAATTTGGGGCCAGCGTTCTTGCACTTGAATGCTCACTGTCAGGCTCTTAAATCCATATCAAGACACCCACATAAAAGTGGCCTAATTTTCAGAAGGAACCCAAAGGAGATGGGGGTGCTCAGGACCTCTGGAAATTAGGCCCGTTTGATCTTTGTGCCTAATGTGGATTCAGGTGCTTAACATTAGGATCACAGCCTGGGGTAAGAGTTCTGGCCCCATGCCATCTGAGTTCTGCTGGTTGGAGAGAGGGTTGAATTCTCTGTTCATCCTTATAGGACTCCTCCTTACACAGAGTCCCATAGTGACTCACTAGAAAGAATCCAGAGAGCTAGATACTCAGCTGCACATCTAAAAATGCACAAATAATTGGACACCTAATTTGTGCTCTCAGTTGTCCTGGCACAGATTGTCCACAAAACCTGCCCCACCACTGAATACTGCCTGAGAGTCTGAATCCTATGTTACCCTCAATTCCCCCTCCATTGTCCCTATTTCCATCCCACATAGGTCAACATCTCACCTGGAGTGGCCAAGGAGACCAGCAGGAGAACAGCAAACACAAGGTAGAGGATCCTCATGGCTGGAGGTGGGCTGGGATCTCAGCAAGTCTGGAGAGAAGAGAAGTAGAGAGAGGCTGGATCTAGGAGTGGTGAAGCGGTGAGGCTGGGAATCCTGGTATTTATAGAGAGTTTGCTGACAGAGAGCAGGGTGCTGTAGGAGGAGCATGAACTCATTGATCTCCAAGTACGTGCTGTTCACTCCTTGACATGCTGTAATGTCGCTCTGGCCCAGTGAGCCTGCGCATAATGATGCAAACCTGCCATGTATTCAGGACCCATTGTTCACTGCCCATCATGAGGAACGTGCATGGTTCCCTCCCAGACACGCACAACACCCGGACGTGCGGGGGGAATTCTCCCTTCTTCACATCCGGCTTCCAGAGGTTAGGGGGAATTTGACAAATTTTGCATTACTTCCCAAATAAACAAACGCCACTAACTGTAGTTCTACTGAACTGGTGGAGGCAGAAGGTGGAGGCGGGGATGGACAATAGGGAGCTGTTTGGAGCAGACGGCTGGGTCAGAAGGACCTGATAGAGATTTGTAGGTATGACTGCGATTGCGAAGGAATCAGTGTCACCAGTTCAGGGACCTTTCTCCTCCTTCACCTCTGTAAGAGCAACTTGATCAGTCCATGTGTTACAGGCCTGTGTTGGCTGTGTTCACCATTGTTATTGGTGGAGAAACTTTCCATGGGGGCTCTGCAGGGCTCTGTCCTGGTCCCTTTCACATCACCTTTTCTCTGGGTAATGTCCTCCACGAACACAAATTCATGTACCAATTCTAGGCTCATGACTCACAGATCTACCTCTCTGCTCCAGACCTGCTGTCCAAAGGCACATCTTGGCCTGGCTCTTCGACATTGCCTCGGGGATGTCTGTCAGCTTAAGCTAAATGTGACTAAATCAGAGTTTCTAATCTTTTCCCCAGCACTGCGCACAACATCACCATCATGCTTGGCATTCAGGCCCCAAATCGGAGAGTCATTTTTTGACTCAGGCCTCTCTCTAGATCACTGGTTCCCAAACTTTAACAACCCGCGAACCTCTTTCACAAAAATATCAAATATCGTGAACCCCCACCTAAAAATGAATATTTCCAGGGATTGTCTCCTTACCTGAGCAAAAACAATGGAAGCAGTGATCTTGGAAATAATTTGTTTTTTTATTACATGCTTATTGCACACTATTTATTATTACATTATTATTTATTATTACATTATTAATTTTATTACATTATGAAAACGACAACACTCTTCCAAGATTTCACTTTTGTGGCTCATATCACTTTGATTAAGCCTCCTACATGTTTCATCAAGGAGTACCAGATGTGAAACAGCATGAAGGTATTTAAGAAGCCAACTCAATTAAAGAATTCCTTCCCCAAGCATACAGGTCTTGAGCAGTCCAGGCAAACAACGCACGACTACAACAAAGCTTAAACTTGTTCTGCCAGGAATTCATGGTCCCAGGGCTCGGTCTGCCAGCCCCCACAGGCCTCGAGCTGCCGGCTCTCATGCCTGGGGTCCCTAGGGATGGCTCCGTCCGCCATTACAGAATTTTTTTTTGAGTACCCCCTGATACATTTTGTGAACCCCCAAGGGTTCATGAACCTCAGTTTGGGAACCACTGCTCTAGATCCTCCCATCTGGGCTCTGTCTAAATCCTGCCAATTCTTTGTGAATAACATCTCTATGATACAGCCTTTCCTATCCATCTACACCGCTAAAACTCTCTGCATCTCACACCTCAATCACTGCAACGTCCTTCTTTCTGGCCTCAGTAAAAGCAATCTTGTCCTGATCATCTCCATTCCCAATGCTACTGCAAAGATCATGTTCCTAACTTGTCACTTTGACCACTCCCTCTCTTGGCATCCCTCCACAGGCTCCTCTTTCTTTAGTCCATCGAACATACATTGCTTGGATTCACTTTCAAGGCCCTTCATAGTCAATCCCCAGCTTTACCTACCATCTCTCATTCACTATCAAGATAATCAACTCTTGCCTCCGATCAGCCCGGGTTGCCAGCCTCCATCATCCACTTGTTAAACTTCTGTGCTTTTTCCCATGCTGCCCTTCACACTTGGGAGGAGCGCCCGTAATCATCTGCAAAGCCACCTCATTAGCCACCTTCAAATCCCTCCTCAAACACTCTCCTTTGCCATGACACCTAAAACGATTACGCTGCTGGTGTGAAGAGACTGCTGCCTGTCATGCCAACCATTACTGTCTCATTGTTTCCTTATATCAGAGGGGTAGCCATGTTAGTCTATATCCACAAAAACAAACTCCCTTCTTCAGATGGGGTTTTTTTACCCACGAAAGCTTATGCCCAAATAAATCTGTTAGTCTTTAAGGTGCCACCGGACTCCATATTGTTTCCTTGTACTCCCCAATCAGACTATCTGTTGTCTCTTGTCGGATACTTAGACTGCAAGCCCTTAGGGTAGGGACAGTCTTTTTGTTCTGTTTGTACAGCACCTCAAACAATGGTCTGTGACGGGGGCCCTAGGTGTTAAGCTAGTAATAATTAATTAATTAATTAATAGTAATAAGACTCTCAAGCTGTGTCAAGGGGACAGTGCATGTAACTAGTTTTCAAATCCTTTAATCTTTTTCCTGGCTCTTCTCTGAACCCTCTCCAATTCATCAACATCCTTCTTGAATGGTTGCCACCAGAACTGGAGCCAGTATTTCATCAGTGGACACCTCAGTACCAGATACACAGGTTATTTTACCTCTCTTCTTTCACCCTATTTATGCATCCAAGGATTCCAGGAGATCTTTTGGCCACAGCATCAGACTGGGAGCTCTTATTCAGCTGACTGTGTACCATGAACCCCCAAGTCTTATTCAGAACCATGGCTTCCCAGGAGCGAGTCTCCCGTCCTGTAAGTATGGCCTGTATTCTTTGTTCCTCAATGTGTATACATTCACACTTAGCCATATTACAGCATTACTGTTTGCTTGCACCCAATTGCCCAAGCAGTCGAGATCCCTCTGTATCAGCGACTTGTCCTCTTCGTAATTTACCACTTTCCCCATCAGTGTGTTACCTGCAAACTTTGTTTTCTTCCAGGTCACTGATGATGATGATCAAGATAGTGGGATCCAAGACCAGAAGTGCATGGCCAGGCTGGAAATCCTGCCCCACCACAGTTGGACTAGTCAAAATTAGTAAATAGATTTGGGAGTGGGGAGGGGAATTTTTAAAAATATCCACATTTTCAGTGATTTTTCTTCATTTTCTAAAGAAACCCGAAAACAGAGCTTGGAGAGCCTGCAGTCTAAGAGAAATTAGAACACCTTAGAGGGAGGGTTTTAGGGGGAAGCAGTGACCATTGGTGGGGATAAAGCCATGACCCAGAGGGGAGGAAGGAAGAGTTGGGAGGGGAACAGAGGAATGCAGCCATGGAGGCTGGGGATGGGTGGGGAAGGAAGCAGGGACCGGGAGAGTGTTGAGAGGCATCGTGGTTGTGGTAACCATGGATGGAGGGTGAACCACCAGCTAGGGAAGGCTTGGCCCCAGCCTCCCCATCCTGCCCGAGGACCCACACCCCATCTCCCCCAGAGCCCCTCCTCCCTGAGGCTGCCAGCCCCCGCCCAGCCCCTGAGCGCAGGGCGGGCAGGGTGCGACCCCCCCAGGCTGCCGAACACAGGGCGGGCAGGTGCCATGTGGCGCCCCTGCCCCCCACAGCCCCTCAAGCACAGGGCACATAGCCCCAGCGCCTCCAGCCCCCCGCCCCCCGAGTGATGGGTGGCCCAGCCCCAGCCACCCCAAGTCCCGGCCACCCTAGCCCCAGCCCCAGTATGCCTCCCTAAAGAGCAGCCTCCTGAGCTGGGGCGAAGGGCAAGCAAGAGGGGACTTCGGGGAGGAGTGTGGGCGGGGCCACCCTGGACTGTTTGGGGGGGGGGCAAAGCCTCCCCCAGCCTATGAGGCACACTGCCCATGGTGGTATCAAGAACCCAGAGGAGAAGGGGGAAGTGGTGTGCATGTTGGAGGGAGGGGGAAGCATCAGGTGCCCGAAGAGTTGGTGGGTGAGTGTGTGGGAAAGCACCAGGGAGCTGGAGGTTGTGTGAGGGGAGAGGAAGTAGGGACTTGCAGGCCCATGGAGCGTTGGGGTGGGGGGAGGAAGCAGGGACCTGGAAGAGGGAAGTGGGTGGATGGAAGCAGCGACTTGGTGCAGGGGAAGATCGGTGGAGGAGCTGGGACAATCTCAAGTTGCAATGGGGGAGGTTTAGATTGGATATTAGGAAAAACTTTTTCACTAAGAGGGTGGTGAAACACTGGAATGCGTTACCTAGGGAGGTGGTAGAATCTCCTTCCTTAGAGGTTTTTAAGGTCAGGCTTGACAAAGCCCTGGCTGGGATGATTTAACTGGGACTTGGTCCTGCTTTGAGCAGGGGGTTGGACTAGATGACCTTCTGGGGTCCCTTCCAACCCTGATATTCTATGATTCTATGATTCTATGATTTCCCGTGAACTCTGGGTTTATCCATTTAACCTCCCCGAATACTGACTCTGGAAGGAGACAGTGGGGCGATGAGGGGGCAGCAATTCCCAGCCAGGGCTTGGTGGTAGTGGTGAGGGGCGTAAAGGAGGATTCGGAGGGAGACGGGGGAGAAAGGAGTCAATTTCTGGGGTCAGGTGGGACGGGGATGGAGGGCAGGTTAAAGAGTAACTGGAGGATAGAGGACTGAGCAATTCTGAGTGCAGTGGATAGGTGGTATCTATAACCTCAGCATAAACCCCATCTCCCCCAGCCCTGGTACCCTCCCTTATTCCCCACACACCCCAAACAGCTGTAGTTAGAGGACTCCCTAGTGCCCCCTGCTGTTGCCTACACACATTGCAGGCAGCAGCTGAACATGTGACTCTCTCCCATTGGGTGCACCGCTCGTACTACAGAGGCAGCCAAGCATGCAACTGTCTAGGATTCATATAATTACATGGTGTCTCTTTTTATAGTGCAGGTCTCAATGAGCAGAACTCTGTTGTACTGGGCGCAGTAAAAACATATTTCAGATAAGCTACAGAGAGGCTGAGGGAACTGGGATTATTTAGTCTGCAGAAGAGAAGAGTGAGGAGGGGATTTGATAGCAGCCTTCAACTACCTGAAAGGGGGTTCCAGTGAGGATGGAGCTCAGCTGTTCTCAGTGGTAGCAGATAACAGAACGAGGAGTAATGGTCTCAAGTTGCAGTGGGGGAGGGTCTAGGTTGGATATTAGGAAAAACTATTTCACAAGCAGGGTGGTGAAGCACTGGAATGGGTTACCTAGGGAGGTGGTGGAATCTCCTTCCTTAGAGATTTTTAAGGCCCAACTTGGCAAAGCCCTGGCTGGGATGATTTAGTTGGTGTTGGTCCTGCTTGGAGCAGGGGGTTGGACTAGATGACCTCCTGAGGTCTCTTCCAATCCTAATCTTCTATGATTCTATGATTCCTTGTTTCAGAGTAGCAGCCGTGTTAGTCTGTATTCGCAAAAAGAAAAGGAGTACTTGTGGCATCTTAGAGACTAACAAATTTATTTTATTTTTATTATTATTTATTTATTCGTGAGCTAAAAATTTTCTTTTTATGATTCCTTGCTGTCCATATCCTCCACCCCGGTGACCCGATCAATGGAATACTGTGCTAAGATCTGCTGTCCACACTTTACAAAAGAAGTTGAACAATTGGATCGAGTTCTGAAAAGAGCCACGAGAACAGTTCAAGGGCTGGAAATGCCATCCCAGTGTGAGAGACTCAAGGAGCTCAATATACTTATTTTAAGGCCTGGCTACACATGGAAGTTGCACTGGTATAAGATAGACTGGTGCTTGCAAGATGGAACCAAGCTTCTTAAAACAAAAACAGAGGTGACTCAGGTGTGCACATACCATGGTGCTGGGCCCAGTGTAAGACCTGGATAGACTGGACCATGGTGTCTAACGGCTACATCCAAGAAGGTCTATAGATGCTGCAGTGTTCAGTGTTGCAGATCCTAAGCCTTAGACCCACCACGTGACACTACACCCCATATTCTTCATAGAAATATTTTTATAATATGATTATATCATAACTATGATATGTTTTGTGCAAGATAAGTCATGTGAGATATCATTGGAAAGGTTATGATTTGCTGAATGTGATTATCCTATTTGTATACATGTATCATTTCTGTATCTAAAGTCAGGAATATTGACTATGTATCAATTACAAAAGTGTTTGCACTTGGGGAACACCCATCAGACAAAGTGCAATCAGTCTGGCTAGTTAGCTGGGGACAAGTCTTGGAGGAGAGGAGGTGATCAGGAACAGCAACATGGATTCACCAAGGGCAAGTCATGCTTTACCAACCTGATTGCCTTCTATGATGAGATAACTGGCTCTGTGGATATTGGGAAAGTGGTGGACTCTTGACTTTAGCAAAGCTTTTGATATGGTCTCCCACAGTATTCTTGCCAGCAAGTTAAAGAAGTATGGATTGGATGAATGGACTACAAGGTGGCTAGAAACCTGGCTAGATTGTGGGGCTCAACGAGTAGTGATCAATGACTCGATGTCTAGTTGGCAGCTGGTATCAAGTGGAGTGCCCCAGGGGTTGGTCCTGGGGCCAGTTTTGTTCAACATCTTTATTAATGATCTGGATGATGGGATGAATTGCACCCTCAGCAAATTTGCAGATGACGCTAAACTGGGGGGAGAGGTAGATATGCTGGAGGGTAGGGATAGGGTCCAGAGTGATCTAGACAAATTGGAGGATTGGGCTAAAAGAAATCCTGAGGAGGTTCAATAAGGACAAGTGCAGAGTTCTGCACTTAAAATGGAAGAATCCCATGCACTGCTACAGGCTGACAACCGACTGGCTAAACGGCAGGTCTGCAGAAAAGAACGTGGGGATTACAGTGGATGAGAAGCTGGATATGAGTCAACAGTGTGCCCTTGTTGCCAAGAAGGCCAATGGCATATAGTAGGAGCATTGCCAACAGATCGAGGGAAGTCATTATTCCCCTCTATTCGGCACTGGTGAGGCCACACCTGAAGTATTGTGTCCAGTTTTGGTCCCCCCACTACAGAAGGGATGTGGACAAATTGGAGAGAGTCCAGCAAAGGGCAACAAAAATGATTAGAGGGCTGGGGCACATGACTTATGAGGAGAGGCTGAGGAAACTGGGATTGTTTCATCTGCAGAAGAGAAGACTGAGGGGGGGATTTGATAGCTGCTTTCAACTGCCTGAAAGGGGGTTCCAAAGAGGATGGATCTAGACTGTTCTCAGTGGTAGCAGATGACAGAACAAGAAGTAATGGTCTCAAGTTGCAGAGGGAGAGGTTTAGTTTGGATATTAGGAAAAACTTTTTCAGTAGGAGAGTGGTGAAGCACTGGAATGGGTTACCTAGGGAGGTGGTGGAATCTCCTTCCTTAGAGGTTTTTAAGGCCCAGCTTGACAAAGTCCTGGCTGGGATGATTTATTTGGTGTTGGTCCTGATTTGAGCAGGGGATTGGATTAGATCTCCTGAGGTCTCTTCAACCCTAATCTTCTATGATTCTATGAAGTTATTGAGCCATTAGGGGGGACAATAGGTCTTTGAAGATGCCAATCTCCCACCTTTCTGAAAAGCTTCGTGGGATGCTACAAATGGCCTTTGACTCGTGGCTGCAGGGTCATGTGATCTTGTCACACAAAGGATTCCCACCATATGTAAATCATATTTAAGGGAGGAAGGGAGTTAATCAAGGTTTATTCTTCACTGAATCCCCACCCAGGATAACTGTTGGAAACATCTAAGAAACAAGGACAAAGGCTAAGGAGGACTGAGCCCAGGCTGGAAAAGGTGTCTGGCCTGTGAAAGAAATACCTAGGGTTTTTGAGCTGCAAGCAAGAGCAGCTTGTCTTCAAGAACCTCTGCAATCTGCCATAAAACATTTAGGGTGAGAAATTACTACTTGCAACCAATTTCTTTAATGTATAAAGCTTAGTTTGCATGTTTGTTTTATTTGCTCAGTAATCTGCTTTGGTCTTTTTGCTATCCCTTATAATAACTTAAAATCTATCTTTTATAGTTAATAAACTTGTTTTTGTTTTCTTTGAAACCACTTTGTTGAATTCATAACTGGGGAGGGGGGCAAAAAGCTGTGCATATCTTCCTCCACATTGAGGGAGAAGGCGAATTTCAATAAGTTTACGTTGTACAGTTCTCTGTGCAGCACAAGATGATATAATTTTGGGTTTGCACCCCGGAGGCAGAGTGCACTTGAGAGCTGGGCAATTCCCTGGCTGAGTCTTCCCATGCAGAACTAATTTCAGTGTCTGTGTCTTTCTGTAGCTGGGTGTGTCCTTGGGTGTGCGCTCGAGGAGGCTTGAGGGCCTGGCTCACCAGGACAGTGTAAGGGAGCCCAAGCTGATGGAACAGGCAGGCTCAGTGGTACCCCAGTATATCAGGTGGCACCCTGGAGGGGGGGCAACCCATGATACCCCCTTGCCACCTCCTGGGATCCTCAGTCTTAGTTAGGCACCAAGGCTCCCTGCCCAATACAGGGAGAGAAGTAGGTCACAGGAAGGGACTCCCAGAAGACAACAGACTGAGCAAGGATATGCCTACACTAGCCAGGACTGAAATGCAGAGGAAAGACCTGGAGCCTAAACCCGCACCTGGAAGGGGCTGCATCCCAGTTGTTCAATGGTATTTAGGCATCTAACTCTTATTGAATCAAAGGATGTCAGGTGCCTAAATACCTTGGAGGGCTTGGGTCTCTATGCACCTGAGTGCCTGGCCAGAGGGAGGTATCTGTCTCAGAAGGGATTCTCAGCCATGAAGCCAGGTCAGACTGTGCCCTAGCAGATAAGCCAGAGAGAGAGAGAGAGAGAGCTCCATCTCCTTGCAGCCAATAGCTCAGTGGGAAGGGCACTCATCTGAACCGCTTTCAAGTTCTGCTTCAAATCAGGGACTTGTACCCAGGTCTCCCACGTGAGTGCCCTGCCCACTGGGCAATAGGCTGTGCTGGGGTGAGTCTCTCCTGTCAGAGCTGTTCCACTTTGCATAAATAAATAAACTTTCCTCAGAGCAGGGACTAGAACTTGTATCTCCCGCTGTCCTAGGTGAGCGTCTGTTGTAACAATTCTCTGGGCCCATTTAGTCCCTTGAAATTCAAACAGCCTGCCCTAAACACTAGGCATGTACACATACACTCTCCTGACCTGCTCCCCTCCAGCTGTCTTTTGAGACAGGCCCACTCCCGTAGGAGTACTCTGAGTATGCCTACAGGAGTGTTCCTCCCTGGAGAGGGAGGTGGGAGAATACCTAGTCTGAGAATCTTACTTCAGCTTCAGTGAGCTCTCCAAGCAGCTGAGTCGCTGTGGGGGTGGCACCAGCAACTTAAATGACTTTGTGCATGTATCCGGTGGGAATTTAGGTGGCAGCAGAGCGTTGGTTTGGGGGATGTTGGCGGTGCCTCAATGGTGGATTTAGGCACTGAAGTACCTCAGTGGATCTAACTCTCAGGACCTACACAGTGAGATGCTAGCCAATGCCAGAGGAATCTTTAGTCTAGCAGACAAAGGCACAGCATAGCAAGGTCCAGTGATAGGAAGTCGAAGGTAGAAAGTTTCAGACTGTAAATAAAGCACATATTTGAACGCTATGGGTAATTAACCAGTGAAGCAACCTACCTAGGTATAGGGGTGTATTCTCTATAATAGAATCAGATTTTCAATCCCTTGAAATCTTTAAATGACTGTTGGATGTCTTTCTAAAAGGTGCATTGTAGGTCACCAAGAAGTATTTTGGCTTGGTGCAGGATTCAGTGTGTGAAATTCTCTGGCCTGTGCTAAAGAGGAGATCAGACAAGATGATCACAATGGTCTAGGCTACCCTTTCAGATGATCTCCAAATGCAACTCGTGCAACACAGTTGTCATAAAGCTGGGATATGCTTCTCCAACCCCACCCTTAATCCCGAGGATTTCATGTACACAACCTTGCAAATATGGTTTATAATACTATTTTTTGGGCACCAATGTTCTTCTCGCACATCACAGACAAGAGCCTGCCTGAGGGCTAATTCCATGGCAAACATGATGTGAATTTGTTTGAGTTTGCAAATGGAATGGATTATGAGGCACTGGAATGTGTCTATACTGATGCTAAAAGCTGCAGTTAAGAGCATGTGCGTGAATGGATTGTCGGATTATCACTCAGGCCTGAGTGATATCAAAGAGCTTCACCAGGGTCTTTATTTATCAGCTTTCCTACAATGCCCATCATGATACGATCTGAGCAGCCAATATCATAGTTAGCTCCTTTCCTCCTGTTCCTTGACATGACTCTCTGGGAATCTCTTTCATGGATAATGGCCAATTCAGACAAACATTAGCCCAGACCCTGTAATAAGGAGATTGCTCAAGCCTCTCTTACGGAGGGATGAGAAGAGAAATATACCTGCATGAGTGATGCTGATTCCCTACCCATTATATTAAAAATTACAATTCTTCGTCAGGTCCTCCTGACTCAGAAGCTCATTGCAAACTGCTGCTTACTGACAGATCCCCATTCATTAGCACTACGGTTGGTGGCTTTTTGTTTAATTAGAAAACATGGTATAATTTGTCAAATTCCCTCTAAATCTGGGGAGTCAGATGTGTGGGAGGGTGAATTCAACCCACACATCTGGGTGCTGGGGTGAGGGAACCATGCATGTTCCACATGAGGGGCAGTGGAAGGGCAGTGAACAATGGGTCCTGAGTACTTAGCTGGTTTGCATCATTGTGAGCGGGCCCACTGGGCCAGAGTGACATTACAGCATGTCAAGGAGTGAACAACGTGTACTCAGAGATCAGTGAGTTCATGTTCCTCCCTCAGCACCCTGCTCTCTGTCAGCAAACTCTCTATAAATACCAGGATTCCCAGCCTCACCACTTCACTGCTCCTAGATCCAGCCTCTCTCTACTTCTCTTCTCTCCAGACTTGCTGAGATCCCAGCCCACCTCCAGCCATGAGGATCCTCTACCTTGTGTTTGCTGTTCTCCTGCTGGTCTCCTTGGCCACTCCAGGTGAGATGTCAACCTTTGTGGGGCGAAATAGGGATAATGGAGGGGATCTGAGGGTAACATAAAGGATTCAGACTCTCAGGCAGTATTCAGTGGTGGGGCAGGTTTTGTGGACAATCTGTGCCAGGACAACTGAGAGCACAAATTAGGTGTCCAATTATTTGTGCATTTTTAGATGTGCAGCTGAGTATCTAGCTCTCTGGGTTCTTTCTAGTGAGTCACTATGGGATCCTGTGTAAGGAGCATTCCCATAAGGACAAACAGAGAATTCAACCCTCTCTCAAACCATCAGAACTCAGGCACCTGGGGCCAACACTCTCACCCCAGGCTGTGATCCTAACGTTAAACACCTAGATCCACATTAGGCACAAAGATCAAACAGACCTGATTTCCAGAGGCTCTGGAAACCACAGCTCCTTTGGGCTTCTTCTGAAAATCAGGCCACTTTTATGTGGGTGCCTTGATATGGATTTAGGAGTCTGACAGTGAGCGTTCAAGTGCGAGAACACTAGCCCCAGATTCTAAAGGGAAGGACTGAACAGTGGACTGTGGACTGATTTCAAGGATGAAATTCAGTGCTGTTCTTCCAGCCTCCCTCTTCCAAATTCATCATGAATTATGATATAAGCCTAAAATGTCCTAGGGACCCTGTGGATAGTGCAGTTCTGAGTTTGTTCATGGATCAGATCCTACTTCCATACCGTCACTGGGATTTTAAGGGTAACATCTCAAACTCAAACCAGGTGTAACAAAGCTGCCTCACTGTGTCTTCAGAGCCTGAGACAGCTGTAAGACCAATGGGGACTCTCCTCCCCCAATTTCTCTGGATGGAGCTTTAACTTTATGCCTCAATTAATATGATCAACCTGCCCACGTGGTTCCCAGAAGTGTTAGTGCAAATGGGCAAGAGCTGGGTTCTGCCACCATCGCTGTGCTGGTACTTACCAAGATCTGCCAGAGGTTTCACAGAAGTAAATCTCCCCTTCCAACATCGCGCTGCCTTCCCCCAAACCCTGCCCATCCTCTCCTCTCTCCCATACCCACTGTCCTTCCTCTTCTTCCATCTCCCTGTTTTCCATTCTGTCCACCCCACCCCTTCCACCTCACTCTACTCTCTCCCCTTCACTCTGGGCATCTTCCATCTCTCCCACTCCCCACCAGCCTCCTCTCATTTTCCCCTCCCACTTCCTGTTCCTCCACCTCAGACCTCACCACCTTTCCCCCTTTTCTCTCATTCTTCCATCCCCAAACCCATCCCACCAGCCAGTAGGGGCAGCTCTCACCTCTCAGAGGAGCTGGGGCTGGGATGGGTGCTCTCAATAGGGATGCTAACCATGTGGAGGGAAAGGCCTCAGGAAGGGGAAGGCAGCCGCTGGAGTGGTGAGCATCCCTTCCCTTCTAGGGCAAGAAATTACCATTCAGCTTCAGTCTCATCTCTTGGGATTGAGCATGAATGTGAGCGTCCAGGAAGGGTGTGATGCTGCTGGGGAAGAAATTGGGCTCTTGTCCTGTGTGATCTCAAGCCTAAAGCCCCGCGCTACCCATCAATGCTGCATATGAACCGTTGGGAGGGGTGTGTGTAGTGGTGGACACTGACTGTGAGCACAGTTTCTTTCTCTTACCTAAGCCTGGACTCTCTCTCTCTCTCTCTCTCTCTCTCTCTCAATGTCTGGTGCAGGTTATGGGCAGAAGAAGGTCTGTCCTGGTCGCTGCACCCCGAAATGTGGCAAACATGAGCAGCCGACATTACCCTATAACTGCGGAAAGTATACCTGCTGCGTCCCTGTGAAAAAGGGGAAATAAGCGTGGAGGGCTCCACCCGCCCCTGGAAGAGGAGCAGCAGCGACAGCGGGTTCCTGACTGTTTAGCAGAAATGTTGTTCACTCCTCTCATTAAATAAGAGCAGTTCTGGCCTTGGCGTGTGTTGTGTGGGTCACTCGTCTCTCAGGGGTCTCGCGCAGAGTGGGCCAAATGGCCCGTTAACAGGCCTGTTACCGATGGCCCAGGGAAGGGCCAGTTATCCTGGATCCGGGTCTGCAAAATGGCTCATGGGAAAGAAAAACAACTTGTGTGCTTCATCCCCTCACTTTCTCTCAGTGAACGTGGTGCTGGTGGAAGGCGCTGGATGGACAGAGGCTCTGTGAGGAACAGCTTCCTTACACGGCCTGCCCCTGCCCAGCGTGCCTGGGCTCTAACCCGGTGGGATCACCTCAAGGGCACAGGGCAGAGTTCAGTCTCCAAAGCCCACACAGGCCTTCACTGCCCTGCTGGGGCCCCCAACAAGGTTGCCAGTTGCACTGTGGGGATAGAGACCAGGAGAGTTCAGGTATATTCTTCCCCACCTGGCCCCCAAAGTGTCCCAATTCTCCCCCAGAGGACCCATCTCCAGTGGGGAGAGGCTAGTTCAGTCCCCATGGCTTACTCAGTGCTTGGCCTCTCTGCTGAGACCACCAAATCTGTCTTCACTGTGTCAGCTCAGTGATTTTCTTCCATCATTTCTATATGCTCATTTTCACGGCATATTGGGCTGTATTAGTAGGAGCATTGCCAACAGATCGAGGGAAGTGGTTATTCCCCTGCACCAGTACCGAATAAAGGGGAAGTGTAGAACCCCAGGGGAAAAACCCTGGCCCCATTGAAATAAATGGGCATTTCTGTCATTGATGTTGACAGGGTCAGGATTGCATCCCTGATCTCCTGACTCCCAGCCCAGTTCTCCTTTCCCTTGGCTGAGAGGTATTTTGGTGAGGGGCCGTCTGCAGATGACCATCATCCCTTTTCCCAGACCCTATGTCTCTTTGCTCTTTCTACTGCCCACGCTTTTGAAGCCTCTTTTACTCCACATACAGAAAAGCACAGGTCTCCCTATGAACCTGCGTTATATAGGCCATGTGCAGGCTCAACAGGACCTTGGCCAGCTCTTAAGAGGTGACTTTGCAAATTCCAATCTGCATGTGGAAAGTAGATAGTTTTAATCCCGATAATTTGGAAAAAAGCACAATTAATTTTCTCTAGACCCTTGTAAGGAATATTTGCAATGCAGAGATTATCTCTGTGCCTAGTGAATCCAAGTCACTGACCACTGAAGTACTAGAGATGTGTAAACTGCATCGGTATTCTAGTTTGTGTAGGTTCTACCATTCTCATCACTGTAGTATCTGAGTACCTTCCAGCAACTCATTAAATGACACGACTAACATCGGAGATGAGGTTGGGGAGGGGATATCTTTTATTGCACCAACTTCTGTTGGTGAGAGAAACCAAGCTTTCAAACTACACAGAGCTCTTCTTCTGGTCTCAATATTATTACCTCACCCACCTTGTCTCTCTAATATCCTGGGACCAATATGCTACAGCAACACCGCATATGACTAATGTGTGTCATGTGTGGTTCATTCTTTCTCTCATCCTCTCCTCAGGGAGAGAATTGTGAGGGATGGGAAGGAGATTAAATATAATCTAGGCGTGGCCCAAAAACTAAACGAAAACTTTGCCTGGTTTTCTATTACAATGATCCATGTACATGCGGGCAATATGGCTGGTGAAAATGAGTGTATAGAAATGAAAATTCCCCACATCTGAGGTGGAAGAGAAATTTAAAGAACTTATTGTGCTCAAATGGATAACTTCCACACGAGACTGGATAACTTCCACACGAGGACAGTGAAGGGAATGGCACCTGAGATTGCTAGTTTTGTAGCAAGGATTTTTAATCATAGAATCATAGAATATTAGGGCTGGAAGAGACCTCAGGAGGTCATCTAGTCCAACCCCCTGCTCAAAGCAGGACCAACACCAACAAAATCATCCCAGCCAGGGCTTTGTCAAGCCAGGCCTTAAAAACCTCTAAGGATGGAGATTCCACCACCTCCCTAGGTAACCCATTCCAGTGTTTCGCCACCCTCCTAGTGAAGTAGTGTTTCCTAATATCCAACCTAGACCTCCCCCACTGCAACTTGAGACCCATTGCTTCTTGTTCTGTCATCTGCCACCACTGAGAACAGCCGAGCCCCATCCTCTTTGGAACCCCCCTTCAAGAAGCTGCTATCAAATCCCCCCTCACTCTTCTCTTCTGCAGATTAAATAAGCCCAGTTCCCTCAGCCTCTCTTTGTAAGTCATGTGCCCCAGCCCCCTAATAATTTTCGATGCCCTCCCCTGGACTTGCCAATTTGTCCACATCCCTTCTGTAGTGGGGGGGACCAAAATAGGACACAATACTCCAGGTATGGCCTCGCCAGTGCCGAATAGAGGGGAATAATCACTTTCCTCGATCTGCTGGCAATGCTCCTACTAATACAGCCCAATATACCATTGGCCTTCTTGGCAACAAGGGCACACAACTGACTCATATCCAGCTTCTCATCCACTGTAATCCCCAGGTCCTTTTCTGCAGAACTGCTGTTAAGCCAGTCGGTTGTCAGCCTATAGCAGTGCATGGGATTTTTCCATCCTAAGTGCAGGACTCTGCATTTGTCCTTTTTGTACCTCCTCAGATTTCTTTTAGCCCAATCCTCTAATTTGTCTAGGTCATTCTGGACCCTATCCCTACCCTCCAGCATATCTACCTCTCCCCCTAGCTTAGTGTCATCTGCGAACTTGCTGAGGGTGCAATTCATCCCATCATAGAGATCATTAATAAAAATGTTGAACAAAACTGGCCCCAGGACAGACCCCTGGGGCATTCCACTTGATACCAGCTGCCAACTAGACATCAAGCTGTTGATCACTACCTGTTGAACCCAACAATCTAGCCAGCTTTCTATCTACCTTATAGTCCATTTATAGTCCAACAATACTTCTTTAACTTGCTGGCAAGAATACTGTGGGAGACCGTGTCAAAAGCTTTGCTAAAGTCAAGATATATCACATCCACTGCTTTCCCCATATCCACAGAGCCAGTTATCTCATCATAGAAGGTAATCAGGTTGGTCAGGCATGACTTACCCTTGGTGAATCCATGCTGACTGTTTCTGATCACATTCCTCTCCTCCAAGTGCTTCAGAATGGATTCCTTGAGGATCTGCTTCTTGATTTTGTAACCCTTCTGCCAAGTGGAATCGGCAGCAACAAGGCCAGGTTAATATCTAGGGGTTCCTCTTAACAATACAACATAGAACCGGCTTGAGCCCACACCCAGTAATATGGGAAAATTAAACACCACCCCTGGGTGCCTCTCAGAGGCAATATTTCCCCTCTCTCAAGCACTGAATCTGTGTATAGCAAAGAAAACTTCTAATTAAAAGGGAAAAGGAACCCAGCATTAATTTGGGACAATACCACAACCATGATTTGAAAGCATATGACCATGAGCAAACACCAACCCCACAGTACCCTGGGCAGTGTCCTTTGCCTCAGTTTCTCACCTTGTGGTATGAAAGTCTGTGATAGGGGCTCTACCCCATGCAAGACTGGAAGGGGTTAAGGTGGCCGGGTAGGCTGATTAACTGCCAAGGCTGCATCTGGAGGAGAAGCCAGGGAGGGCTGGGACCTAATTGCTGGCAGCATTCAGCTGAGGAGGGACAGGCAGGTCTGATAAAAAGCCAGGAAGCTGGCAACAGAAGGGGGGGTGCAGGGAAATTGGCTGCAGTCACTCCCTGGGAGGCGTGTTTGGGACTATAGAGGGTAGTCCACAGTTACTCCCTGGGAGACAAGTTGGGAGTCTGGTGTACCCAGAGCGGGAGGATGCCAGGAAGATAGGATGCCAGGAGAAGGTTCAGGGGGAAAGCAGCAAGATAGGATGTGCAGGCCTTGGCTGCTGACTGGAGGGTCCTGAGCTGGAACCCAGAGTAGAGGGCAGTCCTGGGTTTCCTTACCAGCCACTGGGGACATGACACAGGTCAGGAAGAGGACAGTGGACAGCCTGGGACAGTCTGGGAAAGACTTTATTACATCCTTCTGGAAGGGGAATATGTATTGTGACCTAGCCAGAGGGCTGAGTCACAAAGAGGAGGCTGAAGTTCCTGGAACAGAAGGGACCACTGCAGGGCGAGACAAGATGGGTGAAGACACCATCAGAGGCGAGCTGCAACGCCTGGCAAAGCTAATCCCCGGGATGTAGGATTGACAGGCATCCGGTTTTCGACTGGAACGCCTGCTCGAAAAGGGACTCTGGCAGTGCTGACCGTGCCATTAAAAATCCTGTCGATGGCACAGTGGGGCTAAGGCAGGCTCCCTGCCTGCCCTGGCTCTGTGGAGCTCCCCAGAAGTGGCCGGCATGTCTGGCCCCTAGGCACAGGGGCGATCAGGGAAGCTCTGTGTATTACCCCTGCCCCCAGCACTGGCTCCGCATCTTCCATTGTCTGGAAACTTAGGCCAATGGGAGCTGTGGGGGCAGTGCCTGCAGGGGTGGCGCCTGAGGGCACGGGTAGAGCGCATCACACAGAGCCACCTGGCCATGCCTCTGCCTAGGAGCCAGACGTGCAGGTGCTTCCGGGATCAGCGCGGATCCAGGGCAGGCAGGGAGCCTGCCTTAACTCAGGCAGCTCCCGGTTGGTGACACAGTGGAGCTAAGCACCCAACCCTCCTGCCCCAGATTGGAACCCCCCTCCCACACCCAAACTTCCTCCCATACCCCAAACCCCTCATCCCTGACCCCACCCCAGAGCCCACACCCCCAGCCAGAGTCTGCATCCCCTCCCACACCTCAACCCCCTGCCCCAGCCATGAGCCTGCTCCCGCACTCCAAACCGCTTGACTCCAGCTCAGAGCCCCCTCCTGTACCCCAAATCCCTCATCCCCAGTCCTACCCCAGAGCCCACACCCCCAGATGGAGCCCTCACCCCCTCCCACACTGTGAACCTCTCATTTCTGGCCCCACCCCAGATCCCACATCCCCAGCTGGAGCCCTCACCCCTTCCTGTACCCCAGCCCCCTACCCCAGCCCAGTGAAAGTGAGTGAGGGTGGGGGAGAGCGAGTGATGGAGGGAGAGGAGCTGGAGTGAGTGGAGGTGGGGCCTCAGAGAAAGGGCAGGGCCTCGGGGAAAAGGCGAGGCAGGTGGCAGGGCAAGGGAGTTCGGTTTTGTGCAATTAGAAAGTTGGCACCTCTCCCAGGATGGCCAGGAGGAGGCACCACCTGCAGTGAATGGACTTTAACATGCCACACCCCTCTCCCTCCACTGCACCCCCCTGCACAGCTGCTGTCCGTGGTCAGCGAAGAACCAGAATTCAGAGGTGCGTTCGTGTGAGTTCCTCTCTCCTCCCATGGGGGAAGCATCGAACACCATCTCTGGCTCACAGTTACCGCCGGTCACTCTGCTGTCACTGCCCACTGCTGCAGCTATTCACTCAGCTGCCATTGGCCACTGCGCCATCATTCACACTGCTGCCGCTGGGGACTGCTTCCTGTGTCCTGCTACCGCGGTCTGTCGCTGCAATAGCACAGTCTGATTAGGGGATGCATGCGGGGGCACGTGGGGTCACATTCTCCACCACCACCACCATGATTTCTGCCAGAGAGGTAGTTGGGCTGAGCACAGCTGAAGGGTACCAGCAGCAAGCACTTTTGCTGAACCCCACGAGGTGGCACCCAGATCAGGGAAGTGAAACGGGGCTCTCTGCCGGGGGGGGGGGGCCCTCCTGAGTCTGTCCCTTCACCAGCAGCTGCAGTTATCTGCTGGGTATTTCTGAACTAACCTACGTGGGGCATGCAGAAGGGAGTTTGAGGAGTCAGGGCAGTGGGGGGAGGGGAGGAAGCAAGGACCGTGGGTGCTGTGGGGAGATCAAGGAGCAGGAGGAACCAGGGGAGATGGGGGAGGGTCTGGGGGAGGCAGCAGGGGGGCCAGAGGGGCTGAGGGAAGCAGCAGGGATGGGTGTGGGGGCAGGAGACTGGGGAAGCAGGGGGATGGGTGAAAGGGATGGGGAAGGCAGCACAGACCACGGGGATGGGTGGGGGTCTGGGGGAGGCAGGAGGGGCCAGGGCACCAAAATACAAGTTCACCAAAGGAACCATTTTCCCTAGGGCTGACCCTGGCAGGGTTGGCCTTAACATGAGTGACCAGCAAGGGTGCTTTGGTCAGGGAGTGCCGTGGTCAAGAGGGTGTTGCTGGAGGGTGCCTTGGAAGTCACCAGGAAGTTGATTGTGACTGTGGTGGTGAGGAGGGGGGCTGCCATTGTGGCCCTTTCCCCCGCCCCAATCAGCAGTTACCAGTTGCCCACTTAACCCACCTCAGAGATTTCAGTGGAAAGTGGGGACCCTCTCTGCTACCACAGTCTCTTTCACTGAAACACTGTCCCATGCTCAGTGTGACATTATGCCCCATATTCTTCAAAGAAATATTGTTATGATATGAAGATGGCATAACTAAGACATATTTCATGCAAGATGAGTCATGTGAGATAGCATTGGAAAGGATATGATTTACTGAATATGATTATCCATTTTGTATGCGTGTATCGTTTCTTTATCTGAAGTTAGAAATATTGACTATGTAATAATTAAAACTGTGTTTTCACCTGGGGAATGCCCACCAGGCACTATGCAAATAGCCTGGAAGGATGATAGGACTTTGAAGATACTAATCTCCCTCCTTTTTGAGAAGTTTCCTGGAATGCTGCTTTATCACTGCAGGGTCAAGTGACCATGTCACATGGTATTGGACATCATTTTTGACTTCTGGCATTTTTTCACTGGAAGGGGGTGGGGGACAAACTGTGAAACAAAGGATTCCTGCATATGCAAATCCTATTTAAGGCTGGGGAATGAGTTAATCTGTGCTCTTCTCCACTGCCTCCTTGCCCAAGAAGAAAGGCTGCTGAAAACACCTGAAGAAACAAAGGATCTAAGCTGGGAGAGGCAGGGGCTGAGCCCAGGTGACAAAGGTCAGCCTGTGAATGGTTTAGCTGGAGATTTAAGCTGCAAGCAATGCAGTTTACCTTTAACCTCTGCAACCTGCATAAAACAACATTTAGGATGAGAAATTACTATTGGTAGCTAATTTTTAAAATATATTCAGCCTAGTTTGCGTGTTTTGTTTTATTTGCTCAGTAATCTGCTTTCTTCTGTGTGCTATCCCCTATAATCACTTAAAATTTACCTTCTGTAGTTAATAAACTTGTTTTTGTGTATTCTAAAACCCAGTTTGTGCAATTCATAATGGGGGATGGGAGCTATGCATATCTTCCTCCACATTGAGGGAGGGTGTGAATTTCATGAACTTATGCTGTATAGATATCTATACAATGCAAGACAATATAATTTTGGGTTTACACTCCAGAGGGTGTGTGCACCAGAGTGCTGGGCAATTCCCCAAGCTGAATCTTCCCACACACAGCTGATTGCAGACTGTGTGATTCTACAGCTGTGTGTGTCCCTACTTGTGTGTGTGTATGTGTGTGCGCAGCAGGACAGGGTGAGGGATCCCAGGCTGGTGGAATGGGCAGGCTCAGTGGGACCCCAGCACATCAGGTGGGACCCCAGAAGGGGAGTCCAATCCATCACAGTGGCGCAGCGAGCAGGGTTGTATGCACAGCTTATTGCTCTGAGACACTGGTGATGATTTTAAGTGAGTTTTAAGTGTGTTGGCCAGAGAACAGACAAAGTGGTTACTAGTTTGTTATTTTCCGGTTGCTTATTTTGGGCAAGGGAAGTAGGGGCAGAAAAGTAGGAAACTGAGTGAAGGTGAAGCTACCAAAAAGTTGGAGCTCTACAGACTTCAGATAGAAGAAATAGAATACAAATGACGTATGGAATTCCAGGAAGCAGAAGAACCCAGACAAAAAGCAGCCCATGAGAAGGCCATGGAAGCCCAGAAGCAATCCCTGGAAGCCCAGCAGCTAGCCACAGAACTACAAGTCAAAGAAATAGAGGCAGAAGCACCAAGTCAAAAAACCACCCTGGAACTTAGAGACAAAGAAATGGAAGCTCAGAAGCAAGCCATGGAACTGAGGCATCTAGAGGCTGATAAAGAAAGTGAAACCCAGAAGCTATCAATGGAGGAGAGAGGAAAAAGAAAGGAAGCATGAACTGGCCTTAATGGAATGGAGGAAACAGAACCCCACACCAGGGAGCCCCACCACTCCAAAAATCCACAAGTGGAAGCAGTTGCGTCCTGCATACAGAGAGACTGGGGACATTGCTGAATATTTCATCACCTTTGAGAGGCTGTGTGTGCTCCATGAGATTCCTGAGGATCAACAGATGACCAATTTGGTTGCAAAGTTGTCTGGGAGAGCTCTGGATATATTCTACAAAATTACACCTGAAACTTTAAAATTGAGAAGCATTAAGAGAGGGGCTGGATTGAGTAATGTGGCTTATGTAAATCAAATGAGAGATTTACTGGATAAGTGGGTAAGAGGAAAAGGTATTTCAAGCTTTGAAGAAATGTGTGATTTGGTTGCTCAGGAACAGTTCCTGAATATGTCTAGCGATGATGTAAAACAGTGTTTATGGGATAAAAAAGTAAAAATGGTCAAAGAACTTGCAACTTTTGCTGATGAATTTGAACAATACTAAGCATCTCTTAAGAATAAATCGGAGGCAGAGTGGTTTAAGTTTGGTGGGAAGCAGGGTTCCCGCTTTATCCCTGGGAAGAAGGATGGTGGATGGGAGACTGGTCACTAACCTCCCCAAATTCATTCCTCCAGTCCTCGTCCCAAATCTCCTGTAAAACAGAAGAGCCCAGAAGGTGTTATCATTGTAATTCCACTGAACACCTGAGGAATAAATGCCCTGCACTGAGTGAAAACAGGCAGCAGGTATCTCATGGAAATGCTGCTACCAGAGCACTGAGGCAATTGCCAACTATCATACAGGGTTTGTAAAGATTGCCACTGCATAGACTGGTAAGAAACACATAAGGCTGTCAAAGTAAATGGCAAATTGCTCCCTGGATGGAGAGATACTGGTGCAGAAATTTCTGTGGTCAGGAGAGACCTTGTTCCGGAGAAAGACATACTGCCAGGACAGATGGCAGAGCTGTTGTTAGTAGGAGCTCACAAAATCCTTGTGCCTTTGGCTAAAGTGCACATGGAAACTGAGAATTTGCAATCTGAATTAACAATTGCTGCTGTTACCCATAATCCAACCAAAATATTATTGGGGAACAACCTTTTCAGTCTGGCTCAGGCTGTCCAGGGGTCTGTCAGCAACAAGGAGGGATCTTGTGCTGAAGCCCCAGATGGAAAGAGTAAAGTCACAGAAACTGCTGGGAAAATAGGAGATTGTCTCTTTAATTTCTCTGCAGCTGTGAAAAGCAGTTTGATACCAAGGGTGGGTGTGGCTAAGACCAGCTCCTATGCCTGCTGATTATTTCCTTGGGAGATGGGAATGTTTTTCCTGACTGTAAGAAGACTGCCCAGGTTACTGGCTGCCAGGAGGTTGCAGTTAAGCATGGAATAGACCTCACTCTAGAATGCACAGGGAGATGTGTCCTAGAGGGAGCCCTAGAGGAGGGTGATGAATCCTAGAGACTGCTGTGGCGGGTGAATATTCCATGGGCTTTGTAACTGGAGGCAAGCCCAATTCGAAGAGGGAGAAGAGTACAGTCCTTATCAGTGAAAGGTATGTTCTGGCTGTTAGCTATGAGTCCACAGCTGCACAGGGGATAGATACCACTCTAGAGAGCACAAAGGTGTGTGCCTTAGAGGGGGGCCGAGAGAAGGAAGTTAGGCAGGGATGTGGGGAAGTACAGGAATGTCTCCTCACTAATTACCTGGAAGGGTTTACCCAGGAGAAGTTTGCTGGATCTTCATCTGTGCTCCCAGGCAACCTACCGGTGGCTCAGGTCTTCAGAGGGAACTGTGTAACTGACCTCCTGGAGAGGAGCAGTCATACAATGGACCTCTTGGGAACAGCGAGAGGGGTGACAGAGGACACCCCAATCCAAGTCCCACTTTTGCAAGATGTTGTTCCTGAGGTACTTTTAAAAGTACCAACTCTGTCTCTTTAAGGCAGGTAGAGGGTCTTTCCAAGAACTCAGGTGTCAGTGAAAATGCTAATGACCCACCTGACAAAGGGGAGGAGGCAGCCATTTACATTTACCAGGCTGAGTAATGGGAGTGAGAAACACAAAGGAAGCCCAGGAGGGGTGATGGATTGATTCTTTGCATGGGCTTAGCCCTGGAGATGACATGCAGCTCTGGCCAGTAACATGCAAAGTCTCCTTACACCCTGTCCTCCCCACCGCCCCCAAAACATAAATGAACTAAGAACCTTTACTAAAGAGAAGAGAAAACCTGTATCTGAACACATACTTTGGTACAGGAAGAGATTGGAAAATGTAATAAATGCTGAACAAACTGGACTATCTAAACAGAAGGCATGGTATGATAGTCATACTTGGAAGCACCTCCCTGTCGTGAATTTTCTGGTAATTTTATGTCTCCTTTGCTGGGATTTGGGATCCCTACACCCTACTTAGCAAGTGAGGTTCAGTTTAAGGTGACCTCCTCACTCAGGGCAAGCTAAGTACAGTTCTACTGCCCTTTGCTCATACAATAAGGATAACTTGTCATTACCTCTGCACTCAAAAGTGATCATTTTGGCAAAGTAGTTCCAGCATGCCGTGCACCTAGGTGTAGTGGGTATGTCTATGTAAACACAGCCTGTTTCTGAATTCTTTCTCCCCAGCTCATCACTAGATGTAAGGGGAGATCTCATTCAGACTCTGCTTACATTAATAAATCTATCTATTCATTGGGAGTACCATATGAGTGAAGAACAGCCAACATTGTATCTATAATTAAGAAAGAGGGGAAAAGTGAGCCAGGTAATTACAGACCTGTTAGTTGGACCTCAGCAGTGTGCAAGGTTTTAGAACAAATTGTGAAGGAAAGAATTATTAAATTCATAGAGGCAAATCATAAAGGTGATGCAATGCAACATGGGTTTACCAAAGGTAGATCATCCAGACTAAGCTGATTTCCTTCTTGAGAAAATAACTGATTTTTTAAATAAGGGATGTGCAGTAGATCTAATATACTTGGATTTCAGTAAAGCATTTGACATGGTGCCACATCAATTATTAGTTAAATTACGGAAGATGAGCATCAGTATAAGATGAGAAGCAGTAGAAGGTGAATAAGGAATTGGGTGAATAAGAAAAGGGGAGAAGGCAACAGGTTGTGCTGAAAGGTGAATTATCAGACTGGAGGGTGGTTAGGAGTGGAGTTCCTCAAGGACCAGTCTTGGGACAAATCTTATTCAATATTTTTATTCATGATCTTGGTACAAAAAAGTAGGAATGTGATAATGAAATTTGCAGATGACACTAAGCTGGGAGATATTGTCAATACAGAGCACGATCAGAACATTATATGGGAAGATCTGGATGACCTTGAAAACTGGAGTGACAGCAACAGGTCATGCACTTACGGTCTAATAATAAGAATTTCTGCTACCAGCTAGAGGCTCATCAGTTGTTAACGACAGAGGAGGAGAGAGACGTGAGTGTGTGGGCTGATAACAGGATGACTCTGAGCCACCAATGTGGCGTGACTGTGAAAAAAGGCAAATGTGATCTTAGAATGTATTAGTTGAGGCATTTCCAGTAAAGATAGAGCAGTATTAATGCCATTGTACAAGACACTGAAAAGAGCTCACTTGAAGTACTGTGCACATTCTAGTCACCTATATTCAAAAAAGATTAATTTAAACTGGAACAGGTGCAGAGAAGAGCTTGTAGGATGATCAGAGGAATGGAGGACCTATCTTATGAGGGAAGATTAGAAGAGCTTGGCTTGTCTAGCAAAAAGAAGGCTGTCGGGAGGATATGATTGCTCTATATGAATACGCTAGGGGGATAAATACTAGGGAGAGTGAAGAGCTATTTAAGCCAAAGGACAATGTTGGTCCAACAAAAAATGGATATAAACTGGCCACAAACAATTTCAGGTTGGAGATTAGAAGGGGAGGAATTTAAGTGGATGGTATGGGGAAGTAACAGCTTATGAGCCCAATTCAGATCATTCACTTCTGCTCCCTCATTTGTCTGGGGAAACAGCAGACTCATTGAGCTCTGTGTCCCCTTCAAGTGGGTTGGAAAGTATTAGGGGAAGACTGGGGCTGGGTGAAATAGGAACTCCAGAGAGTGGTAGTAGATAAAAAAAAATGCTTGGTAGAGCCTGGCCTGGGTCCATTAAATGCCATAAAGTAATAAATTATTGGCCGAGCACAGTGGAGGTCTGATGAATACTACTGACATTTTTCAAAAAAATATATCTAGGGTGCTTTGGTTATTTTTATCCTAAGGGAAAGAAAGCTCAAATCGAAGCAGCAGTTTTATATGGAGTATTTCTGGTGGCTAAAACTGTACAAACCACCTTGAGAAATGAATTCAAAAAGCAAATCAGCATAGTAGAGGAGGAAACAAACGAAGTGGAAAAGATTCCTGAGGGGTCAGGGAGAAAACAATGGCTGTTACTTGTTTGCCTAAATCCAAAGTAAAAAGCAGCTGTCCTTCGAGAACTGTATTTAGTGAGTACGGCTTTGCAGGCAAAGAGTATGAAGTTAAGAAGTGCAAAAATCGTAAAAAATAAGCTTAGTGCTGCCGAGAAAAAGTTGGCTACAAATGTGTTATTCTAAAAAATAAGATAGAAAAGTTACGGTCCCAGAGTTTAGAAGCTAATGAGGTCTTTAAAAGTGTTTTATTAAATAGTGAAAACCTGAAAAGGAGTACTTGTGGCACCTTAGAGACTAACAAATTTATTTGAGCATAAACTTTCGTGAGCTACAACTAGTGAGCTGTAGCTCACGAAAGCTTGTGCTCAAATAAATGTTAGTCTCTAAGGTGCCACAAGTACTCCTTTTCTTTTTTGCAAATACAGACTAACACAGCTGCTACTCTGAAACCTAGTGAAAACCTGAAGTGAGTAATTTAAAAAAGAAAAAAGGGTATGGCCTGCTAAAAAACCCATAGCTTTTGCATAAATTAACACTGCAGAGCTTAGAGGGGACTAAATAATCCGGGGTAGTAAAAGCTCTAAAGTGTTTTTTTTAAAAGTTAGTGTTAAAAAAACAAACAAACACTGTGGGAACATGACCAAGGATTTCAACAAAAGATAGCAGCAAAAGTACTGCATCAATTGAACGAGCAAAACCAAGAACTCATTAATGAAGCTTTGTTAACTGTGTGTACTATGCAATAATAGGTCACTGGAAAACTAAGTCACTGATCATTAATATTCCTGCATGATGGCTGTGTGACATTAAGCGTTATGGATATATGCTGGAATGATGATTAAAATGTGTTTAAGCTGGGAATGTCTGGGGAGTTGGTAAATGGGTTTGCCCTAGACAAAGGAATATGTGTTTGCTTCTCTGATCAGCCAAGGTGTCAGGCAGAGACAATGAATGTCCATTTACATATTAGGTAAACAAAGCTATCATGCTAACAAGGGGGGCAGGAGACAGCATCCTGTAGGGAAGAGAAACTTTATCTAGGCTATTGAGACAAGGGGGTCTGAACCTCAAGTGATAAGCAATTGAACCGATTGTATATAGTATTACTGCATTATAGCAGTTTATCCAACAAGGTGTTTTATGACAGCCTATTACACATTAGTGATTATTATTAAGTCCGGTCAGAAAGAGAACCTGGCAGCGTCCAGTCAGATGTACTGACCGGACATTAAAAGTCTGGTTACTATAGGCAGAGGGGTAGTGGCAGTCTGTAGCCTGACCCTGAAGTGGCAGCATGCAGGCAGCCCCTTTGAGGAGTATGGTTTGCAGGGCTGCGGCGAAAGACAGAGTGCTGGGACCCATGGCGAGTGGGGTAAAGGGCTCTCAGTGGGCCTGGGATATTCCCCAGGAAGTAAGGAACGCAAGCTGCCCCGCCAGCTGGCGCTTCCCCTGGCCACACTCTCAGGCAGCTGCGGGGTGGGGAGGGCTCAAATGGGCAGGGAAGGGGGCTGCTGGGCAGGTAGCACAGAGGGCAGCGGGGGGCTGCCGTGCAGGAGGGCCGTGTCCTAGCTCGTGCGGGGATGCCTGGCTGCTCCTGTGTGGCTGCAGTGCTCTTCTGACCTGCACCCCAAGCAGCCTGCTGGAGCTGGGATTTGCAAATCGCTTGGGTCTGCTCATGCTACTGTTGAGTGGGGAGAGCAGCAAGCGATGGGGTGGGGGTGGGGCACGGAGGAAGTGGGGGAGAGGAGCAAGCGGTGGGGGCAGGGCCTCATGGGAAGAGAGGGAGCAGGGGGTAGGGCCTTGTGGGGGTAAGAGGCGAGGCAGGGGACAAGTCCTCGGGAGCAAGAGGAGCGGGGGGCGGTGTTCAGACTTTAGAAAGTTGGCCACCCTAGTTACAAAGCAGGTGGTAAAACAACTCCTCACTCGTCTGGATTGCACCCCCGCATCCTGTGATGGCAGAGGCCAAGGACTGAATGAGCCATGGGGACTGAATTATTCTCTCCTTTCTAGGAAGGGGCCCAACAGGAGAGGGCTAGTGGGCACGGGGGAAATTTCATTCTGACACCTCCTGACCTGTCCCTCTTCTGCAAATAAACTGAGGATGTAGCACTAGCCTCCCTTTAACAAACTGAGGGTAAATCCGCTCCCTATTCCTGCTATTTCCTTTCTCATGAGCCATTTTGCAGACACAGATCAGGGATTATTGGGACCTTCCCTGGGCTGTCAACAACAGTCCTGTTAACAGGCCCCTGGGCTAGGCTAAAGAATCTTTCCTGATGCGCCACACGAGACCCCTGAGAGATGAGTGACCGACACAACACACGCCAAGGCCAGAACTGCTCTTATTTAATGAGAGGAGTGAACAACATTTCTGCTAAACAGTCAGGAACCCGCTGTTGCTGCTGCTCCTCTTCCAGGGGCGGGTGGAGCCCTCCGCGCTCATTTCCCCTTTTTCACGGGGACGCAGCAGGTATACTTTCCGCAGTTATAGGGTAATGTCGGCCGCTCATGTTTGCCACATTTCGGGGTGCAGCGACCAGGACAGACCTTCTTCTGCCCATAACCTGCACCAGACATTGAGAGAGAGAGAGAGTCCAGGGTTAGGTAAGAGAAAGAAACTGTGCTCACAGTCAGTGTCCACCACTACACACACCCCTCCCAGCGGTTCATACGCAGCATTGATGGGTAGGGCTGGGCTTTGGGCTTGAGTCCACACAGGACAAGAGCCCGGTTTCTTCCCCAGTGGCATCACACCCTTTCCCGGACACTCACATTCATGCCCCATCCCAAGAGATGAGACTGACTGGGAAGCTGAATGGTAATTTCTTGCCCTAGAGGGGAAGGGCTGCTCACCATGCCAGTGGCTGCCTTCCCCTTCCTGAGGCCTCTCACTCCACATGGTTAGTGTCCCCCTTGAGAGCACCAGCCCAGCCCCTACAGGGTGAGATCTGCCCCTACAGGTACCTGTGCTCTAACCGCCTCCTGCCTGATGTCCTGAGAGACACCAGAGTCAGGTATTGGTGGAGGGGTAATGGGGGACCCCCTTGGAAAGGAAAGTGGGGTTCTTGTAGTTCCGATGGCATCTCACTAGGTGAGACTCACTGGCCAGGGGCCTAGTGTGTGTGAGGGTCCCAGGGCAGGTGAGAGCAGGCTACAGGCAAAAGCAGGAGGGACTTCTGAGATGGAGACAATGAAAGCAAGGAGTGATGGAAGGGGCTGGTGGAGAGAGGAAGAGGGTGGCTGTAGGATCTGGGTCTGGGGAGGAAGAGGTGTTGGGTTGGGAAGAATGAGAGAAGAAGGAGAAGAGCTAGAAGGGGAAAGGACTGCAAAAAGAAGAGAGGGATCTGGGGGTTGGTGGGAAGGGAAGGGGAAATGAAGATGGGGGAGGGGTTCAGTGTGGATGGTGACAGATCAGGAGTCCAGGAAGAGGGAAGAAAGAAGATGGGAGGGGGTTGGTGGGGAGAGGGATGGGTGGAAGGGGACAGCAGAGTGAAGGAGAGAGAGTAGAGAGAGGTGGAAGCGGCTGGGTGGAAACAACGGAAGAAAGTAGATGGAAGAGGGGGAAGGGCAGCGGGTGGGCAGAGAGGAGACAATGGGGGCTTGGGAAAGGAGAGGGCTAAGTTATGGGGGAGGGGAGAACTACATTTATGGAACCAATGGCAGAGTTTGCCACACTGAAATACAACAGGGATGGAAAAATACATCTCCAGCCCATTTGAACTTATGAAAACTCAAGCTGCACAAACAATTCCTGGAAACGTGTGCAGATTAAACACACAATTGTATTAATTGAAAATCTAGCTATTCAAGTTTCACAAAAATAGATAATCGTTAAAATGCCATTGAGCTGAATGGGAGAAGAACTTCCATTGCTCTTAGAGCTACTGTTTCAGGCTCTCTGCAGACTCAGGATGGCAGCAGTGCATTAAATTACACCCAGATCATGGTTCAGACGTTACCTTTAAAATAATAAAGAGAGAATTTTCCTCTTTAGCCCTCCCCAGTGATGCTAAGGAAGCAGGATCTGATCCATGCGCACATTCTGAACTGCTGGGAGCAGGGCTGCTGGAACATTTTTGCTTATATCCTAATTTAGGAAGAATTTGGGAGAAGGAGGCTGCTAGAGTTAATCTGTTTTCTCCAAAACAGAGACATCTTTGAAATCATAGCTCAGAGGACACTCCTGAGTGCAGTAAAGAGCATCCTTGGTTAGTCCTTCTCTTTAGAAGGTGGGGCCTGTGTTCTTGCACTCGGATGCCCACTGTCACAGCCAAGGGTGAGACAGTTGGCCCAGGTGTCTGAGTTCTGATGATTGGAGACAGGGTGAAATTCTCTGCTTGTCCTTATGGGAAACCTCCTTACAGAGTCCCATAATGACTTGCTAGAGAGGAACCCAGAGAGCCAGATGCTCAGGGCTATCTATCAGCAGCTGCACATCTAAAAATGCACAGACAATTGGGCACCTAATTTGTGCTCCCAGTTGTCCTGGCACAGATTGTCCACAAAACCTGCCCCACCACTGAATACTGCCTGAGAGTCTGAATCCTTTATGTTACCCTCAGATCCCCTCCATTATCTCTATTTCCACCCCACACAGGTTGACATCTCACCTGGAGTGGCCAAGGAGACCAACAGGAGAACAGCAAACACAAGGTAGAGGATCCTCATGGCTGGAGGTCGGCTGGGATCTTAGCAAATCTGGAGAGAAGAGAAGTAGAGAGAGGTTGGATCTAGGAGGGGTGAAGTGGTGAGGCTGGGAATCCTGGTATTTATAGAGAGTTTGCTGACAGAGAGCAGGGTGCTGAGGGAGGAACATGAACTCACTGATCTCCAAGTATGTGTTGTTCACTCCTTGACACGCTGTAATGTCACTCTGGCCCAGTGGGCCCGCTCACAATGATGCAAACCTACCATGTATTCAGGACCCATTGTTCACTGTCCCTCACCTGGAACATGTACAGTTCCCAGCCCACAGCACCCGGACATGCGGGTGGAGTTTACCCTCCTTCACATCCAGCTCTCTGGAGTTAGAGGGAATTTAACAAATGTCACATTCCCTCCTAAATAAACAAAACGCCACCACTGTAGCGCTAATGGACGAGGGGTAGCCTGGAGTGGACTGCTGGGTCAGAAGGGCTTGATGGAGATTTGTAGGCATGAGTGCAATGGGGGAAGGGATCAGCATCACAAATGCGAGGGCCTTTGTATTTCTCCTCCATGAGAGAAACTTTGCCATAGATCTGGGCTGGTGACCTGGTTCCACTGGCCATTATTAATGAATGACACTACTGAACAGCTGTCTCCAAAGGGTCAGAGAGTGTAGCTAAATACCCTACTCGCTCGCCGTATGTTCTAGTGATGAGTATGATAGAAAAGTCTATATTTAAAATATCTCCTAAGAGCAACGTGTTGACTTCACAAGGCTTCTCCACAGTTGGGATCTCTACTGAGGGGAAGGCTGGAGAGTGACCCAAACTTCCATTCAAAGCATCAGTTCCCAGCTTTATATGTTCAGAGATGTCTCCGTTCTACAGGCTGTAGTTGAATCACAAGTCATCAGGCTTGATGCAGGAATCACTGGGTGAAGTTCTCTCATCTGCATGATGCAGGAGACCAGACTGGATGATCACCATGGTCCGTTATGTCCATCAATTTCAGTGGCCTCATGTAACTCAAAGCTGTTAATTTTCAAATTTCACCTTTGCGGTGGAATGAGTGCTCAAGGAGGGTAAATGTCTGGAGGTGTTGGAGAAACTTGTTCTCATGTATAATCTTGATCCAGGACCACAGCTGGTATAAACTGATACAACTTCATTACAGTCAAAGGAGCTACATTGATTTACACCAGGCGAAGATCTGTCCATTGTTAAAAACAATATATATCAAGGGTTTACACACAAAACCCCTGTGCTGGTATTCAATATCTTATCTATCTATAAAGGCTGTTTTGGTTATTATATAACCCACTTGCTGCTGTGTGTTATGCATTCCCCTCTGTACCCTATTCAGAGGATCACACTGTGTTACAATTCAAGCTATAGAGACTTGTGCTATTATCTCTAGAGGTCCCTGGTACGTCAGCTAAAATGGTAGCTGTCACAATTTATAAAGGAGTGTTCTGGCCCAATGACGTGTATGATGGCCCCACTCCTACCCCTGTGCCACTTCCTTGACTTCCTAGATTATAAAGGCAGAAGGGACCATTTTCATCATCTCATCTGAGCTCCTGCATCAGACACACCCTAGGACTTCCCTGAATTAATTCCTGTTTGAACTAAGCAGCTCTTTTAGAAAAACATCCAGTCTTGAGTTAAAGATTTCCAGTGATGGAAAAAAATCCATCACAGCCCCAATTGTTCCAACAATTAAGTTACCCTTGGTGTTAAATATTTCCACGTGGTTTCAGACAATTTATCTAGCGTCAACATCCAGTCATTGGTCCTTGTTATAACATTGTTGGCTAGAGCGAAGAGCTCTCTTACCACATTTCTTCCTCATGTAAATACTTAGGGCAGGTCTACACTTAAAACACTGCACTGCAACAGCTGGGCCGCTGTAGCTCCAGGAGAGGCGGTAGCTAGGTCAATAGAAAAAGTTCTCCCACTGACATAACATGAATAGGGGAGGGGTTAGGTTGATATAACTACAGAGCTCAGGGGTGTGGATTTTTCATACTCCCGAATGATGTAGTTATACCAATATAAGTTTGTAGTGTAGCCCTGGCCTTACAGAATGTGATCAAGAACCCCTTTAAACATATTTTTTAAAGCTAAATAGATTGAGTTTCTTGGGTCTTTCACTGTGAAGCATGTTTTCCCAATCCTTTAATCTTTCTTGTGGCTCTCCTCTGAACCCTCTCCCATACACCAACATCCTTCTGAATTGTGAATACCAGAACTAAACACAGCATTCCAGTAGCACTCACACCAGGGCCAAATACAGAGGTAATATAAATTTTCTATTCCTACTCACTCATCCCGTGTTCATGCATCCAAGGACTGTATTAACCCTTTTGGACACTGTCAAGCTGCCTGGAGTAGCTCACAAGCATGAGTACTAGGGCACACTGTTAAGAAGCAGGGCACAAACCCCACACCGGTTGTGAGTTCTAGACTTAGATTTCATTAATCAAGTACCAAGTGTTAAACACCTAAGGCACTACAACAGCCTTAACATGCAGTCACAGACAGTCCCATTGGGCATTGCGGTCTATCTTGCTGCACCGGCAAGCCTGCCTTTGTGATAGATAGTCCCTTACACCAAAATCACAACAATATTCAGTAACTTTTGGCACCTTAGAGACTAACAAATTTATTTAGTTAGTCTCTAAGATGCCACAAGTACTCCTTTTCTTTTTGCGGATACAGACTAACACAGCTGCTACTCTGAAACCTGACAATATTCAGGTTACTCCTAGTCCCAAAGGACCGGTCACTTACCCCAGGTCAATTGCACCTCACATCTGAAACCAAAAACAATGCTTGTCACCACTCCTATAATAAGTTACCTAAAGATTTATTATCTAAGGAAAAGTAGTGAGTTATTTACTCAGTCTGAGGTTCCAAAAGGTAATAGAAGTTTCTGTAATAAGCAACGTCTATATGTCCTTCAGGGCTAACCCAGGCCAAGCACCGAGGAACTCTTGGATGCTTAGAAATCTTTGTCCCGCAGAGTTCCAGCAGCATAGAGATAACAATTTCTTCTTGACAAGCATTTTTATTCCCTCCCACTCCTCCCTCAGAGTTCAAGCTGATGAGACGAGGGCATGTGCTCATCTCCTCTTCATGGGTGTGGAAGGAGCAATCAAAGACTTGTCCACTGGTGTTCCACAATGGCTTCTCCGGTGTTTGTGGGCCTTCTTTTGTTGGACAGGAGATGACCCCTCTTCTGGTAAACTAGTATTTCACACTTGGTAATGCTTCTCTCCTGACTCGGTTTACAGTTTCAGAGCAAGTACTTCTATAGTTACTGAGCAAGCACTTCAATATTATCGTATGACATGTGATACAGATATTATGAGTGAGATTAAGGCATGCAGCAACACACAAACATTTCATAGAATCCAAACACATTTTTATAAATCTAATTCCTATTTTAACAACGCTCACACAAGTGAGCCAGCTATGTGTAACACCAACAAACCGCGGTAGTCAGTGGCCAGATTTGAATCTGGGACATCTGGAGCTTAATGCATGAGCTGCTACTGCATGAGATAAATGCCACATGGTGGTTAGAGATTAATGAGCCTTCGACAGCCTTAGCTAAGTAGTCTTGGTGCCACTACATGGAACAGAGCATCACGTACAGGAGGTGCGTGGGTTACATATGCATGTGTCAGTGAGGGCTAGGGGCCTTGGCATGAGCTGGCACATGGACAGCCAGTGTCACAGCCACATTATCGCTTTGGGAGCTCATGTTCAGCTGATTGAAAAGAACTTGAGTCATGGTGGATAGAGTCCCTGCTTCCCAGGAGAGAATCCCCCATCCTGTAAATGTGGCCTGCTTTCTTTGTTCTGAGATAAAAGACGATACATTTGGCATTATTGAAATGCATATTGTTTTGCCTGCTTACCAAGTGATCCAGATCACTCTGGATCGGTGCCCTGTCCTTGTCTTTACTTACCACTCCCCACAGCATGGTGTCATCTGCAAACTTTATGAGAGATGATTTTATGTTTTCTTCCAAGTCAATGATAACTATGTAAAACACAGTAGTGTGAAAGATCAGAGGTTTTTGACCAGGCAGGAGCTCCCATTCCTCCATAACCGAGCTGGTCAAAAACACTAAAAAGCTTTTGTGGAAAATTTTAAAGACAAGTAATTGTACTGTATTGAGAATTTCAGTGATGTTCTCATTTTCTGAAGGAAAACTGAACTTATTTTTTTGGGGGGTGGGTAAATAATGCTGAAGGCGGGTCACTGTTACAGAGCATGCTGTACAAGTTGGGTAAACTGGGCACAATCAAACAAAATATGTTTTAATGAAGCCAAATGCAAGGTCCTAAATCTAGAAACAAAGACTGTAGTTTCACAGCTGCAGGACTGGGGACTGTAGCCTGGAGAGCCAGGACCCTGAAAGGATTTAGGGATCGTGGTGAGTAACCAGCTGAACATGAATTTTCAGTGTGATACTGTGGCTAAGAGAGCTAATGCAAGCGTTGGATGTAGAAGGAGGGGAATATCCAGGAAGAGCAGGGAGGTGATTTTACGTCTCTGTACAGCCATGGTAACCCAATCACTCGCATACTATGACCAGTTCTGGTGTCCACAGTTTACAAAGGATGTTGAAAAACTGGAGAGCATTCTGAGAAGAGCCAGAAGGATCATTCGAGCCTGGAAATGTTGCCCTAGAGCAAGTAGCTCATGGCTGTTCACCTCAGGGCTGCGATACACCTGCTAGTTGCATGCGTATAAGTTTTGTTGACATAGGGCAATTGAAAAAACATTTTGGCAGAGGGCATTCATGCTGTGCCACAAGTGCACAAGCATGGGGCAATGCTTGTGTCTATACCCACAGCACTTTGTATTGATCCAAGAGGGGTGCACTTGGGGTAGATATCCCACTGTCATCCACACAGACTGCAGGCTTACTGCCCCAGGGGCAATTGTGCACTGGGAGATACCTGCCCTGTTCTGTGAAATATCTGCTGGTGTTTTAGGGAATTATGGGTATTTGGGGTTAAATGCCCAGAATTCCCTCTGATCTATGCCATAATTCACCTTTCTGCCAAGCCATTTCCAAATTGCCCAATGCAATCATGGCTGAAGAACACAGGAATTCTATGCTCCTGCTTGTTGTCAGGACAGGACAGATAATCCTGTTTTACTTGGAAGGACATAGGTGAACTCAGCAGAGGAAGATTCACATGGGAATGAAGAGGATGGCTCTTGTTCTGTCTGTCATGGAACAATTTCACTCTGTTCAACAACATTTTGGGGCCTGTCCAACAAGCACAGAATAGCAGGATATGACCATTACACAGTTCTGGTTTGGCCAGCAGCAGCAGCAGCTCCAGCATTCCTAAGGCCACATTCCAGGGGCATTGTCCCATGTTAGCTCCTGCCCTGCAGAATGGAAACCCCAGGATAAGAGCTGCCGTTACAGTCCAGAAGTGATTAGCCATCACAATATGGAAGCCAGAAACAATAGAGGTAACTCAGGCTCTCAGATGCCATGGAGATGGGCATGGTAAAAGACCCTAAACCAAATAAAATACACATGACCATGGTCTTGAAATCTACAAAGGTAGTTAGGTATTGCAACACTCAGTGTTGGACTCCCCCTCCTACCCCATAGAATCCCCAGCCCCACACTAGGCTCCTTATCCAAGGCAGTTGGTGAGTTTGATGCCTAAGGAAGGGATTCTCAGCAGCCAACAAGCTGAGCTGCCTAAAATAACCAGGAGTGCCATGCAAAGGAAACCTCACCCCTCAAAGGGATGTAGGCCTGGTCTATACTGTAGAATTAGGTGAATATAAAGCAGCTTATATCTACTTAATGCCAAGCATCTACACTACAATGTTGCTCCTGCCACTGGAAGTCACCCCCTACACCAACCCAACACCTCCACCTCTGGAGTCGATGTAGTTAGGTTGACGCAGTGTCGGCGTAGACATTGCGTTGATGGTTCCCAGGTGGTGTGGCTCCTGCTTTCAGTGCCCCACCAAGTCAGTAAAATCAGTGCAAGCGCTCCAGGTGAGGACAGGCACCGCCGTCAGAAGGACCTAGTGTGGACATGTCAAACCGATTGAATTTTTGCAGTGGCTGTATGTCAACATGACTTAAGTCGACTTAATTTTGTAGTCAAGACTTGCCCTTAGGCACTTACCTCTCATTGACTTGAGCCTCAAGGCCCCTGACTGACAGGCCACAGGGAGGCATTGCTCTTGCTTAGGTTTTTCAGCTGCACACCCTCTCCTGCCGTTCAGTGACTAAAGCGGGTGCCCTCACAGCTGAAACCCAGAACTTGCTCATGAAAAACAAAAAGTGAGAGGAGCCCATTAAAGCGAGTAGCCCAGTGCTGAGGACACTCACTGGGATGTGCATTCCAGCTCCTGCTCCAAAGCAGGTAGAGCAGGTCTCCTCTACCCAGGTGAGTGCTCTGACCACTGAGCTACTGGTAGTGTTAGCGGGGTGGGTCTCTCTCACTCTCCTGTTGGAGTGTTCTTGCAGGAGTCAGTGGAGCAGGGACTTGGATCTCCCTGTTTCCAGGTGAGTGCCGGTTGCAAGGACTGCCTGAGCCCACTTATTCCATTAAAATTAACAGCCTGCCCGAACCACTAGGCATAACCGCACTCTTTTGACCAGCTCACCTCCACCTGTCTTTTGTAAGGTGCTAGATCAGGGAGGTATGTGCTCAGTCTTTCAATTAGCATTGGATATCTTGCTAAGGGGCCTGGTGTCATTCAACCAGCGGTTAGCGGGCTTGATGGGGGAAATTGCTGGGTGGAATTGCAGAGCCTATGCTAAGCAGAAGGTCAGGCTGGATGATCATACTGCTTCTTCTGGTCCCACAGCCTAGGAAATCTATAAAAGGTGGCATTCTACTCTTTTATTTCCAGAGCCTTCATAAAATGGGCTAGGCATTTCCACCCACACCCCTCAGGAGTGCGGAGATATGGAGTGACAGCACAGGGACTTCATGTACACAACCTTGTAAACACGTATGTGGCAACAAACCCTTCTGCCCTGTTGTAGACACAGGGCTGCTTGAGGACTAATTCCATGGCAAATGTGATGTGAACTTGTGCGAGACTGAGGTGAAATGGATTCGGAGTCACCACAGGCATTCACTGCAATGCAGCAACACCCATGCCCAGAATTCCAGCTGAAAATGTGTGAATTCATTTTGGAGTCACTCTTTGGCCTGAACAATATCAAAGACCCTCACCAGGGTCAAGCCCTCAGAAGAAAACAAAAGCTCTTACTGTTTGTTTTATTCATAAGCTTTCCTACATTGGAACTGGAAAAGATTCATAAAAGGGGAACAAAAATGAGTAAGACTGGGACTTTTCAGCTTGGAAAAGAGACGTCTGAGGGGGGAGGTGATAGATGATGATGATGATGACCTGTTCTGTTCATTCCCTCTGGGGCACCTGGCGTTGGTCACTGTCAGAAGACAGGATACTGGGCTAGATGGACCTTTGGTCTGACCCAGTATGGCTGTTTTTATGTACAATGCCCATCTCAATGGAATCTGAGTACGTAACACCGTAGTTAGCTTGTTTCCTTGACATGACTCTCCGGGAGAATGTTTCATGGATAATGGCCAATGCAGACAGAACAGTAGCCTAGACCCTGGAATATGAAAATTCTTCAATTCTCTGTTGTGGAGAGAAAGGAGACAAACACCTGCATTAGGGATGCTGATTCCCTCCCCATCAAATTCAATTTTAAAAACTCCATCAGATCCTTCTGACCCAGAGGCCCACTCCACACCACTCTGTTTGACACTCCCCATTCTCTGGTTCATGGCTTTTTGTTCATTTGTGAACTAACTCTAGTGAGCCAGATGTGTGCAAGGGTGAACTCCCCCTCACGTCCAGGTGATGGGGGGAGGGAACCATGCACATTCCACATGAGGGGCAGTGGCATGGGCAGTGAACAATGGCCCCCGAGTACGTGGCAGGTTGGCATCATTGTGAGTGGGCCCACTGGGCCAGAGCGACATTACAGCTTGTCATGCAGCAAACAACATCATGTACTTGGACATCAGTGAATTCATGGCCCTTCCTAACCCCCGCCCCACCAGCACCCTGCTGTCTGTCAGCAAACTGTATAAAACCCCAGGATTCCCAGCTTCATCACTCCTAGATCCAGCCTCTCTCTGCTTCTCTTCTCTCCAGACTTGCTGAGATCCCAGCCGACCTCCAGCCATGAGGATCCTCTACCTAGTGTTTGCTGTTCTCCTGCTGGTCTCCTTGGCCACTCCAGGTGAGATGACAGATCTGAGGATAACATTAAGGACTAAGGCTCTCAGGCTGTATTCAGTGGTGGGGCATGTTTTGTGGACAATCTGTGCCAGGACAACTGGGAGCACAAATTAGGTGCCCAATTGTCTGTGCATTTTTAGATGTGCAGATGCTGATAGACAGCCTTGAGCATCTGGCTCTCTGGGTTCCTCTCTAGACAGTCACTATGGGACTCTGTGTAAGGAGGTTTCCCATAAGGATGAGCAGAGAATTCCATCCTCTCTCCAACTATCAGAGCTCAGGCACCCGGGGCCAGCACTTTCACACCTGGCTGTGAACCTAACGTTAAACACCTGGATCCACATTAGGCACAGATATCAAACCGAACTGATTTCCAGAGGCCCTGATCACCCCCAGCTTCTTTGGGTTCCTTCTGAAAATCAGGCCACTTTTATGTAGGTGCCTTGATATGGATTTAGGAGCCTGACAATGGGCACCCAAGTGTGAGAAAACTGGCCTCAGATTCTAAAGAGAAGGACTGAACAGGGGGTGTCTTGTGGGCTCTGGTTTTAGGGAGGTCTCTGCTTCTGAGAAAAGAATCCATGCTGCCCTTCCAGCCTCCCACTTCCAAAAATTCAGCCTGAATTAGGGTGTACGCCAAAAATGTTCCAGCAGCCCCCTTGGATAGTGCAGCTCAGAGTGTGCTCACGGATCAGATCCAACAGCCATAGAGTCGCTGGGGGAGGGCTAGAGAAGGAATTACTCACCTTATGATTTTAAGGGCAATCTCTGAAACATGAACTGGATGTTATTCAATGCAACGTTGTCTTCTTGAGTCTGCAGAGAGCCTGAAATGATAGCTCTCAGAGCCATGGGAAGTGCTTCTCCCATTCAACTCAATGAAGCTTTGTCTTTGCACCTCAGCTAATGCAATTATGTGTCCAGCCTGCACACAAGATTCCCAGAATTCTTTGTGCATATGGGCAAGAGCTGGGTTCTGCCCCCTCCCTCGTTATGCTGTGTAGTGCCACGCTCTGCCAGTCACTGGTTCGACAGAAGTAAATTTCCCCTCTCCCATCTCTGTGCCCTCTCCTTCCCCCAAACCACCAGGCTGTCTTCCATCCACATCACTCCCTCTCTCTCTTGCCATCAGTCCTTTCCACTACTCCTCACACACTCTCCCCTCCCACCATCACCCCGTTCTGCTGCAACCTGAACTCACTTGCCCTAGGACTCACACACAGCAGCCCCTGTCCACTGACGGCCTCCCTGTGAATCACCACTGGAAATTCGGGGAATGGCAGGAACCCACTTTCCAAAGGGCTTCCCCAATGCCCCCTCCCCCTAACTGACTCTGGTGTCTCTCAGGACATCAGGCAGGAGGCCGTTAGAGCCCTGGTACCCGTCGAGGCAGATCTCACCCTGGAGGGGCTGGGATTGGCGCTCTCCAGGAGGACGCAAAGTGTGTGGAGTGAGAGGCCTCAGGAAGAGGAAGGCAGCCCCTGCCGGGGTGAGCAGCCCTTCCCCTGTACGGCAAGAAATTGCCATTCAGCTTCCCAGTCAGTCTCCTCTCTTGGGATTGGGCATGAATGTGAACATTCAACAATTGCTGTGACGCTGTTGGGGAAGCCCAAAGCCCAACTCCCCCCGCCTCACGGCCCCACATGAGCCACTGCGGGGGGAGCATTCTTGTGGGCACCAACCATGAATATAGCTCCTGTCTAACCCTGGACTCTCCTTCTTTGGTGCAGGTTACGGGCAGTATGGGTATCATAAGGGTGGCTGTCCCGGTCGCTGTGCCAAGGGCTGTGCCAAACACGAAGTGGCGTCTAAAACCTACGACTGCAAACACCTGAACTGCTGCACCCACCCCAAGAAAGGTTAAAGAGCCCCGAGGTCTCCACCTGCACAGAAGGAGTGGCAGCAGCAACCTGATTGTTTATTAGAAACGTTGTTTACTCTTCATTAAATAAGAGCAGATCTGGCCTGAGCGTGTGCTGTGTGGTTCCCCTGTCTCCAAAGGTCTCGTGTAACGCATCTGGAAAGGTTCTGTCACTCAGCCCAGTGGCCCGTTGCCGATGGCCCAGGGAAGGTCCTGACAATCCCTCATCTTTCTCTGCAAAATGGCTCATGAGAAAGGGAACAGCGAGGACTGGGAGCAGATTTCCCATCCGTTTGTAAGAGGGAAGGTAGTGGTAAAGGAAAATGCCGAACTGACACCAGCAAGGCTGATAGCCTTGGTTCATTTGCGGAACAGGGACAGGCTGGGAAGTGCGAGAATGAAATGCCCCCCCGCAACCCCAACACACTTCCCCCAGCCCTCCCCTGTTGGGCCCCTCCTTAGAGGGGAGAGAATATTTCAGTCCCCATGGCTCGTTCACTCTTTGGGCTCTCTGCCAAGAGCACCAGCAAGAATGGTCACTTTGGCAGCTCTGTGATGTCTGCTGTAAACCAGACCAGCATCTCACCAGTAAAGCACGAATCTCTGAACACTCCTCAGCTAGTAGCAATTATCAGCCAACACCAAGCTGATATCATTACCTGGCAAGGTGCAACTGCAAGGTCTGATCCCCAGGTGACACAATATACCACAAACACCAACTCCTTCGACTTGGAGGACCATAGACATTCATGTAGCGGCATTTCATTATCCCTTCCCTTCAGTCTTGGTGGGCTGGGGCAGTGGCTCGGGTTTGTTACTCTGCTAGGTTTTGTTGACCACAGTCTTGCACAAGTTTATATTAACACTACCAAGGCCAAGATTTCAAAGACTAGAGATTTAGGGCACTCTACTGGAGACATCGTAAGAGGGTCTGATCGAGTCTCAGAAAGCACAGAGCTCCCTCTCTGTGAAATCCAGGCTCTGAAGGGGAAGATGTCAGGCCTCAGGGCAACTATTCTTATCTGAGGAACATACATACATAGATCTCACTACCTTAAGTACATCTATGGCCCTGTAAAGGATTGGGGCCTGTATTATAGCACTCTCTTGATGAGCCAGCTCACACCCTGGGGTATTTCTGTCTGGGCTCTCTTCAAAGAATCCAGGGAAGCAGTTTCCAGCTGGGTTTTAGTTATTTATTTTAAACCCTTCCTAACAAACCCAACCTCACAGATTCTTCCCTCAAGTCTACATGGGCTGATGACTAGTCTCCTCCACCAGGCCTGTTCCTCACACCCATACCTTCAGCAACCCCAAATTCCTGTGTCCTCAGAAACCAAGGACTTTCTACAGTCTCCCTGCTGTCCAGCTGGTTTCTGGAGCAATTCCTTTCTGCAGTGGCACCAGTAGCAGTCCATTGGGAACACAGCCCCTCCATTTTCTAGAAGGTGCTGATGTCTTCTCCCTCCAGCTTCAGCTGCCCTCTTTTGTAAGGATCATCTAATTAGGGTCCCTCTCTCCTCTCAGGTGCAGCGGATGGGGCTAATCAGCCAGGCAGGCCTCACATCCCAAAGGAAGGGTATCCTTTGTACCTTTGCAAACCCCCAGTGCCATAGTATCTGAGCACCTCACAATCTTCTGTGTGTTTTAGTGGAACAGGGTCACCGGCCTGAGGGTGGCATCCAGTTGGTGAGACCAGGGGATGGGAAGGCTCAGTCAGACCGGCTGACCCCTGAAATCATTGGTTTTGCACTGCTGCATGAACCTGATCCTATACACATTGAAGTCACCAGCAGGGTTCAGATAGACTTTCATGCTGCAGGATCAGCCGCTACGTAAGAGGACAATTTAGCCCAACATTCTGCTAAGTGCTTTGTGTTACAGTCTGAGTATAAAAAACACTCTATAAATCCAAGTTTTGTGGGACTGGATGCTCCAGGGTTTAACAGTGGGATACGATACCCAAGAAAATCGCTTGAATCCAGCACTGGATGAGATTGGCTGAAGAAATTGCCCCCAGCTTCCACTTATTCACATTCCCACTGAAGATTCAGTGTTGCTGTGGTGCCCACCACAACTAACTGGGGAGGCAGCAAGGCCTAGTAGTTAGAACACTGACTTGGGTTCTGTGACCAACTCTGCAACTGACCTGCTGCATGTCCTTGGGCAAGTCACTTCCTCACTTTGTGCCTCAGTTTCCCCTTTGTCCATCTTGTCTGCTTTAATTGTTTCAGATATCAGAGCAGGGCCCATCTCTTGTGATGTGCTTGCACAATGGGGTCCCAATCCCCATTGGGGCCTCAAGCCGCTATCATCTTAATCCCCCCCATGCCATCAGACATCGCTGGCAGGAAAAAGAAGGGTCTGCTCTCCCTGTCTACCATGCAGTTTGCAGGGATGGCCACCTTGTTGCGTTTCTATAACAAATGCTCTATGAGGCCAGGTACTTGGTCTATCACTCACCCCTCCACCCCAACTTGGAGGACCAGTGGGCTGCTTTTATTCTGGTCCCTACTCTGGGACTTGTCCAGTTTGGTTGGCCCTGCCAGGGGTTAAAACTCCTGCTGGCACAGCTATTAGGTCCTTGGAACACACATGCCTTTCCACTGTGGCAAGGTGCAATCTGCAAAAAGTAATAACCCAGGAGTGCCCTTGTATCAAGAATTTCTGACATGAAGTGGGTCAAACCACCAATTTGATATTGGCAACAAAGTTGGAGCCCTTCCCCTTAAGTTTTAATCTTGGATATTGTGATGTTATTGACATGAACTGTGACCATATAGATCATTGTTGCAACCAGGGTCCTATGGTTCCACCAGGTCTTGTACAGAGGAGGTCAAGAGGGTGTCTATGGAAAGGTGGCAGTTTGCTGGTTATGATTATGCTGTCTATATGTGTGTATCATTTTCTTATTTGAAGTTATGAATATTGGCTATGTATTTGTTTCTCAATGCGTTTGATTCTAAGTAGCCTCAGTGAAGCATCTGGTCAGCTTCTTGAGAAAGGACTATTCTCAGTAAGTGCCCAATCAAGAAACACTTAACTGACAATTAACTTTCAGAGATGCCAATCCACATCTGAGCTTTCCTGGAAATGTTCAAACTAACATGTAAACAATGGCATTGGCTTCCAAAAAGCTGAATCATTCCTAGACATGTGACTTGCTCAGGTGGCTACAAACTCCATCTTGTTGCTGTGACTTTGCACAGAAGAACAAAGGGGTTTCCGCCCACAAGAGAAAGAATATAAAAGGTCCTGGAAACCCCTCCATTTTGTCTTCAGCTGGCTTAAGAGATGGCCTCTCCATCCCCAAGAGATGCCTGAAAGAAACTGGAACAAAGGACAGTAACTATGGGGGTGTGAGTAATTGCTGGACCCAGACTAGGAAGGAGTCTAGTCTCTGAAAGAAGCTTATTGGAATGTCACTGAGGGTAAAATTTACTTGCATTCAGTTTTTGTTTCATGTTCTCTGTGTGTGTATATAAATCTCCCCACTGTATTTTCCACCAAATGCATCCGATGAAGTGAGCTGTAGCTCACGAAAGCTTATGCTCAAATAAATTTGTTCGTCTCTAAGGTGCCACAAGTACTCCTTTTCTTTTTGCGAATACAGACTAACATGGCTGCTACTCTGAAACCTACGCTTGCATGTTTTGTTTTATTTTGCTTGGTAACTTACTTTGTTTTGTCTGTTATTACTTGGAACCACTTAAATCCTACTTTTTATACTTAATAAAATCACTTTTTGCTTACTACTGAACCCAGAGTTAGTGACTAATACCTGGGGGAGCAAAAGGCTGTGCATATCTCTCTATCAGTGTTCTAGAGGGCAGACAATTTATGAGTTTACCCTGTATAAGCTTTTTTAGACTAAAACGGATTTATTTGGGGTTTGGACCCCATTGAGAACTGGGCATCTTGGTGCTGGAGACAGGAGCACTTCTTAAACTGTTTTCAGTTAAAACCTGCAGCTTTGGGGGCATGGTTCAGACCCTGGGTCTGTGTTTGCAGCGGACTAGTGTGTCTGGCTCAACAAGGCAGGGTTCTGAAGACCCAAGCTGGCAGGGAAAATGGGCTCAGAGGTAGTCTCAGGACACCAGGTGACAGTTCCAAGGGGGTTTCTGTGACCAAACCCGTCACAGATATAATCCTGATTACCTGGAGGTTACCGGGTAACAAGCTGGCCTGGCTCCAACGTAACATATCTGGTCACTAAAAAATTAATCCTGCAAAAATGGAAAACTTGATCAAAGCAAACACTGCTGCCTGGCTCAGTGATCAGGCTGGTGTTGAAGCTAATGAGCAACAGACATTCCAAAGCAGGGGAATGGCCAAAAAAATACAAAACAATTGGGACTGAGTATTTGAGGGTCTATGATTAATGCAGAACCTGAAGCTAGATATGTCACTTCCATCCCTTCCCTGAATCCTACCTCTCTTTACTTTGTGCATTATGATAATTCTGGTATTTTGGTGTATTTGTTGTTTTTGAAATATATATATTTCATATATAAAAATATAAAAAAAAATAAAAAGCCATGTTGTCATCTTTTCTGCACCATTGTTACGTAGGAAAAGCAGACAGATCAACTGACTTAGACATCTACCTTAGCTCCCTTCTCTGAGATGCTCCGGGTGTCATATTTTCAGTCCATCTGTTAGACTGTAGGGCAGTGGCTCTCTTTACCTATGCGTCTTGTACAACCCCAGCCTTATTACTGGTGGGAGCGGGTGGAGGAATTTTCCCTCTCCTTGCTCCTGCTCTGTGAAGCCAGCAGCTTTCAGCCTCACTGAATCCGCGTCAGCAGGTTTAAAGAGAAACAAAAAATCTCAGACTAGTCCAGGAGGCAAAATTCTCCGCTGACGTAAATGGATGCAGCTCCATGGAAGTCAGTAGAGCTGCACTCATATACACCAGCAGAGACTCTGGCCCCATCTCGTGTAGCATTTTGAAAGCATGAGGGATATTATGGGAAACTTTTCTAAGCCACCAGGAATTGGCCCAGTAACATATTGTTGTAGGGCTGTGGCAGGTGGTCAGAGACCCCCCTGACAAACTCACCTTTGAGGTTTGTGTATGTTCTGCTTTACCAAAGGAAACTAAAAAGCAGTCTGCAGAAAATTGAACAGCCAGAGCTTTTATTTAAACCGAGACCAGGACATGAGCAGCCTGACTGCGGCCCTAGATCTCACGCACCCTCTTCAATTTCTTTAGCTGTCATCCACAGGGTTCAATGCTGCAAAACTTCTTCCCAGGCTTGCACATTCCATGGAGCAGGCCACTAAATCAACAGATGGGAAGTAGCCTACAGAGGTCTATGGGTAGCTCTGCATAGCCTGCAAGGGAAAGAGGGCAGGTTATCTGTTTGTACACACAAATGGAGGAAAACAGGAAACAGGAACACACATCAGTATTAGATCAACACATTGTTTGCATGGGGACTTGTAAGCACTGTCTGTTGGGGAGCCTCATCCCCGGGGGTCTTGAATGGAGCTTTGATCCAGCTAGCTCAGACAATAACAGCAGGGAAGCAGCTGGCAAAGCCTGCACTTAAACACGCATGACTAGCCCAGGTCAGCTGACTCGGGCTCACTGCTCTTTGGCTGCTGAGCTGTAGAAGTGCACAGCATACTTTTGATCTCAGGCTGGGGAAAAGGGCAGCTACAGGTGTTTTATTGTAGCATAGACATACCCTGAGTAACTACTCAAGTCACTAGTTGGAGCTGCTGCAACTTCACTGCTAATGGTATTTGAGCTAGCTTGGGTGAATCTACACGTGCTGCATTCACACTCCTGATTGCAGTGTAGAGAATCCCTAAGTCTTAACAAATCTGGAGCCTTGTGCTATGAACTTGTTACACCAGGACAGTATTAGGCAGTTTTCTCAGCAGCCCCTGGATTTTCCCAGAAGTGATGTCTATCTAGTCTAGGGACTTAGCCAGCTTCTGTTAGCACAGTAGGTATTCAACTCACTACCCGAAATACATTTACTCTCATCACACCCCTGTGAGCGAGAGCAGCGCTGTCATCCCCACTGTACAGGTGGGGAACTGAGCCACAGGGAGTGACGGGCCCATGATCACACAGGAAGTCGTAAGAGAGCTGGGGATTGAACCTGGGTTTCGCAAGTCGGCAACCTAATCACTGCACCATCTTTCCTCTCTCAGGAAAAGTCACTGAGGGACTTCTGAGGGTCTGGTAACATTACACAGCACTACCGTGTGCCCCGGTGGTTGTGAAGGATCATGTTAGCTGATGTGATGATAACAAGGCCTTGGCAGTCATAATAGATCGGGACATCTCATGGTCACGCTTGTGCCAGCTAACAGTGACTAAACCCTACTTATTTCACACATTATGGTATCATTTAAACCACACAGCACCTGTGTGTACATTGCTAACAAGAAGGTCTCTGGCCTTTTTTATGGGAATACATGAACAAAGAGGACCTTTACCCATTGGTGGTGAAGAGCCTTCCAAGGAGAACCACTCCCCACCATAACTAAGATGTATCTGCCATCAGTTGTACAAGTGTTACTGGATGCACAGCTAGCATATCTAGAAACAGACCTCCTGCTCCCAGATTCTTTACATCTGGGACTTGCAAACTAGAGGAATGGGCAGTGTGGTGCCAAAGTCTCACACGTGGTATCAGGGATATGAACATATCAACCAAATAGAGCTGGTTGAAAAATGGAACAATCAGGTGTATGAAGAACTTTGTAATTTCAAAGATGTTTCTGCTTCACTAGGCTCAAAAAACAATTTTTAATTTTTTTAAAATTTTTCATGAAATAATTTTAAACATTTTGAATTTTCAAAATCTGGATTTTGAACAGATTTTCTCTGTTCTAAGAACATAAGAACAGCCATACTTGGTCAGACCAAAGGTCCATCTAGCCCAGTATCCGGTCTTCCAACAGTGCCTGAGAAGGTATTATCTCAGGTAAAATAGATCATCTATTGATCATCCACATTTCTCCCTTGCTGTTCCTTTTTGTGACAGAATGCAATAAAATCATAGGATCATAGAAGTGTAGGACTGGAAGGGACCTGAAGAGGCAGTTGCCTTCCCTCAAGATAGGACTAGGTATTATCTAGACCATCCCTGAGAAGGTATTATCTAACCTGCTCTTAAAAACCTCCAAAGACAGAACCTCCCTAGGCAATTTATTCCAATGCTTAACCACCCTGACAGGAAGTTTTTCCTAATGTCCAACTTAAACTTCCCTTGCTGCAATTTAATCCCATTGCTTCTTGTCCTCTCCTTAGAGGTTAAGGAGAACAATTTTTCTCCCTCCTCCTTTTATCAATGTCTTATGTACTTTAAAAGTGTTATGTCCCACTCCCCAGTCATCTCTTCTCCAGACTAAACAAACCCCATTTTTTCAATCTTCCTTCACAGGTCATCTATTCTACATCTTTGATCATTTTTGGCGCTCTTCTCTGGACTTTCTTATATTTGTCCACATCTTTCCTGAGATTTGGCACTCAGAATAAATGAATGAAGTCTAGTGCTTGGGACACACACACTCTTCCTTCTCTGCAACCTCTCTAACTTTGAAGAGTGGCCTAAGGAACAAGGAATCTCTGAAATTCTGCCATGTGAGAATTTCTCTCAGTTTTACCAAAGCTCAGGGAGTTTTACCAAGTTACTGAAGGGCAAAAAGAAAAAAAATATGTAACTGTGTCGGAAACCCTAGCCAGGCTTCATTCTGTTGCATTCATTGGTAAAAAGGGGGGAAAATGAGTGGAGAAAAGGGAAAACCCCCAAAATCTTTAACATTTGAAATATGGTTGAAAAATAGATTAATACCAATAATAAAACCTAAAAAAAAAAAAAAACAGAAAAGGTCTTTGTAGCAGCTTTTACTGTGATCTTAATTTACAACACCTCACATGCAAATTGTACAGCTACAGTAGCTTCCTGTGGATAGTTAATTGTTAATTTTCTATTTTTATGGGGGAGCTATGAAGCAATAACTATTTACAAAATGTAGCAAGATGCTGGCATTTTAATTCTCCAGGTGGGATCCCTTCTCATAATCTGGTTCAGTCTGCACCACATAGCTGCACTAGCCCCTTAATGGTCCCTGGGAACTAGATTTCAGCCCATTGCAATCTTAACTTCCTAACTTCTACCAACACCCTTGTTTACCACTAAATACTAGTTTCCATGTTACCTGCAACAGCCAGGGAGAGCAAGAGAAGAACAGCAAATGGAAGATGAAAACTCATCATGGCTGAAGGTCAGCTGGGATCTCAGTGAGTCTGGAGAGGAGAGAAGCAAAAAGCGGTTGAGCCTAATTGAAAATGATCAGAGGGCGACGCAGGAAAGCCTTTCGATTTATAGAGATCGGTGCAGTGGGAGAGGAGCATAAATTAAAAGCTCTCCAAGTACAGGTTGTTCACTGCTTAAAACACTTGAGTGTTGCTCTGACCTAGTGGATCAGATCACAATGCTTTCCCCCTGTCACATGGTCAATAACAATTGTTTGTTGGCCCTCCAGATGCACCGGTAGGCTTTTCATGTGAAATCTGAACAATTCCCTTGGCCCCAGCAGCTGGACACAAGTGGGGTATGCTCCCTCCTTCATATCCGGCTGCCTGGCTCGGAGAGAATGAGACAAATTGCAGTAAACAAAACACATCAGCTGATTCTAATGACCAGGCTGCTGAAGTGAGAGACTCAGCACCTCAAATGGAAGTGCCTTTTCCCCCTTCAAAAGGAGTCTTGCTAATACTGCCACATGTTATCACATCAGGGCTGCTGCATTGGCTCTTATCAGAGTATGAGAACCACCCTCCACTGCTGAGGTCCATAGGGACACAGCGGGAAAGTAGCTCGATATCAAGAAGTTGGAGGTTTCCTCTCAGCTCAACATTCTCTTGCTGGACAACGTGAGACACAAAACACATGGATCTGCTCAGCTCCCAGGTGAAATTTCCTTGTATGAATTGAGATTGTTTTCTGCCAGCTCTCTGGTGTAGGCCTAGATTGACATAAGTAACTTGCTTCATTTCTTATGGACAAATTGGGAAGGTGAATGGAAGTTTAAGTTGTAAACAGGGGGTTGATAAACTGGAGTCAGGATGCTGTAGTCAGGATGTTTGTGCCAGCTAAGATATGCACAACACCTTAATGCTAGGGACCATGGAGGGATAAACCTGGAATGTAAAGATCGGGTCCCACGTGAACAGTACATGGACAGAACATGCAGGACCGGGATTGGTTCCTGCAAAGTAACCAAACCATTCCAAAAATGTGTGGTGTAATGTATAACAAATGCAATGTGATGTGTAAATGTGTATAAAGGAAGAGGATGTCTCTGTAACTTTGGATATGTAGTCTGATCAACTCAGTGTAGCTTTGCAGTCTGCCAAATAAAGGAAACTGAGTGACAAAATCCAGAGTCAAACTTTCCCAATGAGGCAAGTTATTTATGTCAAGCCAGGCCTACACCAGAGAGCTAGCAGAAAACAATCTCAATTCATACAAGGAAGTTTCACCTGGGAGCTGAGCAGATCCACGTGTTTTGTGTCTCACGTTGTCCAGCAAGAGAATGTTGTGCTGAGAGGAAACCTCCAACTTCTTGATATCGAGCTACTTTCCTGCTGTGTCCCTATGGACCTGAGCAGTGGAGGGTGGTTCTCATACTCTGATAAGAGCCAATGCAGCAGCCCTGATGTGTTAACATGTGGCAGAATTAGCAAGACTCCTTTTGAAGGGGGAAAAGGCACTTCCATTTGAGTTGCTGAGTCTCTCACTTCAGCAGCCTGGTCATTAGAATCAGCTGATGTGTTTTGTTTACTGCAGTTTGTCTCATTCCCTCGGAGCCAGGCAGCCGGATATGAAGGAGGGAGCATACCCCACTTGTGTCCAGCTGCTGGGGCCAAGGGAATTGTTCAGATTTCACATGAAAAGCCTACCGGTGCATCTGGAGGGCCAACAAACAATTGTTATCGACCATGTGATGGGGGGCAGCATCGTGATCTGATCCACTGGGTCAGAGCGACACTCAAATGTTTTAAGCAGCGAGCAACCTGTACTTGGAGAGCTTTTAATTTATGCTCCTCTCCCACTGCACTGATCTGTATAAATTGAAAGGCTTTCCTGCATCGCCTTCTGATCATTCTCAATTAGGCTCAATCGCTTTTTGCTTCTCTCCTCTCCAGACTCACTGAGATCCCAGCTGACCTTCAGCCATGATGAGTTTTCACCTTCCCTTTGCTGTTCTTCTCTTGCTCTCCCTGGCTGCTGCAGGTAACATGGAAACTGGTATTTAGTGGTAAACAAGGGTGCTGGTGGATATTAGGAAGTTAAGATCATGATGGGCTGAATTCTTGTTCCCAGGGACTATTAAGGGGTCGTGCAGCCATGTGACCAATCTTGGATCCATCAAACAGTCTGAACCAGATTATGAGAAGGGATCCCACCTGGAGAATTAAAATACTAGCATCTTGCTACATTCTGTAATTAGATATTCCTTCATAGCTCCCCCTCAAAATTAGAAAATTAACAATTAACAATACATAGGAAGCTGCTGTAGCTGTACAATTTGCATGTGAGGTCTTGTAAATTAGGATCACAGTGAGAGCTCCTCAAACTGAAATTTTCTGGGATGTTTAGGTTTTCTGAATAATATTATTTTATTAGTATTTTAATATAATATTTTGCACCCCAAAATTTCAAAACTTTAACATTTCAAATTTTTTAAGAGAGATTTTTGTGCTTTTTCCTTTCCTCCACTCATTTCCCCCTTTTCACAACTGATTGCAACAGAATGAAGCCTGACTAGGGTTTCCGACACATAGTTACACTTTTTTTTCTTTTTGCCCTTCAGTAACTTTGTAAAACTCCCTGAGCTTTGATAAAGTTGTGAGTTGTTCCCACGTGGCAGAGTTCCAGAGTTTCTTGATTCCTTGGGCTACTCGGTAACATCTTCAAAGTTAAAGAAGTTTTACAAAGTTGTAGAGAAGGAAGCATGTGTGTGTGTGGAGAAACCCCAGGGACTAGACCTCATTCCTTTTATTACACTCTGTGGCAAAAAGAAAAGAAAGGGAGGAAAATATTTATAAATGTTTCATGACAATTTTCCAAAAAAACACATTTTTTTCCATTACGAACCTAGTGAAAAAGAAACAGCTTAGAAATTACAAAGTTCTTCACAAACCTGATTGTTCCATTTTTTTCAGCCAGCTCTATGTGTTTGATATGTTCATGCCCCTCATACCAAGTGTGAGCCTTGGGCACCACACTGCCCATTCCTCTAGTTCAGCAGGTCCCAGCTATAAAGGCTCTGGGAGCAGGAGGTCTGTTTCTAGATATGCTAGCTGTGCATCCAGTAACTCTTCTACAACTGGTGGCAGATACATCTTAGCTGTGGTGGGGAGTGGTTCTCCTTAAAAGGCTCTTCACCACCAATGGGTAAAGGTCCTCCTTGTTCATGTATTCCCATAAGAAAGGCCAGAGACCTGCTTGTTAGCAATGTACACACAGGTGCTGTGTGATTTAAATGATACCATAACGTGTGAAATAAGTAGGGTTTAATCACTGATAGTTGGCACAAGAGTGGCCATGAGCTGTCCTGATCTATGCTGACTGCCAAGGCCTTGTAATCAGCTAACATAATCCTTCACAACCACCGGGGCACACGGTAATGCTGTGTAATGTCGACAGGCCCTCAAAAGTCCCTCAGTGACTCTTCCTGAGAGAGGAAAGATGGTGCAGTGATTAGGTTGCCAACTTGGGAAACCCAGGTTCAATCCTCAGCTCTCTTATAGACTCGCTGTGTGATCATGGGCCCGTCACTCCCTGTGGCTCAGTTCCCCACCTGTACAGTGGGGATGACAGCGCTGCCCTCGCTCACAGGGGTGCGGTGAGGGTAAATGTATTTCAGGTTGTGAGTTGCACACATACTGTGGTAACAGGAGCCGGCTAAGTCCCTAGACTAAATAGATACCACTTCCGGGAAAATCCAGGGGCTGCTGAGAAAACTGCCTAATACTGTCCTGATGTGACAAATTCATAGCACAAAGCTCCAGATTTGTTAAGACTTAGGGATTCTCTACACTGCAGTCAGGAGTCTGAATGCAGCATGTGTAGACTCACCCAAGCTAGCTCAAATACCACTAGCAGTGAAACTGCAGGGAATTGAGTAGATACTCAGGGTATGTCTATGCTGCAATACACCCGCAGCTGGCCTGTTCCCCAGCCTGAGCCCAGGTGTCTGCTGTGCAGTTTTATAGCCCAGCAACCCAAGCCCCCATGAGCCTGAGTCAGCTGACCTGGGCCAGTCATCAGTGTTTTATTGCAGTGTACACATACCCCCAGGGGCCCAACTGGGCTTCGCCAGCCTTGTGGCTTCCCTGCTGTTGTTGTCTGAGCTAGCTGGATCAAAGCTCCATTCGAGACCCCCCGGGATGAGGCTCCCCAACAGACCGTGCTTACAAGTCCCCATGCAAACAATGTGTTGATCTAATACTGATGTGTGTTCCCGTTTCCTGTTTTCCTCCATTTGTGTGTACAAACAGATAACCTGCCCTCTTTCCCTTGCAGGCTATGCAGAGCTACCCTTAGATCTCTGTAGGCTACTTCCCATCTGTTGATTTAGTGGCCTGCTCCATGGAATGTGCAAGCCTGGGAAGAAGTTTTGCAGCATTGAACCCTGTGGATGACAGCTAAAGAAATTGAAGAGGGTGCGTGAGATCTAGGGCCGCAGTCAGGCTGCTCATGTCCTGGTCTCGGTTTAAATAAAAGCTCTGGCTGTTCAATTTCCTGCAGGCTGCTTTTTCTTTTCCTTTTGTAAAGCAGAACATACACAAACCTCAAAGGTGAGTTTGTCAGGGGGGTCTCTGACCACCTGCCACAGCCCTACAACAATATGTTACTGGGCCAATTCCTGGTGGCTTAGAAAAGTTTCCCATAATATCCCTTATGCTTTCAAAATGCTACAAGAGATGGAGCCAGAGTCTCTGCTGGTGCAAATGGGTGCAGCTCTACTGACTTCCATGGAGTTGCATCAACTCACGTCAGTGGAGAATTTGGCCTCCTAGATGAGTTTGAGATTTTTCGTTTCTCTTTAAACCTGCTGACGTGGATTCGGTGAGGCTGAAAGCTGCTGGCTTCACAGAGCAGGAGCAAGGAGAGGGCAAATTGCTCCACTCGCACCCACCAGTAATAAGGCTAGGGCTGTACAAGATGCATAGGTAAAGAGGGTCACTGCCCAGAGGAGCTTTACAGTCTAACAGATGGACAGAAAAGATGAGACACCCGGAGCCTCTCAGAGGAGGGAGGTAAGGTAGATGTCTAAGTCAGTATGCTCTGTCTTCTCTTCTCAAGTAACAATGGTGAAGATGATGGCATGGGTTTTATATCAAAATGTATTTCAGACAGCAAATACATCAAAATACCAGAATTATCTTTACACAAAGTAAAGAGAGGTAGGATAAAGGGATGGGTAGGGAAGTGACATATCTAGCTTCAGAGTCTGCATTAATTATAGATCCCCTAAAAAGTCAGCCCATATTACTTTAAATTTGTTGGGCATTCCCCTTCAGTGGAATATCATTCATTCATTGGCTGCAGAGTCAGCCAGTTCACTGAACCAGGCAGCTGTATTTGTTGGGGATTGGCTTTTCCATTTTTGCAGGTTCAATTTTTTGTGACCGGAGCTGCACATTGGAGCCTTGTTACCTGGTAACCTCCAGGCATCAGGAATGTATCCAAGAACAAAACTTAAGGGGGAGGGCTCCAACTTAACAGCCAACATCAAAATGGTGCTTTGACCCACTTCATGTCAGAAATTCTTGATACTGGGGCACTCCTGGCTTATAGCTTGTGTGTGTGTGTGTGTTGTCATAACACCTCCCTCCCTGTGGATTTTACCTTGACACAGTGGGAAAGCCAGAGTATTCCAAGGACCCTAACAGCTTCACTGAGACTTCTCTTCTAGACAGAGCATGCCTTTAGCACTACTCAGACACACTGTGGGCCATGGCTACCACCTCAGAAGAGGCCTGTTCCCATATCATTACTCATTTGAGTAGTTGTATTGAAACGAGAGTGAAAGCCCACTGCAGGGCCAGGCTTGTTTGGCCCAGTAAGGGGTGCACTAGTGCTTCTTTCATTCCTTTTTGCATGTGCTAATCAGTGGTTCTTAGCCTTTCCAGACTACTTTACCCCTTTCAGGAGTCTGATTTGTCTTGCGTACCCCAAGTTTCACTTCACTTAAAAACTACTTGCTTACAAAATCAGGGATAAAAATACAAACATGTCACAGCACACTATTACTGAAAAATTCCTGACTTTCTCATTTTGTCTGTAGGAAATTTTAGTTTGTACTTACTTCACTAGTATGGTGACAATAGTAACACCCATTGTTTCATGTTCTCTATGTATATAAATCTCCCCACTGTATTTTCCACTGAATGCATCCGATGAAGTGAGCTGTAGCTCATGAAAGCTTATGCTCAAATAAATTTGTTAGTCTCTAAGGTGCCACAAGTACTGCTTTTCTTTATTTCACGAGTGTTTTTTATGTAGCCTGCTGTAAAACTAGGCAAATCTCTAGATGACTTGATGTACCTCCTGGAAGACCTCTGCATACCCCCAGGAATACGCGTACCCCTGGTTAAGAGCCACTGTGCTAAAGTACAAGCAGTTAGTCTCGTTTGTCTGGGACGCAACAGTTATGCTCCTTGAAATTTCAAAGTAGCTGTAGGGTAGAGCACCACGCAGTGCTGCGGGCATGGTGGCAGAGTGTCACTGGGCCAAAGAGGACGCACCTCTGGGGAATGTTTTGGGGGAAAAAGCCTCTTACTTAAGTCAACAAAGTTTCTTTGCCTGAGCTGGGGCCAGTTCCTGAGTTGAGGGTAGTGGGAGAAATCTAGGCTAGACCTTGCCTTCCCTTTCCTCAGTCTCTCCCATCTCCAGAGGAGTCCAACAATCTGTCCTTGGAGGAGACCAAGAACCACAGCCCAGTTTGTGTCCAGAGTTTCCCTTCCCCCAGGGCATCCTGGCCAATCTGTCCTGCTCATCCAGGGGTCAGCCAGTCTGACTGAGCCTTTCTATCCCCTGGTCTCATCAGCTGGATGCCACCCTCAGGCCGGTGACCCCGTTCCACTAAAACACACAGAAGACTGAGGTGCTCAGATACTATGGCAACAGGGACCGGAGACGCACCTATTGTAGAAAGAGCTACACCTCTTCCTGAGATCAAGTCAGCAGCCCCGCCACCTTCTCCTTCAGAGCCTGGTTTTGAGAGGGAGGGAGCTCTGTGCTTTCTGAGACTCAATCAGTCCCTGTTAAGATGTCTCCAGTGGGAAACCCTAAATCATTAGTCTTTGAAATCTTGGCCTTGGTGTTCTCTTAATATAGATTTGGGCAAGACTGCTGTAAACAAAACCCAGCAGAGTAACAAACTAGAGCCCTTGCCCCAGCCCAAGAAGATGAGAGGAAAGGGATAACAAAACACCCCTGCATGGACACTTATGGTCCTCCAAGCCAAAGGAGCTGGCACTCATGGTATATCCTGTAGCCTGGGGATCAGACCTCGCAATCATACCTTCCAGGTAACAATAATATCAGTTTGGTGTTGGCAGATGATAGCTACCATCTGAGGGGTGGTGAGAGGCTGGTGCTTTAACAGTGAAATGTTGGTCTGGTTTACAGCAGACATCAGGCTGCAGCCAACACCCAGCACGGAAAATTTGAGGCTAAATAATTAACACTGGGAAAATTAAAAGCAACTGAACATGGGACCTTATAAAGGGAAGTGCTGGGCAACCTTAATAGGCCCTGGCTATAAATATGATAATCAGATAGATACAGGTCATAACTGTGGATGACTACTTTGTTTTTATTAAGCTGTCTGTCTTTTTGGACAAGAAGAGAGAGAATCAAAATCCATGATGAATCAGGGAATATTGTCAGGAATTTGAGCACAACGGGGGAGAAAAGATACATGGAGAATTTCAGACAACTAGGACTCTCTTCTTGTAGCAGGGTAGAGCAATAAACAGGGACTGAACTCCATCTAACTAGCTTGCTCACCAGAAGAGCTCGTCGCCTGTGTGCTCAGTGAAAGGCAACCAGATCAACCAAGTACCCAGTCTTTGATTTCTGGTCCATGTAACCAGGGCCAGCTCCAGCTTTTTTGCCACCCCAAATTGCCGCCGAAGACCCAGACGTGCCGCCCCAATAATGCACGGAGTGCTGCCCCTTTCTATTGGTCGCCCCAGGCACCTGCTTCCTTCGCTGATGCCTGGAGCCGGCCCTGCATGTAACTTCCTCTGTCACATGCCAATTGCTACTGAGCCAGTGTAAACTCTGGGAGAACGGGAGCTTACTGCATTGGCTGCTAACTGCATTGGCTGTCTTGAGCTCTGTGCCCTCCCAAAGAACTGAGAGAGTCAAGCTGGCTCCAGGCACAGGGACAACAAGCTCTTTGCCTGAACAAGGCCCTGTCAAGATTAACCCTTTGCAAACTAGCGAGTGCTCAGGCAGCCAGTCACCAGAGGCTAGATCCACAAGGGGATATAGTTGCCTAACTAGCACTGTAGGCACCCAAGTTCAACTTTTAGATACCACTAAGATCTCTAAAACCCCCACTCAGCTGCTGTCTAATCCTGTAGGTGCTTACGTTTCTGCTGGTGGGCACGCGCCAAACCGCCAAACTCCTGATGCTGCTGAGCCATAGGCTCCCCAGTGGATGCCTAATTCCTGTCAGGATTAAAGTATTCACTGGGCCAGAGAGAGGGGCCGAGACTCCAGAGCCTAGTGGTTTGGTCATTCAGCTGGGATACGGGAGACCTGGTTCCCAGGCCCTGCTCCAAGTCAGGCAGAGCAGGGATTTGAAAACAGGTCTCCCACAGGTGAGTGCCCTAAACAGGGGGCTATTGGCTGTAACGGGAGGCGGTGAGGAAGGAAGGAAGGAAGGGCTGACCTTGTTTAGGCACCTAACACCATGAGAGGTATCATGGCTGTGAATCTGGATCAGAGGGAGAGGCCTCCCTCTGGTCTGGACTTAGGTACCTAACTACCTTTTGAGAAGCAGGGCCCAAACCTGCCCCTCTCCTTGGCATTTCCTACCAGCTGGCTTAGGTGGCTTCGGTGAATCCCTTTCGTAGGCATCTAACTCTCCCCACCCAATGCATGGGAGCCTGAGCACCTAACTCGAGGCTGTGAATTCCACTGGGTGACAGGACATCTAGGAATTAGGTGTTGCAACACCTAGATCTACAATGACAGGTTTCAGAGTAGCAGCCGTGTTAGTCTGTATTCGCAAAAAGAAAAGGAGTACTTGTGGCACCTTAGAGACGAACAAATTTATTTGAGCATAAGCTTTTGTGAGCTACAGCTCACTTCATCCGATGAAGTGAGCTGTAGCTCACGAAAGCTTATGCTCAAATAAATTTGTTCATCTCTAAGGTGCCACAAGTACTCCTTTTCTTAGATCTACAATGGGACTTAACACCAGGTGATCTCTAACTCCAAGGGCTTGGGAGGGGACATGAGTATGCTTTGAGCCATGTTGGACTCAGAGTTGACAAAGTGGGTCCCACTCAGGAGAACTCTGGTAAGTCTGTCCTACGTGATAGGACCCCAACCCTTCCCATATGTCACTCTCTTGGCTGTGGAGCCACTTCCTCTTTGGGCCTGGTATCAACTGATCTCTCCTAGGCTGGGGCCCGCCAGCAGGGAGGGTGCATTGGGAGACCAGAGACAGGGAAGAACTAGTACAATGCCCAGAGTGATGCAGCCAGGATGGGTCAGCAGGAGTGTGGAGGGTCCCAAATGGGAAGAGATGGCACCTTCAGGTGCTAAAGGAGGGTTAGGGAGGTGCTTGGCACAGGTTTGTTTGCCAAGTGGTGCTGCCTCCCTCCCTCGTGGGGGTATGAGAAAGTGTTTTTGTTGAAGTGGGAGCTCTGATGAATGGGCTGCACAGCCCCCAGCCCCCTGCTGCAGCATACACCAGGACAGGGGCTCATCAGAGTCTCACGCAGAACCTTTGCTAAACATTGGGAGTGAGGGGCAAAAAACAACAAGGCAGGAGTAATTTTCCTGTAATCCCGTCCCTCTACTCCTTATCCTAGTTTCCTCCCCTGACTTAGTGACAACACTGGACTCATTTCCAGGACAGCCAGTGAGGGGCTTTTAGAAGAGACAGTAGCTTAGACTGCAGACTCTTTGGAGCAGGGACTGTTATTTGTTGTGGTACCACCTAAGAGCCCCATTCATGGGCCAGGCCCCCCTTGTTGGAAGTGCCATACAAACAGAATAAAAAGATGATCCCCGCCCCAAAAAGCTGGCAATCCAACATCACCAAATTATCAGGAGAAACATAGCTCTCACAAGGTGTTGCAGATGGAAGCAGGGTCTGAATGAGCTCTCCCCTGACATCTAGAGTAACAAGAAGGGTTTCTTCAGGTATGTTGGCAACAAGAAGAAAGCCAAGGAAAGTGTGGGCCCCTTACTGAATGAGGGAGGCAAGCTAGTGACAGAGGATGTGGAAAAAGCTAATGTACTCAATGCTTTTTTTGCCTCTGTTTTCACTAACAAGGTCAGCTCCCAGACTGCTGTGCTGGGCAACACAAAATGGGGAAGAGATGGCCAGCCCTCTGTAGAGATAGAGGTGGTTAGGGACTATTTAGAAAAGCTGGACGTGCACAAGTCCATGGGGCCGGACGAATTGCATCCGAGAGTGCTGAAGGAATTGGCGGCTGTGATTGCAGAGCCCTTGGCCATTATCTTTGAAAACTCGTGGCGAACGGGAGAAGTCCCGGATGACTGGAAAAAGGCTAATGTAGTGCCCATCTTTAAAAAAGGGAAGAAGGAGGATCTTGGGAACTACAGGCCGGTCAGCCTCACCTCAGTCCCTGGAAAAATCATGGAGCAGGTCCTCAAAGAATCAATCCTGAAGCACTTAGAGGAGAGGAAAGTGATCAGGAACAGTCAGCATGGATTCACCAAGGGAAGGTCATGCCTGACTAATCTAATCGCCTTTTATGATGAGATTACTGGTTCTGTGGATGAAGGGAAAGCAGTGGATGTATTGTTTCTTGACTTTAGCAAAGCTTTTGACACGGTCTCCCACAGCATTCTTGTCAGCAAGTTAAGGAAGTATGGGCTGGATGAATGCACTATAAGGTGGGTAGAAAGCTGGCTAGATTGTCGGGCTCAACGGGTAGTGATCAATGGCTCCATGTCTAGTTGGCAGCCGGTGTCAAGTGGAGTGCCCCAGGGGTCGGTCCTGGGGCCCGTTTTGTTCAATATCTTCTTAAATGATCTGGAGGATGGTGTGGATTGCACTCTCAGCAAATTTGCGGATGATACTAAACTGGGAGGAGTGGTAGATACGCTGGAGGGGAGGGATAGGATACAGAAGGACCTAGACAAATTGGAGGATTGGGCCAAAAGAAATCTAATGAGGTTCAATAAGGATAAATGCAGGGTCCTGCACTTAGGATGGAAGAATCCAATGCACCGCTACAGACTAGGGACCGAATGGCTCGGCAGCAGTTCTGCGGAAAAGGACCTAGGGGTGACAGTGGACGAGAAGCTGGATATGAGTCAGCAGTGTGCCCTTGTTGCCAAGAAGGCCAATGGCATTTTGGGTTGTATAAGTAGGGGCATAGCGAGCAGATCGAGGGACGTGATCGTTCCCCTCTATTCGACACTGGTGAGGCCTCATCTGGAGTACTGTGTCCAGTTTTGGGCCCCACACTACAGGAAGGATGTGGATAAATTGGAAAGAGTACAACGAAGGGCAACGAAAATGATTAGGGGTCTAGAGCACATGACTTATGAGGAGAGGCTGAGGGAGCTGGGATTGTTTAGTCTGCAGAAGAGAAGAATGAGGGGGGATTTGATAGCTGCTTTCAACTACCTGAAAGGGGGTTTCAAAGAGGATGGCTCTAGACTGTTCTCAATGGTAGCAGATGACAGAACGAGGAGTAATGGTCTCAAGTTGCAATGGGGGAGGTTTAGATTGGATATTAGGAAAAACTTTTTCACTAAGAGGGTGGTGAAACACTGGAATGCGTTACCTAGGGAGGTGGTAGAATCTCCTTCCTTAGAGGTTTTTAAGGTCAGGCTTGACAAAGCCCTAGCTGGGATGATTTAACTGGGACTTGGTCCTGCTTTGAGCAGGGGGTTGGACTAGATGACCTTCTGGGGTCCCTTCCAACCCTGATATTCTATGATTCTATGATTCTATGATAGAGCAGAGCTGGTGAAAGAGACTTCAGGAACAGGCTGTGTTTGCAAAGACATGCCTATTAGATGCTTAGATACGCAGCATGATGGAGCTGCTTTTCCCAAATGATCACTTTTGGCTGATGTTGGATTACAAGTCACTTTGTCATTGAGTGCAGGGGTAATGAAAAGTTGTCCTTTTTGTGTGAGTGGGGGACGGCAGAGCTGTGCTTGGCCTGCCCTGGTTGAAGGAGTCGCTCTCAACTGAACTGCACTTGCTAAGCAGTGGGAAGTGTGCCAAAGCCCAGTGTGGATGAGAAAGTATGGAGGGGCAGGTGTTCCTACTTGGTGGAGTGGGCTCTGCTTGAGAGTGCTAGATGCCATTTGACCTTTGATCTGTCTCCAATGCTTATTAACAGAGCTGATTAGACTCAATTTAGGTTCAGGTTAAGGACTATTTAGAAAATCTGGACATGCACAAGTCCATGGGGCCGGTTCTAATGCATCCGAGGTTGCTGAGGGAATTGGCTGCTGTGATTGCAGAGCCATTGGCCATTATCTGTGAAAACTCGTGGTGATTGGGGGAGGTCCTGGGTGATTGGAAAAATGAAAATGTAGCGCCCATCTTTTAAAAAGGAAAGAAGGAGAATCTGGAGAATCACAGACTGGTCAACTTCACCTCAGTCCCTGGAAAAATCATGAAGCAGGTCCTCAAGAAATCCATTCTGAAGCACTTGGAGGAGAGGAAGGTGATCAGGAACAGTCAACATGGATTCACCAAGGGCAAGTCATGCCTGACCAACCTGATTGCTTCTATGATAAGATAACTGGCTCTGTGGATATGGGGAAAGCCCTGGACTTGATATATCTTGACTTTAGCAAAGCTTTTGATATGGTCTCCCACAGTACTCTTGCCAGCAAGTTTAAAAAAGTATGGATTGGATGAATGGACTAAAAGGTAGATAGAAAGCTGGCTAGATTGTCGGGATCAATGGGTAGTGATCAACGTCTAGTTGGTAGCTGGTATCAAGCGGAGTGTCCCGGGGTCTGTCCTGAGGCCGGTTTTGTTCAACATCTTCATTAATGATCTGGATGATGGGATGAATTGCACCCTCAGCAAGTTCACAGATGACACTAAGCTGGGAGGAGAGGTAGATACGGTGGAGGGTAGGGATAGCGTCAGCAAGGACAAGAGGGAGGTTCAACAAGGACAAGTGCAGAGTCCTGCACTTAGGACGGAAGAATCCCATGCTCTGCTACAGGCTGGGGACCAAATGGCTAAGCAGCAGTTCTGCAGAAAAGGAAATAGGAATTACAGTGGATGAGACGCTGGATATGAGTCAGCACTGTGCCCTTGTTGCCAAGAAGGCCAAAGGCATATTGGGCTGTATTAGTAGGAGCATTGCCAGCAGATCGAGGGAAGTGATTATTCCCCTCTGTTCGGCACTGGTGAGGCCACATCTGGAGTATTGTGTTCAGTTTTGGGTCCCCCGCTACAGAAAGGATGTGGACAAATTGGAGAGAGTCCAGCAGAGGGCAATGAAAATGATTAGGGGGCTGAGGCACATGACTTATGAGAAGAGGCTGAGGGAACTGGGCTTATTTAATCTGCAGAAGAGAAGAGTGAGGGGGGATTTGATAGCAGCTTCTTGAAGGGGGGTTCCAAAGAGGATGGAGCTCGGCTGTTCTCAGTGGTGGCAAATGACAGAACAAAAAGCAATGGTTTCATGTTGCAGTGGGGGAGGTCTAGGTTGGATATTAGGAAAAACTATTTCACTAGGCAGGTGGTGAAGCACTGGAATGGGTTACCTAGGGAGGTGGTGGAATCTCCATCCTCAGAGGTTTTTAAGGCCCAACTTGCCAAAGCCCTGGCTGGAATGATTCAGTTGGGCATTGGTCCTGCTTTGAGCAGGAGGTTGGACTAGATGACCTCCTGAGGTCTCTTCCAACCCTGATCTTCTATGATTCAACTGAGAGTCTTTTGTTACGGATCACTGGAGCTGGAATCACGGATCACCAGGTCTCAGTGCTAAGGCTTAGACCTGCGGTGGGGCAATGTCTCCGGTGAAAGAGCCTGCCCAGCCGGCACTAGCACTGAGGCTCCCCCACTAACTGCTGAAGTAAGTCACTGGGAGCTGTCATGGGACCTCAGGCCATCTCAGAGGCTGCAGTAGAGAGGGCAGTGGCAGAGCGAATGATGGCGGAGCATCTGACAGCGGGGTGACAGATGGCAGAGTGAACGACAGCACCACCGTGGCAGCGGGCAGCGATGCAGAGTGAACAGCATGGCAGCAGCAGCAGCTGAAGTGTTGCTGACTACCTTCCCCCCCCCAGGGGGTGGGGAGAACTCATGCAACTGCCCCTCTGAACGCTGGGTCTTTGCTGATCAAGGACAGCAACTGTGAGTGGGATGTGGTGTGTGGAGGGAGAGGGGAGTGGTGTGTTAAAGGGACATTTGTTTGTCAGACTTTCACGCTGTAAGGTGAGAGGCTGAGGCAAAGGACACTGGCCAACGCACTCTGGAGCATATGTTTCCAAATCCTGCTTGTGGTGTTTTCACAGATTGGTGCTGGGTTCCTTTCCTCTTTTATTAGAAGTTTTCTTTTCCAGACACAGACTCTGTGCTTGCCAGAGGGGAAGTATCGCCTCTTAAAGGTGCCCGGGGTGGTGTGTAATTTCCCCAGGTTACTGGGTGAGGGCTTGAGCTGGTTCTATGTTGTATTGTTAAGAGGAACCCCTAGATATTGGAACTGGTTGCTGCCAACTCCACCAGGCAGAAGGGTTACTCAGGACAGACACTTATAACCTTCCCCCACTTAAGCCAGTTCAGCTGAGTGCCTTACAGCAGACCTGGATTTGTCTCTGGGACTCTCTCATGCTTTCTGAAGTCACAATCACTGAGGCTCTGAAGATGATAGCTTTAGAAGCAATGTCTACACTTATGGCAGCGTGTCAACTATCAGACCATGCGCATACCCCTAGAACGAGTATAAATAGCAGTGTAGACAGTGAGACATTGCTGAGGCAAGTGAAATAAAGACACCCCAGAGCTGTAAGGTATAGACCCTACATGGCTTTCTACACGCCCAAACAGTGCCTCCCTGTCTACACTGCTATTTTCATCAGGGTAGTGTTTCCCTGCCAGAGCCTTTCTCCACTGCCTCCCCCCACCAGAGCTTTTCCCTGCTGCATGTAGCTACACACCACAGTGAAGGCACAGCTTGCTTTTCACCAGCTACACGTACCCCCCATGCTGCCACCAGGGTAGACAAGGCCTAAGAAGGGGAAATATTCCTCATGTTGCTCAATAGCGACACCTGCTGTCTGCTCAGGAGCATCCTTCCCAGATGACTGCAAGATAGTGACGCAAGATCTGTGCCTGGGGAAAGGCACAGTTCCATGATTGTTTCTATTACAATGACACCTAGAGGCCCCTACCAAGATCAGAGCCTTATTGTGCTATGCTCTGAACATACACATAATGACGAGCAGTCTCTTTCGCCACAGGGAGCAACTTGTTCAAGGTCACACAGTAGGTCAGTGGCAGAACCAAAAATGAAACTGAGGTCTCCTGGCTCCCAGTCCAGTGCTCTCTCCACTAGAACAGTCTGTCTCTCAATATAGGCTTTTGTTCGCTTCCCACCACCTCCTCCGCCTGTCCTTCTCTCCATTTCATGACTGGACCCGGTTCCCGCTCAACATGGGGTAGCTCCAGCCTGTGTGGGAATTCTACATGGGTAATACTAGTCCCTGGGCTTCTAAGGTTAGAGGGAAATGTACCATGTGCAGTAATACTTTTAATTTCTGAAGTTTCATTACCGAGGATGAGGAGGAGGAGGAGAGAGCCGGGCAATAATATTTTAGCAGTGTCACCTTTCCAGGCAGTCACAATAATGCAGCTCTTACGGAATCCTAATGGGTTTGCTCCTTAAAGACTTTCTCTTGTCGTTTGTGAGCCCTGTCTCCTGTGGGTACTTTCCCTGCTGTTTTGGGCCTTGGCCGAAAGCGCAACAAGACTTCACAGCCCAGCATGGCTTAAAAGTAAAAAGAGAGACTGTTGCCACCTTTTGGCTTATTTTATAATTGAGTCTTCTTAGAAAGCTTGTTTGCCAGATCAGGGTGGCTTCAAGCGTTTTCTTGGAAGAAAAATTTCAGTTGTAGAAGCCTTAAGTTACTTGATTTTGAAGCTTTCTGGGTGCAAAGATTGACCTGGATCTGAATTAAGGGCAAGGTGTTATCAAGAAATCAGAGCTGGGCAAGAGCTAGCTGGTCATCTAACTTATCCTTCTGCCAGTGCAGAACTCAGATACCATAGTGAGGGCGTGATGTGCTCCTTCCACAACAAACAAGAGGTGAAGGAACTACCCAGGCATGATGGGATCCAAATCACCATGTTGACTAAGTAGTAAACGGGTAGTGATCAATGGCTCCATGTCTAGTTGGCACCCGGTGTCAAGTGGAGTGCCCCAGGGGTCAGTCCTGGGGCCCGTTTTGTTCAATATCTTCATAAATGATCTGGAGGATGGTGTGGATTGCACTCTCAGCAAATTTGCGGATGATACTAAACTGGGAGGAGTGGTAGATACGCTGGAGGGGAGGGATAGGATACAGAAGGACCTAGACAAATTGGAAGATTGGGCCAAAAGAAATCTAATGAGGTTCAATAAGGATATGTGCAGGGTCCTGCACTTAGGATGGAAGGAATCCAATGCACCGCTACAGACTAGGGACCGAATGGCTCGGCAGCAGTTCTGCGGAAAAGGACCTAGGGGTGACAGTGGACGAGAAGCTGGATATGAGTCAGCAGTGTGCCCTTGTTGCCAAGAAGGCCAATGGCATTTTGGGATGTATAAGTAGGGGCATAGCGAGCAGATCGAGGGACGTGATCGTTCCCCTCTATTCGACACTGGTGAGGCCTCATCTGGAGTACTGTGTCCAGTTTTGGGCCCCACACTACAAGAAGGATGTGGATAAATTGGAAAGAGTACAGCGAAGGGCAACAAAAATGATTAGGGGTCTAGAGCACATGACTTATGAGGAGAGGCTGAGGGAGCTGGGATTGTTTAGTCTGCAGAAGAGAAGAATGAGGGGGGATTTGATAGCTGCTTTCAACTACCTGAAAGGGGGTTTCAAAGAGGATGGCTCTAGACTGTTCTCAATGGTAGCAGATGACAGAACGAGGAGTAATGGTCTCAAGTTGCAATGGGGGAGGTTTAGATTGGATATTAGGAAAAACTTTTTCACTAAGAGGGTGGTGAAACACTGGAATGCGTTACCTAGGGAGGTGGTAGAATCTCCTTCCTTAGAGGTTTTTAAGGTCAGGCTTGACAAAGCCCTGGCTAGGATGATTTAACTGGGACTTGGTCCTGCTTTGAGCAGGGGGTTGGACTAGATGACCTTCTGGGGTCCCTTCCAACCCTGATATTCTATGATTCTATGATTCTATGATTCTAAGTATACACACTGCTGCTCTGGCTGGATTCTGGCAGCTTCTAAAAACATAGCACACGATCAGCACTACTAGAGGGCTCACAAACTATTTAAAGGAATCCTACCCTGCTATATATTGCAGTGGGGTATGATTGCCTGGACACTAGATATGTACACTGCAATCATGGGTACACGAGCTGCAATGTACACATGCCTGAGCTAGCTTTAATCTAGCTACCTCGCAAGAGCAATTAAGTTATGGCAGCACAGACTTGAGCAGTCACACCTTGGTTAATTACTTGTGCGGTTAGCCTGCACTGAAGCCCACGGCTTCACTGCCAGTACCTGAGCTGTTCAGATTAAAGCTAGCTCAGGTATGTATAGATAAGCTGCTCTCACACCCCGTGAGTGCAGAGCAGACTTACCCTGAGAGAGGGCTGGGCAGGGTGCGTGGTGGTGGTCTTGTAGTTACAGCACTGCAGGAGGACTCCGAAAATTGGAATATAATTCCTGTCTTTAACCCAGATTCCCTGCATGACCCTGGCCCAGTCAATTCCAGTGTGCCTGAGTTGCCTATTGATAAAACGGGGGTGCTGTATTTGTGAGGTGTTCAGACACTACCGTGGAGGAGGAGGTGGCATAAATACCTAGATCTAGAGAAGGAATTCCCTCCTCAGCTTTGAAACTCATTCCTACCCTACAGCTGAAAGAGTCCAAGGTTTTTTAACTTCTAAGCAGGCTTCAAGGCCCATCTCTTTATGGGAGGCCTTTGGTGCAGGAGATGTGACTTGAGGGCACTGTTTAGTGGGGCTGGGGTATTCCTCCTCATTTCTCCTCTGCTCTAGAGGTTAATCTGGTCCTGCTGTGGGATGGTGGAGGCTGTGCTGGGCTTGGAACTCTTGGCTGCACTAAGGGCCAGTGGAATTTTTGCCATTGATTTGATTGGGGCTGGGACTTTGCTCCATTTTTAAATAATGACATAAGATGCTTCTTGTCTGGGCCAGGCGGCTTTGCTGTGTCTGTCCTTAGAAATCCAAATAAATTCTCTCTGGGTGAGACTTTCCCTTATCTTCTGATGAGAAACAAACTCTCCTTCCCACTTCACTCCTTTGCTTTACACCCTTCCTCCCGAGTCTGTAGACTTTGCCTCTTCCTTTCATTGTCTCCTCCTATCTCTAACTACTTCTACCACTTCTTTCTCACATGAAACCACCTTACAAATCCCAAGCTGCTTTGTAGCCTTCAACTCATTTGTACACCTGTCCACTTGGTGGCCCACTTCACTGCAGTTTAAACTCTCTTCTAATGGCCACATGTTGCTTAAATGTGTCAGAAAATCACAAGCAAAGCCCCTCTGTGGCTGTCCTGATAGTAAATGGTTCCCTGCTGGTATTGCTCACAGTCCTGCAAAAAGATGAGGGGTGTATTCTGTTTTCTCAGTGCTGTCTGCAATCCAGCCATTTTTTGTCTGCTCTCTGAGTCTGGGGCTATGTGGAGGGTGGGATGACAATGCACCCTGTTTTAATCCTCCCTATTTAGGGTGGAGAAGTTCAATTGTGGACACCCATTTTAAGATGAATTTAACCCGGAACAGATGCAGAGAAGGGCTACTAGGATGATCAGGGAATGGAGAACCGGTCTTATGAGGGGAGACTGGAAGAGCTTGGCTTGTTTAGACTAGCAAAAAGGCCGCAGGGAAGGGATATGACAGTGCTCTGTAAATACAATGGGGGGTAAACAACAGGGAGGGAGAAGAGCTATTTAAGCTAAAGGACAATGTTAGCACAAGAAGAAATGGCTATAAATTGGCCATGAACAGATTCAGTCTGGAATTTAGACAAAGGTTTCTAACCATCAGAAGGGCGAGGTTCTGGAACAGCCTCCCCATAGGAGTTGTGGGGGCAAACAACTTGATTAGTTTTACGAGAGCTGGACAAATTTATGAGTGGAATTGTGTGACACAGTTGCTTTTGCCGGTAGGGAGCAGGGCTCGGCAGCCCTGGGGCTCACTTCTGGTTTATTTTCCTAAAAGGTCACGCTTCAGGGTTTCAGCTGGCCACCTGCAGGGTTCAGCAGGGATTAGCCCCTTCCCCTCAATGGATTCTGGGAAGGCTTTTTAGCTCCTTCCCCTGAAGCATCAGGGCTGGCCATGGCTGGAGATGGGACACTGGGCAGGGAGGGCCAGGGCTCTGAGTTGGCACCGAGCTCTCTCTCTCTCAGGTGCTTGGCGGGCTGGTTCTCGCTCACATGCACAGGGTCTAACTGATCACCATATGTGAGGTTGGGAAGGAATTTCCCCCCAGGTCAGATTGGCAGTGACCTTGGGGCTCTTTCACCTTCTTCTGTGGCAGGGGGGTGCGGGTCAGTTGCCAGGATTATCTGGGTACATCTCATTGAATCATTTTGCTGCCATTGCTTGGTTTGTCATGCGCCACAGGCAGAGAACAGAATAGTCTAGTCTCCTGTGGGCTGTGCTACTTTGGTCTCATTTTGGTTGTTGGGTTTACTGTCCAGTGGTGGCCTGTGACATACAGGAAATCAGACTAGATGATCTGGTGATTCCTTCCGGCCCTGAACTCTGAGTCAGTGGAGTAAGCAGCAGACTGGGATTCAGGAGACCTGGATGACCAGCTCTGCTGTGTGACCACATGCTTGTTCCTTCTTCCTCTGTCTTGTCTGTTTAGACCTGGGGGTCGTGACCCCCAAGGGGGTTGCAAGGTTATTACATGGGGGGTTGCGAGTTGTCAGACTCCATCCCCAAACCCCGCTTCGCCTCCAGCATTTACAATAGTGTTAAATATTTTTAAAGTGTTTTTAATTTATAAAGGGGGGGGGGTCGCACTCCGAGGCTTGCTGTGTGAAAGGGGTCACCAGTACAAAAGTTTGAGAACCACTGGTTTAGATTGTATTCTATTTGGGATCAAGACTGTCTCTTACTAGGTGAATGTACAGGGCCTAGCACCATGTGGCTCCCATCTCACTTGGAGCCTCTGGGTGTTACTTTAATGCAAATAACAATAATATTTGAGAAAAGCAAAAATCAGATCAGAATCAAAGCGTTCAGTGCCAGGGTTTCAGGAACTCCCACTTCCCTTCTGCAGCTCTGTGGCTCACTCACTCAGCCTAATCTTTCCCTTTATATTAAAGCAATGACCTTTGCTCTCAACCTGTGCACCCACAAATGCATCTAATGAATATAAAAGCTGGGCATTGAGAGTTCCCCAGGACCTCACAGTGCAGAATCAGCTCACTCAGCAACATGTGACCCACAAACCTCAGTAGGACAAGCAAAGAGCTGTGGACTAGGTTGCCCTATCCTAGGAATGGCTGGCTGGCTGTGGAAGAGGAGGAGAAGCTGCTCAGGGGATCGGGAACTGCTGAAATGGAGCTTCTCTCCCAAACCACCTTGCCAAATGGGGCTGCGGGAGTTGGTGCCAGCTATTGTAGAAACTCCAGCAGTAGGAGACAGAGGAACTGGGACCTGCTCCCGATTGCTTTATTTCTATAATTAAAGCAAACAATGCATTTGGAAAACAAATGATGTCCGTCTTATTAATAGTCTTTAACTATCGATAAAGTCACTAATCAAAAAGACACAATACGTACAACAATGCACTGAGACCTGGGCAAGGAATTCCGGCAACAGAACATCCCATGCCCTAAAACCTAGGAGATTCATCTGCAGCTTATGATATTAGTGGGGACCAAAGAGACAGTAAGATCATGTGATGCTAAAGCTTGGCTAAACCATGGCCCCTCAAGGATTTTTGAAAGAATCAGGGGAGGGAGGAAAATGGCTCAGTGCGTCTTATTATGATGTCAAGTATCAGAGGGGTAGCCGTGTTAGTCTGGATCTGTAAAAGCGACAAAGAGTCCTGTGGCACCTTAACAGACGTATTGGAGCCTGTAATAATAACATCTTATTAGAGATGCATGGTGCCGTGTGGATGAACGCCAGTGTTCCTGACCTGAAAAGCTTACAGTCTGCTGGGACATGAGGATGAATAGTAAATGCTGGCAGTGTAGAGAGATGGAAGGATGAAGGTTTCCGCAAGAATATCATGCAATTGCTCTGGGTAGTATCCCCAGCCCTGAGATGTGGCTTAAGCCTCTTCCCAGTTGCCCGCTGCTTGGAGAGGCTTCTTCCCGCTCACCTCAGGATATGGGTCCTCGGTTCCTTCTCTTGGTGCCTGTTGCCTCCACCCAGATGGGATCCCCTCCTAGTGCCTGGAACACGAGGGAGGCTGTGCCCTGGGAAAATATTTACGACAGTAATTCCTCACTTAACGTCGTCCTGGTGAACATTGTTTCATTGTTATGCCGTGGATCTATTAGAGAACATGCTCATTTAAAGTTGTGCAATGTTTGCTTATAACATTGTTTGGCCATGGGGGCTTGGAACGAGGGTGGGCTGGCAGCCCCTCTATCAGCTCCCCTCCAGTGCCTCCCCCCGCTGGTGGCCCTGCAGATCAACATCTTGCCCCTCCCTCCCCGTGCCTCCTGCCTGCAGCAATCAGCTGTTTCACAGCGTTCAGGAGGCTCTGGGCAGGATGGAGAGGAGCAAGGACATGGAGCACAGCCTTCCCTCCCCTCCCCACCCCGAGCCTCCTGAACGCCTGAAATATCTGATTGCTGTAGGCAGGAGGTGCTCAGCCTCCCCACGCCTGTCGGTCACAGCAATCAGCTGTTTTGTGGCGTTCAGGAGGCTGGGGGGAGGAGGGTGGAGTGAGGACGCGCTCGGGGGAAGGGGTAGAGCAGGAGCGGGAAGAGGCAGGGCGGGGTGGGGATTGGGGTAAGGGATGAAGTGGGGGCGGGCCTGGGGCAGAGCTGGAGGTTGAGTACTGCCTGGCACTTTGGAAAGAACAGGAAGAGGAGCATCCGGACGATCCACGCTCTTTCACCCTCTGACTCCACCACCTCAACCAAGCTTCCCAATCATTGCTGAGTACAGTATTACACTGTTTGTTTCAAATTGTTTCAAACGTACACTGTATATGTACATAATGTCTTTTGTCTGGCAAAAAAATTCCCCTGGAACCTAACCCCCCCCACATTTACATTAATTCTTATGGAAATTGGATTCGCTTAACGTCGTTTAGATTAAAGTCGCATTTTCCAAGAACACAACTACAACGTTAAGCAAGGAGTTACTGTACCAGATAATATACTAGGAGTATAGCTCAATACACAAGGAATGAAACAATGATCACAATCCCCAATGTAACCCTACAACAACACGGGGACTTTATTAGCTACCAGGGACAAAGGATAAGGAAAGAACACAAGTAACTACCTTAAAAAAATAACATTAATACCTTAACCCCTTTGCCTCCCAACATTTACAATGGGCCCAAATCACCCTGCTCCCTCCTGGCACCTGTCTAGGCAGATAGTGAAATAGTCAGTGCAGCGCTATAATCGTTGGCCAGGGGTTGTTATGCCCAGGATTGCACCCATAGGGAAGTGGCTGTATAAGGATGGGCTTTACTAACAGCATCGGCTCATAAAATGCGGAGGCAGAAATTGTAACATGCAAGAAAAGTAAGCCACTGTTAAAAATGGAAGCACTGGAACCCAATACTTATGCCAGCTTTCTCTACGCAGTTACAATGCAGCAGAGATTCTGGAAAAACATATAAAGAGGGGATCAACAGGATTGATTGGCATTTTTATTGCCCCAAGCAAGGTGCAGAGCATGTGCTCTCCCCAGCTTCCCTTCCCTTGCACAATCCACTCTCAACAGCACCCGAGTCCCCGCTTTCGTAGGACTACAGCCTCTTGTGCTCAAACGCACCACAGTGTGATCTAGCTGAAATGCTTGTTCTAAAGCTAAATGGGTTCCATGATGCATCTTTGCTTAAAACTAGCACTTCCCTTCTTTCTAAATAACTGGGGCCCTAGTCACTTGTGGTCATTAATGGTTCCTTGACATGTTCCATAAGAATAAGGACATGAACCCTGACATCCCAGGCAAATGCCAACTTGAGTAATTGCATTTTCCACAGCTAAAAAAATCCCTCCTGTAGCTTCAAGTGGGTCTGAAATTCTTCTTGACTTCCTGTCTGTGATTCAGGACCTACCTAACCCAGGGAACACCTCTCCCCTTCTCTGTTACTATGATGGTAGAGATCAGCTGTGGTGCTTTTACTGATAATCCTTAGCTGTTCACCTACAGTGCCTATTCTTGTCAAGAAAGCCAAAGGACATTCTGGAAATTACATGGGCGATGCTTGCTTTTGTTCCAGAGAAACTGAGGAAGAATCTAATTAGGGCTGGAAAGGTCCACGGAAGGGCAATGAAGATGGTAAGTAGGATGGCATGAGTGATGTGTGACTAGAGAAGAAAGTGCAAAAACTAAGCTTATTTAGCCAAGTCAGGAGCAGAGTTAGAAGAGACTCAACTGAAGTTCCGGAAGGGCACAGTGAAAACCGACCCATCTTTGGTTTTTTTAACCCTGCATTTATTGCAAGTACAAGGAGTTAGTTGATGAAGTTCAAGTGCAGACAACGTAGAAAAAATAAGAGGAAATACTACTTTACCTAGTGTAGCTAATTTATGGCATTCAGAGCCAAAGGAGGTCATCCAGTCATCTACAGTGGCTAGATAATGTCATGACCACAAACAGTTGTACCTATATAAGATAAGATCCTGTAATAAAGATAATCACATCTCATGCTTCAATGTATAAACTGATCTCCTGAGGCAGTCAAGGAAGAATTTTTCCACCCCACTCCACTGATGTACAGAACTGAACAGTTAGCTAGGTGAATTATGGAGGTAATATTTGACTTCCTCTGAAGCCTCGGGTACTGGCCAGTGCTGGAGGCAGGAAACAGGATTTGATGAGCCAATGGTCTAATTGTGTATGGCAAGTCCTACATAAGAACTGGGAAAATCACAAAATGGAAAGTGTGCGATTAATGTGCTGTAGTGAACCATTTTGCTGCTGTGTTCAGAAATCTATGCAGTTCAGGAAACAGCGTGGGAGGTAAACCATATTCAGACACCAAGGAATAACAGGAGGGAGTTTGTGCAATGGAATCTAAAATGTACTCGGGTATTGGAGTTTGTGGCTTGCTCAGACCAAGGATAAGGACCTATGGCCTCAAGAAAAAGTCCTCAAGCCAAATTCATCCTTAGTGCAACACTATCGATTTTCAATGGCATTACACTAGGGACAGACATGGCTTCTTTACACGAAGAGCAGCTGGATGCCATATTATCAAGGGAGGTGGTCACTGCACACTTTCACTGCAGGTAATCCAGAGTGAAATGTTGGTGGGAATTACGCAGGAGATCAGACTGGGTGACCTAAGTGGCCTTTTGGCTCTGTTATTTCTGGGCCGGATATTGAAGGTCAGTGTCCACGCAGTCCTCACTTGGGCAAACTCCCATAGATTGCAAGAGGCATTTAGTAAAACCTGATTTCAGTGGCATTGCATGGGGTGTAATTCCATGCAGAATTTGGTTCTGAGTGAGCTCCCCAGGATTTAGTGCCAGAGTTAGGAAGGTCTAGGTGAGTAGCATTCTCAGACAAACATCCAAACTCTGTATCATGCAATGTTGTGAGCACTACCATACTGAAGTAAACAGAGATGTGAAGTATACTATTGAAAACTACCACTAAGAAACCATTCCCATATGGCACTGAATAATTTTACACAGTACTGGAGACTTTCACACAAATGCATGCAAACAGTGATTCAGAAAGGCACCTAGCTGAATAGTAGTTGCACCTCGAAATGGCAGGGTCATCCCAGGTCGTACTTTAGGTAACTGTTAGCAGGCAAACTTTCCTGTTGGTGACACCAGTTCACAGGCTGAGATGCTGATGTCCCACTATCAAATTTGCTTTGAGTCTCTATTCACAGAGAATTAGATTGTATGTGGCTCTAAAAAATATAATCTATTTGGGAAGAACCCTGGCATTCAGCCACTGCCCCAGCCACAGGCTCTGACTCCATGGGTAGAGGGGAAATCAGAACCTATGGCCCCATCATATACCTTCTGTGTATAAACAGACGTCAGTCTTCCTGTCCCATCCAGCATCTTCCACCAGCACTTTTGTCTACAAATTTTAAAATCATTGATGCACCACGGCACGGGGTTTCAGGCCGTAGAGGAAAAAAAGGTGGGGGGAAGCTCAGTGACTGCAGCTTCTCACCTTTTGGGTGGCGAGGCCTAGCAACCAGAGTCCATAAAGCTGCCCTGGTCCTCAGGGCAGTGTGGCCTAGCAGCCAGAGTCAATAGTCCGGGGCCATAACACCCAGTGCCTATCGCCTCAGGTGGTAGTGCCCAAGATACATGGTCTCGGCTAGAAGCAGCTGATGCCTCAGGCATGCGCAGTAGTTGACGCTTCCCCTGGGGGAGGCTAGCTCCCTGTCCCGCCTCTTCCACCCGTGGCTCAATCCACACTCCACCCCAGGCCCCGCCCCTTCCCCATTTGGCCCCCTCCCCGCTTGGCCCCCCTCCATCGCTTGCCATATCCCTCACTCACCCGCAAGACACCCCCCACTCCACCATGAGGCTCCCCGTATCCCTCCTCTCCTCCACCCCCCTCCCCTGCGGGGGTGAGGAGCAACACGGTGATCAGCAGGCGAAGAGGACTTGCAGGGGGGTGGAGCAGAGGAGGGATGCAGCGAGCGGGGGGGGTCTCATGGGGGCAGGGGGTCTCACAGGGGAGGGTGAATGAGAAGGGATGCAGCGAGGAGTGGGCAGTCTGGCCAGGCAGGGAGTGGAGGACGGGCGGGACGCGGCAAGTAGCAGGCGACCTCACGGGAGAGGCAGAGGAGAGGAGGCAGTGGCGGTCACCACGGCCCAGGCCTATCCGCATAGTAGGTAGGGGGACCCAGCCTCAGCCTACTCCACCGGCTCCTGTCCCAGAGCCCTGTAGAACCAGTAGTCCTGATTTCAGGTTCAGGTTCCTATCTCAACAGACACGTTCCCTGGCTTGCTTCCTACTCTTGATTCCAGCTTTGGCAGTTCCCCTCGGGGCAGCGGCCACCTGTCTCCACAGTCGACTGGGGCCCTGCAGTGGACTTGGCGTGTTCGTCCTCTACAGTCTGGAGCTCCGGCAGCTTCCTGGCAGGAGTCCGTAGAGTGAGTCCGCTCTCCTCCTTAGGCAGCCCAGACTGAGCTGAGCTGCTTTTTTTTATATCCTGCTCCCAGCTGGAGCATGCCCAGCAAGGGCGAAAGGGCACACTGCGCGGTTAACCCTTGCTGGCAGGGCTTTGGAACGGAGCCCATGGGAGCACTCCGGAGCAGTGGAGCTGCAGGTTTTTGCTTGGAGCTGGAGCGGAGCTGGAGCACAGTGCCAAAGCCCTCCTTGCTGGGCCAGTGTGGTGCTGGTATACCCTGTCACACATTGTTAAAACAAAGCAAAACTCCTGTCCAAAGGGGAGTGGCCAGGAAGCGACAGAAGAAGGTCGTTCCAAATGCCTACCCTGCCTGTTGGACAAGAACCCAAACCGGAGCCAATAGGCATGTTCTTGCAATATGAAGATGAGACCACGGCATAGTCATGCAATTGTTTCTTGCCGCAGTGAAATGGAGGATGAAGGGCTATAGATTCTTGGCATGCCTCTTCAAAACCGATGTTTCATTAGCTTCCCTCTAGTCCATCCACTGCTGTCATTTCAAAGAAGTTGCAAAGGCGTTTAAGGATTCCATCTAAGGCTATGTCCATACTCATGGCAGTGTGTAGAACACATACACTGCATGCCTTAGGCGCAGGTATAAATAACAGTGAGGCACTGCTTTGGCGAGCTGAGTAAAGACACATGAGAGCCTTAGGGTATGCATCCTACACAGCTCTCTACACACCCATGCAGTGCTTCCCATGTCTACACTGCTATTTTTACCAACGTAGTGTCCTGATGCCAGAGCCTTTCACTGTGGCGTGTAGCTACAAGTACCCTACATGCCACTACCAGTGTAGACAAGGCCTAAGGTACTGAACTAGTGCTCATTACTGTAGTATCTGAGCATCTTATAATATTTTAATGTAATTATCCTCACAATAATCCTATAAGGGAGGAAAGGGCTGTTATTCCCATTTTACAGATGGGGAATTGAGGCACAGAGAGGCTAAATGACCTGCCCAAGGAAGTATGTGGCATAGCAGGGAATAGAACTCCAGTCTCTTGAATTCTAGGCTAGTGCCCTAACCACTGAAATTTACGGCCTCTCCTTCACCATTTTGATACGCTGTGCACCTTTAAGATACACTTAAAGGTGTGGGGCTACTTTAAACTGTCCTCCCTTCCGTCTTTACTTCAGCCAGCATACCCCATTTGCCCGCTTCTCCCCCAACTGTTTTGATGTCTTTGTCCAGTCTGTTCCCTGCTCATGGAATGCCATCCCTGAACTGATCCATACAGCAGCTACCCTCCCATCTTTCACATCCCAGCCCCAACACCCATCTCTACAATGATGCTGACAAGAAATGGGCCAGCCAAGGCCCTGATTCAGCAAAGCAGTTAAGCACAAGGTTAATTTTAAGCACGTTTATGTCCCATTGAAGTCATGGCACTTAAGCATATGCTTGAAACTAAACATGTACTTAAATGCTTTGCTGAGTAGGGATAGCATTTAGCACATGCTTAAAGTTAAATATGTGATTAAGGGCTTGGCTGAATCAGGTCCTAATAATGGAGTAGTTAGAAACAGAGGACGTGCACTTATTTAATGAAACCAGTGTGTATTAAATTACATGTAAGATTATTGCATCCTTCTTAGCCAATATACATTATTTAGGGCAGGGACTGTCTGTGTGTGTGTGCTACTGCTAGCACATTGTGTACTTGCAGATAATAACTTGCTTTTTTGTAACTTGTGTGCCCAGTTCGGCAGCCATCTAGTATTAAAAGCCACCTCACAGCCAGGAGATAAAACAAACGGCATGAAGTATGTTTTAGTCTGTAAGAGTGGAAATTGCAATTTCTCTCTGAGAAGTTTATCAATAACAGTTAGCACTACAGCTACATAGCATCTTCAAAGCACCTTACAAGCAGCAGCCAGGAGTCACTGCTCACCAATGCTCACTTACCCAGTAGGGGAGAACAATTCCCTCTATGGCAGGAATGGCTGGGTGGGGTTCTCTGGCCTGTGCTACGCAGGAGGTGAGGTAGGGGATCATAATGGTCCCTTCTGGCCTTAAAAACCTAGGAATTAAATCTTGCAGTGTCCCAGAGGGATGGGTGATCATCATTATGCCTCGTGTCTAGATGAGGCACAAGGAAGTGACTTGCCAAGCACGGCGAGGGACATGGTCAGAGGCAAAATTAGAACTCAGAATTTATTGTCTTGAGTCCTGTAGTCAGCCCATGCCTGTCTCAACAGGCCAGATCCTGCTGCCTTGACCTGGCTAAAACGGAGTCAATGGGGAATGTTGCTGAGTTCAGACAACTGCAGGATTTAGGTAAGCACATCAGAATGGCCATCCTGGGTCAGACCAATGGTCTATCTGGCCCAGTATCCAGTCTTCTGACCGGTTTCAGAGTGGCAGCCGTGTTAGTCTGTATCCGCAAAAAGAACAGGAGGACTTGTGGCACCTTAGAGACTGACACATTTATTTGAGCTTAAGCTTTCGTGAGCTACAGCTCACTTCATCGGATGCATTCAGTGGAAAATACAGTGGGGAGATTTATATACACAGAGAACATGAAACAATAGGTGTTACCATACACACTGTAATGAGAGTGATCAGGTAAGGTGAGCTATTACCAGCAGGAAAGCAGGAGGGAAAAAGCCTTTTGTAGTGATAATCAAGGTGGGCCATTTCCAGCAGTTGACAAGAACCTCTGAGGAACAGTGGGGGAAGGAGGGAGTGCCAGAGGCTTCAGAGGGAGTGAATAGATCAGGGTAGTTTATCCAGTGATCCATAGTTATTTTCCTGCGAGTTCAGCTGCTTCTTTCATTCTAGCCTAAAAATGAAAACATTTATTATCCTCTCAGAGCCGTAACCTGAGCATTGTACTGCAGAATCACCCACCCACCCCTTCTCTCAGCCTAGCTAGCGGATAGCTGAGAGCCTCCTTCTCCTGGAGGATTCCCTGCCATCCTCTGCTAACACCCTTTTACTTCAGCCTGCATCAGACTGGCCATCAGTCCAGTGGAGGAGGGCTGCAGGCTGCTTCCTCTGGAGCCTGCCAGGGCCACCCTGAGTTAGCTGGAGGAATCTAGAGAATGACTCTCTTCCCTCTCCTGGGCTGAGCCCTGCACTCAGAGCTCTGGGCTGGTTGCAGGGTGTTCCTCTGCCACCAGCGTGTCAGGCTAACCCCTCTCCTTCCACTCTGATATGGCATCAAGTCAGCCTGTCTTGCTAGATCAGCCTGATTCAGTATATAGCAGGGTTCCTGCTCCTCTGCCACAGGGTCAGAGTTTTACAGATCTCATCAAGGCTGCAATTTGTACCTGCTCGTTTGCATTTCTTCCCGCCATTTACCAGGCAATCTTCAGGATCATTTAGCATCTTCTTCCAGCCTCTGAAATGCCACCAAAGTACCTGTCATCCTAAATCAGGGACATCAGAGCTCATTTCCCCACTCCAAGCAGTGTTTGTAATGAAGAAGGAAAGCAATATCGGCCACGTGAATGTCTGCAGCGCATCCGTCCGTTCCAAACGGATCCCACACCGACCGACAGGTGAGTTGAGGTGATGCACTGCAGAATCAATCCTTTTGGGATGACTCCCTGCTTTTCTGCTGCAAACTCTTCCAGGCGTGTTGAGATAGAACACACCAGCTGCATGGGCTGGTATCTTCTAACACACCAGTGATGCGTCATGTGCCGTATACAACATGGCCTAACATTCCAGCCGCAGTGATTGGGTAACAGAGATATTGACATGATTGTGAGTACTGAAGCACACAACATTTACAAAGATAAGGCCATTAACGACTAGCTGAGGTCTGCAGACAGTAAGAAAAGGTTCTGAACTACGCTAGCTCTGGTCGCCAGAGAGATGAACTGTATGGTAAGACTCAGTAAAACAGATTCACAGACGACCTCGAAACAACAGGGATGATCCAACAGAAAGGAATGAAAGCTCTTTCACATCTATTTTTATTAGTTGGTTACATGGTAGAGGACAGTCCTATACAGCCACCTACCTGGGGGATGCACCTTATATACTGTCTCTTACACTATGCTTCTCATTGATTCCATATGCTGACACTCTCACAGAGCTCTAATCACAGGAAAACTGGTTTCTTGCTGTTGTTGTAGGACTCACAATTGTTTTTCATGCTTTTTAACAAACAAACCGAACCCCAACAATGTTGAATCTGGATGATGCACCCGGAGTGTACGTAACATTGCATGTATCATAGATTTTCAAAGCACCCAACATTGGCCTAATTCTGCTCCCATTGAAGTCAATGGGAGTTTTGCCATTGATGTCCATGTGAATAGAGTTAGGCCACCACTGAGCACCTTATAAAATCCTACCCATAATGCACCACTGAACACCTTTCTCCTTGTATATTTGTATTCCTGTTCCTACTGCAGTCAGTGGCAAAGCCTCCAGTAATTCCAATGGGAGCACAATTGGGCTTATTGAAAGTTGCTGCATATCCATCCTGCACCAGATTCCTTTTTGTGTCCCTACTTGAGTGTCCTTCCATACTAAAATGTATATGATACAGAAGTGTGCAAATTCAAATACAAACCACTGTACCAGCTTTCTCCTCAAAAATGTTCTCTCTTCTTCCTCTGTACCAGATACTTACCTTTGTAAATGACAATGTGATATTGCATAAATGGTATTGACATTAACAATTAAAAATAAATATAACCCTGAGCAACAGAAATTGTGTGCAGTAGGGAGGAGATACAATACATAATCATTAGAGCTGAGTGAATAATTCACTCAAATAATGAATTCAGTAATTTTTTTCCCTGTTATTCTCCTCAACTGTCTGAACAAATAGTGAAATTCTTGAAACTATTCCTGATTCGAAATTATTCATGCACATTGTTTTGGTTTAAAGCAAATGGTTTCCTTTGTTTGAAGTGCAAATACACAGTTAGGCTGTGTTGTTCAGTGACAGTCACATGGTATTTCCTCTGTTCCCTGATTGGATGACTTATGTAACTAATGGAGAGCGCCTTTCAAATGTTGGCATTTACAATTATTAATTTGCGCTGTGTTCGTTAGTTAACTAAGTCACTCAATCAGGGAAGAGAAAAATATTATAGGGCTGTATAATGAATGGAAAGAGCACAGAAAGCAAGTGTTACAACTGAACACACAATATGACATTTGCTTTTGATGGATAATCAAGTATTGGAGCTAAACATTTGCTTTGAAAACTCCCAAGTTCACCGAAAGTTGAACACAGTCAAAGTCAGAATTCTCTTTCCATGTCAAATGAATTAGTAGAAATCCAACAATTTGCTCATCTCTGATAATAGGCAGCACTTACGTAGTACATATCCTCAAAATTCTTTATGAACATAGACTTACCAATAAATGTGCTTAACATCCATGAATAGGGCCCTACCAAATTCATGGCCATGAAAAATGTGTCAATGACTGTGAAATTTGGTCTCCCCCAGTGAAATCTGGTCTTTTGTGGGCTTTTACCCTATACAGATTTCATGGGGGGACACCAGCATTTCTCAAACTGGGGAACCTGACTCAAAAGGGAGTTGCACGGGGGTCACAAGATTATTTTAGGGTGGGTATGGTATTGCCACCCATACTTCTGCGCCCAGCTCTGAAGGTAGCAACCCATCAGCAGCAGCACAGAATTAAGGGTGGCAATACCAGACCATGCCACTCTTACTTCTGCATTGCTGCCTTCAGAGCTGTGTGGCCGGAGAGTGGTGGCTGCTGACTGAGGGCCCAGCCCCGCAGGCAGCAGCACAGAAGTAAGGGTGGCAATATCATACCAGGCCATCCTTATTTCTGCGCTGCTACTGGCAGCAGCTCTGCCTTCAGAGCTGGGCTCCCGGCCAGTAGCTGCTGCTCTCCAGTTGCCCAGCTCCGAGGCAGCACCACCATCAGCAGCAGTGAAGAAATAAGGGTAGCAGTACCGCAACCCACACCCTCCCCACCACAATAACCTTGAGACATCTGCCCCCTTAACTCCTTTTTGGATCAGGGCCCCTACAATTATAACACTGTGAAATTTCAGATTTAAATAGCTGAAATCATGAAATGTACGATTTTTAAAATCCTATGACCATGAAATTGACTAAAATGGACCGTGAATTTGGCATGGCCCTACCCATGAGGAAGGGGAGAGTTTTAGATAGGGAAACAGAGACAGGGAGTGGAAGTAACTATTAGCTACATCTCACAAGGGAAGTCATGTTACTGCCAGTATTAGGACTCAGGAGTTCATGCTCCCACGTCCTGAACTCTAGCCTGATCCAGCAAAGCAGGTCACTATCCACTGAAGTCAATAAGACTATTCTCTTGCTTCAAGTTAGCATGTCCTTCTGTGTTTTGTTGGACTGGGACAGAATGTTCAGCACCTTCTAGCACCTACCTTCTCTGCTTTTCTGTGGGATCAAAATAGAAATAAAAGGAACTCCAGTTCCCCAAAAAAAGCCCTCTCCCATCCCCCTCAAGAGCATAAAGCTAAGGCTAACTCTTTTCTTACGGCAGAAGTTTACCCATCTGAGGCCTTCGCCACCATTGAAGCTCCAACCAGGGCTTTAAATGGAGCAAGTGGCTTTGTGTGGATCCTCACTAGGGTGAATTTCACCCTTCCATGTTTTATTGTTGTGTTAGGGCAACCAGACAAATCTGTAGACAGGGAATAAGGAAAGATTTAGGAATGATCTGGAAGCTTTATAGACAAACACCCATTGAGAAGACCATGCGTTCATCAGATCCATCACGGAATCAAAATAAGCCCTGTGCTCTGAACAAAGGCTTGGATTACTTAAAACAAATGCCTGTCTATGTGCTAAATCATTGCAGATTGTGCATGACCACCATATGAAACATCCCATCAAGATGTCCCCAACAGCCCCCAGTCAGCTACAAAACACATTATAAAACAGCAGTTTAAGTTACCTGAAAATCGCACCTTCTATTTTGGGGCTTATTTAATAGATTACAGGCAGTTGATTGAAAATGTAAAAAAATTGTTCTTATGGGCGGTTTGGCACAATGATTGCTATAAGCGCATTAAAGCTTTTGCATTGTCTTTGACATTTCAGGTTAGTAAAGGATTATATCTATAGACTCTGGTAATCCCTGTATACTTAGAAAATACATGCATGACTCTCCAAACTTCAGACATCTGCCCCATTGTGCTGCATAGCTGCCATTCCTGCAGATTTTTGAACAATTTTCTTTGATGAGCAGATTTACTTCAATGCAAGTCTACAAATGAGAAAAGCTCACATTTCCGTCTGTGAGTGTGTTAAGTCTGCAGTTTTATAGCTTACATTTTTATCCAAGAAAAACATGCAGTCAGTCAGTTTGGACATCACTGTTCCACATGCTTTATATATATATAAATATAAACCTTTAGCTAAAATACGTTTTTGGAACCAACCTTTTAAAAGTAAAACGTAACATAAAATTCTTAAAACACGAACTGCATCTTGAGAGTAGAACACAAATTATTAGTTTAGCGTTTTCAGCAGCACAATACCAGCCAGCCCCTATTTTTAACTATTGACTAATTACCAGTAGATCTTAATTATATGGTGTGTAGAGGCACTAATAAGTTTACAAAGCTGCCAACAACACTAAACACATATGTCTTTACAAACATTAGCTTTTTTTTCCCCTTTAATCACTATGGCAACAGAAGATGCTGGAAAGGGCTGTAATTGTGACTAATTAGAACTGAGCCGTCTTAACACACATCTCTCAGAAGGGTGGAGGAATGGCCCAAAACAAAATGGGGAATGAGAACCAAGTGAGCATCAGCGGAGCTTGGAGCTAGACATGGAAAAATGGAGGAAAGGGTGTCTTTAAAGCTGCTAACCACTCATCTTTTTTGCTAAGAACTTGGATTCTGGTTTCATGGGGACATAAATGTCTGAAAACATTTTATCATTGAGTTCTGCTTAGAAAATGATGGCACAGCCTGGCGCACAGTTTACCCTAGTACTGAAAAAAGGAGCAGATGGAGCAATACATGTGGGTTTATTGACCCTGAATCCTACCTGAAAATGTCTCATTAGCCACACCATGATTCTCCTTCTCTTTGTCTTACTGAGTATACCCCTAGGGTGAAACCTTGCCCTCCAAGTCAATGGGAGGTTTGCCAATGTCTTCAATGGGGCCAGGATTTCACCTCATCTCCGCTTCAGTGGAACTGTTTGTGGCGTAAATTACTCCTGTGTAAGGAAGAGGGGCAGAATTCAGCCCTATGTGATTTTACTGTGCATATTATATCACGTGATGCGCAGTCTGTATGTTTCATGACACAAGGCTCAGAAGCACCAGGAGAAAAAAAGAGAACAATAATCAATTCTATTATAAGGATTGGGGACCAGAACATCTAAGCGCCTTTGAGGATCTGGGTATTCAAAAGTGTTCCTTCACCCAAAGAACCCTGATCCTGCAAAACACTTACTGCAGGTGGGGAACTTTTACTCACCTACACGGATGTAATGCAGCAGGAGGAAGGGGAGGTTGGCCTTTGAGCAGGGCTGGGTGGCATAACAGCGGAGCCCCTTCCCTGAGGGCCAAATTTCAGTTGCATTCCAATCCCATGCACCAGCATTCAATGCCACACTCACTTAGGGTGGCTGGGTAGCTAACCTCCTTAGCAAAATTCCAGTAGCCCCCCAACTCGCCTGTGTAGTCTCACGGGCTTCGATGGGGCTATTAGTGAGACCAAAGTCATGCATGTGATTAAAGAATTTAAATTAGATAAATAATTTGCATTATACTTAAAAGATCCCAGAATCTTAGGCTTATATGAAGTTTGGTGTCCTGCAGGAGCCTTAGATAGCGCAGGCCTCCTGACAGTGACCGCTTACTCACATGAGCTGGCCAATTGACTGGAATTGGACTACTCAAGTAAGGTATTTGGGCTCCTAACTTCCACTGAAATCAAGAGGAGTTAAGTGCATAAGTACCGTTTGAGGCTCTGGGCCTAGGCATTCATTAGCATGAGGAACGGCTCCACAGTCTAGCCTTATACATGGACTAGAAAGCTATTTTCTCTACCAATTCAGGCCTTTCCCATTTCTCAGACATTGATACATTTCTGTTTCGAATAGAGCTAAAATACCCGCTTGTGGCTAGCTTCTCCTTGCTCCAGCTTAGCGTGTCAGAATCTCTTGATTTGCACATCAGCCTCAGCCACAGATAATGGCGGGACATTGAGACTGCTAGTGTTAGCTACTTAAAGGCCACTGCTCCCTGCATATTACACTAGTGCTTCAGTATGCTGCAGGAGCTTCTGGGAGCTCCTTGTTATAATTTTGCTATCAAATCAAACTGGAGTTTATGGATTCTGGAGTTTATGGATTGCCTGTCTCTGACAGAGTCACCCCGTCTCTGGATGCTGTTAAATCTTCTTCGCTAGACAGGGCTTCGGCATTACAGAAATACTTTTGAAGAGCAATTTGGTTTTTGCCTTTGGAATGTAACATACATCAAATGTCAAGTAACTCCCAAATTTTTCTCCTGGGCAGGAATATGCCCGTACTCTTTAAAAGGCCCATTTCAAACTACACAAATTGACTGCGATGCTCTGTTGTTAACACACACACAGCTATTTGTCAGGAACAAAGTACGCATATTTCCAGCATGTGGCACTTAATACGACCTTGATCCAGCAAAGTAAGGCGTTCCAATAGGACTGTGAAACCCACACACCTTCTGGGTGTGGGGTTGTGGCCCATCTAGTGGCACCAAGACCCCTTAAAGAAAGAGCTAAAATGAGTCTGCTCTACAGCCTTAGCTAGCAGCCAGTTGGCTTTTAGCTTGTGTGGTAGAGGCTCATGCCCTAAGCTCCAGAAGTCCGCAGTTTGATCCTGCCCGCTGGTGACCGGGGTCTGGCAGTGTTACAACTGTTCAGGTACATGAGTAATTCTTTGCAGGATCGGGGGCCAAATTTGTTGGTCAAGTTCCAATGACTCCTTCTTTGATTGCATTTATGAGAAAGCATTTTTACTGAAATTTAACTCCTTAGCCCAGCCCACTTGGTAAACGTGTACCTGCCCTTACTACACAGGGTTTATTGCAGGTTCAGTCGGCTAAATTTTTGAGGGAGGCACTGATTTAATGTTGCTTGAGGGGAAGTGCATACTCTGAATCAGAGAAATACCAAAGGCAGGAATTTACAGATGAGGATTTTTTGAAATGTAAATTGTTTCAGTTATCTACCAAGGATAAAGTTAATCTTCTTCGTAACCCCAGATATAAACAAACGATGAAGGATTTGCATTTCCATGTTAAAAATTTGGGGCTGGATTCTGTTTCCATTTACATCAACCTTGATCCCTGGGCCCAGAGTATCTGCACTGAAACCAGCGGAAGGTACTCCAGTTTTATGACAGTGCAAATGAGAGTAGATTTCTGCCTTTTGTATCGATTTTCTATACGGAGTATGTGCTGTAGGCGATTGAATGTTTATTTTCACATAATGGAGGAGCGGATGTTGTTGTCAATGGTATTAATGAATTACGGCGGAGGTTGTCACCTTTCAGACTTTTTCCTCATTGAATCTTTGTTTGCAAATACCACAACGTACAATGATTGAAATAAGCGTGGGATACAACGGACAGGGGTGCAATTCTTTTGTCCCAGCGGTGACATTACAAAAGCAAATCAACACAGAATCAGCATAATTTTCTTGAATAATTTAGATTAATTATGGACAAGCCACACATTTGCTTTTGCGGCAGCAGGCTGACCCCTTTACTCTGATAACTTGAGGAGAAATTTCAGTTTTTTAATTAATGGTTTCAGAAATACTGTACACGGCAGGAGATGGAGGAAGCTATAATAGAGTGGTCAGATATTGTAGGGATGGGCACGGTATTAAAAACCTTGATCAGACAGACAGGCACTGCAGGTGAAAGGAAAAAATGAGATGATGACAAACAGAGCTTGATTGAACTGAAGCATAATAATATATAATACCTAACTCTTAGGGCTTGTCTACACAGGGGAATTGACGGCAATAGTGTAGACAAGACCTTGTATAGCATTTTTCAACCATAGTTGTCGAAGTGCTTTACAAAGGTGGGTAAGTATCATTCTCCTCTTTTTACAGATGGGGAAATGGAGACACAGAAGTTAAGTGACTTGCCCATGGTCAAATTAACGAAGGACATAAAAGAACAGAGAGATGACGTGTGTATGTGTGTGTATTCATGGTGGCGTAGGGTAGGGGATTAAAAAAGAACCTTTCCTAGACCCTAATCCAGAGGTTCTTAAATTCTTACTTAATACACAGGGGAATTTTTACCAGAATAAAGACTATGGGCTTAATCCTGCTCCCAGTGAAGGCAAGGGCAAAACCCACAATGACTTTAATAGGTGCAGCATCAGGCCCAAACAACTCTACTCAGACCACAGGGAGGGGAAAATCAATGTTTTGTAAGCGGAAAATGTCTTCTAAATGGAGAGTAATGGGTGGACCTTACTGAGCAGGAAGGGCTTCCAAGGTGTATAGGAGAAAGGCCGAGCCAGAGAGGTGAGAATGAGGATCCTGACCTTGATTTGGGACAAGAAAGGAAGCCAGTGAAGGGACCTGGGGATGGTGGGGAGGCGACACAGTCAGAGTGGCAGGAGGGGAAGAGGATTCCCACTACAATATTTTCAAAGAATATGAAAAAGGGAGGACAGAGAGGAGGGGAGTTAGTAACCTAGGTGATAGACAGGGCTGGCAAGAAGGGGAACAATTATACCAGGGCCCCAAGCTCAGGGTCCCCCCAAAACATCTGTAATGTCAGTGTAAATAAAGTGAAATGGGAGGGGTGAATATGGTGTACCCAAGCCCCAAATTTCTCTCAACGGGCCTGGTGAGAGAAGACGAGTGCATGGGCCAGTGTTTCACCAACAGGAACAAAGAAGAACAGGCAGACTTTGGAGACGCTGTAGTTACTATAACTGCTATAGCTAGCAACTATTTTCTTGTTTTCCAAGAGAGATTCAAGCAGGTTAGGCTTAATGCAACATCCTGTCCTTATTTGATTTACTAGAAACGGTCATGAATTTAATTAACAGTTCTGCAGTTGCAGTATTAATTATGGGGCAATGCTTGATTCTGTCACATGCATGGGGCTGATTGGGTTCCCAGGATTTTCAGTTATGAATATGAGGATGAGTAGAGTTCACTGTCCAGAGGGATATCATTTTGATTATGGCATAAAATCCTGTTCAATGGTCAAAATTCCGCTCAAAGATATGTGTAGGCAGTTCCAGTTGGATCAATAATCTTGAGGAACGATATCGCCATATGTCATTCACAACAGCTATTGACACAGTGGTCAAGGCAACCGCTTCCATGCGTGCAGTGTCAACATAGAAGGGAAGAAGCTCATCTGTGATACTGATTGCTTTTCATTCAGTTTCACTTACTGAGAAGTCAGCTGTGCTTTGAGAGTGGCAGCCAACCACCTGTGAGAACCAGTCATGCACTTCACGGCCAGTTGAAGCCAGTGGAGAGACATTAAGTCTATTGTTCGTACTGCCCTTCAGGAGAGCAAGCTGTTAGCTGTCGTTAGACCCTTGCTCAGGAAACTACCTTGGAAGTTAACAATGTCATTATTTACCCAATGCCTCTAACCGCCAATGTTTATGGCAAGTAATTGAGAAGGAGGCTGTATGGCAACTCCATCTATGCTTGGATACTTACCGTTTCTCTGATCCCCGTCATCCTGGGTTCAGACTGGGGCACACAACTGCAACTCTTGCTCAGTAGCTGCTTCTCTCCTTCTAGCAATGAAAAGGGAGAAGGTGGCAGTGGCAGTTCTCTTAGATCTGACAGCCACTTTAGGAACTGTTGACCACAGTATTGTTAAGTCCCTCACAGTATCTTGTTGAAGGGGTTGGAGGTGTTCTCCAGTGGGTTTGCTGCTTCTTCTCAGACAGGTCCTGCATGGGAACAGGGTAGTCTGTGCAATTGCTTATGCATCCTAAAAGCCCTTCATGGGGTGGTCCCAATGCCACACCCAGGCTGGAGTTCAAGATGCTCCGAAGGACACATGCACTGCTACACTTCCCAAGCGGTGCAGCATACATTCCCCTCCATGGCTGGCCAACTCTACTGGCTGATGTGGAGGCGGGTGAGATAACCCTTGCTTCAGGGAAACTTGTGCCCCAGGAGGCACAATCAAGAAGCTGTGCTTAAGCTTGGGTTAGTGAGGGATAGGCTGGCGAGGGGGAGGGGAACTTCAATTGTGGCTAGGCGGTAAGGAAGGAAGGCTTCTTGCAGCCTTCCTCCCTGCACTGGACAGTCCAGTCTGGCCATATGATTGCATACCTGATGTCACTAAAATTACCTGATTGTACAAGGAAGGTGTCACATGAAAGCAGAGATACCAGTTTCTGAAGCAGAGATACTGGTTCCTTTTGAGGCACTATAATGAATGAAAACTGTTGCCGCTCACAGGAGAGTAACAAAAGACTGAAGATAGCTAAATAAACTGTGTCAGCACCGTAAAGATTCAGATAATCAGAGAAATCACACTCTGCGAAGTTTGATAACACACACACGTTTCCCAAATTTACAGGAACTCTTAAATTCACCAAGAGTTGTACAATGAATGGGGACAGCTAGGCTCCTTAGAGTGCGCTCCACAAAAGTCACTAGCTGGGGAGCCCCCTAAGTTAGCCAATAAGAGATGCTGACCAGAGGGGGGTGTGCTAAGCTCTGCCCCTCTGTCAGAGATAGGTGCTGATGTCTAGGCTGCAGAGCCCAATGATTGTTCCATTGTGGATAAATACCGGGGTAGGGCCCCCAGGTGTGAGCTTGGAGACCCCGAGTCCAGTTCCCCTGCTCTAACTTCTCTTGCTGTCTTTATCCAAAGTGGAACAGACTTCAATAGGAGAGACTGAGGGACCCTCACAACAAAATATCCCAGAACTCAGTGGTTAGAGAACTCTCCTATCCAAATGCTCTCTCCCTCTCTCACGATGAGGTGGGAATTGAATCGGGGTTTCCCACATTCCAGATGGGTGCTCTAACCAATACGCTAAAAGCTATAAGGTGGGCATCTCTTACTCTGGCCAGATTTTGAAGGGGACCTGAGGACGCCTACCAGATTGGGACCCGGATGGCAGACGAGTACTTTCCTTCTTGTGATTCGTGAATTGCTCTGGGGCTTGGGCAGGAGATAGGTTCCTGGATACCTAGAGCAAGGCAATAAGGTGCATGCCCAGAGGGAGAAACCTTGTGCCAAGGGAACTTTTACTCTACAGAAGGTAAGTGCTGAGTGGGTTTAAGTTCCTACAGGCTACAGTGGCAGTTTTGTGGCTCACAGTGGAGGCAAAACTGGGACTTAGGCGACTAAATCCAAGATGTAGGTGGCTATGTCTATAGTTTAGACACCTAAGTACCTTCATGGATCGCACCCTCAGTGGCGGGGCCAAGGCTAGAACCCATCTTACCTGACTCTTTGGCCTGTCCTGTAATCACAAAACCATCCTTCTTCCTAGGAGAGCAAAACTCGCTCAAAACCAGCAAGTTTTACCCCAAATCATAAATAATTTATCAGGGATGAAGTGAATTGAGAACCAGTCCCCTATCTGACTGCTAGCCTACACTCTGACCAATTGTTTTACACCACCAGTAGAGGCTAATGCAGACTCATTAATCCTCAGTGATAATGCTTAATAATCAAATGCATTTTTTACATTAAGAGTCAAGGATAAGCCTATAACATTAGAATGAAAGGCATCCTGAAGCACCATGCTTTTTGAAGCCTTAACCAAATATTCTTTCTGTTCCTTTGGATTCAGTTCTTAGTATGACTGAGCTGGATTTTTAATCCGAAGTGGTTTGCCGCTGCTGTGTCTTGCCTAACACCACCAAGTGTTGTTGAAGCAGTGTTATTATAGTGAGGCAAGTTTCAGAGTAGCAGCCGTGTTAGTCTGTATTCGCAAAAAGAAAAGGAGTACTTGTGGCACCTTAGAGACTAACAAATTTATTAGAGCATAAGCTTTCGTGAGCTACAGCTCACTTCATCGGATGCATTAGTGAGGCAAATAACTGTATAAACAGCACCTTGTTAATGCACAGATATGCTCCCTATGGGGCATCTATTCTCCTTGATGTGTGCATGTAGCACTCTGTCAGGCAGATATAAACTATGTAGGTTAATCGACTGGTGAATTGACCACTGGGTATCTTCTAAGTCAAACTCATACTGTATCTGCTTGGTTTACCAACACCTCCAACTTTCAGTACAGCAGAGATTCTCTCTCTCACCATGGAAGAGTGAGCCGGATTCCCCACTGCCTCATGTCTGAACAACAGAGCCCGCTGCTAAATTCCAGCTGAAGATGCTTTATTGTTGGTGATGATGCATGAGGCAGAAATAGTTTGATTTTCAGCTGTTGTGTTGCGCTGAGCTTGTGGTGCCGTCAGTGAGCACGCTCTTGCTTGACTTGTAAACTGAGTGGGGCTCCCTCAGTCTCTCCTGTCAACCTGTACACTGAGCAACCCTGGAAATAATTGAGGGGAAAATTATATGATGCGCAAAGATGTCATTTTTCTGACCTTTGCTACAATGTTTAAAATAAACCTTTTAATTATAATTATCCATAACATTAGCGGGCCAGATCCTCAGCTGGTGTAAATGGTGTACAAAAGCTCAGGTGTTAGCCCATAGATGGCAAATGTATATATCAGCCTATATATCTACAGAGACAGATTACAAGTGACTTCCCCATCACCTTGCTTTTTAGCTTTAAATAAACACCAGTAGCATAATCAGGGCTGAATTGTGGCTAGCCCTGTGCAGTTCCCCAAAGGTGAAGGGGCAAAAAGTCTTCCTAGCGCCTGGTTGCAGTAACCATCCACAGTGAGGTTGTAGAGTGCAGCCACTGTTCCTGGCTAGTGTGGCTTGCATAGCCAGCCACGTGGGACTGTGTGCCCCTTCCCTCACCCCTATGGCACAGGATGTGGGAGAAGAGAGAATGCTGCATCCTTTATCAAAGGTTGACAGTGCTGTTGCTTCAATGTACCCTGCCTTGGGATCCCCAGGGTGATTCTGCCTGAGCCAACTAAAATTCCTCCCGGGCTTCTCCTGCATTCTGTCTCCTCTTCAGTCCCACAGTGACCACTACATCTTCCCCAGGTTCCCCCTTCCAGCGTCTGTGGTTTTGTAATCACATCTTCCTCTTTTATGAAATGTTTTTCTCTCCCTTGTTTGCAGTAGCTATGTTGATCCCAGGATATTAGAGAGACAAGGTAGGTGAGGTAATACCTTTTACTAGGCCAAGATCTGTTGGTGAGAGAGACAAGCTTTCAAGCTACACAGAGCTCCTTCTTCAGGTGTGGGAAAGGTACTGAGAGTGTCACAGCTAAAATACATAGACTGTTTAGCATAATTAGTTAATACAGGTTGTAAGAGGCTAGGCAAAGTGAAGTAGCCTGTTAACAATCCTGCAGTCAGAGAACAAAAAAAGAGGGGGTTGTGGGTTACAGATTGTTGTAATAAGTTATAAATCCAGTGTCTTTATTAAGAGCATGATTTTTAGTGTCTACCAAAGTTGTTTCAAAGTAGCAGCCGTGTTAGTCTGTATTCGCAAAAAAGAAAAGGAGTACTTGTGGCACCTTAGAGACTAACAAATTTATTTGATGCATCCGATGAAGTGAGCTGTAGCTCATGAAAGCTTATGCTCAAATAAATGTGTTAGTCTCTAAGGTGCCACAAGTACTCCTTTTCTTTTTTACCAAAGTTGTGAATTTAAGCTCCCAGACTTGTCTTGAAGGTGTTGTGCAGGTTTCCTTTGAGGATGATGTCAGAATTGGAGTGATGGTTTTGTGAAAAGCGTTCACCCATTAGTGATATGGTGTTTTTGTCTTTTATCATTTTTCTGTGTGAATTCTTCGTTGCTTTTGAAACACCCTTTGGAGATGGGGGGAAAACTGACTACCCACAGAGAGCTTTCAAAATGCACTAAGTAAATAAATGGAACAAAAATAGAGAGATTAATTATTTTCTCTAATCTTTTTCGGGTAGAGTAATTTTAGGTAGCAATAATAAGTTAAACAGTTTCAGAAAGAAAGACAATTTTTAAATCAAGTTTATCTTTATGCATCAATAGGATCACTTATTAGGAAAAAAGTCTCCGGATGCTGTCAGCTGACAAGAATGTCCCTGTTCTATGGTCCATCATGCTTAGGGGGAAGAAAGGCTATGTCTAATGAAATTCTGCCCTAAACAAGGTCACTATTGTACAGTAAGTGATAGTTTTTTTTCCCTTCCTTAGTGCTCCTTTTGTCTCCTTATCCAACACTTGACTTCATGACACCTCTGTCCCCTGCACTCCTCTGTAGACTTGGAAGATCTTTTCTTTCACATGCAAAGCAACTTCCTACTCCTCCTGCAAATCTCTCCTTAAAAACCACTTCTCTCGGTTAGCCTTCCACGGTTGGTTCCCCTTAATTGTTGTCTGCTCTGGTTCTCTGTTCATCTGTTGTTTGCGCTGGATCTTAACTGTTTGAATTGCTTTCGTGTCAGTGAGATTGTTAAGGGTCTTGGCCTCCTTATGTGTCAATGCCATGCAGCATGCACCTATAGTGCTACATAAATACATAAACAGCAGAGTACTTGCTGTGTATCCTTTTTAAAATGAAATGTAACCAACTGCATTATGGCATAAAGTAGAAGTGTTTCCACCCACCTTTAAGACTGTGAAACAGTTTAATCCACAATAAAGATGCTTCTCAGCAATAAGAGGCCTCAGAGTCCTTTCTCCTCAGAATTGGCCTACTGATTCTTTGGTTTGCTTTTCAATTGCAAGGCAGAAGAATGATCCCCAAATATAAATTTCAGAATAGCAGCCGTGTTAGTCTGCAAAAAGAACCATTCTATGCATCTGATGAAGTGGGCTGTAGCCCACGAAAGCTTATGCTCAAATAAATTTGTTAGTCTCTAAGGTGCCACAAGTACTCTGTTCTTTTTCCAAATATTAGTATTTCTCCTCAGAGTGTAAGTTAATTTTTGTCTGCCAAGACAGAGGATTAGAGTCTCAGTGTCATTTATTTCCATATTCATAGATCTGCCTGGTCTCACACCATGGCTTAAGTCAGCAGAAAACAAGAAAAATATTGTGGCCTTTGAAGTCTGTAGCATGGGGCCCTGCGGTATTCTATCATGTTCTCTTTGTTCCAAGAATGTTTAATAGTATTGCTCTCCACCTAAAGAAATTTCCGTTAGGTTCTCATGTAGTACTAATGACCTCTGAACTGACCACATACAGAGAGCGAGTGATTGCCTAGCCAATATATAAAGCTTTTCTTTTCATTTCCTGCCCTCAGGTTCTCCAGTGCCAGCTCATCTATTTCAAGAGCAGCAGTATGTTTTAGAACTTCATAGAACTTTTGAACTTCCCATGAATAATCTGAAAAGGGCCACAGACTTGTTTCACAGATCCCTTTCCTACCACACTTTGTTTAATATTTACTACAGTTCTCTCACTATTCTCAAGTTCAAGCGATTTCTCCCCTCTCTTCCATTAGCATTTGTAAGCCAAGATGGGTGAGGTATCTTTTATTGGACCATTTGCTGCGGGTGAAAGAGAAAAGCTTTCAAGCTTGCAGAGAGTTCTTCCTCTGCTCTGTGTAACTGGAAAGTTTCTCTCTCTCACCAACAGAAGTTGGTCCAATAAAAGATACTACCTCACCATTAATGTCATGGGACCAGCACAGTTACAGCAACACAGTATTTGTAACTGTTTGGATGTACTTTTACTTAATTCCCCCCCTTGAAATTAGCTTTGCAGTGTGCAAAATGACACATTACCACCACATTATCTGATCCCTTTGGCAAATCCTTTTTGGTATTTGCCACCAATGTAATTTCAGGAAGAGAAAGAACAGAATATGCAAACATAGGTCTTCAGAAAGAGAGAAGCACCTGCCCGCAAAGAGAGCAAGAGAGCCATGGAGAACTAGAAAGGGAGGGCATGTCTATGGAAACAGATGCAGAAAACGGAAGGGGAGTGCATACCCAAAGGGGAGCGTACAGGCCTGTGCAGAAAAAGCAAGAGAGGAAAGGGAGGAGAGCCTACAGGGAGACAGTGAACTTCCAAGAAGAGAAAAATGCATCGGAGCATACAAAAGAGCCAATATAGGGATGGAAGATCAAGCATGGAATAAAAGCAAGTGCAAGTAAACAGAGGAGATGGAACCAATGGCTAAATTTCCCCCAAAAATAGGTGTAAAGAGAGGTGCACCCAACCCCAATCCAGGGAAAGACTAAGGAGCCGGGCTCTATCTTTTATTATAAACAGGTCTTTTGAAGCATCCTGCCTTTCATAGCCAAGGTCAGGGCTAAGGATGGGAAAACCCTGCCCACTCTGGGGGTGGAGCTTCCCCAGGCTCTGCCTATAAAGTCCAAGCAGGAAGCTAGCTCTTCTGTTTGCTATTAGGAGGGTGGTTTTTCCTTTTGAGAGGTGGAACTCCTGGCCCAGGATTGCTCAGGATCCTTGGACAGAAGGATGAGCTGGTTGGAACGCCTGCTCCATACCATTGCGGCTAGGCCGGTCAGTGTCCCTTGGCAATGAATGGGATGGCCACCTGGCAGCCCTCAAGAGATGGAGGAAAGGTTCCCCCTACCCACCCAAGCTAAACAGCAAGTGATGAACTAAAGGGGGGAGCAGAGGGCTGGCTTTATGCTTAGGTAATAAGAAGGGGATTAGGAGACCCAGGTGATGTGAGAAGCACTGGGGGCTGAGGTGCATGGCTTTGGCGTGTCCGGAGGTAGCTGAGGCTGATTTGTGAAGGCACCATTGGGGTCTGGGGTGGTGGAGGTAACTAAGGGCCAAAGGGTGGAGGAAGCCACCTGGGATTATGTATTTGGGGGGACAAGGGGTGGATTGGGTGCTGGGGGACACTAGGGACTTGGGGGTAGTGGGAACCAGGCAGATGGTATCTAGGAGGCAGGGGAACTGGGCTCAGGGAGCTGGTGGTCTGCAGTACCCTGGTTTGGTAATGGGGTGTGGGCAGCCTGTGGAGAAAGTCCCTGGGCATCGCTAGGGTTGGAGAGTAGCAGGGCATCAGAGGTGTGGGGCTGGGGTCAGTGGGACTTGGCCGTGGGGGGTGTAGGGTCCCCAGTGTAGGGAAGGGCAGAGCAGGGAGCGAGTCCTGTGACTGGGTCGGAGAGGAGCAGGTCAGCTGGCGCTGGGCAGGGGAAGCTGGTGGAACAGGAGATGGGATGGCAGGGCTGAGGCAGCGGAAGAGGGGGGTGGGATGGGGATGTGGGAGGGAGATAGCTAGGTCCCAGGGCTGGCATTAGTAGAACAGGAGGTAGCCTGGCTGGGTCCTTGGTGCAGGGGGTAGCAGAGCTGGGTGCTGGAGGAGAGAGGGGGGCCCCTAGTGCAGGAGTTAGGGGAGCTGGGATGGTGGATCTCAGGGAAGCAGTGGGTCCTTGGTGCAGGAGGGCTGGGGTGGGGGGATCCTGGGGGAATAGTGGGTCCACGGTGCAGGAGGGCTGGGCTGGGGGGGAGGGGTCCCAGGTGAGCTCAGGGGTCCTTGGTGCAGGAGGCCTGGGCTGGGGGGGTCCCAGGGGCGCTCAGGGGTCCTTGGTGCAGGAAGGCTGGGCTGGGGGGGTCCTGGGAGAGCAGGGGGTCCTTGGTGCAGGAGGCCTGGGCTGGGGGGGTCCTGGGGACACTCAGGGGTCCTTGGTGCAAGAAGGCTGGGCTGGGGGGGGTCCCGGGAGAGCAGGGGGTCCTTAGTGCAGGAGGCCTGGGCTGGGGGGGGTCCCGGGAGTCCTTGGTGCAGGAAGGCTGGGCTGGGGGGGGGTCCCGGGGGCGCTCGGGAATCCTTGGTGCAGGAAGGCTGGGCTGGGGGGGGTCCCGGAAGAGCAGGGGTCCTTGTGCAGGAAGGCTGGGCTGGGGGGGTCCCGGGAGAGCAGGGGCTCCATGGTGCAGGAAGGCTGGGCTGGGGGGGGGTCCCGGGAGAGCAGGGGCTCCATGGTGCAGGAAGGCTGGGCTGGGGGGGGGGTCCCGGGAGAGCAGGGGCTCCATGGTGCAGGAAGGCTGGGCTGGGGGGGGTCCCGGGAGAGCAGGGGCTCCTTGGTGCAGGAAGGCTGGGCTGGGGGGGGGTCCCGGGAGAGCAGGGGCTCCTTGGTGCAGGAGGCCTGTGCTGGGGGGGGGGTGTCCCGGGGCGCTCAGGGCTCCTTGGTGCAGGAGGCTGGGCTGGGGGGTGGGGGGGGGGTCCCAGGGGCCGCGCTGTGGGTGGGGGGGGGGGGCGTGGGAGCCGCGCTTCGCCGGGCAGGCGCTAGGGGTCCCCCCTCCACCCTGCGCGGGGCCCGGCAAGCGCCTCCCCCGGAAGCAGCAGCAGCGGCGGCGGCGGCCGGGGGGAGGCGGAGGTGGCGGTGGTGGGGGGGGGAGCCCGGCGAGGGGGCCGGAGAAGCGGGGCGAGCGGCGGCGGCAGCAAGATGGCGGCCAAGTCGGACGGCGGCGGCGGCGGCGCGGGGGTCGGCTTCGCCCAGCTGCACAACCTGGACGAGGCGGCGGCGGCGGCGGCGGCCGCGGGGGGCGGCGGCGACGGGGCGGACGAGCAGGGCGGCAGCAGCTCCCTGCACATCTGCCACTGCTGCAACACCTCGTCGTGCTACTGGGGCTGCCGGAGCGCCTGCCTGCGGAGCCTGCTGGGGCGGGCGGGGGGCCGGGCCGGCGGCGGGGCCACGGACCCGCTGGCCCCGGGCTCCTCCTCCGAGGGGCCGCCGCACTCCCCGGGGGGGCCCGGCGGCGGGGGCGAGCGGCCGTGGCTGGACTGCCTGTGGATCGTGCTGGCGCTGCTGGTGCTGCTGGGGGACGTGGGCACGGACCTGTGGCTGGCGCTGCACCACTACGGGCGGCGGGACTACGTGTGGTGCGGCCTGACCCTGGCCTTCGTGCTGCTGCCCTCCGTGCTGGTGCAGATCCTCAGCTTCCGCTGGTTCGTGCAGGACTACACGGGCGGCGGGCTGGGCGCCGTGCAGGGCCTCAGCAGCCGCGGGCCGCCCATGATGGGCGCCGTCGGGCGCCGGCCGGGGGCCGCCGGCAGCCCCACGCCGGGGGCCCAGCGCCTCTGCAGGCTCTCGGTCTGGGTCTGGCAGGCCGTCATCCACCTGCTGCAGATGGGACAGGTCTGGAGGTGAGGTGCGGCGGCGGCGGGGAGGCGCCCCCACACTGCGGGGAAAGGGCCTGGGGAGGGGGGAGTCTCCGCTACACACGCGGGGGGGGGGGGCGAAGGGGCTGGGAAGGGGGGGGAGTCGCCCCTACACACACGCCGGGAGGGGGGCGAAGGGGCTGGGAAGGGGGGAGTCACCCCTACACACACGCGGGGGGGGGCGAAGGGGCTGGGAAGGGGGGAGTCACCCCTACACACACGCGGGGGGGGGCGAAGGGCCTGGGGAGAGGGGGAGTCGCCCCTACACACACGCCGGGGGGGGGCGAAGGGGCTGGGAAGGGGGGGAGTCGCCCCTACACACACGCCGGGGGGGGGCGAAGGGCCTGGGGAGAGGGGGAGTCGCCCCTACACACACGCCGGGGGGGGGCGAAGGGGCTGGGAAGGGGGGGAGTCGCCCCTACACACACGCCGGGGGGGGGGCGAAGGGCCTGGGGAGAGGGGGAGTCGCCCCTACACACACGCCGGGGGGGGGCGAAGGGGCTGGGAAGGGGGGGAGTCGCCCCTACACACACGCCGGGGGGGGGCGAAGGGCCTGGGAAGGGGGGAGTCGCCCCTACACACACGCGGGGGGGGGCGAAGGGGCTGGGAAGGGGGGAGTCACCCCTACACACACGCGGGGGGGGGGCGAAGGGCCTGGGGAGAGGGGGAGTCGCCCCTACACACACGCCGGGGGGGGGCGAAGGGCCTGGGAAGGGGGGAGTCTCCGCTACACACGCGGGGGGGGGGCGAAGGGGCTGGGAAGGGGGGGAGTCGCCCCTACACACACGCCGGGGGGGGGCGAAGGGCCTGGGGAGAGGGGGAGTCGCCCCTACACACACGCCGGGGGGGGGCGAAGGGCCGGGGGAGGGGGGGAGTCTCCGCTACACACGCGGGGGGGGGGCGAAGGGGCTGGGAAGTGGGGGAGTCGCCCCTACACACACGCCGGGGGGGGGCGAAGGGCCTGGGAAGGGGGGGAGTCGCCCCTACACACACGCGGGGGGGGGGGCGAAGGGGCTGGGAAGGGGGGGGAGTCGCCCCTACACACACGCCGGGGGGGGCGAAGGGCCTGGGAAGGGGGGGAGTCGCCCCTACACACACGCCGGGGGGGGCGAAGGGCCTGGGGAGAGGGGGAGTCACCCCTACACACACGCCGGGAGGGGGGCGAAGGGGCTGGGAAGGGGGGGAGTCACCCCTACACACACGCCGGGAGGGGGGCGAAGGGGCTGGGAAGGGGGGGAGTCACCCCTACACACACGCCGGGAGGGGGGCGAAGGGGCTGGGAAGGGGGGAGTCACCCCTACACACACGCCGGGGGGGGGCGAAGGGGCTGGGGAGAGGGGGAGTCACCCCTACACACACGCCGGGGGGGACGAAGGGCCTGGGAAGGGGGGAGTCACCCCTACACACACGCCGGGGGGGGGGCGAAGGGCCTGGGGAGAGGGGGAGTCGCCCCTACACACACGCCGGGGGGGGGCGAAGGGCCTGGGAAGGGGGGAGTCGCCCCTACACACACGCCGGGGGGGGCGAAGGGCCTGGGAAGGGGGGGAGTCGCCCCTACACACACGCCGGGGGGGGCGAAGGGGCTGGGAAGGGGGGGAGTCGCCCCTACACACACGCCGGGGGGGGGGCGAAGGGCCTGGGAAGGGGGGAGTCGCCCCTACACACACGCCGGGGGGGGGCGAAGGGCCTGGGGAGAGGGGGAGTCGCCCCTACACACACGCCGGGGGGGGCGAAGGGCCTGGGAAGGGGGGAGTCGCCCCTACACACACGCCGGCGGGGGTGAAGGGCCTGGGGAGAGGGGGAGTCACCCCTACACACACGGGGGGAAGGGTTTGAGGCTAGAGGGGTCACGCCCCACTTGCATTGGGGGAAGGGCCTGTGGCGAGGGGGGGTCACTGCTACACATGCACAGAAGGGGAGCAGCAGGGGATGGGCTTGGGGAGAGATGGGGAAGGGAGGATTCTGGGGGCAGGGGTGAATCCCCCCCCAGGGAGAGCTCTAGAGGGTAGGTCTCCCCGCAGGGAGGCGGAGGAGATGTGGGGTGGAGGTCATTCCCACACAGGGAGGAAGATCTCTGTTGTATGGGTCCACAGGCAAACAGGCGGAAGAATTGGTTCTGTGCCAGAGGGGAATGTTCCATGGCATACAGCTGGGGTTAGGAGGTGAAACTGGTCAATCCCCACCCGGGTTAGCTCAGGGTCTGGGGAGAAGTGATCCCCACCACATGTGGACATAGTTTGAATGGATTAATGTGGCATAAATGGGGATTAGCTCATTTCTACCCCTGGGAGAATTTCTGGGTATGAATCTGGGATTGCGGGGAGAAGTGGGTTCACATCCTTACCTGCATTCAGGGTGAGCTCTAGGAAATGGGTCTGCAAGTAAGGGAAAGAGGGGAAGATCTAGCCCCCGCCCCAGGGTTAGTCACACTCAGCGAAGAGGGGGAAGCAGGTCGTTTGGAAGAGGGGAAAATGTAGTGAGAGGTCCTCGATAAATCTTTGGTAATAGGAGAGAAACACCCCTTCAGCAGGTTTAGGGGAATTGGAGTGTTTTTAAATCTCCGGTGTAAGGGACTAGAGGTCGGAGATGGGGTTTATTCCTTAGCGAGAAGTCATTGAGGGGTGGGAGGGAGGACTTCTGTGGGAAGGTAGGAAAGATTATTAAAGGGAAGGATTTGGATAGCAGGGAAAGGAAAATTCCCAGGGTTGGAGTGCAGGGAACTGTTTTGGGGGTGAAATCTCTGGGATGACTTTGGAGGTCAGCATACCCCCAACAAAGATTTGGGAGGGAGCATGAAGAAGTTCCCATCTCTGTGGGGTTAATTTTTACAGGCTCATTCTAGGGATTTTGGGGAAAGAGGTGATCTAAGGATAATTGTACAGAGCTGTTTTGCTACATGTCCTCTAGGGCAACTCTGTGCGTGGAAAGGGGAGACTTGAGAAGTGAGGCTGAAGGCTGAGAGGCATGGATGAGAGGGGATAGGATGAAATCCCCAAGTTGAGTGTGGAAGTAACAGGCATCCAGATGACAGACCATATTTGGGAAGGAAATTTGGAGGAATAGGGGTGGCTGATAGGGCAAACAAATGGGTTAATTTGACCCCTTTTCAGATATTTTTTTCCAGGAGAAGAGGCTAGATATGTGGGATAAACCAACAATGAGACATTTTATATGATGGGGCACAGGGGAATCAAATGGCTTGTTGCTGATGGGGTTAATTTTATCCCTGCACTGAAATCCTGGAGATAAGACCTCAAATGGGTTTTAGAGGATTTTATTTTTGTTGGGGTGGGTGGGGGGTAGAAGGCAGCAAGGGCTGGTGAGATAGAGGGAAAGTATTTTGTGGATGATATATGGGTGACTGAGGGGTTAACTTTGCTGCTAAATTAAATTTCTGAAAAAGTGGCTGAAGTTAAGATGGAGGCAGCACGTTTGGGGGGGAAGAGGGGCTTGATGTTTCTTTTTAGCGCAAGAATCTTGAGGTAAAATGGAGATAGCGCAGCAAAGTTTTTTGAGGAGGGTGGCACGGAGGAATTGTGTGGGAAGGTTCTCTGGAATCGCTACCTAGGAAATAAGCTGGTGAAATCATGCAGTTCAACAGAAAACACATTTCTGTTCTGTCGTCTTTCAATGTCATTTGCACTTATTTAAGACAAATTCCCTCTCAATGATTGTGGATATTTTTGCAGCCACGTCTAGGGTGTGTGGGTGGGAATGTGCTAGGAAGAAGAATCAGTTCACAAACCTTTCTGCCTCCTTCCGCCAGCCGTTATCCTCAAATGTTGATCACATCTGCAAAAGCAGCTTGGTGCAGATGCTCCTTTGGCAAGTTGGGGGTCTCTCATCATGCAGCCATGCAAAATAAGCGGTTATGTATTAACCACTGTGCAAATCTGCACTGGCAAAAACAAACCCATAACACGTTTGAGTGAACAGTGTGTGTGTGTGTGGGGGGGAACAGGATGCTGTTAGAAGCTCTGATCGTGCATGGAAGAGGTAGGGGTGTGTGTGTGTGTGTGTGTGGCTTCTATGAAGAAAAGAGGCTTAAATTGCCCAGATTTAGCAGTGACTTTTCACTGCAGAGGTGGATTTCAGTGCTGGGAATGTGCAGGTCTGGGGCTGCTGACACAGGGTCTGAGAAGGGGCTCTCCAGACCAAGTCACGTTAACTGAAATAAGAGAGCTCGCTATGATCCTGACTATTACCTGTTTCACATTCAGATCTTGCTAAACAGTGCAGTGGAGTGAAGCTGGATCTCAGTGTCTGACTTAAGAAAGCAGAGATAGCTACGATGGAAGGAATTTATGGACTAACCATTGTGACTATTTCGAGAGTGTTTTTACGCTTCTGCCATGGCTGTTGCGACTGTCATGAAAATTAATCTTGAAAGCAGTGATGGGACTAATACTGGAAAGCACTATTTTAGCAGTATTTGCCTGCAGCTAAATTGTTTCATGCTGGTAAGAAGTTTATGTTAAGGGATGAAGGGGGACGACTTAAACAATGTGTGATCAGAGTGTGATGCACTGGGCTTAGCTTCCTTCATGAGAATGGATATGAACTGTTCAAATACAGTATGTACAGTAAGATCAAAAATATATGTTGTGCAGAAACTATCTGTTGCCCTGCAGCTGGAAACAGTCATGAAGGATAGTGGAAGTAGGAGTGAATTGTACAGAGATCCTGTTTTGAATTTCCCAGGGCTCCTTCTTGATGAATGTCACCTAATTTGTATTTAATATGTGGGGATCAAATATGGTTTGTCATCCTATAAGAACTTCCTTTCCTAAACACTGATGAGACTTGCAAATAAAAGGATTTATAGCTAAAATTCCTACAGCAGGCATACAAGCTTCTATTAGAATGAATACGTTGATTTTTTTGGGGGGCGGGCATTAGAGCATTAATATCTCCATTATGTCTTGGAATTGTGTAGGCAGTATCTAGCAGTTCCAGTACAAATGAGTTAAAAATGAGGCCTTTTTTTGAGTTTTGTCCCTTATTTGTTGTTTTTGTATATGCACAATCACATATAGAATTTAGGCTTTGCCAAGTGTGTTAGAGAGGTTAATGAAAGCGTTGATGGGAGATGGATTAATTTGTATTTCCAGAGTCACTCAGTTTGCTTATTGCTAATGGTTTTTATTGTCTCAATCATTGCATGAGCAATATGGTTTTAAGCTTGTATCATTACAAATGTACTCATGTACCTATTTCTACCTCATTTTAACAGTCTACAATTTTTACTTTTCATCTTAATTTCTTAGGTAATCTTGAAGACTAGAACATTTCAGCCAAACTGTCAAAGTAAAGGATGCCAGTCGTGCATATTATGCTCTTTTGTGCTTCAGCACTACAAAACTGCAGAAGGGATGTTCATTGAGGAAGAATGTTGCAGTGCTGTGGTGTTACTTGAAATAGACTGGATGCAGGGTTGCCTTTTAAGTTTGCCAGGGTTGTTGCTTCCACTGAAGTCATTCATCTGTGTAAATTAAGGAATAGACATTTTGACTTGAAAGATTTAGCATCTTGGCTAATTAGCTGTATTAAAAGTGCTCAACAATATTATTTTTGTATCTGTACCTCTTTCTAATCACTGTTGCAAGTAGGTTAGTGGGTCATGATTGCGTTCCTTAAAATATACAAGGTTTAGTGTGTAAACTGTGAAACTTCATGTAGCTCCATACTATTAGGTTAGATCTAGGAATATACCACTAAAATCCAGTGGAATAAGTGTAACCTGAGATGGACAGGTCTAAACTGAAAGCTGATCAGTTGAAAATCCTATTCTATTGTATCTCTCAGAAATTCTCAGGAATGTTACCTTACATGTAATGCATTCAAATAAGTTTTTAAAACAAGAACAGTAAATGTACATGTTATGAAGAAAACCGGGCTCTAAGAAAACCTTGTGGTCCTCTTTCTCTTGACATTAAAAACTTATACTCCACATGTGTTATGTAATCCTACAATCGAGGTAAAGACTTAACTATTTTCTTCACTAGTTGATATACCAAATGTAAACTTCCATGTTTTGCGGAAGGTTGTGTGGAATATGGAAAGATAAATATTATTTGGATAGGTTGTCAAACAAATCTATCAAGGAGCTAAGTTTGTCTTTCAACAGTTGATTTAAATGGAATATTTGCTGTTAATGTGAGCATGATAAATGAGGATTGTTTTTTAGTTCTAGAGCACAATTCTCTAATGTAATAACGCGACTTAAACACTCGCTATATTCAAGATACATGGGCTGAGAAGTGTTTCTAAATTATGTCAGCAACTCCTGGACTTTTAGAACGTGTCTGGGTTGCTTAAGATGGGAAGGTATCTATCAAACAACCGAGTAGCTGGAAGTACCCATCCATGAATCTTGTCAGACTCTTCTGTCTTGGGTACTTCGATTTCTAGACACTTTCTGCACATTTGCTGTCTCTTCTGGCAGACTTACATATTTTGCTACTTTTCTGGTTAGTTTGTCTGGCAGCTGAGTTCTTCCTCTTTAGGATAAGCTGTGAAACCCTGGCTGTAGCATAGAGTTCTGTCAGGCTCTGAAAATACCTGGCAGCGGGAACAAGCACTGGGGTAAATGACAATGCTGTGACAAGCCAAGTTGCACACACAACCAAATATTGAGAGGAATTTCTCTGCTTCCATTTACCTGAAATTGCAAAGGACCTCTGTGTGAGATGGCTCTATAGAAGAGAATTCTGAACACCTCCCTCTAATCCAGCCCAGGATGGAATCTGTCTGCAGACATTCACATTGATTAAACAGCACAAAAGGCATTGATCCTAGAATAGAGGGCATCTAGGTTTAAAAAGGGAACTAATCACCTGAGCAAAAGGAGACTCTGCATTGGCTGTTAACTGGTAGTGAGGCTTACTGCCTTGTTGTGGGTTACCCACTAGAGGGGGGTCAAATCACAGATGTTGAAGCAGATCTTATGACATTCTAGCCTTTAGAGAGAGGTTTTCCCTAACCTTTTCAAAGGATGGACTTCACCTTTGCAGTGTGTTCTGGACTACCTCCCCTCCCGCACAATCATATAACATCTCTTTGGCAGTAATGTAATTTGCATATGTGGAAAAACACTGGGGTGTGTGGGTGGTGGGGGGAAGGCAAGAGACCTTGTTCAAAAGAAGTGATGGTTGTTGCTGTTGTCTTGAACCTATCATAAAGAAAAGACCAGAAATTAAAACGGAAGCATAGAGTATTGTACTGGACAAGATGGTGGAGGTATAGCATGGAGAAATCTGAATCCCTCAAATACCGTATTTCCCCTCTTTTTAAATGCTTGCTTTGTTTCCCTTGAATCCTGACTTGATTTTTAGCAGCCACTGTCTTGAGAAGTGGTCTAGGTAGAAACTAAAGCTTTATACTATCTGAAAGCTTTCAGCTGGTGTAAAGTATTTATCTAACCAGCGACTCATGAGAGAGAGAGAAGCAAAGATCGTGCTTGAATTAAAGGGGAAGGCGAGAGAAAGGAGCTTGTGGAGAATAGTGACTTTTTTTATGACCCACTGTCTAGTAATCTTCCATGAATAGAAAAGTTTTCAAGGCCAGTACTGATATTTTTTCAAGATGAACAAACTTTTTCAAGCATTGGAGCAAGGAATAGAAATGGAGGAGGGGGAAAATCGGATTTCTGGCCTTCCTAGCCTGTTAAAATGGACTGAAGATTTTGGTTCCTTGTGAAGGTGGAATTGATAAATCTGAAATTCCCCTTTATTGCATATTCTTTGATGAATCCACTGAAATTTACAGTCAGTTCAATAGCCATCAGCCAAGGTCACCAGAAGGTGTTTGTACAAGAAGTCTTGGAAGACAGATGGTTACGCTAAAGTGCTGCTCGTTATTAACAAAATTTTCTGAGGTGGAAGCAGTTTGGGAAACAAATAGTTTCCCTAGTTACCCTAGAACAAATAGTTCCAGAAGCAGTAAAAGAAAAAAGGCTTGTTCTCTTCAAATAAAATGTACACAAAGGGGAACAAGGCATTCATATGCACAAATGAATAGTTTTCAGATAGAGTTTTAGAAGAAGAAGAAAGGTGTTATTGAGGCGGAAGACCTACACAGGAATCCAAAATGGAGCCTCTTAATAAAATTAGTGTGGCTAACACCTGTGCATTGAGCACTACATTTACAACCTGCATATACTTGAACTGATCAAGTGTGTGTGTGTATGTATACGCTGATGCTAGTTGTTTTAGTAGCCATATGTGTATATGATTGTTGGTATTACATAGTGCCATGGGGCCCTAAATGAGATCGGAACACCAAGATCGGTACATACGTATTGTAAAAGACATATTCTGCTCAAACCGTTTACATGCTAGACAGAGAAGGCAGAAAGGATGTATTAGTAGCTTCTTCCTCCTTTTTAACAGAGTGGGGAATGAGGTACAAAAAGATTGAGGGCCAGATTTTGAACCCATTACTGAAGTCAGTGTGAGTTAGTGCTCACCAGTGGAAGTAAATATTCAAGTCATACAAAAAGGGTCTGGTAGCTGGGTGTCAAACCTGAGTTCCAGCCTAGTCCCTGAACCATAAAACTTTCCTTCCTCTGTAATTGTGTTCACATACATTCTATGTTAGGGTTGGTGGCTCAAATCCTAGTCTGAGGATTTAGATACTTTACAGATTCGTCACCTGTCAGCATTTAGGTTGTCATTTCTATTCTCTGAGTATGTTTTCCAGACCTGAATAAGAGCTCTGTGTAAGCTCAAAATCTTGTCTCATCAACAGAAGTTGGTCCAATAAAGAGTATTGCCTTACCCACCTTCTATCGCTGTTCAATGCAGTCTGATAACAATCATGTATGATGAGATTCCAGGATGGGGAGGTAGAATGCTGAACTGACTTTGACTTTCACGTGTCATATGCAAATTTGCCTCTTTGACTTTCATTTCCAGTCAGTGTTTTCTCATGGCCACTATTTGAATATTAGCTTTTGTAGGGGTTCTCTTTCCTGGAGGTTGGCTTGGTTGTAGAGCTTCTGGGACTGGGTTCATTGAATACCTAGGATTTTTCTCTGGGGTTAGATGGAGCACAGGTGTAGATTATGAGTTTCAACATGGCTTCTCTCTTTCTCTACTCTGTCTAGGAATTTGTATAGATCTCAGTGCGGTAGTACTGTATCTGAATGCTTCACAATCATTAATGGATTTTACACTCCCACCGCCTCTGTGCGTAGGGTATTATCCCCTGTTAGTGCTGGGGAATTGAGACATTGCGTAGATTTAAGTCTGTTGCCCAAATATGTGGCTGTCGGGAATTAAAGCTACATCTCCTGAATCGAAGTCTAGTGCCCCATCCACTAAAAATATCCTTCTTGCCACTCTACAAGTTTCTTCTCTCAGACCATTTCTGTACTGGTGAAATTTACCATAAAAATTCCTACCAGTTCATCAGAACTAGTATTAAAACCATGAGGAGCTGCAGGGTAGACAAGGACCCTGAAATTAGCGTTACCACCCTTTTAGGTAAACCTGCTGAAGAGGAAGTCTAATCAAAATGCTGGTGAAAACAGGGCTGCCTGCCAGCATCTTGTCTAGGCAGCAGCTCCTACCAATGCAGCTGACCAGGTTCAGGAGCTAGTGGGAATTTGTCAGTTTTTTCCCCATAGTGCAATAGTGGGGTCAACTTTAGAAGAGTTGGCCTGTTTGCCCTTCCACCTGAATGATGAAAGGTGGAGTATATAGCTATCTAAAGCCAAATAATTTAGTGGTCTTCTCTGGAGTTAAAGGGGAGGGAGTTCTTGGGCTAGCTAGAGGTGGGAAGTTGAAATTTCCTGCCATGTGTGGGACAGAGAAAAAGACCGAGGCTGAGCTATTTTATACCTTTCAAAACCATGTGTAAGGTGCTCAGAGACAGTGGGAACGAGTGTGATGTATAATTCTAGGTAAGTTTCAGAGTAGCAGCCGTTTTAGTCTGTATCCGCAAAAAGAAAAGGAGTACTTGTGGCACCTTAGAAGCTCTTGAGGACAGGGAGTCTGTATGTATGTATGTATAGCGGTTAGCATTGGGAGTCCCCCGTCCTAAGTGATACACATTAGTGAATCCTGTGTGCATCTCAAAAAAGATTTGGAAGTGACAAATGCCCTAAATCAGCAGTTCTCAATCAGGGGTCTTGGGCCCCTGGGGGCCTGCCAAGCAGGGCCAGCATTAGACTCGCTGGGGCCCAGGGTAGAAAGCCGAAGCCCCACTGCCTGGGGCTGAAGCCCAGGGCCCTGAGCCTCGCCTCCTTGGGACTGAAGCCGAAGCCTGAGCAATGTAGCTTTGGTGGAGTCCCTGTGGCATGGGGCCCCAGGTAGTTGTCCTGGTTGCTACCCCTTGACACTAGCCTTGTTTTTTATATGCAGAAAACCAGTTACTGTGGCATAGGTGGGCCATGGAGTTTTTATAGGGGGGTGGCTCGGAAAGAAAAAGGTTGAGAACGCCTGTCCTAAATGAATTTATAGAATTACATTGTATGGGAAAACTTGTACCCTTTGGCTCTCTCCGGTTCTTCCATGCTGGTAGGAAGTAGAGGAATGTTTTAACCGTTTTCCAGCTGGTTCCCCATTGCATCTATGAAGAAACTTGTGGTGGTGCTGGAAATGCATTTTGCTTGACATACCACACTCATATGGCAGCAGTAAAACATCTCAGGAACGATCTGAGATTGGGATTGGAATTTATCCCAGTTATGTCAGAGCCAGGAAAAAGAGCAACAGAGGCTGATACTGTTGAAGTAAAACGTGTTGTAAGCAGAAGGCATTTAAAAAATATGAACAATCTGGCACAAAATGAGGAGTGGGAGGTGTTCCAAAAATAAGGAGAAAGTAGATTAAAAACATGACTAAAAAACCCCCTGAATCTTGAATGCCAGAGAATATTTCAGTTAGTTTTGCCAATATTTACAACAGAATTGTAAGCGTCCACTAAAAATACTAAGAGTCTGAGATACGGAAACAAGAGATTAAGGCAACTGGCAGGATGGAGGAGCATATTTCCAGGGAGGAATTTGGTTGTACTCAGAGAACAATGGCTTATGGCATCATTAAAGGAAGGAAATGTAGACTGTTGGTTAGAGCACAGGGTTGGGAGTTAGGAATTCTGTGCTCTTTCCCAGCTCTACCACTGACTTGCTGTGTGACCTTGGGCAAGCAAATTATTTTCTGATTCGTGCTCTATACTTTTAATAAAATTAGATATTTTTATATTCCTTTGCAAGAGGATTTTATCTGGTGTTTGTGGAGCAGAAATTGGACCTGATCTTCCCTTTTCCTTACTAACGTAAATAAATAATTCCAGAGATCAAAGGTCAGACTTTTAAATTTAGGCATGCCCAAAATTATGACCATGTATTTGCATGTACCTAATTTATACACACACACCTGATTTGCATGCATAAGTAAAGTGCACATATAGATGTGTGCCTAAATTTGAATCTGGCCCATCCTCTGCATACCTCACCCCGTGGAGAAAAAAAATTGTTTTATAACCAGCTCTATTTTAAGGAGTATTTATGAAATCAGCAGGGAATAGGAGAGAAAAGAGAGACCTTCACTCAAACCAAAAGTTAATGAACTTCCTGGATTTGTATAAAAGCATTAAGCAGCACGAAGCTCTGTATCGTAGCTCTGCAGTAATTTGAGGCCCTTTATGGTTTGAATGGAGGGATAAAATGGAACCTGCAATTACACTAATTCTTTCTAATTGAATATTTTGATTTTATTCTTTCCCTTTTAAACGACACCTGTGTAACTAACATTCATAAAGCTACAGAAATATTTGTTTCCTCTTTTTGGTGGGCAGTGTAAAATATACTTTTTATTGAACATGCAGTTCATTTCCTTATTGCTGGAAGTGCTTCCCTAGTACAGCTGCTCTGGAAAGTGGTGGACAATGAACAGTTCTCTGCTCATTTTAACTGCTTCCATTATCACTGGGCTGTATTAGTTACCATCTGGTGTAGAGGGGAATGCTGTGCTGCAGACTGAATGCTTTGAGTCCCTGCGTGTCACTTGACATGATGTTGTCGGGTATCTTTTTAATTAATTTATTGTCCATGTAGGGCTTGTCATAAAGAGCTACAGCTATATATTTATCCCCATGCCATGATCCGTGCAGGCAGACAAGATCACTGACTTCTGCCACGTAAACTTAGTGTGGGGATGGGGATAACAAAAGAACATTCTAAATCTTGCTTGAACAGAGCTTGGTAAAGGTGAGGAGTTATAGAGTAGGAACTACTTTCTCCCAAGGTCTGTTGTAAATTCATTTAATTCACATCTTTAACTTTTTGGAAGCAAAAGTTTTGCTATAATTGGCAGTCGGACAGGCACCCGTGAAAAAGTTTAAGGGCTAGATCCTCAGCTGATGTAAATTGACATAGGTCAGTTAAAGTCAATAGAGGTATGCCAGTTTACACCCACTAAGGATTTGGGCCAGAATGTTTCTGTAGATAGGCAGTTTATTATTAGAATGGTGAAAGGAGAAGGGTAGGGAATGGGATGAGAGGGTAAGCTTAATTTCTAATTGTATTATTGGATATTTATTACTGGGTTTTGGAAATAACCATTTTCAGTAACATAAAATGACAGCTTTTAAAATGTAAGTTCATATTTTCAGCTCAAGCATCAAATAGAAAAATTCAGACAAATTAACATAGTAATTGCGTTGTATATTCTCTGTATTGAATCTCTGATTTAAAGAGAATTTTGCTGATATTTATTTCATACACACACCAGTGTTTGGATGCTGTCAGTTTTACACTTGTGCGGTAACTGTCTTCCAGTCCAGTGGTTCTCAGCCTGTGGTCTGTAGGCCCATGGGCCTCTGCAGACTGCGTTTAAGCTATCTAATGGGCTCCGCACCTCCACTTGAAATTTTTTAGGGGTTCACAAATGCAAAAAGGTTGAGAACCATTGGACTTTTGAGTCAATAAACTGCTTATCTCGTACAGTTGTCTTTTCATCTAGTGTTGGTGGTGTGTGACTGCTGATTGAAGACACAACACTGTAATTCATTTATTAATAATTATAAATGGAAATAATTTGGAGCAGTACAAAGCACTGGCAACAGAAATTGATCCATCCTTTTCCCAGGGGAACCTTACAACTACAAGTCATATTCTAAGCAAGGATGTGAACTTGCTTCACTTGCAGTGTAAAGTCACTAGCATGTTGTCATGCTAGTGGACTAACTTCAGTCACCATCAAGCAATTGTTCTAATATTTCTTTTCCTGGTGTTTCCTGTATTGAGGGGAACAATTCTTCCTTCCTTCATTTTTTAGAAAACAACCAAGAGTGAGTTTGAGAGGAAAGAAGCATTTGTTAGGGGCTTATTTCTTCACCCACTTACTTCCCTGGTCCTTCTCACATGAACAGAGAGCAACAATACCCGAAGTCCAAAAGTGCAAACAATTTGATGTTTATTGGGGTGAACTTCCAGCAAGCATGATTCCAGTTTCCTTCCTTAGTGTCCCCCTTCCCAGCTCTGACACCACAGAGCCTTACCTGTATCCCTGTTCCCATTTTTCACCCTTAGCAAAACATGATTCCAATCCCCCCCCCCACTTCCTGATTCACTGCAGAGTATATAGTAAAACTTGAGTTCTGCTTAGCTATACCGTAACCAGTCATTTTCCTGAAATTTAACTTACCAATCCTAACATATTGTAACATGATTATTTAACCAATTGTATCCTACCACCTTAATTAGTTTGCACCCAGCAAAATTAATTATACAGCAGACAGAAACAATCTCAGAACCAGACTGCATCCGATGAAGTGAGCTGTAGCTCACGAAAGCTTATGCTCTAATAAATTTGTTAGTCTCTAAGGTGCCACAAGTACTCCTTTTCTTTTTGCGAATACAGACTAACACGGCTGCTACTCTGAAACCAGAGATTATACAGACAAACAATAGGGAAATGGGGACTACAGTGATAGAACAACACAGAAATGAGGATTTCATATCCCAGCTATTGATAAGTGAGTTCTTGCCAGACAGGATGCTATCAAACTAAGTTTCCTTTTACGTTTTCTAGGCCCTTCCCTTTCTCTGGAGGCGATGGGCATTATCAGGACAGGATTGTATCCTAGCGGCCCAATAGCACCTGATTTCAATGGGACTAGGTTGGAACGTGAGGAGGTGACCGGTCGCTTCCCTGCTTAGGGCTGCCCCTGCTGCTTAGCCAAAGGCCTTAGCCTAAGCACAGGGCCCCAGACTGTCACAGTGAGAGAAGGCCCTTACGCCGGCAGACAGTGATTTTGATTCTTTCTTTTATACCTCTATAACTAGCTAAGTGATAAGAATACACCTAAATTCTTAGAGTTATAGGACTTTACAGACAGGCCTGAATATCTATATCCTAACAGCATTAGTATACTTACTGCTTTGGAAGAGTGTTTACTGATCATGTGTATTAGATCAATAGATATTAGGATCAGTTTTTTGTTTTGGCTTTGATTCTGTATCGCATCTGCAAATGCCTTTTATTGAAAAAGGACACAATAGATTACTTATACCATTGTTTTCTGGGAAGGACTTTTTTTTTTCTTGGCAACTCAATCTTATTTCAGTCTGTTCTTGACACTCAAGTAGGGTAGTAATGTGAATGCATATTTTTGATGCCATGAGAAGTATTTTGGTCTCTTTGCCCAGAAAAATCAAATGTATTCTCCTCACAAACTGAAATCTTTGACTCTCAGTCTAGTCTTGTCACTCTCCTTCCATTCAAGACACTCCCTTAATAAATCATCCCTTGAGGAATTTCATGCTGAGGTTACCCACCTATTAAGAAAAAAGAAAAGGAGTACTTGTGGCACCTTAGAGACTAACAACTTTATTTGGGCATAAGCTTTTGTGAGAGTGAGCTGTAGCTCACGAAAGCTTGTGCTCAAATAAATTTGTTAGTCTCTAAGGTGCCACAAGTACTCCTTTTCTTTTTGCGAATACAGACTAACACAGCTGCTACTCTGAAACCTGTCACCTATTAAGACATGCCAGAGAAAAGTCCTAGTGCCAGATACTCAGCTGGTGTAACTCTATTTTGTTTACATCAGCTGAGGATGTGACCCCAAGATAGCTGCAGCACACTTTCAGACTCTTGTGAGGAAAAGATTTTCCACCCCAGTTTTGGATTAATTTTCCATAGTTTTAAGAACAGTGTGTGTGTGTTGTCTGTTGACATATGCTTGCAAATGTGGTTTATTGCAATCTGTCATCTTTGCTTAGTGCTGACCAAATTGATGTGTAGCCTTGCATTCCCCTCCTTAGCTTATTCTTTAAAAAAAAAATCAAATCTTTGGATCAGAATTTATTTCTTACGACTAGTGTGTGTCAAAATTGCACTAGTATTGACCATTAGTCCCTTTGTTGGCTGAACTATGTGAACTTTGTGTGTACGGGGGGTTAAGGTCAGTGTGTGTGTTCAAGAAAAATACACCTTTCTGTATATCCTTCCCTCGCCCATAAAGCCCTTCTCTTGGCACAATCATGCCTGAGCTTCTGCACAGTGTGCTACTTTTCTGGTCATGCTGGTGGAAAATTGCTGCTGTTCACCTCGATGTCATAACACTAGATTTTTTTTCGTCCTCTACAGAAGACAACTGAGAAGGACTGAAGGAAGGGAAAGGATAGCAGTGGAAAGAGAATGGAACACGGGAGCAGAGAGAAACTGACAAGTGCTGTTAGGAAATAAACTTGATTCATAACTTTGTTTTGACATAAAATTCCAGATGGCAATATTTTTTTTAACCTCAGCTATCTGTGAATTTTTTTTTAGCTACATGTTAATTAGAGATGGACTTGAGCCACAAAGTTTAGATCCAGATTTGAACTTCCCTGAAGTCCGAGGGGGAATTGGATCCGTTTTTCTGGCTAGGTCCATCTTCATTTGAAATTCAGGTACATTATCAAGGTAAAAGTGAATCCCCAAGCACATCCACCCCGCTGATCACACGTAGAAGGAGGTAGCGCACTTGCTGGTGCTCTGATGCTGTGACAATGAGTGATTATACTGCACATAATAAATCATCGGTGTGTTATGCTTGCAACAGGATACCACAATTGCCAAAAGATGATCCTCTTGATTTGTAGGTACTGTTCAATATCGGCTCTGTTCCCAGCCTCATTAGATTAGGTCTTTGAACCCATAGTCTTTTTACTTTTAAATCATGCTGTTTAGGTCTTGAATAATAAAACATTAAAGTAAAAACTATACTATGGAAACCAAAAAAAAAATAAATAAAAAAATTCAGGATTCTCTGTGGGATTTCAGGGAGATTAGGTAAATTTGTTCTGTATTTAATTTCTTATTTGATCACAGTGTCAGTATGAGACCACTTCATTTTGCTACTTTTTAACAGTATAAAAGAATAAGTTAGTGTTTGAAATATTAAAAAAACAACTGATACCTGATAGTAGCTGATATGCTCCTCCTTTTACAGTTATTGATTCCATTCAAAAGGCTCCAGGTAATAATATCACATCATATATTTTGTATGTCAGGAGTTTAAAACTATCAGCTATTTCAGATTAAAAGTAATCATAGATTTGCAATTTAATTATCAGCTAACAGGCCAATGGGAGCTGTGGGGGCGGCACATGGGGTGGCGGCAGCATGCAGAGCGGAGCCCCCTGGCTGCCCCTGCATGTAAGAGCCGGAGTGGGGCCATGCCACCGCTTCTGGGAGTGGCATGGAGCTGCCCCCAACCCTGCTCCATGGCTAGAGCAGTGGAGTGGGACAAGCCTCAGACCCCACTCCCCAGTGGGAGCTCGAGGGGTGGCTTAAAACACCTGGTGGGCTGGATCTGGTCCCCGGGCCTTAGTTTGCCCACCCCTGGCCTAAGGGGTTCCAGATTTCATTTGTGAACCATTTGTGAAACTGATCTGTCTTATCAATTTCAGTTAACTTCTGCTTGGGAAAGTTACAGGCTGCAGCAGAGACACTGGAGCTGTCTGCAGATTCAGGGACTCAACACTTCAGCTGGTTCACATTCAGTAAGCTTTCTTTGCAAGCCTGAGAAATATATGTAAATGATAGTTTACGGTCTGCAGGATCTGCTGTTTTAGATTTCCTCTTGTTAGCTAAAATTTCCAATGGAATGTGGATGCAAGTCCAAGTAAAACTGGGGGTGGGGGTGGGTATATGTGTACTGGAAAGCAGGGTTTTTTTCTTGCTGGAATATTTTATTTTGGGACTAACAATTGAAGAGAGACACACTGAAAATTCACTAGCTGGTTGTGCTTTTGCTGAGTCTTAAATAAAAATGACACATCTTAACAGGAAATTGAACAGACTAACTAACTAACCCCATTAGGAGCAAGACAGTGACTAGTGATGATCATTCTTATTCAGATCACAGTGCTAAGTTCCTGCGTACTGTGTTACTGAGTTGTTGTTTATTAGGGGGTTACATTTCTTCTATAGAGATATTTACTATTACTTAATAAAGAATTAAAATGCACATGTCTGAGTTAATATTTTTTGCCTGGAACTGACCCTCGTGATCAACAAAAAGATTTTTTTGTCTTGGTAATACTCTCCTTTGGTGATTGTATTAATTGGACGTGTGAATTAATTGAAGACTAAACTTCATTAGTCTGCCATTGTCATTGCATTTATATTCTTTCTGTCCTAGGTCCTTAGTGAAAACATCTGTTAGTCACTCAAAATAGAACTCTGCATTCTGAGGAGCATTTTTGTTGTCGTAAAACTGTGGATTATATCAATTAGATTTAAACAGCAGTCACCTTTAAAGAAATTTATTTTCCTCCCAGTCACTTTCATTTTAAAGATGCAACATTTCAATAAGATTCTAAGTTTGTATCAACGGTAACTATAAGCCTGTATTTTTGTTTGCACAGCAGCTACCGTGCTGCAGCATCCTGCAAGAATCCAAAGATTCTCTTCTTTTAGCATCACCAATTTTTTGTTTTGTTTTCTTTCATCATTACCTTCTGTGGAAGTCTCTGCATATTCTTGTCTTGGGATGGGAGATATTTTTAGCTTTCTTCAGAAGTGCTCTTGGGATAGGTCAAAGTGGTTTTTTTTGTTTGAACTCTCATCTGTCCCCAAACCTGGAGTTTTCAAATGTCCAGTGCAGTGTATTGCCATATTCATTATTTTCTTTGATTGAATTTCTCCTATTTTTGGCTGCTTGTGCTTGTAGTGTTCATAGGACTAAATAGTGGAAAAACTGGCAAATGGTAAAGTTGCCCCATTATTTTGCTTAGGACAGAACTTTCATTTGTACCAAATAATAATAGATTCAGTGTTGGTTTTGTCAGAGAAATTTGCAAATTCAACTTCCTTGTCGTCCCAGCCTGGTCTGTCCCATTCTCTGGATGGACATTAGTCTGTTGTGGTTCATAACTTTGCTAGACCCTAGAAATCATGGTCTTAATAAAGATACTGGATTTATTGCTTGTCACCACAAATTGTAACGTACTAGCCCCCATTTTTGTCCTTTGACTACAGAGATGTTAAAGGGGCATTTCACCTTGAGTGGTCCTGTGCTAACTGCTTATGTTAAATTATCTGTTCAATCTTGTATTTAGCTCTGACACTCTTAGGCCAGGTCTGCACTACAAAATTATGTCAACCTAACTTACTTCTGCATACAGCCACCGCAGTTATTAAATCGCTTGTGTGTGTGCACACATGGTTCCTTGTGTTAGTGGAGCGCGTCCTCATCAGGAGTTCTTGTATCGATTGATTTATCAGTGTGGGGCATTGTGGGATGGCTTCTGAAGGCCAATAACAATCGACATAAGCAATACAGTGTCTGAACTGACACTGCGTCAACCTAATTACATCAACTGTGACTCTATGCCACTTGGGGAGGTGGTGTTACTAAATCGGCATAGAGAGGCACTTTTGTTGGCAGGAGACAAATGTAAGTGAAGATGCCTCCACAGCTAAGTTGGGGGGAGGGATAGCTCAGTGGTTTGAGCATTGGCCTGCTAAACCCAGGGTTGTGAGTTCAATCCTTGAGGGGGCCATTTAGGGATCTGGGGCAAAAATTGGGGATTGTCTCTGCTTTGAGTAGGGGGTTGGACTAGATGACCTCCTGAAGTCCTTTCCAACTCTGATATTCTATGATTCTTAGTTGACACAAGGCAGCTTACATTGACCTAACCTTGTAGTGTAGACCAGTGGTTCTCAACCAGGTATCCGGGGCCCACTGCGCGGCCGCGAGCAGGCTTCAGGGGGTCCACCAAGCAGGGCCGTCTTGCTGGGGCAGAGGACAGGAAGCCGAAGCCCCACTGCATGGGGCTGAAGCCCAGGGCTCCACACCCTGCCACCCGGGGCTGGGGCTGAAGCTGAAGTCTGAGCAACTTAGCTTCACAGGGCCCTCTGTGGCTTGGAGCCTGGGCATTTGCCCTGCTTGTTACCCCTTAATGCCGGCCCTGGCTTTTATATGCAGAAAACAGTTGTGGCACAGATAGGTTGTGGAATTTTTATAGCATGTGGTGGGGGCTCGGAAAGAAAAAGGTTGAGAACCGCTGTTGTAGACCAGGCCTTAGTACCTTTCCCAGACCTGAAGAAGAGCTCTGTGTAGCTTGAAAGCTTGTCTCTCACATCAACAGAAGTTGCTCCGATAAAAGATATTGATTGCCTCACCCACCTTGTCTCTGTTGTGATTGGGTCGAATGTGTGTCCAAGCTGTTGGGTAGTAACAGATCACTGCTCTTAGCACCTCTGTCTCTCAAGCACAGTCTTGGGGCAGTCCCATGTCTGACACCGTTCTTGGGCAGTGGGACTTTGAAGTTTGGCCTCCTAGAGCCCAGAACTAGTGCTGCAAACCTCCGTAGTCCCCAGTTGTTTAGACACATTCCCCTCCAGAGTCCCCCCGGCTGTGGGAGCTCTGGTTTCCAAGTTACATGCTTCAGGCGTAACATGGCAGTAAAACAAGGTACAGTGGCTTAGCAAAGGAAATTCTTAAGCAAAGAGACTTTTCTCGTAACAGCATTAGAATATTGCAGATCTTTGGAAAACAAACTCCTGAATGTGATCCCCTGGTCCAAGTCTGTAGGCTAGGCAGCCCTTCCAGCCTTCATTGCCTGGCAGTCTTGCTTCTGGCAGTGGGATGGCTTCCCTTACTTAAAAAAGAACCTCTTTTAAACCCCACTCTGTCTCCAGTTTCCCCATGTGCTGCAAGCTATGGGGAGATCAAGGCTCCAGTCTCTCCTCATAATGCCATGTCTCTAAAACATAAGAATGGCCAGACTGAGTCAGACCAATGGTTCATCTAGCCCAGTATCCTGTCTTCGACAGTGGCCAGTGTCAGATGTTCCAGAAGGAATTAACAGAAAAAGGAAACTATCAAGTGATCCATCACCAGTTGTCCAGTCTGCTTCTGGCAGTCGGAGGTTTAGGGATACACAGATGATGTGGATGCGTCCCTGACAATCTTGGCTAATAGCCATTGATGGAGCTATCCTCCATGAACTTATCTAATTCTTTTTGAAACCCAGTCATACTTCTGGCCTTCACAACATCCCCTGGCAGTGAGTTCCACAGGTTTACTGCGTGTTGTGTAAAGAAGTACTTCCTTATGTTTGTTTTAAACCTGTCTCCTATTAATTTTAGTCGGAACTCTGCCCTGAAATGCCAAGCCACAGGTCAGACCAGGCTGGGAGCAGCGTGAGCTTCATGGGAACTACTTCTGATAAGCCTTACAGAATATGTACATTGTATAGCCTGGAGTAAACACTGGGTCCCACAAAGGTCACTCTACTTTGCTAGAGCAGCACTAAGCCACCTTGAAACTGTTCTAAAGGGGCAATGGAGGATTCCCCTAGTGTTGGAGAATCCTGGGCTAGGCCCCGTTGCCAGTGCAGAAGGCATGTCATGTGCTGGTCAGGGTGGTGGGAGAGAGCAGTGCGGGCCAGAAGGAGTGGAGTTGGAGCAAGATGCACTCTGCTGCTCCCTGGCCAGCAGAGTGTTCTCGAGAGGCCAGTTGTATCTGGCATGAGTTGGTGCAGACCCATTAACTTCAGCACACTCATGGGCAAACATTGTGGCCTTTTCACAACACCTTTAGTGGCTTCCATTGTTGCCTGCACAAAATTGCTCCTCTTGTCAGCTGGGTAGAGAGACATTGAAAGTCAGTGGCCTTCCTGGTGGAAAACTGATTGTTCCAGTAAGAAAGAGTCTTTCAGTGCTGAGGGCTCTCAGCTGCTCTGTCTTCTCAGACAATGTATCCACTAATTGTGTCAAACCTGTTACAAACTGCATGCTCTAGTCTCAAGGAAGGTTGCAATCAGACATGATATTCACAAGACAAAGTGAAAATAATAATTTGACACAGATGTATTTCCCCCAGAACTGTCATGCTTGTGCTCTGGTCACCTTTTTTAGCCCATGCTTCTGAAAATTAGACTAGTTGTATTTCTTCCCATTCAAAACCCTGAGTCAGTGCTGAGAGTGGCTTTCTGGGTTAACAAATGAGGGGAAAAGTGTTTTTCACTATATACCCAACTCTTTCTTTCTCTCATACTCTATAAATAACAAATAACTTGGGAATATCTCTGTCAAATGTTTGTAATTCCACTGTCAGGTAAATTCTGGTGAGGTGGTGCTAAGCACTGCTACCAGGGTGATCCATTTACTAGCACACCTGTATCAGCATTAAAGGAATCTCTTTACTGGCCATAGGTTATTCCCTATATTTACCAGTATCCTGAAGAGAAGCAGATGGTAGTTTGGATGGAGGAACTGGTTTCCAGAATGAAGAGATGGAGATTATCAGGACTCCAGTTGGATGGAATGCTGTTAAGACCAAAACCAGCAGGAGACAACCTGTATACAAATTATTCAGAGACACCACTACAAAATATTAGTTTCAGAAATTAAAGTTTGAGTTAAGATGTTTCTTTTCTTGGTGATTGTTCATTCAGTGTTTCTGTTATCGCTAGGGGAGAAGTCCCAGCTGTTGGAGAGCCCAATGTAACCGGGTCTAGGGCCTTTAACTCTCCATATAGCTTTCATCAGAGATGATGGATGAAAGCGTTTAACTCCTCTAAAAAAGGCTCTAAGGTAACACAACGTGCATCAGCTCATTTCAGAAAGGAAGAATGCTTCCATTGTAACTTTACATGCAACTGCTAATTGATGAAAGATCTGAAGATAAAATAGGAACTTGTATTGAAATTAGAGGAAAGGGAAACCAAAAAAGAAAACCTGTCAAGTTCCCAAAGTGGTGTTGCATCACTGACGAGTTCTCCATGAACTCCATGAGAAACTGGAAAAATATAATATTTAATCAAATGAAAAAAACATGAAACTTACCAGCACAAATATAAAATCTACTCACTCCCCCTTTGTCATGATGTTTATAATGAAAAATCACCTTATTCACCCATTAAAAAAACAAAAACAAACTAAAAAACCTCTTCCTGAACATGTGAACAAGTAGAATTGTAGAAAGCTGCTGTAAATCTAAGGTATTTACCCAGCTTTGTAGAGTAGATGTTATTTCCATTTGTTACGTATCCATACAACTGTATAGACCATTTTAACAGTGCTGATATGCATCAATTGGCAAAGACAGTCATAGTCAGCTTATGATCGAATGTTGTGGTTTCTTCAAGAGTTCTGTAATCTGATAAGATCAGATCACTTTGGGTCAAGCTGGAGTGGTATCTAAATGAGCCTGTTTGCTATCTTCTCCTACTGAACTCTGTTGCTCATCATTTTGTAGTATTGCTGCTCTGATGGAGGCTGGCTATGTCTGTAATCTATAATCCATTTATTAATCAGTGAATTAGAGAAGTGGTTCTTTGCAGTGACTGGACCATTTGAAAAAAGAAAAGGAGTACTTGTGGCACCTTAGAGACTAACAAATTTATTAGAGCATAAGCTTTTGTGAGCTACAGCTCACTTCATCGGATGTATACAGTGGAAAATATAGTGGGGAGATTTTATATACACAGCGAACGTGAAACAATGGGTGTTACCATACAGACTGTAACAAGAGTGATCAGGAAAGATGAGCTATTACTAGCAGGAGAGCTGGTCCTCAAAGACCATGGTCCTCACCATGTCCTCAAAGAACTCCGCTCATTTCAGGGTTCAGTCAAAATTGCCCTTAGTGAGCTTGCTTCTTCACTCTATGGACCTTAACTCCATTACTTTCAGTGCTCAGACTGGAATTAAGGGCTTGTCTACATTACCAGGTGGATCGACGGGCAGCGACCGATCCAGTGGGGGTCCTGTCTACGCTAAAGGGAAAAGTTGATCTAAGCTATGCAATTTGAATTATGTGAATAGTGTAACTCAAACCGACATAGCTTAGATCTACTTACCGCGGGGTCCACACTACGTGACGTTGATGGAAGACGCTCTCCCGTCAACTCCCCTTACTCTTCTTGATCAGGTGGAGTACAGGAGTCGACGGGAGAGCGATTGGCAGTTGATTTCACTAGACCTGCTAAATTGTAACATCCAAAAGCCCCAGTCAGTTTCAGGACCCTGTTGATGAAAGTGCTGTGCGATATGGCCTCTCCCCCAAAGAGCTTGCAGTTTAATTTGAAACAAGACTTGGTGTTCTGGGTCAAGGTGCTCAAAGCACCAAAGGCCTGGCAGAAGTACTCTGAGAAAAACGAGGCTTACACACAGCTGTGAGTTATTGGCTTTACTGAAGGTTAGTGACCCACCCTCAACGGGGACTCCAAGCGTTGCAGTCACGAAGGCGGGGAACCCAGCACACTGGAGCTCTGCCTGGGACGGAGTCCAACAGAGGGGCAGACGGTCAGCGTTAATAAGCACTACACAAAACCAGCTCATGAATATAGAATTAGGTACTTCCCAAAGGGGGGCTTTCCGCTACCTGGCGAAAGGCCATGCAAAGCAGCTGTGTCCTTCAGTACCTATCTATGTCCTACAGTAACCTCTCGGCTTGAGAAAGCGGAAATTCCCTAGCTAGGCCGTAACAAAGTCTTCCTCAGTCCCTTACACTTGGGAAGTAAATAATAAATAATGTATGAAGGAAGGAGGATGTAGCAAACAGTAAGATCACTTGGTTACATAGGTTACTTATTCATAGAACCATGGGCCTCTACACCAACATTCCACACACAGATGGACTACAAGCTGTCAGGAACAGTATCCCCGATACTGTCACGGCTAACCTGCTGGCTGAACTTTGTGACTTTGTCCTCACCCATAACTATTTCACATTTGGTGACAATGTATACCTTCAAATTAGCGGCACTGCGATAGGTACCCGCATGGCCCCACAGTATGCCAACATTTTTATGGCTGACTTAGAACAACGCTTCCTCAGCTCTCGTCCCCTAATGCCCCTACTCTACTTGCGCTACATTGATGACATCTTCATCATCTGGACCCATGGAAAAGAAGCCCTTGAGGAATTCCACCATGATTTCAACAATTCCCATCCCACCATCAACCTCAGCTTGGACCAGTCCACACAAGAGATCCACTTCCTGGACACTACTGTGCTAATAAGCGATGGTCACATAAACACCACCCTATATCGGAAACCTACTGACCGCTATTCCTACCTACATGCCTCTAGCTTTCATCCAGATCATACCACTCGATCCATTGTCTACAGCCAAGCTCTACGATATAACCGCATTTGCTCCAAGCCCTCAGACAGAGACAAACACCTACAAGATCTCTTTCATGCATTCTTACAACTACAATACCCACCTGCTGAAGTGAAGAAACAGATTGACAGAGCCAGAAGAGTACCCAGAAGTCACCTACTACAGGACAGGCCCAACAAAGAAAACAACAGAACGCCACTAGCCATCACCTTCAGCCCCCAACTAAAACCTCTCCAACGCATCATCAAGGATCTACAACCTATCCTGAAGGACGACCCATCACTCTCACAGATCTTGGGAGACAGGCCAGTCCTTGCTTTCAGACAGCCCCCCAGTCTGAAGCAAATACTCACCAGCAACCACACACCACACAACAGAACCACTAACCCAGGAACCTATCCTTGCAACAAAGCCCGTTGCCAACTCTGTCCACATATCTATTCAGGGGATACCATCATAGGGCCTAATCACATCAGCCACACTATCAGAGGCTCGTTCACCTGCACATCTACCAATGTGATATATGCCATCATGTGCCAACAATGCTCCTCTGCCATGTACATTGGCCAAACTGGACAGTCTCTACGTAAAAGAATGAATGGACACAAATCAGATGTCAAGAATTATAACATTCAAAAACCAGTTGGAGAACACTTCAATCTCTCTGGTCACTCGATTACAGACCTAAGAGCGGCTATCCTTCAACAAAAAAGCTTCAAAAACAGACTCCAATGAGAGACTGCTGAATTGGAATTAATTTGCAAACTGGATACAATTAACTTAGGCTTGAATAGAGACTGGGAATGGATGTAATCATTACACAAAGTAAAACTATTTCCCCATGGTATTTCTCCCCCCCACCCCACCCCCCACTGTTCCTCTGATATTCTTGTTAACTGCTGGAATTAGCCTGCCTTGCTTGTCACCATGAAAGGTTTTCCTCCTTCCCCCCCCCCGCTGCTGGTGATGGCTTGTCTTAAGTGATCACTCTCCTTACAGTGTGTATGATAAACCCATTGTTTCATGTTCTCTGTGTGTGTATATAAATCTCTCCTCTGTTTTTTCCACCAAATGCATCCGATGAAGTGAGCTGTAGCTCACGAAAGCTTATGCTCTAATAAATTTGCTAGTCTCTAAGGTGCCACAAGTACTCCTTTTCTTTTTGCGAATACAGACTAACACGGCTGCTACTCTGAAACATGGGCTTAGTAGGAACTTTAAGGATCATCTAGTCAACCCCCTTTCCAAGATGCAGCATTTGTTAGGTCTAAACCATCCCAGACAGATGGCTATCCAGTCTCCTTTTGAAAACCTCCAGTGAAGAAGCTTCCACAACCTCCCAAGGCAGTCTGTTCCATTGTCCTACTGTTTTTACAGTTAAGAAGTTTTTCCTGAGCTTTAATCTGTCTGCTATGCTGTAGTTTGACCCCATTGCCTCTGGTCCTTCCCTCTGTGGCGCAAGACAACAACTTTTCTTCTTTTTTTATGGTAGCCTTTCAAGTATTGGAAGACCACTATCATGTCCCCACATTAATCTCTTCTTTTTCAAACTAAACATACCCAGTTCCTTCAGCCTTTGCTCATATGGCTTGCATTCCATCCCTCTGATCATCTTTGTTGCTCGCCTCTAGAGCCTGTCCAATTTTTCTGAATCCTTTCTATACATTGGTGACTAAAATTGGACACAGTACTCCAGCTGCGGTATAACCAGGACTGAGTACAGCAGTACTATAACCTCCCATGCCATGCCTCTCTTAATGCAACCCAAAATTGCATTTGCTTTTTTTGCAACATCATTGCATTGTTGACTCTCATGTTGAGGTTGTGATCCACCACAACTCCCAAATCCTTCTCAGCAGTGTTGCTTCCAGACCAGTTATATCCCCCATTCTGTATTTGTGCATTTGATTTTTCTTCCCTAAGTGTAGCACCTGACATTTATCTTTGTTGAATTTCATTTTGTTGTCTATAGCACGGTTCTCCAATTTATCAAAATCCCTCTGAATTTTAATGTTATCTTCCAAAGTGTTGGCAACCTCCCCAGCTTTGTATCATCTGCAAAAATGATCAGTATAATTGTACAATAATAATGTGATGGTTGCATCACTGGAAAGGGTTTATTTTTAAAGAAATAAAGAGAAAGTCTGGTATACCAAACAGCTTTGCAGCCTACACATCATCAATTGGCTGATTTCTTGTAGATATCACAGCAGAAGTAGGTCTTGAGAGGCATTTACAGAGGGATGATGGCTGCCCAGATTAATTCAAGGGAGGGCATTTCCTATGCAAGGGGCAGTATGAAAGATACGTTGGAGTCATTTATGGGTTCTGTTCATTTGCTCAGTAAACTGAGAAATAATGTATGAATGGGTACCCTGAGAACCTTCCCTAATCCTGCATTAGAGAAAAGAGGAGACCAGTGGTTCCTATCTACAGTTCTTTATCACACAAACATGGTCAGTTTGTTTTAAAAATAATATCACTAAATACGTATGTATGTACCTGGACACCATTTAAAAAGAAACAGGCAGAGCTTACAATAATGAAAATGTTCTGCACATATTTTGATACTTGCATTATTTAGGCTATGTCTACACTACAAACCTTAAAGTGGTACAGTTGTACCATTACAGCTATGGTATTCTAAGGTCTCCTATGTAGCTGCTCTATGCCGACGGGAGAGAACTAATTAAAGTCAGCATAATTATACTACTCCCAATGAGCAGGGGGTGAGCGTCTCCTGCCAACATAGCACTGTCCACAATGGAGCTTCTGTCCGTGAAATTTATGTTGGTCAGGGGGGTGTTTTTTTCACATCTCTGACCAACAAAAGTTTTACTGACAAAAGTGCTAGTGTAGACCTAGCCCAAGATACATTGTTTCTGAGTATCTTGGGTTAACATGCCTCCTCTTAAGAAGAGGGCAGAGCAATCCTTAATGAACAGAAGTGGTCAGGTGCTTGGTTTCATATCTCATCTGAAAGATGGCAATTCCAGTAGCAGAGTGTGTCCTTACAGCCCAGATATAGAGATTTTGAGAAAATGGAGTGTTATCTACTGAATTTCCAAACCTGCTGGCTTTTTTGTAAAGGTCTCCTACCCAAGTACTAATAAGACTCAACCCTTTTGGGCTCTTGGATCTGAGGGGATCACAGGCTGGAGACCTATCATCTTTGAGGCTATAAAAGTATTGTAATATTGATGACAATTGTTCCTTAAGCCTTTATTACATTTGTTAACAGGGATAAGGCGAGAGATGAAACCTAGTATGTTAAGTTCTCCCAGAGACAACTAGATATTAAAAACAACTAGAGATAAAATGGAGTAGATGGAAAGCTGGTGCAATCAATGTAAGAGTCTGAGCAATCAGTTTATTTAAATTAATAATGCACAGATTCACTGTAGCTATTTCTGATTGTCTTGTTACTACCTGTGGTCATTAATGCTGTGTCAATAGGCCTAAGTGTTACTAAGGCTGTGTCTACGCTGAAAATAGGTGTGCTTTGATATTGAGATAGTTATCTGTATGCAAAATCCTAGTGGAGAACACCCAGAGTTGGTTTTTATCTTAATGAAGCTAATAGAGGTTAGCCTTAGGTGGGGGATACAAGAACACAGAATCATAGAAACAAAGGGCTGGAAGGGACCTTGAGAAGTCATCAAGTCCCCTGTGTTGAGGCAGGACCAAGTAAATGTAAACCATCCCTTAAGGTGTTTGTCCAACCTGCTCTTAAAAGCCTCCAATGGTGGGGATTCTACAACCTCCTTTGGAAGCCTATCCAGCGCTTTAACTACCTTTATAGTTAAAAGTTTTTCCTAATATCTAACCTAAGTCTTCCTTGCTGCAGATTAAGCCCATTTTTTCTTGTCCTACCTTCAGTGGACATGGAGAACTATTGATCACTATCCTCCTTATTAACAGCCCTTAACATATTTGAAGACTGTTATCAAGTCTCCCTCAGTCTTTTCTCAAGACTCAACATTCTCACTTTTTTTTAACCTTTCCTCAGAAATCAGGGTTTCTAAACCTGTTATTTTGTTGCTCTCCCCTTGACTCTCTCCAGTTTGTTCACATCTTTCCTAAAGTATGGCGCCAAGAACTGGACATAGTACGCCAGCTGAGGCCTCACCAGTGTCAAGAAGAGCGGGACAATTAACTCCTGGGTCTTACATATGACACTCTCTTTTTAAGTCACTACAGAATACTATTAGCCTTTTTCACAATGGCATCCCACTGACTCGTATTCAGTTTGTGATCCAATATAACCTTTAGATCCTTTTTAGCAGTACTACCACCTAGCCAGCCGTTCCCCGTTTTATATTTTTGCATTTGATTTTTCTTTCCTATCTAAAGTACTTTGCACTTACCTTTATTGAATTTCATTTTGTTGAATTCAGACCACTTCTTCAATTTGTCAAGATCATTTTGAATTCTGATCCTGTCCCATTAACTACTAGCAACCCCTCCCAGCTTGGTGTCCTTGACACTGAACCCCATAGTCTTCACAGTGATATTATGATATGATTATGGCATAATTATGATGCATTTTGTACAAGATGGATTATGTGAGATGTCATTGGAAAAGTTCTGATTTGCTGAATTGGATTATCATATGTGTATGCATGTATCATTTTTATATCTAAAGTTAGGAATATTGGGTATATCTGTATTTCAATTGTGCTTACTCGGGGTGACACCCACCACTAGCCTTTCTGGTACAACAATGAAGAAGCCAGACAGTGCTGATGGCCAATCAGCAAAGACAATGGACCCTGAAAGAACTTAACCTTCCTGTGAACGTTCCAGACAGCCTGTAAGTAATGGCTGCTATGCCCTTGCATACCTTGCTGAGTCATGTAACCAGGCCATATGACTCTGCACTCCAACTTGAGATGTCAGTGTTTTTCCACAAACTGAGTTTGGGACAAAGGGTTCCTGCCAGATGCTAAAGCTATATAAGGCAGGGAGTGACATCATCTGTGGTTCTTCACTCTCCGCTCAAGACTCCCGGAAACACCTGAGGAACAAAGACTGAACTGGGGGAAGTGCTGGACCCAGGTTAAAGGGATTTCTAGCCTGTGTATGAAAGACCTGGGGAGTCCAAGCTGTAAAGCAAATGCAGCTTGTCCCTTAATCTGCAAGCCTGCTTGTACCATCTCTCAGGGTGAGAAATTGCTTATTCATATCCAATCTAGAAGATTAAATTTAGTTTGCGTTTTTGTTTATTTACTAGGTAATCTGCTTTGATCTGTTTGCTATCACTTATAATCACTAAATTCTATCTTTTGTAGTTAATAAACATGTTTTATGTTTTAAATTAAACACAGTGTGCTTTTAAATGAAGTATCTGAGGAAAAATCTCAGCTTGGTTTAACACAGACTCGTTATATTTCCTCTTCACATGGGGGGGGGCGAACTCTGAGTTTACGCTGTACAGTTCCCTGTGCAATGCAAGATGGTATAATTTTGGGTTTATGCTCCAGAGTGGGTATGTTCCTGGGGAGCTGAGAGTTACCTTGGCTGTAGCCTTTCTATTGCTGGTTCATGCAGTAGCTGATCAGAGAGCCTGTATGTAACTGCAGCTGGGGGTGTTCTTACCCGTGTGAATGCTGGAGGAAATGTAGGACCAGAAGTCAATCTGCAGCTTGTCACAGCAGCACAGTGAGAGTGGGAGCCCAGGCTGGTGGGTCAGAGAGCTCAGTGGTACCCCAATTCTAGATGGCACTCCAGGGGGAACCCGTCACAGTGTCATCTGTAGATTTTATAAACATACTTTCCACTTCATTATCCAAGTCATTAATGAAAATATTGAATAGTACCGGAGCTAGGACTGACCCCTGTGGGACCTCACTAGATACGCCTTTCCAATTTGACAACAAGCCATTGATAATTACTCTTTGACTATTGTCTTTCAACTAGTTGTGCACTCATCTTACTGTAATTTAATGTAGCCTGCTTTTCCCTAGTTTGCTTATTAGTGTGTCATGTGGGACTGAGAATATAAGAATGGCCATATTGGGTCAGACCAATGGTCCATCTAGCTTAGTATCCTGTCTTTTGTCAATGGCCAGTGCCAGATGCTTCAGAAGGAATGAACAGAGCAAGGCAATTTATCAAGTGATCCATCCCTATTGCCCAGTCCCGGCTTTTGGCAGTCAGAGGTTTAGGGACATGTAGAGCATGGGGTTGCATCCCTGACTATCTTGGTTAATAGCCATTGATGGCTCTATTCTCCATGAACTTACCTAATTCTTTTTGAAATCCAGTTATACTTTTGGCCTTCGCAACATCCCCTGACAAAGAGTTCCACAAGTTGACTGTGTGTTGTGTGAAGAAGTACTTTCTCATATTTGTTTTAAACCTGTTTCCTATTAATTTCATTGGGTGACCTCTGGTTCTTGTGGGTAAATAACATTTACTTTCTCCACATCAGTCATGATTTTGTAGGCCTCTATCATACCGCCCCCCCATCATCTTTTTTCTAAACTGAACAGTCCCAATCTTTTTAATGTCTCCTTGTACGGAAGCTGTTCCATTCTCTATACTTTTTCCAATTCTAATATATTCTTTCTGAGTTGGGGTGACCAGAGCTGCATGCAGTATCCAAGGTGTGGGCGTACCATGGATTTATGTAGTGACATTATCATATTTTCTTTCGTCTTATCTATCCCGTTTTTTGGTTGCTACTGCACATTGAACAGATGTTTTCAGAGAACTTTCCACGATGATTCCCAGATTTTTTTTCTTGAGGAGTAACAGCTAATTTAGAACTCCATTGTTTTGTCTGTATAGTTGGGATTATGTTTTTCAGTGTGCATTACTTTGCATTTATCAACATTGAATTTCATCTACCATTTTGTTGCCCAGTTACCCAGTTTTGTGAGATCTCTTTGCAACTCTTCACTGTCAAACTTAGCTATTTTGAGAAATTTTATATTGTCACAAACTTTGTCACCTCACTTACCCTTTTTTCCAGATCATTTATGAATACGTTGTGCAGCACTGGTCCAGTACAGATCCTTGGGGGACCCTGCTATTTACCTCTCTCCTCTGTAAAAATTGGCCATTTATTCCTACCCTTTGTTTCCTATCTTTTAACCAATTACTGATCCATGAGAGGATCTTCCCTCTTATCCCATTACTGCTTACTTTGCTTAAGAGACTTTGGTATGGGATCTTTTCAAAAGCTTTCTGAAAGTTCAAGTATACTATATCCACTGAATCAGCCTTGTCCACATTTGTTGACCCCCTCAAAGGCTTCTAATAGATTGGTGAGGCACAACTTCCCTTTACAAAAGCCTTGTTGATTTTTCCCCAACATATTTTGTTCATCAACATGTTTGACTGTGTCAAAAGTCAAGATATAGCATGTCTACTGCTTCCCTCTATCCGCTAGACCAATAACCCTGTCAAAGAAGGAAATTAGGTTAGTTTGGCATGATTTGTTCTTGACAAGGCCATGCTGGCTATTCCTTATAATCTCATTATCTAGGTGATTGCAAATTGATTGTTTAATAATCTGTTCCGGTATATTTCCAGATATCAAATTTAGGCTGACTGGTCTATAATTTCCCGGGACCTCTGTTTCCTTTTTAAAGATCAATAGTATGTTTGCCCTTCTCTAGTCCTCTGGGACCTTACCTCTCTTCCCAAGAGTTCTCAAAGATAATTACTAACTGACTTTGGTGTCATGGAGGTGTAAAAACTACTTGTTTTGTGTCTCCACTAGGATTTTACCTTGTCATAACTAACTCGAGTTACTTATCTTCCTGTAAACACACACCTTTTTTTTGCATTGAAGACCTAGACTGAGCAGCTAATGTCACTGTGTATAGGTCCTTAATATGGAGATTTCCTTGAGAAAGAGATTCAAGCGAACCGGAGAAAAACTTTAAATTAGTGTTAACTATAGTGGTACTAACTGTAGATACTTTTTAATCTACCATTGCAAAAGAGCTACCTAAAGATAAGTCTTTTACTTCACACAGGAAGGGTTGGGGTGTTTTTATAAGCGGTAGCTGATTATAATTTATTCTGCTGTTACATGGTGTCTCAGCTACTTTCTCAACATCTGACTTTTATCTGAGGTTTATGAAGTGATGGGAGGCCAGTGCCCAAAGGTCACTACTGAAAGTACTGTGCCCTGTAAAAATGTTTAGTGGCCCAATGGGTCAGTAAGAGGAAAAGTGACAATTAGATGGGTGAGTGGAAGGTGGAGGTAGAATTCAAAGCATAGGAAAATGGTCTAAGTCTTTGTTACTGTTTAGTTATAATTGTAACTGTAACACATTTACTTAAATAGCTGTGACATAAATAAAGCAATTCAGGTCTGTCTTCACAATGGAAACCACTGGACATGTATTCATAGTAATAAGCCTTCTAGTCCCCTTCCTTCCCCCCCTCCCCCCAGTGCAAAAAAAGTTCTCTTTGTATAGGGCCATTAATTTACACAGGGCTTTACAGACAGATATCTTTCCTGCTCCATATAAGTCTATTGTCAAAGGCTCAGTCCTTCCAAGTTAGCACCCTTGACTGCTGCTTACTACATCCGTCGTAGTTGTTCTACTGTTGCCTTGTACTCCCCCCAGTCTTTCTCTATCCACCTGTTGTCTCATTTTATAATTAGATAGTAGGCTCTTTGGGGTAGGGCGTGTCTGTTATATGTAATCTTGGCAGAATTCGATTTTTATTTTCTTATAATTTAGACAGATAACATTAATGTTCAATTTTAAGCATTTTTCAATTTTTATTGACTTACATTTTCACAGTTGCAGGAACTCATAGAGGGGATAGACAGTAATTATTTAATGGCAGAAGATGTTGAGATTCAAAAAGTTAAAGCTTTATAACTGTTAAAACACATCACATGTCAAAATATACAAAATAAATATCCTTAAATCAAACTAACTTCTGGAGCAGCATTTTTTTCTTATTTTACATATCTATAACTTTGATTTTTATCAGTAGAAATATTTATTCATCAATTTGTGTGTGTGCGGTGAAATTAATATTTACCTATATCTACCAATAAAAATCTAATCCTTGCAGTCCTTGTTGTGTGTGTAAGTTCCTGGTATAATGGGAACCTGGTCCTTGATTGGGGCATCTCAGCACTACTGAATTGCAAATAATAATTCTTCAGGAGCTTAATACTATGTGTACTGCTTACTATTAGGAGTAATCCCTCTGATTTCAATATGAGCACTATGTGTGATAGTAAGCATTTACAGAATAAGGCCCTGAGAAATATCCCAGACTTATTTTAGGATTATTTGAATTCAGAAAGTATGTGTGTGTACACAATATATAGTAAACTGTTTATAATGCTCCTTTCACCGCAAGTCCTAAGCATTACAACACATATATAATAATAATTCAGTGGCAAAAAAACTGCATTATGGCAGAATTGAGGTTGCTTGCTGGCATATCGTCCCCTTGCAGAATGCTCAGTTGAGCAAAACTCAAACTTCTGAAAACCAGGAGATACAGAGAAAAGGTTGCCCATGTAACCTTAACTCTTCCCTCTTCCAGCAATGCCCAGTACTTCCATTAATGTACATACCTTTTGCTCTGCTAAACCCATGATTGCTGAAATGCACAAACTCTTCATCTCCTTTTACAACCCATTTATTGTCGCACACAGGATTTGATCGAAACACTGTTTAAGGACAAAAAGGAAAAAAATAAAAAAGTTGCTTATGCCACCTTCCCTGTGTTCCTTGGAGCTGGCATTAGCCAATGGGACTTATTTAGATACACTCCAGAAGCAGTCAGTGTGCTAGGTGTGCCCACACTAACTGGTGGAGGTAGTAGTTGGGCCTGCGTGGTAAAGATATGTTTGTGATATGAGGACATGTGTGAATTACTTTGAGGTATGTGACAGAGCTGAGAGATAATATGAGGAGATCTCTGTTTTGTACTCTGCAATGTGCGTGAGCAAAGGGAAGAGTTGCACATGTACCTTCAAGATTCATTAAACAGCATTTCAGTGCAGAATTTTGTATGTTCTAAAATTAGCGGGGCACGGGGGGATTACAATGTTGCTGTCAGAAGTGAGCTGGGATATGAGAGCAGTCTAAGCACTTATTATCTGCATGCACTCCAGGTAAAATGAATGTGGATGGTGTCAGCTGTAGTGGTACTGAATGGTGGAGGTGGTAGTTAGCTCTGCTTGGTAGAGGGGTGTTTGTGAGATATGTGGATTCCTTTGACGTGTGACAGAGCTGCGATTGTGATATGAGATCTGTGTTTTGTACCCTGGGGGGGGTGTGTGTGTGTAAAGGAAAGAGGATCATGGATACCTCCCTACTACTGAACTCAGCCCCTACCCGCAGAAACTCTCTGATCCTTGTCCAGAAGACATGACCCATCTCTGAGACACAGTGAGGTGTCAGAACTTGTAATGTTTCTGTGCCGTTCATTACCCATTTTCAGCCACAAACTTGGCTCCTCCCCACCCAATATGCAAAGACTTTGGTTAGACTACCTGCTGCTGACGATTATGCTGTGTTCATCATAAACCTTCCCATGAACAAAAACACGCTATGATATAACAGACAACTTGGAGCAAGCAACATGTGTTAGTCAGTGGCAGGGCGTTCACCGGGGCAGTGGCATCGGAACATTCCCTCGATCTACCCAGGCAACCATAAAGTGGCTGCAGAGAAAGCCTCATGTTTTGTTGTTTTGTCTTTCCTTCACTGGGGCACATGTGTAGTGTAATCCTTCCAGACTGCATATCCCACCACCAGTGAAGAAGTGAACATGTTTTTAAATACTGTTCACAGTCTGGGTCCCCCAAATCCCACTGACACTATTTTGACCCACTTCACAGGAATAGTTTGATCCCTAGCTCTGTGCAGAAAAAACAAAAAACACCTAGAAACTTTTTGAAGAACTATTATTTTTTTGCAGTGTTGACATCTCCATAAACCCTGGCTCAAGTGATCCCAAATTTGGGTCGCTAACTCTACTCTGCACTTCCACAAGGCATAGCAAATTTCAAGAAAATCCATGCAAACATGCAGATTTAGAGCATTTATAAGTACTGTGCATTAAAAAGGAAGGATAGAGGAATGATGAAGGAAAAGCATTACACTACACATCCATCTGTAGTGTAGGAGCTTCTGAAAGGCTTGAAGTGACCTGTTCGTCTCCATGGGATGTTCTCAGCTCAGTAAGAACGGACTATGGAGATGAATAAAACTTGAAACAATGATTCTGAGAGGGCTGAACTGCTTCATTTATCTTAGCAGCTGTTAACCTTCCCTCTCCTGAGTGCTTTAGAGGCTGTGATATGCATGAAGCGTGCCTGTTCGCAACTCCCCATCCAAAGTGGGAGGACTTCCCTAGGTCCTGGCTTACATGGGGGCAAGGAAGGGGGCCTCAGACCTTCTCAGAATCCAGCTCACATGAGCAGGGCTACAGAAGGGGGTCCAAACCCAGTAGGTGGGCATGGATCCCCTGATCCTGGCACACACATGGGGAACAGCAAGATGGGCTCAGATATCCCAGAGGGGTGAGGCCCCTCATATCCCCACGCATGGAAGGACAGGGAGGGGACACAACCACCCCAGAGGGCAAGAGCGCCTCCCCTCCTCCACAGATCTGGACACACACAAAAAGGAGATGGGCAGATGCCCCGTCCCTTTTCTTCCCTTATCCCTCTGCCACTCATCCCCATATCCCCCTATCCCAGTGTCCTTACTTTAAAGATAGGACACTGAGGCACAGAAAGGTTGACTTGGCCAAGGACAAATGAAGGAATCTGTGTAAGAACTAAGACTAGAAATCAGACCCTCCTGAGTTCTAATGCTGTGACTGTCCAAAATCACACTATATTCATTATAGACATTTCTGGTGCTCATTATTGTAGTATCCCAGCGGTCAAACGAATTTATCAGCAGAATGACCCTGTGAGATAATGAAGTATTTATTTCTACTTTGTGAAAAACAGAGACAAATGAAGTCAAATGGCAACAATAAATCCTTAGCTCTAGGTAATTATTTTAAAACTAGTTAAACATCCTACTTTTTCACTTCTAAACTTAGCAATGAAAGAGAGTCAAATATATGGGTTTCTTTTCTGGTGCCAAATGGGCCACAGCCCATTATGTAGTTATGGCAGACTGCAGAGTTGGCAGACGAATGGGTAAATCAGAGATCATATACTAGTTCTGGGGGAGATGATCCTTTACCAGCTTTCATGTGTGAAGAGTGGTGTGTCTAGACAGTCAAGCTAACAGCCTTTGATTAACTATTTTTGTTTTGTCTTGCTCAGAGGTTTAATCAGTGTGATTAAAATGCTTAGCTGCCATGGAGATAAACAGTGTATCAATTAGTAAGTAAGCACATCCAAACAGATGGGGTGGGGAACGTTAGTGTCTCCAGTTAGTTGGAGCTATTGGCGTTTTACAGGAGGTGAGACTAAGGAGTTTAACTCTTTCGCCAGGAGAGAGATACTGATATAATCAATCAGTTAGAAGGATCCATTCAGACTAAGGATGAGTTCTCCTGCAAGAAGGGAGTCTGTCAGAGCAAGAAACAAATGTGAGACGATACTAAGGGACCAGTAGTTGGAAGAAACACCTTATTATACTTGCGAACACTGCAAGTTTGATGGGGCCGCTGTGAAGACCCTGCAAACTCAGAACCCCACCATGTCATTTTTATAGTCACTTACTTTATTTTAGCTCTGATTCTTCTGTAAGCGCAGCAGTTACCATGGGTCTTAAACATGAACAAAGAACTAATGCTTAAACAAGATAGGTGCACGGAGGTCACAATTCGGCCTCTTTAACTGTTCTCTTAGTTCTTTATCTGTTTGTTTTTCTTTGTAGGGACAAAAAATGAAACAGGTAGTTTTGGGGGTGGAAATTTTTTGCCTTGTGTCTCTGATCACTGACAGGATTTCCAATTTCCTATCTAAGCAATAAATTGTTAAATCTTTCAAAACTGCTGTTTCAGGAGCTCTGCTCTCACACTGATACGTCTGTTTCTTGCTTATGTCCATCTCTTCAAAAACTAAGGTCGCAGTGGTGCAACATGCACAGAGCTCCAGGTGCCCAGTGCGGTTTGCTGCTGGCATTGCCCAGAGTGCTGCATGATGCAGTTTTGTACGTATGCCTATATTGTGAATACATTAACTTCTGCAATTGCTACTATAGCGAGGCACCACGTGCTCCTGAATTTTGTGGCAATCTGCTGTGGCAGCCTGGAAATTCTGTGGCAGCTTTGCTTAAATGAATTAGTGAATTAAATATGAAAACAATTTATTCCATTATTCCAGTAGCTCCTTTGTTGCCTTGGTTGATATGAAACTGAATTTTTATTTGATGCTGTCCCTTCATTTTCTGTTTTTGATATGCCAAAGATGCCACATAATTGTATCATAGAAGTGGGCAGAGGGAAGATGGAAGATTGGTTTCTGGGGAACAGACAATGAAAGCTGTGGCACCTAGGGAGGAATGGGAGGTGGTTTGGGATAAGCACATTAGCTGGATAAAACGATCAGCAGTAAAACAGTTAACATGGTTAGAACATAAGAACAGACATACGAAGTCAGACCAAAGGGCCGTCTAGCCCAGTATCCTGTCTTCTTACAATGGTCAATGCCAGGTGCCCCAGAGGGAATGAACACAACAGGTAATCATCAAGTGATCCATCCCCTGTCGCCAACTCCCAGCTTCTGGGAAACAGAAGCTAGGGACACCATCCCTGCCCATCCTGGCTCATAGCCATTTCAAGTGCCACCATCAGAATTCAAGAAGTGAGAATGAAATGAATTGGGCAGTTCACACCCCTTAAACATAGTGGTGAAATCTTGGCCCCATTGAAGTCAATGGGAGTTTTTCCAATGACTTCAGTAGTGCTAGAATTTCGCCTACTGTTTTGGGCTGTTTTCCGTCTCAGGAAGACAGTTGTATCGGTTTTCACGTGCGTCTTCTTCAAGTGCTTGCTCATGTTGATTCCATTGTAGGTGTGCATGCGCCCACGTGCATGGCTGTCGGAGACTTTGCCTTAGCCCTACCCATAGGGCTGGCTGTGGCACCCTCTGGAGTGCCACACTCATGTCATGGTATATCAGGTGCTGCTGGCCCTGTGCCCTCTCAGTTCCTTCTTACCGCCCATGGTGGTCAGTCGGAGCGCTTCCATCCCTTGCTTCACAAGTGGTCAGTGTTCTTTCTTTGTCTAGGTTTAGCCTTGTGCTTCTCTGTAAATAGTTTTAAGGGTTGTTAGATACCTGTTAAGTGTTTAGGTAGATAGTGTCCCAGCGGAGAGAGCGGGGCATGCCTTGCTCTCCAGGTTTCAAGACCTGCTCGTCTTGTAACAGGCCTAACAGTGTCTCGGGAAACCCATATAAAGGAGCGCTGTCATACCTGCCAGAACTTTCATCCATGGACTCGGAGGGAGCACTATATCCACCTCAAGGCCCTCCTGATGCAGGCTGCCCTGCGTCCAGCTTCAGAGCCAGTGCAGCCCTAATTGGCACGCAGCGCTTCGACTTCGGTGCTTAGTGAACCTCCAATACTGGGGTCCTCCCGGCACCAATCCCCGTCACCAGTGCCGAAGAAGAGAACGGCACCAGCCAAGCTTGACCAAGGAGCTCTGGGCAAAGGACCCTGTTCCGGCCTTAAGCCCACAGAGGGGTTCCTCCCCAGAAAGGACCCGCCACCAACTCCGGGGAGTGGTAAAGGGCCTCAGCAAATGGCACAACTGACCCCCTCCGAGGGCCCGGCACCGGGAGAGTCCACAGTGCCTCCGCCGCATGCGGCAAAGGACCCAGTTAAGGCTCCCTGTGAGGGCAAGCCTGCCGGAAAGGCCTCGCACAAATCAGGTGAGTGCCACCAGTCTCCGGAGCCAAGACAGAGCCAGAGGTTGCCACGCTCTTGGTCTCCACGTTGGCCCAGGTCTCCGGCTAGCCGCGATGAGTCCCTGGCACCGCGCTCTCTATCTCTGTCGTGGCACCGAGGTTCGCCCGAATGCCATAGATCACCCCAGTACCGGTCCTGATCCCACCATCCGTCACCGTCGCCAAGACCTCGAGAGCACTCCCCGATGCGATGCTACTTGCCCTACCCCCGGCACCAGTCGGACCAGTCCCTACACCGGTCTCTAGCAGCAACCATGACCCGTCAGCCTCAAGCCTCTACAGCCCTGCCGTGGTTGCCAGAGGGAGACGATGTCTCAGGCTGGGAGGCGCAAGTCAGTCCCTCGCTCAAACCGCATGAGTGGGCATGAGAGGGCTCCGGAGATGGAGGAGCCCTTGGCCATTATCTTTGAAAACTCGTGGCGAACGGGGGAAGTCCCGGATGACTGGAAAAAGGCTAATGTAGTGCCCATCTTTAAAAAAGGGAAGAAGGAGGATCCTGGGAACTACAGGCCAGTCAGCCTCACCTCAGTCCCTGGAAAAATCATGGAGCAGGTCCTCAAAGAATCAATCCTGAAGCACTTAGAGGAGAGGAAAGTGATCAGGAACAGTCAGCATGGATTCACCAAGGGAAGGTCATGCCTGACTAATCTAATCGCCTTTTATGATGAGATTACTGGTTCTGTGGATGAAGGGAAAGCAGTGGATGTATTGTTTCTTGACTTTAGCAAAGCTTTTGACACGGTCTCCCACAGCATTCTTGTCAGCAAGTTAAGGAAGTATGGGCTGGATGAATGCACTATAAGGTGGGTAGAAAGCTGGCTAGATTGTCGGGCTCAACGGGTAGTGATCAATGGCTCCATGTCTAGTTGGCAGCCGGTGTCAAGTGGAGTGCCCCAGGGGTCGGTCCTGGGGCCCGTTTTGTTCAATATCTTCATAAATGATCTGGAGGATGGTGTGGATTGCACTCTCAGCAAATTTGCGGATGATACTAAACTGGGAGGAGTGGTAGATACGCTGGAGGGGAGGGATAGGATACAGAAGGACCTAGACAAATTGGAAGATTGGGCCAAAAGAAATCTAATGAGGTTCAATAAGGATAAGTGCAGGGTCCTGCACTTAGGATGGAAGAATCCAATGCACCGCTACAGACTAGGGACCGAATGGCTCGGCAGCAGTTCTGCGGAAAAGGACCTAGGGGTGACAGTGGACGAGAAGCTGGATATGAGTCAGCAGTGTGCCCTTGTTGCCAAGAAGGCCAATGGCATTTTGGGATGTATAAGTAGGGGCATAGCGAGCAGATCGAGGGACGTGATCGTTCCCCTCTATTCGACACTGGTGAGGCCTCATCTGGAGTACTGTGTCCAGTTTTGGGCCCCACACTACAAGAAGGATGTGGATAAATTGGAAAGAGTACAGCGAAGGGCAACAAAAATGATTAGGGGTCTAGAGCACATGACTTATGAGGAGAGGCTGAGGGAGCTGGGATTGTTTAGTCTGCAGAAGAGAAGAATGAGGGGGGATTTGATAGCTGCTTTCAACTACCTGAAAGGGGGTTTCAAAGAGGATGGCTCTAGACTGTTCTCAATGGTAGCAGATGACAGAACGAGGAGTAATGGTCTCAAGTTGCAATGGGGGAGGTTTAGATTGGATATTAGGAAAAACTTTTTCACTAAGAGGGTGGTGAAACACTGGAATGCGTTACCTAGGGAGGTGGTAGAATCTCCTTCCTTAGAGGTTTTTAAGGTCAGGCTTGACAAAGCCCTGGCTAGGATGATTTAACTGGGACTTGGTCCTGCTTTGAGCAGGGGGTTGGACTAGATGACCTTCTGGGGTCCCTTCCAACCCTGATATTCTATGATTCTATGATTCTATGACACGCTTTTTAACATGCTCTCTGCGTCCGCCCCAACCCAGGTCATGCTCCCAGTCCATGAGGGGGTCCTGAATATCGCAAAAACCATCTGGCAGACCCCGTCCTCCATCCTGCTCACCTCAAAAAGGGTGGAAATTAAGTACTTTGTCCCTGCAAAGGGGTTCGAGTACCTATATACACATCCGCCACTGGGTTCATTGGTTGTGTCGGCAGCCGATGAACAGAACAAACAGGGGCCTATCAGTTCCACACCTAAGAATAAAGAGGCAAAATGACTGGATTTATTCAGCCGAAAGATTTATTCTACAGCTAGCCTCCAGTTTTGGGTGGCAAATCATCTGGCCCTCTTGGGCTGCTACAATTTTAACTTGTGGGGATCTCTCCTCAAGTTCAAGGACTCCATGTCCCAGGAAGAGGCCCAGGAATTCGCCACCCTGGTAGAGGAAGGGACCCACAGCTGCTCAGTCCTCTCGCCAAATGGCCTGGGACGCCACCGATTTAGCTGCCTGAGTGGTCACCTCGGCGGTGGCCATGCGGCGCAGCTCCTGGCTCCAGACTGCCGGCCTGTCCCAGGAGATGCAGACCTTGATCCAGGACCTCCTGTTTGATGGGGTCGGCCTGTTTTCCGATCAGATGGCTGCACGCCTAAAGGATATAAGGGCGACCCTCTGCTCCCTAGGGATGCACACGCCTCAGTCATCCGGCAGCCATTCTGGCCTCCCCCTCCTCCTAGGCAGTGGTGACCACGGCAGGGGCCTGCGAGGAAAAGGGACACTAGGTTCAGCTGCCGCCATCCTTCATCGTCCCGATCTCCTGTGCAACTTGTCCCAGCGAAACACCAGGGGGCCCAGAAGTGTTCATTTTGAGGGTGCGCTCGGGAGTGACACACCAGCCAGCTGCCCGGATCCTTCCTGGACCGCCTTTTGTCTTAGCACTTGGCCTGGTCACGGGTTACCTTGGGCCATTGTGTCCTGTACATAGTGGCTCGGGACAACACCCTGCAATTTTTGGCCACCCCTCCATCTTGTTCCCGCCTCCCCCCCACCCAACTCCTCTTCAGGAACCCTTCTGATGAGCAGCTCATTGTTCAGGAGGTCGAGAACCTCCTACGCCAGAGGCCACGGATGACGTTCCATGGAATATGCAAGGAAGAGAATTCTACTCCCGCTACATCCTAATCCCGAAGGCAAAATGGGGGCTCAGACCCATTCTGGATCTGCAGGGCCTCAACAAGTCCCTGTTGAAGTTCCGCATAATATCCCTGGCCTCCATCATCCCTTCTCTGGATCTGGGGCACTTATACGCTGCTCTTGACTTAAGATGCTTATTTTCATGTAGCCATCTTCCTGGGTCACAGTCGTTTCCTGTGCTGTGTAGTGGCAGGATGCCATTTCCAGTTTACAGCACTGCCCTTTGGCCTGTCCCGAGCCCCCAGGGTGTCCATGAAATGCGTGGTGCCAGTGGTGGCTTACCGAGGCATCAAGAGGTCCAGATCTTCCCATATCTTGATGATTGGCTCATCAAGGGCAAGTCTCCAGAAGAATCATAGAATATTAGGGTTGGAAGAGACTTCAGGAGGTCATCTAGTCCAATCCTCTGCTCAAAGCAGGACCAATCCCCAACTAAATCATCCCAGCCAGGGCTTTGTCAAGCCGGGCCTTAAAAAGCTCTAAGGATGAAGATTCCACCACCTCCGTAGGTAACCCATTCCAGTGATTCACCACCCTCCTAGTGAAATAGTGTTTCCTAATATCCAACTTAGACCTCCCCCACTACAACTTCAGACCATTGCTTCTTGTTCTGTCATCTGCCACCACTGAGAACAGCCGAGCTCCATCCTCTTTGGAACCCACCCTTCAGATAGTTGAAGGCTGCAGACTAAGTAAACCCAGTTTCCTCAGCCTCTTCTCATAAGTCATGTGCCCCAGCCCCCTGATCATTTTCGTTGCCCTCTGCTGGACTCTCTCCAATTTGTCCACATCCCTTCTGTAGTGGGGGGACCAAAACTGGACGCAGTACTCCAGGTGTGGTCTCACCACTGCCGAATAGAGGGGAACCACTTTCCTCGATCTACTGGCAATGCTTCTACTAATACAGAGGTCCAGAGGAGCCTCAATCTGGTTTGCTCCACCTGTGGTGACCTAGGTCTCCTAATAAACACAGAGAAATCCACGTTAGCACCGGTTCAATGCATAGCATTCATCGGTGTGGTTCTCGACTCCAGGTGGGCCAGGGCATTCTTGCTGGAAGCACGTTTTCAAGCCATGTTGGCCATGGTTGCCCACATACAGAGCCAACCGCTCAACACGGCCCAGACGTGCCTGCGACTGATGGGCCATGTGCGCTTACGTGGTAAGCCACACCCAGCTTCATCTGAGGCACCTTCACATGTGGCTGGCCTTGGTCTACATCCCCAGCAGGCATCCCCTGGACTGAGTGGTCACGGTGCCGAGCCATGTCCACTCATCCCTCAACTGGTGGTGGGATCCCAGGTCAGTGCTGCGGAGAGTCCCTTTCGTGACCCTGTCACCCTTGCTCACCTTGGTCTCAGATGTGTCAGACCTGGGTTGGGGGGCCCATCTGGGCAACCTCAGCACCCAGGGCCATTGGCTGCAACACAACCTAGCCCTTCATATCAATGTCAAGGAGCTGAGTGGTTTTCCTGGCATGCCAGGCTTTCCTGCCCCTCCTGGAAGGCAAGGTGGTACAGGTCCTGATGGACAATACTGCCACAATGTACTACATCAACAGGCAGAGCGGCTCCAGGTCTTTGGCCCTCTGTCGGGAGGCGCTCAGCCTCTAGGGCTTTTGTGTGCATCACAACATTCATCTGATGACCATCCACCTGCCCTGAGCCAAGAACGTCCTGGCGGATCACCTCGGCAGGACCTTCTCGTCTTGCCACGAATGGTCACTCCACCCAGAGGTGGTCAGCCTGGTCTTCTGAAGGTGGGGGACTCCCCAGGTGGACCTGTATGCATACAGATAGAACAGGAAGTGCTACATGTTCTGTTCTCTGCAAGGCAGGGACAAGGGCTCCGTGTCGGGCGCCTTCCTGATCCCGTAGTTGGGAGCGCTGATGTATGCCTTCCCGCCGGTGCCACTGATCCACAGGGTCCTGCTCAAGGTGAAGCTACACAAAGCTTTGGTCATCTTCATTGCCCCGGTGTGGCCTCGTCTGCACTGGTTCGCCATGCTCCTGAGCCGTTTGGCAGCCACCCCGGTACAGCTGCCTCTTCGGCCGGACCTACTGTCCCAGAACCACAGCAATCTGCTGCATCCGAACCTGGCAGAGCTGCACCTGATGGCCTGGTTTCTGCGTGGCTGAGTGGGGAGGAGCGGCAGTGTTCCGCCGGGGTCCAGCAGGTCCTGCTGGGCAGCAGGAAGCCCTCCATCAGGGCTACCTATGTATCGAAATGGAAGTGGTTCATGTGTTGGGCCACGGATCATCATATCCAGGTGGAGGAGGCCCCCCCTGCAGGATATCCTGGACTGTTTGCTACATCTGAAGCTCCAGGGCCTGTCGCTCGATCAAGGTGCACCTGATGGCCATTTTGGCTTTCCACCCTCCGTTTCAAGGCAGTTCTGTCTTCACCCATCCCATGATGGCGCAGTTTTCAGAAAGGTCTAGAGCACCTTTACCCGCATATCTGAGACCTGGTCCCTCTTTGGGACCTGAACATAGTGCTTCCCAGGCTAATGGGCCCCCCCTTTGAGCCCCTGGCTCCCTTTTGCTGTTATCCTGGAAGGTCTCCTTTTTGGTTGCTATAACCTCAGCCTTTGGGGTGTCTGAGATCAGGGCGCTCATATCAGAGTCCCCATATATGATCTTCTATAAGGACAAGGTCCAGCTGCGTCTGCATCTGGCCTTTTGCCCAAGGTCATCTCCCAGTTCCACATGAGTCAGGACATATATCTTCTGGTCCTTTGCCCAAAGCCTCATGCGATGGATGAGGAACTCAGGCTGCACATCTTGGATGTTAGGCAGGCTCTGGCCTTCTACATAGAGAGAATGAAGCCATTCCGTGAGTCAATGCAGCTGGTTGTTGCTGTTGTGGACCAAATGAAGGGTTGTCCAGTGTCATAGAATCATAGAATCATAGAATATCAGGGTTGGAAGGGACCCCAGAAGGTCATCTAGTCTAACCCCCTGCTCAAAGCAGGACCAAGTCCCAGTTAAATCATCCCAGCCAGGGCTTTGTCAAGCCTGACCTTAAAAACCTCTAAGGAAGGAGATTCTACCACCTCCCTAGGTAACGCATTCCAGTGTTTCACCACCCTCTTAGTGAAAAAGTTTTTCCTAATATCCAATCTAAACCTCCCCCATTGCAGCTTGAGACCATTACTCCTCGTTCTGTCATCTGCTACCATTGAGAACAGTCTAGAGCCATCCTCTTTGAAACCCCCTTTCAGGTAGTTGAAAGCAGCTATCAAATCCCCTCTCATTCTTCTCTTCTGCAGACTAAACAATCCCAGCTCCCTCAGCCTCTCCTCATAAGTCATGTGCTCTAGACCCCTAATCATTTTTGTTGCCCTTCGTTGTACTCTTTCCAATTTATCCACATCCTTCCTGTAGTGTGGGGCCCAAAACTGGACACAGTACTCCAGATGAGGCCTCACCAGTGTCGAATAGAGGGGAACGATCACGTCCCTCGATCTGCTCGCTATGCCCCTACTTATACAACCCAAAATGCCATTGGCCTTCTTGGCAACAAGGGCACACTGCTGACTCATATCCAGCTTCTCGTCCACTGTCACCCCTAGGTCCTTTTCCGCAGAACTGCTGCCGAGCCATTCGGTCCCTAGTCTGTAGCGGTGCATTGGATTCTTCCATCCTAAGTGCAGGACCCTGCATTTATCCTTATTGAACCTCATTAGATTTCTTTTGGCCCAATCCTCCAATTTGTCTAGGTCCTTCTGTATCCTATCCCTCCCCTCCAGCGTATCTACCACTCCTCCCAGTTTAGTATCATCCGCAAATTTGCTGAGAGTGCAATCCACACCATCCTCCAGATCATTTATGAAGATATTGAACAAAACGGGCCCCAGGGCCCGACCCCTGGGGCACTCCACTTGACACCGGCTGCCAACTAGACATGGAGCCATTGATCACTACCCGTTGAGCCCGACAATCTAGCCAGCTTTCTACCCACCTTATAGTGCATTCATCCAGCCCATACTTCCTTAACTTGCTGACAAGAATGCTGTGGGAGACCGTGTCAAAAGCTTTGCTAAAGTCAAGAAACAATACATCCACTGCTTTCCTTCATCCACAGAACCAGTAATCTCATCATAAAAGGCGATTAGATTAGTCAGGCATGACCTTCCCTTGGTGAATCCATGCTGACTGTTCCTGATCACTTTCCTCTCCTCTAAGTGCTTCAGGATTGATTCTTTGAGGACCTGCTCCATGATTTTTCCAGGGACTGAGGTGAGGCTGACCGGCCTGTAGTTCCCAGGATCCTCCTTCTTCCCTTTTTTAAAGATGGGCACTACATCCACCGATGTCCACCCAGTGGCTCTCATCCTGGATCACGGCTTGTATCCACTACTGCTATGAGCTGGCGAAGGTGACCCCTCCATCGATTGTGACGGCCCACTCCACTAGGGTGCAGGCCTCGGCACCGGCCTTCCTCACTCAGGTGTCAATCCAGGAAATTTTCCATGCTGCAACCTGGTCTTCCGTCCGCATGTTTGCTTGCATTATGCGCTGATCCGGCAGGCTCACGCTGACGCTGGTTTTGCCAGAGCAGTACTACAATCTGCAAACCTGGGAACTCTGAGCCCACCTCCTGGGATTCTTCTTATGAGTCACCTACAATGGAATCGACATGAGCAAGCACTCGAAGAAAAAAATGGTGACTCACCGTTTTGTAACGGTTGTTCTTTGAGATGTGCTGCTCACGTCCATTCCATTACCTGCCTTCTTACCCCTCTGTTGGAGTTGTCGGCAAGAAGAAACTGAGGGGGCTCAGGGCTGGCGGTGCCTGATATAACGCGCCATGAGCACGGCACACCAGAGGGCACCACAGCCTGTCCTATGGGTATCGCTAAGGCAAAAGTCTCTGATGGCCATGCATGCCATTCCACTGTCATGGAATGGACATGAGCAACACATCTCGAAGAACAGGCGTTACAAAGAACAGTAACCGTTTTTTCATGTTGGAAGTTTGCTTCACAGCTTTAAGTGTTGAAAACGTAGGTCCTGAGTTTTACTTTTCTCTGGGGGTGCTCTACCCCCGCTCTGCCCTGAGGACCTGCCCCCCCTGCACTTTCTCCCCTGAGGACCTGCCCTTGCTCCATCTCTTCCTGCCCCCGTTCCATCCCTTCCCCGGGGTCTCTGCTCTTGCTGTCCCTCCCCAAGGCCCCTGCCCGTGCCTGTTGCTTGCTGCCCTCCCCCAATCTCCTCCCCGAGCCACCGAAAGTTATTTGGCTGCGCCTCCAATCGGCTGTTCAGTGGCACCCTGATTAACTGATAGGGGGCACCACCCAACAGCTATGGCTGGTAGGTGCTGAGCACCCACTAGTTTTTTTCCATGCGTGCTCACGGAGTCAACGCCTACGGTTGAAAACATTCATTTGTTTAAATGAAAGCTTAGCTTCTAGAGCTGGATTCTGAGACTGTTGAGTATGTGGCCGGGACGGTAAACAACATAGAATGGAAGGGAAACCTTTTAATAAAAATAGTGCTGCAAAGCCCCAAATGAACAGTTTCCCTGCCAGAAATTACATGCTTAATGAACTCAAAGGGAGTGAGTTCCTGGCTCCTGACACTGTTCTCAGACCTCTGGGCACTGCTGCATCTCGTGATGTCACTTCCTTTCTCTCAATATTTTCATCCTTTTTCCACTTCCCAAAATGGAGATTTTAGCCTCCTGCATCTGTTGTCTGTGTAAAGCCCAGTGGTATGATCCCCCAACCTCACACAGAATGTCCATCCTTCTCTTAATTGTTCTAGTCTGCCTCACAGTTTGGCTACCAGTGCAGGTTCTGTGTCCTTTAAAATGAATTACGGTGACTTCTTTGCATCCTCTTTCTTTCTGCCCTCCTTGCCTGTTTTTCATCTTTTCTCAGTGCTTTCAGGGCAAGTATTCCTATGCATGCATCTAGCCTAGATAGGGCTAATTAGAAATGATGCAGGATTTTTCTGAGAGTAAACCACTACATTCCCATGCGCCAGTGCCACATTTTAAACCATGGAAAGTATGGGTTTATCCAGCACTCCTGAAAGCGAGGGGGGGGGGAAGGCACTGTTCAAACACGAGTGTATAGCAAAATCTGTACAAATCCCTGACTATACAGTGACCATTGTTCCAAAGAAATCACAAATATTTTCTTTTCAGTGTGTTTAATTTTTTTCACGACTGTATTATTATCGCTATAAAAATGCTGACACATTTTATGTAACATATCAAACGTGGTGTATTCATTTTACAGAACTGAATAGCGTTGCTCTGGCCAATTGTTCAATGCAGCATTTTGCTGCGTTCTCTGACATTGCTTCATAAAGATGTTTTCATGATGCTTGATTCAGTGTGAATCCCAATAAGGGCTGACTTCCCAAGAAGGCAGGAAGGCAGCTCATAATGCCAGACTTGGCAGGTCTTGTTTAATAGCCATTAGATATGACTTCAGATCATTTAAATCTTGAAAATAATAAGGACCTGAGTTGGTTCAGGTATCCCAGGCTGGCATGTTTCTGTAGACCTGTGTTCTGTGAATTGATTTGCCCATCAATTAGGATAAGGCAGTGCTGGGGGGCATGTAGGCAGGGAGTTAAGGAAGTAGGGCTGGCAGGTTCAGTATTCTGGCACACACAAAGCTGGCAGAGAATAGAACGAAAGCGTCTGCTGTCAGCCGTAGTTAGGGTCGTCGTGATATCCATGTGTTCTCTTGGCACAGTTGTAAATCCACAGATTTGCATACCTTGCAGCCAGAACACAAAATCCTATTGCCAGTCAAATGAGATTTTGGATAGAATTTCTTATTGTAATTGGCTTAGCTTAAATTCATATTTGCACATGAAAATTTTCCATGGTGAATATTGGCAAGAAAAAGCAGAAAAGCAGTTGCATTAGAACCTTTTTGATATATGGAAAGAAAATGGTCTCATCTTGTGATATTTCATCAGATAAGATTCAGGATATCGAGTGTCACATAATTGTCATTAAAAACTACCATGCACCAAGGTTTTTCCTCTGGTATGGAGATAGAAACGTGGTTAGTCTTTGTCAGTTGTATTTTATTAAGTTTGCAGATGTCATGGAAAGAGAATCTGTTAATTATGAAAAGAAATGGCAAACAAATTAATGCTTAGGAAGAACTTGATTGGCATTTTTATAAAATAAAAAATTTTGATAAAATTTTGTATCAAGGAAAGTAAAAAGATCATACATGAAAGCCTAAAAAAGGTTGCATACAAAAAGTGTGAGGCAGTTTTGCATGATCTTTTAAAAGTAAATATCAAAATTTTAAATAGAGCCTTGTTTTAAAAGTGATCTGAGAGTTTTCTTTACATGTCAAGACCTGAGTTCAGGGTTCTGTTTTTCCTGATGCAGCTGGTGACGCCACTGACTCTGAAGTACACTAGTGTAAGGAATGCAACACTATGCATTGTTTTAAGGTGTTTGTGACAGATTTGGAGAAGTCCTGTAGTAATTAATGAATACTGTATGTTGGGCTGGTTATTGTGATTTTCTGAATTATTGTCTTGGTTTAATGGGAGATTGTCAGGAAAAAACAGGCAGAAAGAACAAGAATGGCTCAAGACAGACACCTCTCAGCAAACACGTTAGAGTCATTAAAGGACAAAGTCAAAACTATTAGCTTTGATTTTGCTTCCTCTCCAGCCAATCTACAAAACTGATTTTGATCAGGAGAGAAAAAGGCCCCCAAACACAGAAGATGAAAAGAACTCTGGCAGGATTAAAAGGGACCCTTTCTCAAAAAGGGTAGTAGTCATTTGTAGGAACCACGCAGAGGGACCCCTAGCGGTGTCTGGAGAAGCTAGGCATGCCTATGTCACATCACAGAATGGGAGGGATTTAAGTAAGATAGATGTGTGCAGACTGTTAATTTGAAAATCCTTTTTCTCTGCAAGCTTTTTTTCCCCTCCTGCTAAAATAAACAATACTTTAGTTTAAGAAGGCGGTGTGAGCCCTGGATACCACTGGTCAGAGAGTCCTGAAGGGAAGAACTACAGGTGGCAGAACTCCAGCAGACCTCCTTCAGGGTGAGAATGGTAGATGCACAGGGTAGGGCTTAGTTTGTGTGAATTTCAGACTTTCACCCCAGGAGAAGTAAAGGCACTCAGCCTAACACCTGAGGGAGTGTGCTCAGAGAGATGGGAAAGGAGACAGAGGAGCAGCTAGCCCTGTAACCATGACAGTGTTGATGATATCTTCTGTAGCAGAAGAAATATAATCCTGAACTCTGATCTTGGCTGGTAAGTAAGCAGGAAACTGATTTTTTCAGTTGTTGTTTTGTACATTTCAGACATACTTATCTATATTCTCAGTAATATGGGATTTTAAACTGGTTTGATTTTATTTATAATAATAAGGATTTCAGTGCACCGTTTCAAATGCAAAGACGTTTAGATTCCTCTGTAGGAGACAAATATAAGTACTCAAAAAGAAAGAGGGCAGGACTGGCTGTTTTTAAAACCAAACTCTCCTAACCATTACAAGTGATTGTGTCAATTATTTCAAAAGTCTGGTAACAGTGAGGTAATGAAAAGGAGATTTGATTGCTGAGGCAAATGTAATTTACACAGCATTAAGTTCTGGCCAGAGCTGCATTCTAAGTCAGTAGATTGCATTCTTACTGTGGTTTCCATTGCTTTACTACAGAGACATACAGCCTTATTACTATTCAGGCCAACTAGTTGGGGTACAATAATATACCACCTACTGTTCCCTGACAGCTATAATTTCCATGCAGATGAGAACAAAATGTCTGCATACAGAAACATATAATTACTATGGTTATTGATTTTTAGTTGTTTAGAATATACACAGTGAAAAATAGTGGTGGAGTTTGTATGTCTTCTATTCATTGCAACAGGTTTGGGAACTTGATCTCACCCCGAGAGGACAACAAAGTTTGTCACCTAGACTGAACAATCCATTGTTCCTTTTAAATGAACCTGCTGCAGAGGGAGTTTCTGTTTCTCAGTATTCTGAATCTCTGTTATCTTTCCTGGAAGAAGCTAATAGCAGGGTTAAGGCTCGTAGGATTTAGTGTCGCTACATAGGTCATGTTTTATCTGTCAAAATATATTCCATTTAGTCCTTGTCTGCAGTAATTCTCTCTCCACTGGTCTAGCAGAGATGAAGCTCAACCAACGATAACCGTGCAAGTACTCAGGTAGAGGAAGGATGATTTTATGAACATACAGTCTAGATCCCCGTTAGAGCAATGCTTCCACGGTTACTAGATAAATGGCAAGAACAAAAGTTTCTGTTAATGCAGCCTAAATGCTATAGGCCTAAAGAAGAAGGTTTCAGTAGAAGAGATCAGTAGGGCTGACAACTGAATTCTGCTTTTTAGAGTTTGAACTTTTCAGCAGTATCAGTAGCTGCAGAGGACCGGTAGATTTGAAGTTATTTTCTTTCTGTTCCAAGGATATACTAAGGGGAAAAATCCCATGTTACTTTAAGCTTCTTAAGTTCAGCTCCTGACCATGGTCCTCAGCTTTGTCTTAAGCACACCTTGCCCGTCCATCTGTGTTTAACCTGTTAGCTCTCCTTAGAAGTCCTTTACTGCTTCCATGAGAGACTGTATGAATTTACCCAAACAGTGTGAGAGCTCAAGGACTGTATAAAACAACATTTATCAAAAATAGTGAGAAAAATCACATTAACATAAAATAAATGGCCTGAAATCGTAACTAGTCTTAAATGGGAGGAGAACTATTATGGATAGGCATTGTCTGTGAAATTACACTGTAAAAGAAAATGCATCTGTCTCTTTGGTTTCAGTGTTTCAGTCACCCAAGCCTTCTCTATGCCAGAGAAATGAACCAGTGGAGCACTGCTGGCATATATACCAAAGGGTCTATATGAGCCACTCTATTTGGGGTATAGGTTGTCTGCAGTTTTGCCATGCATCCAAGTTAATGTTGAATGATACATGTCAGTTGAACTAAGGTCTGGAGACTCATCCCACAGTTCCTGAAAGAAGGGACATATTTAAACTGTAAAATAAGCAAATAACATAGGTCCTGTCTGCATTAAGGAAATAAGCACCAGTGCAACTACACCAATGTAGTTACACTGGATCTAATTCCTAATGTAGACACACTGCACTGGCACAAAGCAGGGTTTACACCAGTGTATCTTAATTTGGTAACACGGCAAAATAAACTGTGCCAATGCAGTATCTGCATTAGAGGGTTGCATGGCCCCTCCCCAAGGAGTTAAAATTGTAAATTCAGACACAATAAGTCAATGTAGCAAACCATAGGAAGGAAGAGGAGGTGAGCTAGGGTAGTAGTAATATGAACATGTGGTTGCATTGCCCTGTTCTCTGCATGACTTGATGGTTCTAAATCGGTAAAAAAGGGGTTTTGTTTGTTAGCTTGCTTTTAAAATACAAGTAATTAAATAGCAGCAATCCCCATAGTCCTCTTTGTAGCTGTTACCAGGTTCTAATTTTTTAATAAGCATCATTGTTGATGAGGAGTCATTACACAAAGTAAAACTATTTCCCCATGTTATTTCTCCCCCCCATCCCAGCCCCCACTGTTCCTCAGATGTTCTTGTTAACTGCTGGAAATAACCTACCTTGCTTGTCACCATGAAAGGTTTTCCTCCCTCCCCCCCCCCCCGCTGCTGGTGATGGCTCATTTTAAGTGATCACTCTCCTTACAGTGTGTATGATAAAACCCATTGTTTCATGTTCTCTGTGCGTGTATATCAATCTCCCCTCTGTATTTTCCACCAAATGCATCCGATGAAGTGAGCTGTAGCTCACGAAAGCTTATGCTCAAATAAATTTGTTAGTCTCTAAGGTGCCACAAGTACTCCTTTTCTTTTTGTTGATGAGGAGGGGCTGAAGGAGTGGCTTTAAGGACTAGTTCCCTTTGCATCTTCCTCTGAAGAATTTTGGCCACTGCCAAAGAGAAGGGACTCACCTAGATGGAGCACTGGTCTATTTTGATATGGCAAATTAGTCTCTGCCAGAATATTGCTGCAGGTTGTGGCATTTGATAGGGTGAGATATAAAGAAGGACCAATAGAGGGGGCTATTTCTGGGTCTAAGAAGGTTTGAGTCCTTTAATCATTCCCCCCCCCCCATTAAAATCTTCATTATGGCTATTCATCGTTTGTGCAGCATAACATTAACATAAAAACCATCTCTGATGCTAAATAAGATCAGAGATCAAGCATAGTTTTAGTATTTGCATTTACTCATTTATGTGAAACATGTTAATGTCACAGAAAAATGCATCAATTACATTGAAAAAGTCTTCCTGTATATCCAAGACCCCCATCTTATTTAGATAAATGACGGTTGAGTGTAGAAATAATTAAGGCAATTATAACCAAAAGTCCTGCTAAACATGATTTGTTTGCAGTGGTTGCAACAAAATAAGCAAATAGTTTATGAAGAAAAAGATAGGATAAGTGCAGCTTTCAAGTCTCTGATCTAGGTACAGTTGTCTGTACTCTTCATAAGTACTCTAGCTCAGGGGTGGCCAGCCTGAGCCTGAGAAAGAGCCAGAATTTTCCATTGTACTAAAGAGCCACAATAATAAGTCAGCAGTCCCACATCAGCTCCCCCGATCCTGGCTCCCAGTGCCTCCCGCCCAATGGCAGCTCCACCAATCAGCGCCTCCCCCTCCCTCTCTCCACACCTCCCGATCAGCTGTTTCATGGCATGCAGGAGGCTCTGTGCGGGAGGAGCGAGGGCACGGCAGACTCAGGGGAGGGGGCTGGAAGGCGTGGAGTGGGGGCAGAGCCAGGGGCTTGAGCAGTGGACACCCACTGGCACATTGGAAAGTTGGCACTTGCAGCTCCAGCCCTGGAGTCGGTGCCTATACAAGGAGCTGCATATTAACTTCTGAAGAGCCGCATGGGGCTCTGGAGCCACAGGTTGGTCACTGCTGCTCAGTTTGTTCAGTTTTTATTTTTTATCCGGGCAGCTACTTCTGAAGGGATTTAAAGCAATTGTTTTCCCTTAGAGAAGACATCAGGGTAAGAGCTGCTAACATTTATGCCAGTGGGTTTTGGAATTCATGCATTAGTATGTCAACCTAGGCCCCATGTAAATGTACAGAATTAGGGTACAGTGTTTCTGTGTCATCTGAAAACAGACGTGCTAGATCGTAAATTAGATTGAAAACCTTCTTTACAGGAGATAAGAGGCTTGGCCTATCTGGCTTCTTTTGTGAAATATTTCATTTAATGACCATAAAAGGTAGGAGCTTGGAGTAAATCTTTAAACTCTAGATTAGTGATTTCTGAGGTGATCAGTTGTGGATGCTAAAACAATGCAGCAAAAGCATTTGTAGGTTTCTAAGAGCTCTGTATCATATTTTTCAATGTTTATTGCTGGAAATAGAAGGAAAACTGTAATTTTATTTCCAAGAATTACAAGACTCCAATTATTTCACACATAGTAGAGTTAACCTATCGAATTCCCCTCTGCACGAGGTGGTCAAGTCAAATAGTGTGACTGAGCTTTGAAAGGGAGTTTAGAATTTTTATGACCACTAACGTTTGCTGTTCTCCATGCTAATCTAATGTTAGTTAGAACTCCTTGTAAAGGGTATTAGCTGATCGCTTGCAGGGGTTAGAAATGAATTTTCCCTCCCATGTACAACACTGTCCAAGTGCCTATGTGCATGATGTAGAATGGGGTTGAGGAGATTTTGCCCACTTATGAAGCATCACACATTGGCGTCTACCAGAGGTCAAATAGGGCTGTATGGATCATGGTGTGATCCATATTTCTTTTCATAAGATGAAGCGTCATTAGCCATATATGAATGTATTTATTATCATGAGATATTGTAGCAGTGCCTTCTCTAATAAGTAGCATGACCTTTGTCAATTGTATCAATCTAGGTTTCAGAGTAGCTGCTGTGTTAGTCTGTATTCGCAAAAAAGAAAAGGAGTACTTGTGGCACCTTAGAGACTAACAAATTTATTTGAGCATAAGCTTTCGTGAGCTAGAGCTCACTTCATTGGATGCATTCAGTGGAAAATACAGTGGGGAGATTGGGGAGATTCATATAGTGTGTATATAAATCTCCCCACTGTATTTTCCACCGAATGCATCCGATGAAGTGAGCTGTAGCTCACGAAAGCTTATGCTTAAATAAATTTGTTAGTCTCTAAGGTGCCACAAGTATTCCTTTTCTTTTTTGTATCAATCTAGCTACATCAAAATAAGGGAGGAATCTTCTAGGTCTGCATTTCTACTAAAAGCACTCAGTTCCCCTCTCCCGCAACCAGTGATAGATTTTACTGAATCCAGACCAGATAACTGTATCCTCCACATAGACCTAGATAGAAATAGTTCAAAACTATCTTCCACACCCTGGGTGAGAAGAAAGCATTTCTAGGCAAGCAAAATGAATAGAAGACTCTTACTAAGGACACTGGGGGAAATGTGCCCTGTGGTTGTGTTCGCTAATTTATAGGCAAAGTGCAGACTTAAACTTTGATTTAAATCCAGAAATATGTGCTGAATGCCCCCCCTCCCACTTTCAGCACATTAATGTACTTTAACCAAGAATTTTTCAATTCGGACTCTTCCTCTCTTTTAAAATCAACTGGTCTTTTCTGGTTTGCTAAAATCATCCCAGAATGCATCTCGGTGACATCCCTGATAGGACTGGTATCAGAGTATGCATTCTGGAACGTTTGTCGTGAACTGGAAAGTTCAGAAGTTTTCACAGAGGGATGAGAAATAGGATTTCCAGTTTGTAGGAATGTTTTATGAAGCAGACACTCGCGTATGGTTGTCATTTCTAAAGTAAGATATGAGAAGATGACCAGACCCAGACAGAAGGGAGACATCCCAGTGTTATTATATCACATGGTGAATTGAATGTGAAGTGTCAGAATGGTGTGTATTTATGAGCCATACATGTACATCTTGTTTCAGTAACTGTTTTTAGCCAAGGAAGGAGGCATGAAAAAGCATGGTGCCCTCAAAGCAGCTCAGGTCTGTGGGTTTGGTTGAGCTAGCACTTCTAGGACTGCGGGCAGGATCTCTGTCCTGGAACTTGATTTCCCTCCTGCTACGTTGCCAGTTGTTCTTTATTGTGAGGCCACCCCTTGTTCCAGACTTCTGCCTGAGATGGCTTATTGCGAGAAGGACATATCATTAGCGAGGGATCGATTGTTCAGTGTTGATATTGGTCAGCAAAAATGAGTTATCATTCAGCCTACAGAGACTTTTATACAATTCATAATGCAGCCAAGATCAAAACAGCAGTGTTCGCTGTTAATTAAGATACTTAAATTAGGAAATAAGATCCCCGTGTAGTGTGAATCGGCTGCTTGTTTCACACATTTTAGCAGCCATTCACACAGAGGGACTCTGCTTAAGCATTTCTCTGTGGTCTGGGTGAATTTGAAAGCAGGGTGGGGAGGACGATTTTATATCAGCAGGGATGTAAAGAGAGTGTTTGGACAGGAGCTCTGAGCCTGATTCTCCACTGCCTTGCACCTTGTGTAGTAATTTACATCGGCTGTCAAATGTTTTTTGCATCACTTCCACTCTGCACAGGTATAACGACAACACCTGGTAGAAGGCAGTGGAGAATCAGGCCCATTGGTTGATTTTAATTTTTATGTCTAGATTCTCAGGGCCTGATTCTCATTTACTCTGTGACCACTTTACGCTGCTGAAGTTGCATAAAGAGGCCTTACATTGGATGTGAATATAATTTATTCCCAATTCAAAGCCCCTTTCAGCTGCCGAGTGGCCTTAGTGTAAATGAGACTCAGACTATCCATTTTTTGTACTTTCTTGAACAATTGAATTTCCTGTAGTTTGATCTACTGAAGAATGACACAATCAGACACACTAACCTTTAACCAAACACTGTAGCATTTTGCTCATTACCCTACTGCATAGTAATGCCTAGGAGACCTGTTGCAGAGTGAACAGAGAATAAAAAGGTAAGGGTAAAGCATCACTCTGTTCTTTTACTGAGATAATTTAGATTTAGTTTTTAATATTTAAATGCATTATAATATATTATGTCTGCAGTGCTATAACTGTGCACAGGGCTTAACGGACAGTTTAAAAGGAATGATCCCTGCTCAAATTCTTACTACTAAATTACTATAGAATATTTTGTAAAAGTAATGAAGGCTTAAGTCATATGAGACCTCACTATGAGAAGACATCACCTTTCGTGTTTGCAAATTACAAGGGGTGGCAATTAGCAAAGAATGAGCGTGTAGGACAGACTACAGTAATTGATGGGACAGAAGGTGGATACAGTGATTAAGAGAGCTTTTCTTTCATTTTCAGAGAAGCTTTATAATATATTGTTCATCTATGGAGGCCTGTAAGAATGAACATAGATTGCCTTTTATGAACCCATAACGTGCTTTCTTCACCCAGGAGGAGTATGTGATATTGATACTGAGTTGGTTCCAAGAGAACAATGTAGAGACATTGTTGACAGCTCCATAGTTAAGGCTGCATTGAATTTCTCAGTTAAAGTGCAACTTGAATTCCTTAGTTAAGGGTGAAAAAGCATGTTCTGTCACCAAAATTGTGCTGCTTACTCCTAATGCACAGGCTTTTCTGTAAAGTTATAAGTAAATTGGTTCAGTGGATAGGAGTTAAAACCTGCTCCTTTTGGAAATTTCAAGGATGGCAGCTATTAGATTTTTTTTCCTCTCTCTCAGCAAATCTTCAGCAAGATGTAAATCGAAACAAAATCTCATGCACTGACTTTTTAAAATTCAAAATAAACTGACATTGAGACAATAAATGTCATTTTTAGAGAGTACTTTTCAGAGAATAACTTTAAAGCAGTGAATGGTTGTAAAACTCATGTTTTGTTCAGCACATTTTCCCATTTTCACTAAGAGAATGTTATGCATTTTAGAACTTCTCCGCCCCAGACCTCAGTATTTTACCAATTATAAGGCAAACTGTTCTAATGGCAGAGAGAGAAGATGGTTAGAAGTCAGCTTATAGGTTAAAAACACATTTTAGTTTTCTGAGCTCTCGAATTGTTCATCTGAGACAACCCATAAAGCCAAGTAAAGCATAGTGTTTTATCAAATGGTAATATAGAGGTCTGTAAAATATATGCTAGGGCAATTAGAACATGAAGGATACTGGGAGGAAGCACGAGCAGAAGCGCGCGAGAGGGACTTGCCTCATACTGAGAAAGAGGGACGATCAGCGAGTTATCTCAAGTGTCTATACACAAATGCAAGAAGCCTGGGGAACAGGCAAGGAGAACTGGAAGTCCTGGCACAGTCAAGGAATTATGATGTGATTGGAATAATAGAGACTTGGTGGGATAACTCACATGACTGGAGTACTGTCATGGATGGATATAAACTGTTCAGGAAGGACAGGCAGGGGAGAAAAGGTGGGGGAGTTGCATTGTATGTAAGGGAGCAGTATGACTGCTCAGAGCTCAAGTATGAAACTGCAGAAAAACCTAAGAGTCTCTGGATTAAGTTTAAAAGCATGAGCAACAAGGGTGATGTCGTGGTGGGAGTCTGCTATAGACCACCGGACCAGGGGGATGAGGTAGACAAGGCTTTCTTCCGGCAACTCACGGAAGTTACTAGATCGCAGGCCCTGGTTCTCATGGAAGACTTCAGTCACACTGAGATCGGCTGGGAGAGCAAAAAGCGGTGCACAGACAATCCAGGAAGTTTTTGGAAAGTGTAGGGGACAATTTCCTGTTGCAAGTGCTGGAGGAACCAACTAGGGGCAGAGCTCTTCTTGACCTGCTGCTCACAAACCGGGAAGAATTAGTAGGGGAAGCAAAAGTGGATGGGAACCTGGGAGGCAGTGACCATGAGATGGTCGAGTTCAGGATCCTGACACAGGGAAGAAAGGAGAGCAGCAGAATACGGACCCTGGACTTCAGAAAAGCAGACTTTGACTCCCTCAGGGAACTGATAGGCAGGATCTCCTGGGAGAATAACGTGAGGGGGAAAGGAATCCAGGAGAGCTGGCTGTATTTTAAAGAATCTTTTTTGAGGTTACAGGGACAAACCATCCCGATATGTAGAACGAATAGTAAATATGGCAGGCGACTAGGTTGGCTTAACAGTGAAATCCTTGCTGATCTTAAACACAAAAAAGAAGCTTACAAGAAGTGGAAGATTGAACAAATGAGCAGGGAAGAGTATAAAAATATTGCTCGGGCATGCAGGAATGAAATCAGGAAGGCCAAATCATACCTGGAGTTGCAGCTAGCAAGAGATGTTAAGAGTAACAAGAAGGGTTTCTTCAGGTATATTAGCAACAAGAAGAAAGTCAAGGAAAGTGTGGGCTCCTTACTGAATGAGGGAGGCAACCTAGTAACAGAGGATGTGGAAAAAGCTAATGTACGCAATGCTTTTTTTGCCTCTGTCTTCACGAACAAGGTCAGCTCCCAGACTACTGCACTGGGCAGCACAGCATGGGGAGGAGGTGACCAGCCTTCTGTGGAGAAAGAAGTGGTTTGGGATTATTTAGAAAAGCTGGATGAGCACAAGTCCATGGGGCCAGATGCGCTGCATCCGAGAGTGCTAAAGGAGTTGGCGGATGCGATTGCAGAGCCATTGGCCATTATCTTTGAAAACTCATGGCGATCGGGGGAAGTCTCGGATGACTGGAAAAAGGCTTATGTAGTGCCCATCTTTAAAAAAGGGAAGAAGGATGATCCTGGGAACTACAGGCCAGTTAGCCTCACCTCAGTTCCTGGAAAAATCATGGAGCAGGTCCTCAAGGAATCAATTCTGAAGCACTTAGAGGAGAGGAAAGTGATCAGGAACAGTCAGCATGGATTCACCTTCTAATTGCCTTCTATGACAAGATAACTGGCTCTGTGGATGAGGGGAAAGCAGTGGACGTGTTGTTCCTTGACTTTAGCAAAGCTTTTGACACGGTCTCCCACAGTATTCTTGCCAGCAAGTTAAAGAAGTATGGGCTGGATGGATGGACTATAAGGTGGATAGAAAGTTGGCTAGATTGTCGGGCTCAACGGGTAGTTATCAATGTCTCCATGTCTAGTTGGTATCAAGTGGAGTGCCCCAAGGGTCAGTCCTTGGGCTGGTTTTGTTCAATATCTTCATAAATGATCTGGAGGATGGTGTGGATTGCACCCTCAGCAAGTTTGCAGATGACACTAAACTGGGAGGAGAGGTAGATACGCTGGAGGGTAGGGATAGGATACAGAGGGACCTAGACAAATTAGAGGATTGGGCCCAAAGAAATCTGATGAGGTTCAACAAGGACAAGTGCAGAGTCCTGCACTTAGGACGGAAGAATTCCATGCACGGCTACAGACGAGGGACCGAATGGCTAGGCAGCAGTTCTGCAGAAAAGGACCTAGGGGTTACAGTGGACGAGAAGCTGGATATGAGTCAACAGTGTGTCCTTGTTGCCAAGAAGACCAATGGCATTTTCGGAGGGGCATTGCCAGCAGATCGAGGGACGTGATCGTTCCCCTCTATTCGATATTGGTGAGGCCTCATCTAGAGTACTGTGTCCAGTTTTGGGCCCCACACTACAAGAAGGATGTGGAAAAATTGGAAAATGTCCAGCAGAAGGCAACAAAAATGATTAGGGCACTGGAATACATGACTTATGAGGAGAGGCTGAGGGAACTGGGATTGATTATTATGGGTCTCAGGTTGCAGTGGGGGGAGGTTTAGGTTGGATATTAGGAAAAACTTTTTCACTAGGGGAGTGGCGAAACACTGGAATGCGTTACCTAAGGAGGTGGTGGAATCTCCTTCCTTAGAAGTTTTTAAGGTCAGGCTTGACAAAGCCCTGGCTGGTATGATTTAGTTGGGGATTGGTCCTGCTTTGAGCAGGGGGTTGGACTAGATGACCTCCTGAGGTCCCTTCCAACTCTGATGTTCTATGATTCTATGAAGGTCACAGAACTATCACAAAACCCATTCCAGTAACTGTTTAAAAAGTTTCAGAGTAGCAGCCGTGTTAGTCTGTATTCGCAAAAAGAAAAGGAGTACTTGTGGCACCTTAGAGACTAACAAATTTATTAGAGCATAAGCTTTCGTGAGCTACAGCTCACTTCATCGGATGCATTTGGTGGAAAAAACAGAGGAGAGATTTATATACACACACACAGAGAACATGAAACAATGGGTTTATCATACACACTGTAAGGAGAGTGATCACTTAAGATAAGCCATCACCAACAGCAGGGGGGGGGAAGGAGGAAAACCTTTCATGGTGACAAGCAGGTAGGCTAATTCCAGCAGTTAACAAGAATATCAGAGGAACAGTGGGGGGTGGGGTGGGAGGGAGAAATACCATGGGGAAATAGTTTTACTTTCATAGAATATCAGGGTTGGAAGGGACCCCAGAAGGTCATCTAGTCCAACCCCCTGCTCAAAGCAGGACCAAGTCCCAGTTAAATCATCCCAGCTAGGGCTTTGTCAAGCCTGACCTTAAAAACCTCTAAGGAAGGAGATTCTACCACCTCCCTAGGTAACGCATTCCAGTGTTTCACCACCCTCTTAGTGAAAAAGTTTTTCCTAATATCCAATCTAAACCTTCCCCATTGCAACTTGAGACCATTACTCCTCGTTCTGTCATCTGCTACCATTGAGAACAGTCTAGAGCCATCCTCTTTGAAACCCCCTTTCAGGTAGTTGAAAGCAGCTATCAAATCCCCCCTCATTCTTCTCTTCTGCAGACTAAACAATCCCAGCTCCCTCAGCCTCTCCTCATAAGTCATGTGCTCTAGACCCCTAATCATTTTCGTTGCCCTTCGTTGTACTCTTTCCAATTTATCCACATCCTTCCTGTAGTGTGGGGCCCAAAACTGGACACAGTACTCCAGATGAGGCCTCACCAGTGTCGAATAGAGGGGAACGATCACGTCCCTCGATCTGCTCGCTATGCCCCTACTTATACATCCCAAAATGCCATTGGCCTTCTTGGCAACAAGGGCACACTGCTGACTCATATCCAGCTTCTCGTCCACTGTCACCCCTAGGTCCTTTTCCGCAGAACTGCTGCCGAGCCATTCGGTCCCTAGTCTGTAGCGGTGCATTGGATTCTTCCATCCTAAGTGCAGGACCCTGCATTTATCCTTATTGAACCTCATTAGATTTCTTTTGGCCCAATCCTCCAATTTGTCTAGGTCCTTCTGTATCCTATCCCTCCCCTCCAGCGTATCTACCACTCCTCCCAGTTTGGTATCATCCGCAAATTTGCTGAGAGTGCAATCCACACCATTCTCCAGATCATTTATGAAGATATTGAACAAAACGGGCCCCAGGACCGACCCCTGGGGCACTCCACTTGACACCGGCTGCCAACTAGACATGGAGCCATTGATCACTACCCGTTGAGCCCGACAATCTAGCCAGCTTTCTACCCACCTTATAGTGCATTCATCCAGCCCATACTTCCTTAACTTGCTGACAAGAATGCTGTGGGAGACCGTGTCAAAAGCTTTGCTAAAGTCAAGAAACAATACATCCACTGCTTTCCCTTCATCCACAGAACCAGTAATCTCATCATAAAAGGCGATTAGATTAGTCAGGCATGACCTTCCCTTGGTGAATCCATGCTGACTGTTCCTGATCACTTTCCTCTCCTCTAAGTGCTTCAGGATTGATTCTTTGAGGACCTGCTCCATGATTTTTCCAGGGACTGAGGTTAGGCTGACCGGCCTGTAGTTCCCAGGATCCTCCTTCTTCCCTTTTTTAAAGATGGGCACTACATTAGCCTTTTTCCAGTCATCCGGGACTTCCCCCGTTCGCCACGAGTTTTCAAAGATAATGGCCAAGGGCTCTGCAATCACAGCCGCCAATTCCTTCAGCACTCTCGGATGCAATTCGTCCGGCCCCATGGACTTGTGCACGTCCAGCTTTTCTAAATAGTCCCTAACCACCTCTATCTCTACAGAGGGCTGGCCATCTCTTCCCCATTTTGTGTTGCCCAGCACAGCAGTCTGGGAGCTGACCTTGTTAGTGAAAACAGAGGCAAAAAAAGCATTGAGTACATTAGCTTTTTCCACATCCTCTGTCACTAGCTTGCCTCCCTCATTCAGTAAGGGGCCCACACTTTCCTTGGCTTTCTTCTTGTTGCCAACATACCTGAAGAAACCCTTCTTGTTACTCTTGACATCTCTTGCTAGCTGCAGCTCCAGGTGCGATTTGGCCCTCCTGATATCTTTCCTACATGCCCGAGCAATATTTTTATACTCTTCCCTGGTCATATGTCCAAGCTTCCACTTCTTGTAAGCTTCTTTTTTATGTTTAAGATCCGCTAGGATTTCACCATTAAGCCAAGCTGGTCGCCTGCCATATTTACTATTCTTTCGAGTCATCGGGATGGTTTGTCCCTGTAACCTCAACAGGGATTCCTTGAAATACAGCCAGCTCTCCTGGACTCCCTTCCCTTTCATGTTAGTCCCCCAGGGGATCCTGGCCATCTGTTCCCTGAGGGAGTCAAAGTCTGCTTTCCTGAAGTCCAGGGTCCGTATCCTGCTGCTTACCTTTCTTCCCTGCGTCAGGATCCTGAACTCAACCAACTCATGGTCACTGCCTCCCAGATTCCCATCCACTTTTGCTTCCCCCACTAATTCTACCCGGTTTGTGAGCAGCAGGTCAAGAAAAGCGCTCCCCCTAGTTGGCTCCCCTAGCACTTGCACCAGGAAATTGTCCCCTACGCTTTCCAAAAACTTCCTGGATTGTCTATGCACCGCTGTATTGCTCTCCCAGCAGATATCAGGAAAATTAAAGTCACCCATGAGAATCAGGGCATGCGATCTAGTAGCTTCCGTGAGTTGCCGGAAGAAAGCCTCATCCACCTCATCCCCCTGGTCCGGTGGTCTATAGCAGACTCCCACCATGACATCACTCTTGTTGCACACACTTCTAAACTTAATCCAGAGACACTCAGGTTTTTCCACAGTTTCGTACCGGAGCTCTGAGCAGTCATACTGCTCCCTTACATACAGTGCTACTCCCCCACCTTTTCTGCCCTGCCTGTCCTTCCTGAACAGTTTATAACCATCCATGACTGTACTCCAGTCATGTGAGTTATCCCACCAAGTCTCTGTTATTCCAATCACGTCATAATTCCTTGACATCACCAGGACCTCCAGTTCTCCCTGCTTGTTTCCAAGGCTTTGTGCATTTGTATATAAGCACTTGAGATAACCTGTTGATCGCCCCTCATTCCCAGTATGAGGCAGGAGCCCTCCCCTCACAGACCTTCCTGCCTGTGCTTCCTCCCGGTATCCCGCTTTCCCACTTACCTCAGGGCTTTGGTCTCCTTCCCCCGGTGAACCTAGTTTAAAGCCCTCCTCACTAGGTTAGCCAGCCTGCTGGCAAAGATGTTCTTCCCTCTCTTCGTAAGATGGAGCCCGTCTCTGCCCAGCACTCCTCCTTCATGGAACACCATCCCATGGTCAAAGAATCCAAAGCCTTCTCTCCGACACCACCTGCGTAGCCATTCGTTGACCTCCACGATTCGACGGTCCCTACCCAGGCCTTTTCCTTCCACGGGGAGGATGGACGAGAACACCACTTGCGCCTCCAACTCCTTTATCCTTCTTCCCAGAGCCACGTAGTCCGCAGTGATCCGCTCAAGGTCATTCTTGGCAGTATCATTGGTGCCCACGTGGAGAAGCAGGAAGGGGTAGCGATCCGAGGGCTTGATGAGTCTCGGCAGTCTCTCCGTCACATCACGAATCTTAGCCCCTGGCAAGCAGCAGACTTCTCGGTTTTCCCGGTCAGGGCGGCAGATAGATGACTCAGTCCCCCGGAGGAGAGAGTCCCCGACCACCACCACCCGCCTTCTCCTCTTGGGAGTGGTGGTCGTGGAACCCCCAACCTCAGGACATCGCATCTCATGCCTCCCAACCAGCGGAGTCTCCTTCCGCTTTCTCCCCCCAGACATATCATCTGGTCCACTCTCCGCATTGGTACCTGTGGAGAGAACATGAAAGCGGTTAGTTACCTGTGTCTGTGTTACTGGAACCCGGACATTCCGCTTACCTCTTCTGGAGGTCACATGTTGCCAAGCTTCTTCACTGGCCTCTTGGCTCCTCTGTGCAACCTGCTCTACATCTTTAGAGCTTTGTGCCCCTAGAAGGCTATCCTGAGTTTGGTCCAGAAAATCCTCAGTCTCTCGTATACAACGCAGGGTCGTTACCTGTTGCTCCAGACCTTCAATCTTCTCTTCCAATATGGAGACCAGCTTGCACTTTGTACAGACAAAGTCGCTTCTGTCCTGTGGAAGAAAGACAAACATGGCACATCCAGTGCAGGTCACAACAGCTGAATCCCCCCCTTCCATATCACCTACCTACTACGGAGCTTCCTCAGAGACGTTGGCAAGATGTAAGCCTCACTGGGCTCACTCCAGGCGAACTCCCAGGCAAACTCCTGCTGTGAGCTGCTCTGCTGTCCCCGCTGCTCAGCTGGTTCGCGAGGCTCTGGCTATTTTTAAACAGCCAGGCTTCCCTGACGCAAACACACAGACACCCTAATGCCCGCCCCCTGCAGGCTAGCAGCCAATCAGACACTCACTCAGGCTCCCTCCCAGCAAACACACGCTTGGATACTTCCTCAGCAAGCAAACACACACACTCGGATACTTACCAGTCCCAGGCAAACTCCTGCTGTGAGCTGCTCTGCTGTCCCCGCTGCTCCGCTGGTTCGCTGCCGCTCATTTGTGTAATGACTCATCCATTCCCAGTCTCTATTCAAGCCTAAGTTAATTGTATCCAGTTTGCAAATTAATTCCAATTCAGCAGTCTCTCGTTGGAGTCTGTTTTTGAAGCTTTTTTGTTGAAGTATAGCCACTCTTAGGTCTGTGATCGAGTGACCAGAGAGATTGAAGTGTTCTCCAACTGGTTTTTGAATGTTATAATTCTTGACGTCTGATTTGTGTCCATTCATTCTTTTACGTAGAGACTGTCCAGTTTGGCCAATGTACATGGCAGAGGGGCATTGCTGGCACATGATGGCATATATCACATTGGTAGATGCGCAGGTGAATGAGCCTCTGATAGTGTGGCTGATGTGATTAGGCCCTATGATGGTATCCCCTGAATAGATATGTGGACAGAGTTGGCAACGGGCTTTGTTGCAAGGATAGGTTCCTGGGTTAGTGGTTCTGTTGTGTGGTGTGTGGTTGCTGGTGAGTATTTGCTTCAGATTGGGGGGCTGTCTGTAAGCAAGGACTGGTCTGTCTCCCAAGATCTGAGAGAGCGATGGCTCGTCCTTCAGGATAGGTTGTAGATCCTTGATGATGCGTTGGAGAGGTTTTAGTTGGGGGCTGAAGGTGATGGCTAGTGGCGTTCTGTTGTTTTCTTTGTTGGGCCTGTCCTGTAGTAGGTGACTTCTGGGTATTCTTCTGGCTCTGTCAATCTGTTTCTTCACTTCAGCAGGTGGGTATTGTAGTTGTAGGAATGCATGATAGAGATCTTGTAGGTGTTTGTCTCTGTCTGAGGGGTTGGAGCAAATGCGGTTATATCGTAGCGCTTGGCTGTAGACAATGGATCGAGTGGTATGATCTGGATGAAAGCTAGAGGCATGTAGGTAGGAATAGCGGTCAGTAGGTTTCCGATATAGGGTGGTGTTTATGTGACCATCGCTTATTAGCACCGTAGTGTCCAGGAAGTGGATCTCTTGTGTGGACTGGTCCAGGCTGAGGTTGATGGTGGGATGGAAATTGTTGAAATCATGGTGGAATTCCTCAAGAGCTTCTTTTCCATGGGTCCAGATGATGAAGATGTCATCAATGTAGCGCAAGTAGAGTAGGGGCATTAGGGGACGAGAGCTGAGGAAGCGTTGTTCTAAGTCAGCCATAAAAATGTTGGCATACTGTGGGGCCATGCGGGTACCCATCGCAGTGCCGCTGATTTGAAGGTATACATTGTCACCAAATGTGAAATAGTTATGGGTCAGGACAAAGTCACAAAGTTCAGCCACCAGGTTAGCCGTGACAGTATCGGGGATACTGTTCCTGACGGCTTGTAGTCCATCTTTGTGTGGAATGTTGGTGTAGAGGGCTTCTACATCCATAGTGGCTAGGATGGTGTTTTTAGGAAGATCACCAATGGACTGTAGTTTCCTCAGGAAATCGGTGGTGTCTCGAAGATAGCTGGGAGTGCTGGTAACGAAGGGCCTGAGGAGGGAGTCTACATAGCCAGACAATCCCGCTGTCAGGGTGCCAATGCCTGAGATGATGGGGCGTCCAGGATTTCCAGGTTTATGGATCTTGGGTAGCAGATAGAATACCCCAGGTCGGGGCTCCAGGGGTGTGTCTGTGCGGATTTGTTCTTGTGCTTTTTCAGGGAGTTTCTTGAGCAAATGCTGTAGTTTCTTTTGGTAACTCTCAGTGGGATCAGAGGGTAATGGCTTGTAGAAAGTGGTGTTGGAGAGCTGCCTAGTAGCCTCTTGTTCATACTCCGACCTATTCATGATGACGACAGCTCCTCCTTTGTCAGCCTTTTTGATTATGATGTCAGAGTTGTTTCTGAGGCTGTGGATGGCACTGTGTTCTGCATGGCTGAGGTTATGGGGTAAGCGATGCTGCTTTTCCACAATTTCAGCTCGTGCACGTCGGCGGAAGCAGTCTATGTAGAAATCCAGGCTGCTGTTTCGACCTTCAGGAGGAGTCCACCCAGAATCCTTCTTTTTGTAGTGTTGGCAGGAAGGTCTCTGTGGGTTAATATGTTGGTCAGAGGTGTGTTGGAAATATTCCTTGAGTCTGAGACGTCGAAAATAGGATTCTAGGTCACCACAGAACTGTATCATGTTCGTGGGGGTGGAGGGGCAAAAGGAGAGGCCCCGAGATAGGACAGATTCTTCCGCTGGGCTAAGAGTATAGTTGGATAGATTAACAATATTGCTGGATGGGTTACGGGAACCATTGTTGTGGCCCCTTGTGGCATATAGTAGTTTAGATAGCTTAGTGTCCTTTTTCTTTTGTAGAGAATCAAAGTGTGTTTTGTAAATGGCTTGTCTAGTTTTTGTAAAGTCCAGCCACGAGGAAGTTTGTGTGGAAGGTTGGTTCTTTATGAGAGTATCCAGTTTTGAGAGCTCATTCTTAATCTTTCCCTGTTTGCTGTAGAGGATGTTGATCAGGTGGTTCCGCAGTTTCCTTGAGAGTGTGTGGCACAAGCTGTCAGCATAGTCTGTGTGGTATGTAGATTGTAATGGATTTTTTACCTTCAGTCCTTTCGGTATGATGTCCATCTGTTTGCATTTGGAGAGGAAGATGATGTCTGTCTGTTTCTGTGCGAGTTTTTTCATGAAGTTGACAGATTTCCACTCTATACGGCTAAATTCAGTGCCTTGCATAATCACAGGTTTCAGAGTAGCAGCCGTGTTAGTCTGTATTCGCAAAAAGAAAAGGAGTACTTGTGGCACCTTAGAGACTAACAAATTTATTAGAGCATAAGCTTTCGTGAGCTACAGCTCACTTCATCGGATGCATTTGGTGGAAAAAACAGAGGAGAGATTTATATACACACACACAGAGAACATGAAACAATGGGTTTATCATACACACTGTAAGGAGAGTGATCACTTAAGATAAGCCATCACCAACAGCGGGGGGGGGGGAAGGAGGAAAACCTTTCATGGTGACAAGCAGGTAGGCTAATTCGAGCAGTTAACAAGAATATCAGAGGAACAGTGGGGGGTGGGGTGGGAGGGAGAAATACCATGGGGAAATAGTTTTACTTTGTGTAATGACTCATCCATTCCCAGTCTCTATTCAAGCCTAAGTTAATTGTATCCAGTTTGCAAATTAATTCCAATTCAACTTGAGACCATTACTCCTCGTTCTGTCATCTGCTACCATTGAGAACAGTCTAGAGCCATCCTCTTTGAAACCCCCTTTCAGGTAGTTGAAAGCAGCTATCAAATCCCCCCTCATTCTTCTCTTCTGCAGACTAAACAATCCCAGCTCCCTCAGCCTCTCCTCATAAGTCATGTGCTCTAGACCCCTAATCATTTTTGTTGCCCTTCGCTGTACTCTTTCCAATTTATCCACATCCTTCTTGTAGTGTGGGGCCCAAAACTGGACACAGTACTCCAGATGAGGCCTCACCAGTGTCGAATAGAGGGGAACGATCACGTCCCTCGATCTGCTCGCTATGCCCCTACTTATACATCCCAAAATGCCATTGGCCTTCTTGGCAACAAGGGCACACTGCTGACTCATATCCAGCTTCTCGTCCACTGTCACCCCTAGGTCCTTTTCCGCAGAACTGCTGCCGAGCCATTCGGTCCCTAGTCTGTAGCGGTGCATTGGATTCTTCCATCCTAAGTGCAGGACCCTGCACTTATCCTTATTGAACCTCATTAGATTTCTTTTGGCCCAATCCTCCAATTTGTCTAGGTCCTTCTGTATCCTATCCCTCCCCTCCAGCGTATCTACCACTCCTCCCAGTTTAGTATCATCCGCAAATTTGCTGAGAGTGGAATCCACACCATCCTCCAGATCATTTATGAAGATATTGAACAAAACGGGCCCCAGGACCGACCCCTGGGGCACTCCACTTGACACCGGCTGCCAACTAGACATGGAGCCATTGATCACTACCCGTTGAGCCCGACAATCTAGCCAGCTTTCTACCCACCTTATAGTGCATTCATCCGGCCCATACTTCCTTAACTTGCTGACAAGAATGCTGTGGGAGACCGTGTCAAAAGCTTTGCTAAAGTCAAGAAACAATACATCCACTGCTTTCCCTTCATCCACAGAACCAGTAATCTCATCATAAAAGGCGATTAGATTAGTCAGGCATGACCTTCCCTTGGTGAATCCATGCTGACTGTTCCTGATCACTTTCCTCTCCTCTAAGTGCTTCAGGATTGATTCTTTGAGGACCTGCTCCATGATTTTTCCAGGGACTGAGGTGAGGCTGACTGGCCTGTAGTTCCCAGGATCCTCCTTCTTCCCTTTTTTAAAGATGGGCACTACATTAGCCTTTTTCCAGTCATCCGGGACTTCCCCCGTTCGCCACGAGTTTTCAAAGATAATGGCCAAGGGCTCTGCAATCACAGCCGCCAATTCCTTCAGCACTCTCGGATGCAATTCGTCCGGCCCCATGGACTTGTGCACGTCCAGCTTTTCTAAATAGTCCCTAACCACCTCTATCTCTACAGAGGGCTGGCCATCTCTTCCCCATTTTGTGATGCCCAGCACAGCAGTCTGGGAGCTGACCTTGTTAGTGAAAACAGAGGCAAAAAAAGCATTGAGTACATTAGCTTTTTCCACATCCTCTGTCACTAGCTTGCCTCCCTCATTCAGTAAGGGGCCCACACTTTCCTTGGCTTTCTTCTTGTTGCCAACATACCTGAAGAAACCCTTCTTGTTACTCTTGACATCTCTTGCTAGCTGCAGCTCCAGGTGCGATTTGGCCCTCTTGATATCTTTCCTACATGCCCGAGCAATATTTTTATACTCTTCCCTGGTCATATGTCCAACCTTCCACTTCTTGTAAGCTTCTTTTTTATGTTTAAGATCCGCTAGGATTTCACCATTAAGCCAAGCTGGTCGCCTGCCATATTTACTATTCTTTCGACTCATCGGGATGGTTTGTCCCTGTAACCTCAACAGGGATTCCTTGAAATACAGCCAGCTCTCCTGGACTCCCTTCCCTTTCATGTTAGTCCCCCAGGGGATCCTGGCCATCTGTTCCCTGAGGGAGTCAAAGTCTGCTTTCCTGAAGTCCAGGGTCCGTATCCTGCTGCTTACCTTTCTTCCCTGCGTCAGGATCCTGAACTCAACCAACTCATGGTCACTGCCTCCCAGATTCCCATCCACTTTTGCTTCCCCCACTAATTCTACCCGGTTTGTGAGCAGCAGGTCAAGAAAAGCGCTCCCCCTAGTTGGCTCCCCTAGCACTTGCACCAGGAAATTGTCCCCTACGCTTTCCAAAAACTTCCTGGATTGTCTATGCACCGCTGTATTGCTCTCCCAGCAGATATCAGGAAAATTAAAGTCACCCATGAGAATCAGGGCATGCGATCTAGTAGCTTCCGTGAGTTGCCGGAAGAAAGCCTCATCCACCTCATCCCCCTGGTCCGGTGGTCTATAGCAGACTCCCACCATGACATCACTCTTGTTGCACACACTTCTAAACTTAATCCAGAGACACTCAGGTTTTTCCACAGTTTCGTACCGGAGCTCTGAGCAGTCATACTGCTCCCTTACATACAGTGCTACTCCCCCACCTTTTCTGCCCTGCCTGTCCTTCCTGAACAGTTTATAACCATCCATGACTGTATTCCAGTCATGTGAGTTATCCCACCAAGTCTCTGTTATTCCAATCACGTCATAATTCCTTGACATCACCAGGACCTCCAGTTCTCCCTGCTTGTTTCCAAGGCTTTGTGCATTTGTATATAAGCACTTGAGATAACCTGTTGATCGCCCCTCATTCCCAGTATGAGGCAGGAGCCCTCCCCTCACAGACATTCCTGCCTGTGCTTCCTCCCGGTATCCCGCTTTCCCACTTACCTCAGGGCTTTGGTCTCCTTCCCCCGGTGAACCTAGTTTAAAGCCCTCCTCACTAGGTTAGCCAGCCTGCTGGCAAAGATGTTCTTCCCTCTCTTCGTAAGATGGAGCCCGTCTCTGCCCAGCACTCCTCCTTCATGGAACACCATCCCATGGTCAAAGAATCCAAAGCCTTCACTCCGACACCACCTGCGTAGCCATTCATTGACCTCCACGATTCGACGGTCCCTACCCAGGCCTTTTCCTTCCACGGGGAGGATGGACGAGAACACCACTTGCGCCTCCAACTCCTTTATCCTTCTTCCCAGAGCCACGTAGTCCGCAGTGATCCGCTCAAGGTCATTCTTGGCAGTATCATTGGTGCCCACGTGGAGAAGCAGGAAGGGGTAGCGATCCGAGGGCTTGATGAGTCTCGGCAGTCTCTCCGTCACATCACGAATCTTAGCCCCTGGCAAGCAGCAGACTTCTCGGTTTTCCCGGTCAGGGCGGCAGATAGATGACTCAGTCCCCCGGAGGAGAGAGTCCCCGACCACCACCACCCGCCTTCTCCTCTTGGGAGTGGTGGTCGTGGAACCCCCAACCTCAGGACATCGCATCTCATGCCTCCCAACCAGCGGAGTCTCCTTCTGCTTTCTCCCCCCAGACATATCATCTGGTCCACTCTCCGCAATGGCATAAATCGCAATATATGCCATCATGTGCCAGCAATGCCCCTCTGCCATGTACATTGGCCAAACTGGACAGTCTCTACGTAAAAGAATGAATGGACACAAATCAGACGTCAAGAATTATAACATTCAAAAACCAGTTGGAGAACACTTCAATCTCTCTGGTCACTCGATCACAGACCTAAGAGTGGCTATACTTCAACAAAAAAGCTTCAAAAACAGACTCCAACGAGAGACTGCTGAATTGGAATTAATTTGCAAACTGGATACAATTAACTTAGGCTTGAATAGAGACTGGGAATGGATGAGTCATTACACAAAGTAAAACTATTTCCCCATGGTATTTCTCCCTCCCACCCCACCCCCCACTGTTCCTCTGATATTCTTGTTAACTGCTCGAATTAGCCTACCTGCTTGTCACCATGAAAGGTTTTCCTCCTCCCCCCCCCCCTGCTGTTGGTGATGGCTTATCTTAAGTGATCACTCTCCTTACAGTGTGTATGATAAACCCATTGTTTCATGTTCTCTGTGTGTGTGTATATAAATCTCTCCTCTGTTTTTTCCACCAAATGCATCCGATGAAGTGAGCTGTAGCTCACGAAAGCTTATGCTCTAATAAATTTGTTAGTCTCTAAGGTGCCACAAGTACTCCTTTTCTTTTTGCGAATACAGACTAACACGGCTGCTACTCTGAAACCTGTGATTATGCAAGGCACTGAATTTAGCCGTATAGAGTGGAAATCTGTCAACTTCATGAAAAAACTCGCACAGATACAGACAGACATCATCTTCCTCTCCAAATGCAAACAGATGGACATCATACCGAAAGGACTGAAGGTAAAAATCCATTACAATCTACATACCACACAGACTATGCTGACAGCTTGTGCCACACACTCTCAAGGAAACTGCGGAACCACCTGATCAACATCCTCTACAGCAAACAGGGAAAGATTAAGAATGAGCTCTCAAAACTGGATACTCTCATAAAGAAAGAAAAGGAGTACTTGTGGCACCTTAGAGACTAACAAATTTATTAGAGCATAAGCTTTCGTGAGCTACAGCTCACTTCATCGGATGCATTTGGTGGAAAAAATGTTTTTTCCACCAAATGCATCCGATGAAGTGAGCTGTAGCTCACGAAAGCTTATGCTCTAATAAATTTGTTAGTCTCTAAGGTGCCACAAGTACTCCTTTTCTTTTTGAGAATACAGACTAACACGGCTGCTACTCTGAAATCTCATAAAGAACCAACCTTCCACACAAACTTCCTCGTGGCTGGACTTTACAAAAACTAGACAAGCCATTTACAAAACACACTTTGATTCTCTACAAAAGAAAAAGGACACTAAGCTATCTAAACTACTATATGCCACAAGGGGCCACAACAATGGTTCCCGTAACCCATCCAGCAATATTGTTAATCTATCCAACTATACTCTTAGCCCAGCGGAAGAATCTGTCCTATCTCGGGGCCTCTCCTTTTGCCCCTCCACCCCCACGAACATGATACAGTTCTGTGGTGACCTAGAATCCTATTTTCGACGTCTCAGACTCAAGGAATATTTCCAACACACCTCTGACCAACATATTAACCCACAGAGACCTTCCTGCCAACACTACAAAAAGAAGGATTCTGGGTGGACTCCTCCTGAAGGTCGAAACAGCAGCCTGGATTTCTACATAGACTGCTTCCGCCGACGTGCACGAGCTGAAATTGTGGAAAAGCAGCATCGCTTACCCCATAACCTCAGCCATGCAGAACACAGTGCCATCCACAGCCTCAGAAACAACTCTGACATCATAATCAAAAAGGCTGACAAAGGAGGAGCTGTCGTCATCATGAATAGGTCGGAGTATGAACAAGAGGCTACTAGGCAGCTCTCCAACACCACTTTCTACAAGCCATTACCCTCTGATCCCACTGAGAGTTACCAAAAGAAACTACAGCATTTGCTCAAGAAACTCCCTGAAAAAGCACAAGAACAAATCCGCACAGACACACCCCTGGAGCCCCGACCTGGGGTATTCTATCTGCTACCCAAGATCCATAAACCTGGAAATCCTGGACGCCCCATCATCTCAGGCATTGGCACCCTGACAGCGGGATTGTCTGGCTATGTAGACTCCCTCCTCAGGCCCTTCGTTACCAGCACTCCCAGCTATCTTCGAGACACCACCGATTTCCTGAGGAAACTACAGTCCATTGGTGATCTTCCTAAAAACACCATCCTAGCCACTATGGATGTAGAAGCCCTCTACACCAACATTCCACACAAAGATGGACTACAAGCCGTCAGGAACAGTATCCCCGATACTGTCACGGCTAACCTGGTGGCTGAACTTTGTGACTTTGTCCTGACCCATAACTATTTCACATTTGGTGACAATGTATACCTTCAAATCAGCGGCACTGCGATGGGTACCCGCATGGCCCCACAGTATGCCAACATTTTTATGGCTGACTTAGAACAACGCTTCCTCAGCTCTCGTCCCCTAATGCCCCTACTCTACTTGCGCTACATTGATGACATCTTCATCATCTGGACCCATGGAAAAGAAGCTCTTGAGGAATTCCACCATGATTTCAACAATTTCCATCCCACCATCAACCTCAGCCTGGACCAGTCCACACAAGAGATCCACTTCCTGGACACTACGGTGCTAATAAGCGATGGTCACATAAACACCACCCTATATCGGAAACCTACTGACCGCTATTCCTACCTACATGCCTCTAGCTTTCATCCAGATCATACCACTCGATCCATTGTCTACAGCCAAGCGCTACGATATAACCGCATTTGCTCCAACCCCTCAGACAGAGACAAACACCTACAAGATCTCTATCATGCATTCCTACAACTACAATACCCACCTGCTGAAGTGAAGAAACAGATTGACAGAGCCAGAAGAATACCCAGAAGTCACCTACTACAGGACAGGCCCAACAAAGAAAACAACAGAACGCCACTAGCCATCACCTTCAGCCCCCAACTAAAACCTCTCCAACGCATCATCAAGGATCTACAACCTATCCTGAAGGACGAGCCATCGCTCTCTCAGATCTTGGGAGACAGACCAGTCCTTGCTTACAGACAGCCCCCCAATCTGAAGCAAATACTCACCAGCAACCACACACCACACAACAGAACCACTAACCCAGGAACCTATCCTTGCAACAAAGCCCGTTGCCAACTCTGTCCACATATCTATTCAGGGGATACCATCATAGGGCCTAATCACATCAGCCACACTATCAGAGGCTCGTTCACCTGCGCATCTACCAATGTGATATATGCCATCATGTGCCAGCAATGCCCCTCTGCCATGTACATTGGCCAAACTGGACAGTCTCTACGTAAAAGAATGAATGGACACAAATCAGACGTCAAGAATTATAACATTCAAAAACCAGTTGGAGAACACTTCAATCTCTCTGGTCACTCGATCACAGACCTAAGAGTGGCTATACTTCAACAAAAAAGCTTCAAAAACAGACTCCAACGAGAGACTGCTGAATTGGAATTAATTTGCAAACTGGATACAATTAACTTAGGCTTGAATAGAGACTGGGAATGGATGAGTCATTACACAAAGTAAAACTATTTCCCCATGGTATTTCTCCCTCCCACCCCACCCCCCACTGTTCCTCTGATATTCTTGTTAACTGCTCGAATTAGCCTACCTGCTTGTCACCATGAAAGGTTTTCCTCCTTCCCCCCCCCTGCTGTTGGTGATGGCTTATCTTAAGTGATCACTCTCCTTACAGTGTGTATGATAAACCCATTGTTTCATGTTCTCTGTGTGTGTGTATATAAATCTCTCCTCTGTTTTTTCCACCAAATGCATCCGATGAAGTGAGCTGTAGCTCACGAAAGCTTATGCTCTAATAAATTTGTTAGTCTCTAAGGTGCCACAAGTACTCCTTTTCTTTTTGTTTAAAAAGTAAAATTAATTTAAAAAAAATATCTTCGAGGTAACATAAATGGTAAATACACAATTCTCCCTGCTCTGAAACAAAATGAATGCAGCATATGCTTTCGCAGACTAGCTTCCCATTCTGACACGTTACAGCTCTGTTGTAGTTATGCATCATTACCCTGTGCTGTTCTGACATTCTCTATCGCCGCACACTACCATCAAACAGTTTTAACAATTGGAACCAGTTGTTATGGCACCTGCTAGCACTGTTACAGTTAAGATTTCCTTTGGGGCTAGAGAGCTCTTCTACAAGAAGGGGTGCTTGTTGTCTCAGTTGCCAGTGGATTGCAGGGCTGGCAGGCCTACCCACTGGTTAGCAGGTTTGCTATTGATCCAAAGGATTGTCCTATAACTGTTAGGGACCCAAAAGTTTGTGGCATGTAGCATGAGCTCTTTTCCTGCTCCTAACTGTTCACTGTAGGAATACCCACATGCCTCCCTTGCAGTTAGCTCTTCAGTGGGACAGGGTGCACTGTTGCCTGATTTCATGTAATTCTACCCTTTTGACACACAGTAAAATGCCTATTCTCTGGTTTGCTAATCTGGATCCATTTTTAGCACTTGCTGCAGATAAGTGTGTCCTAGCAGGAGTTTGCCTCCGAGGCAGGCTCCTCCTCCCACTCCTGCCAGTGTGCTGTTTAGTCTTCAGAAGCGCTGACAGTTTTTTTTTTAAGAGCTGGTTTCAGGTGGTACCTTTTGTAGCTCTACATTGTCAAAAACCAAATGAATGAAAGGCTTTCTGTTGCTGGAAGGCAGGGGAAAAGGGCTCTTCATTGAAAGGGAATCATGCTTTTATTTTTAGAATGCTCTGTTCACCCCTCCTGTGAAGGCCCTCAGAATGCAGTACAACTGCACTTCTAAAGACAAGCTCAAATATTAGCAAAACCCTCATTCACTAACACTAGAACAAATCTGAGTGTCTTTGAAACAGGAAAGGGGAATAGCAGGACTGCAAAAATGACTTTCTAATAGTCATTCATAAGCAAAAATTCTGGGGGAGAAAACAAATTATGAGGAATTTTTTAAGAATGGCGGAGATGAACTTGAGGCAAATTTTATGGGTGTGAGTCCCGTACTTGAGGACCTGCTGTAGCAATGGCACATATGGCTACCAATCTAAAGTGTTAATAATAGATACCTAAATTGTTGGTGAGTTACAATAAGGTGAGGTCTCTCTAATACAGTTAAGCACACTTGAAAAACCAGCAGGTCTAAGCTATAGTCAATCTATTATTTAAAGCTTTATAGGTAGCCAACATTAAGAACCAGGGCAAGCATAATATGCTCAGAGGTACTCGTGGCAGTGAGCAAACGTGCTGCATTCTCTAGAACAAGCTGCAATTAATGGCGAAGGCTTATTAAAAGAGAGTTAAAAAATTAAAGCCTGGTGGTCCACTGTGTTGCTTTTGCAAGGCTGCCCAGGCTAAATAGTGCTAAAGCCTTTATAAATGGTATTGCAAAGATCTGATCTGACATATGACTTCCCATAGAAGGATATGGTCAAAAGTAACACCAGGACTCTTCACCTGCCTTCCTATCCCTCCTGAAGCAGAAACATGAAGGACCAAGGATGTGCATGGTATTAGTCTTAAATGCTCCATATCCAAACACACAAATGTAAAACAGCATTATACTTCCAGTGTCAGCGCACACAAGTCAGGAAGTGTGCGTGCGTGAGAGAGACTGAAACTCTGTCCTTATCTCCCCCAGGGCAGGCTCTGGTATGTCCCCTGTGTTTAGACATTGCAGCATACGGGGTACGAAAAACCGTAGACGAACTGAGATCTGTGATAATGAACAATATCCACTGCCCACTTTACTGAGGCAGCACAAGTTTAGGCCAACATGGACTTTTCTGGTGGAATTTGTGGGTTGAAGTGGGATGTGAATATATTAACACACCTGGAATTGTGGAATCCATAGTTAGCATCTTAAAGCTCTCTGCAAATACTATACACATGCTGCTACTCAAGTGCAGCCACCTTTGGTTTGAAGCCAGGCATACCTCACACTGAGCAACATATAGAGAGAATTTTGTCTAAAGAAATCAGGGCACAGCTTTGCTCTGCCAGAAGAGTGATTGGTCAAAGATGACGTAAGTTAGAGCATCTCTTGGGACAGTCTTAACACTGCACAGGAAGGATAGCATGCAGAGATCAGCACCAGGATCAGTGCAGTGCAAAGGAGAGCTTTGAACCACTTCGCCACCCCACTCTTGACTTGTGCTCTAAGGGCCAGATTCTCCATTACATTATATCTTCTTTACACCACTCAGACAGCACAGAGGGGATGGATCTGGCTGTAGCTGGTCAGCAGGAAATTCTCCTCGCGGGCAGGAAGTCCCCCAGACATAAATCCTCATAGTCAGCTCCTGCACTGACTGCTTCTGCTCCCCACGGTATAGGGGATGCTCCAGGGGGAGTGAGACGGCAGGGAGCAGATGTGGTAAACCTTACGTTAGTGGCATAAGTTAGAGCAGCTCCAAGTCTGATCTAACTGATGCTGGGAGCATGGTGGTGAAGGACCAGGGAATTGTGAGGTTGCCCCGCTGATCAAGTGTTGAGCAGAGCTCAGACCTGGAGGAAAATTGAGCCCTATATATTTTGCCCAGAAACCATGGCCCAATTATATCATCAGGCTTCAAAGATGCAGTTCCAGATAGACAAGGCAATTCTAACCAGATGCTTAGACCAGTCAGATATCCCATCTGGCTATACAGTAAACTCATTTTTTTATTTTAGCTTAAAGGAAAAGTCTTCTAAATATTGGGTGAAGGTTGTTAAATATGTATCTCTTCTTGGAATCATTTGCCCACTAAAACAGTGTATTGTCACTCATGAACCAAGGTTTGTTTCCACAGACAGCCAGATGCTTCTTCTGCTTTCTTTGCTGTTTCCTGATAATGGATGTGCAAAGAATCCTTGTAACCCACCTGTGTTGGAAAGTATCAGATCCTCTAAGAACTGTACCATTTCAACTCTTTGAAAGAACTGCTTTGCTAGTCAGCTTTCTCTTTCTGTGTCTGTCTGCTTTGCTTCAGCCCCAGTAAGCAGTTAGAGAGGCGGCTGCTGAGAGAAAACAGCCTTGTTTGCAGATCTCCTCTTATTTCCCAGTCTGCTGCTGCTGCAAGAATTCCCTCTTCCTGCAACTTTATTGTGTTCTTCTACAGTACATACCTAACCAACTTAAATCTAGTTTGGGGCCCTATTTTCTTGCCTCCTTTTTTTGATATCCAGAAGCTGGGAATGAGTGACAGGGGATGGATCATTTCATGATGACCTGTTCTGTTCATTCCCTTTGGGGCACCTGGCACTGGCCACTATTGGAAGACAGGATACTGGGCTAGATGGACCCTTGGTTGACCCAGTAGGGCCATTCTTATGTTCTTTGTCAAGCTGTATTATAATATTTATTTGACTTACAAAATACCCACTAAGATCGGGGCCTCATTGTACTAGATGCTATATGGACATGTAATAACATTGTCAGTCCCAAAAAGAACATATAATTTAGACTGTAATTATATTGTGGCTCTAGCAAAGAATTGCAAAACAAATTCTGTCCTAACAAAAGCTATAGGTGTCCTGTAGTGGACACTAATTAGTATATGGGAATACATACATATCTATATATATATAGGTTTCAGAGTAGCAGTCATGTTAGTCTGTATTCGCAAAAGAAAAGGAGTACTTGTGGCACCTTAGAGACTAACAAATTTATTTGAGCATAAGCTTTCGTGAGCTACAGCTCATAGTGTATGTATACATATTCAGTACATAGTGTATGTATATGGGAAAATGTAACCCCTTCTCCTAGGCCAAAGTTGGCTGCTGGCAGCTGCTGCTGCATCAGAGTTCTAGCTCTGTGCCTGGGAACATCATCCAGATGGTTGGCATGTCAGCGAGTTCTGTGGTGCTTGGTGCAGATAAAATAGTTGGAGATTTTAGCACCAAGCCTGTAACAAGCTCTAGTGAACATGTACAAATGGCAATTTTCAGAGGCTTGCAACTCAGTCAAATGTGGTTGGATTTCCATGGGTGGCGGCATATGGCATCTCTGCCCCCTAGACTAAGGCCATGCCAAATATAAAGTTCCAGCTCCAAATCCTGGAAGTGTTAGAGCTGTTCAAAGAAAAGGCTGGGGATTAGGGGGAATTGGCATCAGCAAATCGGCCTGTTTTTCCCTAGCCTAATTCTTAGAAGTGGCTGAACCAATTTTGCTTAAATTTTCAAAAACAAATTCTGCCTGAGGCAGAGAGCATGCATGGAAAAGTTCAGCCCAAATGGCTCATTTGGCAAAGTTATAGGCACTCAAAAAAGGGACTTCCAGCTGCAAGAGTTAAGTAACATTGACTATAGGTCTTGCTGACAGCTCTATCTTTAATTATATTACAACAACACTCAGAAGCTTTGATTAAGTTGGGGCATTGTTGGATGCTGTCCAAACAAAGGTAACGTGCTCCCTGTATTAAAGGGCGTACATCTAAGATGACAAGTGATGGGAAATGTGGGAAGGGGGAAGCAATCAAATATTTAGAATGCCTGTATACAAGTAAGATATATGTTAGTTTGGCAGTTACATAAATGCTATTGAGTTTCCAAATTGCCCTTCAGCCTAGCCACTGTGTATTGGCTGATTTCTTGGAGGTGTGGAAGCAGAAATGGGGTCTTGAAAAGAGAGTTGGAGGAGGAGGGATGAGCAAGCAACACTGGCTTGTAAGTAGCTAGTGAATAACCATTTCAGTAATCTCAGGGAATGTCAAATTTGACGTATTTCACAGGTTGTCATATTTAATGTAAGCCACTGTTGAGTGACTTCAGTTCTATTCCCAGCTCCCACGTGTAAATATGTCACTACAAAATGCAGAACAATTTGAAAGCTTTCTTATTAAAGCAATCATCGGGGAGTTAATTAACATTTCAGTGTTTCGGCTCATCCCATTTAAATTGGCCTGTTCTTGTTGGAGTGTTAGGCTGATGCCTACTGGTCCGGCTCCTAATGGAGCAGTGCCACTTTGCACCAGCTGAGGATCTGGCATTTATTATTTCTCCCCTGCTAAATTGAATGTGGGATTGTGATGGGGCGTATAAACCCCACACCAGGTAGGAAGCAGCTTGAGGCTCAGGCAGCACCTGCAAGGTTATGCCAGTCTTGGAGGAGGAGCCTAGAAAGGGAGAAGCCCAGTTCAGAGGGGCTCAGACTCATCCCCACTAGCTACTAGGAGGGAGACACCAGTAAGAGAAGGCTACCTTGCTGAGCCCAGGGACTAACTGGGGGAAAGGAGCCAGCTGCAGGAGCAGTGAACTGAGGCCCTACAGCTGGCCCAAGCTATAAAGCCAGTTCCATGGAGGGGAGCTGGGAGACTTCTTCCTTGAGGGAAAGACTGAGAGTACGTCTACCTGCAAAAAACAAAAAAACAAAAACCTTCCCACCCGTGGCAGCACATCTCAGAGCTCAGCTCAACTGACTGCAGCTTGTGCTATGGGGTTAAAAATGGCAGTATAGACGTTCCTGCTTGGGCTCTGAAACCCGGCAGCGGGGGAGAATCTCAACATCCATCCTGCTATTTTTAGCCACCTGGTGAGCCTGAGTCAGTAGATCCAGGCTTTGAGACGTGCTGCTGCATTTTGTTGTTGTTGTTTTTGTGGCATAGAGATAGCTAAGGGACGGCCTGAACTACAACCCCAGCTCCACAAGGAGTACTGGAGGAGTGGGTGAGGGGAGGGAATAGGGACAAGGAGGACTATTTGCAATACAGCCCAGCTAATCCTGGAAAAGCTGGGAGCAGCTTTGCAGAAGCACCTCTGTAACCAGCTGGGACGAGGATGCAAGGAGCCACAAGCCCATGGTAGGACTAGTGGCATTCATAGAGTTGGGGAAGATGCTGACAAGCAGGGAAAGGCAGGAGCAGCTCAAGGAAGCTATGGGGGAATTGCTTAGCTGCTTAAAACAGGGTCCCTAGGCTGGAACCCAGAGGAGAGGATGGGCCTGGGTTCTCCTACCTCTCCCCCAGACCACGAGGAGAAAGAAAGGGTTCCAGATTGAGAGGTCAAGAACAATGAGCCCCAGATGGAGGCCGAGGGCCTGGCATAGAGGCTACCAGGCTTTGGGTTTTTCCTGTCTTTTTGGATGGACTCTGAATTACCCCGAAAGGGGCAAGATTTAAAAGTGACCTGGCTGGAGAGCCGCAAAGCAAAGCAAAGGGGACCAATAGCAAGTCTGGGCGGCAGAACTGCAGTGGATAAAAACCATGCAATTCTGCACTTAGCTGCAACGGGGTGCCCGGTTGGTGAGTCACTTTCTCACAGGGATGTAATGCTTTGATGAATGGAGCCAGGGTTTCCAACTCTTAGGTTGATCTGTGGGTTTTGGCTTTTTTAAGACAAAATCTGAGAAGATGGGTTGAGCTTCTAGGGATACGCTTGTCTGATTAGTGCAGAGTGTTGAATGACTTTAGAGGGAGCAATGTCCAAGTTTCTTCAACTTGAAGCGGGGCTGCTGTGATGCAGGGCCTCTCAGTATGTTGTGATGGAGGTGGGAGAAAATGTATGTGGTGGTGAAATGCAGAAAATAATCTGATGATAACCAATGGGGGCTGTTGTTCAGAAAATGACAGTGTTGGGAAGCTAAGTGCTGGATTATAGAGTATTTACTGGGTAAACTTACTAAGGAGAGCCTATGAATCTTTTTAAGTAGTTAACAGAATTCAGCGGTGAATCCTTTGCACTCAGAAAATAAAGAAATGTCCAGGAAACTAAAACAAGCTCAGGAAATGTTGATCATGGAACTCATTTTAAACTATTTCATAGCCTTTAAACAGTGATCAAACTAATCTGTAACCTCATAATGGCCTTAATCGGATGGGAATTGTCACACAACATTTGCTTTGGGCATTTGAAGAATAGGAAATGGGATGTGGTAGTTAAGTAATTACTGTTTCAAGCATCCACTAATTATAATTCTTGATGCAGAGGGGGGTAACTAAGAACCCACACCTTAATGGTACTGAGCACTCTGATCCTGCTCAAACAAAGCACTTAAGCACATGCTTAACTTTAAGAATGCAAGTATCCTAGGACTACATAAGCACATTCTTACTGCTTTGCTGGAGTAATCAGCACTCTGCAGAAACAGGACCTAATATTCGCAAAAAGAAAAGGAGTACCCGTGGCACCTTAGAGACTAACAAAATTATTAGAGCATAAGCTTTCGTGAGCTACAGCTCACTTCATCGGATGCATTTGGTGGAAAAAGCAGAGGAGAGATTTATACACACACACACACACACACACACACACACAGAGAACATGAAACAATGGGTTTATCATACACACTGTAAGGAGAGTGATGACTTAAGATAAGCCATCACCAGCAGCAGGGGGGGGAAAGGAGGAAAACCTTTCATGGTGACAAGCTGCTGATTGGGCCTCTAGGTGCTATCATAATGTTAACAATAATATAGAACAGCTAATTTTCTCCTTTTGTAAATGTAATCAGGTGATACAAAATTCTGTTCATTGACCTCAGAAGTGGGTAAGAGAAGTTCTGGTTACCTAATCAGGGTGAACATTTCTCCAAACATCCTCCATTTATAAATCCATGTTTATCAGTCCCTTTCTGAAGTTTTACTTATGAATATTAGAACTGGGCTTGTAACTTTCCTTTCTTGATCCATCAGTCTGCACTCTTCTGTTACCTTGTGGACCAAGAATCTTTTCTTTGTGACACTGACACACACAACAGAGGACCTTATCTGTAACTTGATTGGTCCTAACATAAATGGAAAGAAATGTATACACAAGATATAACAAACTCAGGTTATTTCTACAGTACCAATTTAGATTGATGGAATTGGCCTGGTACTGTTCCCAAAAGCACAAGTGTGACCTTGTAATGGAGGCACTGGACATAAATAATCGCTTAAAACAACTTAGCCCAAAGTCTGAATCTTCACCTTTATCCTTTTCCCCTCCCATTTATGTTTCCTCTTGCTTCCCCCCTTCCTCCAGTCTGACTCAGGAACGGGGAGGAGGTTTATATGAAAGGAAGCCATGTGAAAATCTATATATCTTTTCAGCTAACTTCTGACTGGACTATCTACAAATATTAAAAGATGTTTGAAATTATCCAACCCCAATGGTGCTTGAAATTGAGTCATGTTCTGTTGTGTCAACAAAATGTTTCAAGTGGTGATTGTAGAGACTGAAATAAAGGCTGCTAGTGATAATGCTTCCCACAGTGCTGACATACTAAGAAGAGGAGAAGGCTCATCTTCTGGTAGTGCAGGTATGTCACTTTAATTTACCTATTTGCAGTTTGACTTGGTTCTCCTGGATCTCTTTAGACATATTCTTTAAGCTTTGCTCCAAAGTCATTTAACATCTAAAAAATTGGTCATTTGCAAATTTTGCTTGAATGGCTACTTTTTTTATTTGGATATAATGTGTTCATCATGATTAAGCCAAGAATTCGGCTTTCCATTACAAGTTGGGTGCTAACAGAACAGGTTCACACCCATTGAAAAACTCTACAACACTTCGCTTAGTGCATTGCTCCTTGCTTCCTATCATATTGCCCTAAATTTTCCAGTGATTTTGGATGCCTCTTTTTTTGAATGCCCAAGCTGAGACATTTCTTGTCCTCTGAAAATCAGGCCCTTTTTTGGTGTCTCAAGTTGGGCACCCAAAATTTAAAACATAAAATCATGACTCACTTTGGAAAGCTGAGTACTTTCCTGTGAGTTCTTAATAAGGATATTTGCATAAAAACAGGATCTTTGTTCTGAAATCTGGTCTTTACCTAAAGATATCCTTTCTTTGGACTTGCACCAAAGCACAGTGTCATATCTCTATCTATCACACTTAGGGCTTGTCTGCACAAACATTTGGTTTTCAGCAAGCTGGGGGGGGCAAACCTACCCCACACTAAAATGTTGTGCACTAAGTGTGGGTGTGGACCCTGCTGCTGTGCACTTAAAATTCGCTGCTGTGCTTTAATCTCCCATTCCAAAGCAGGATAAATCAAAAAGTGTGGTAGGGAACTTCTATTGCACGGAAGCAGTGTCCACCCTCACACTTAGTGCACAGCATTTTAATGCAGGGTAGGTTTACCCCCCAGCTCGCTACAAACAAAGTGTTTGTGTAGACAAGCCCTTACACAGTACACATTTCTTATCCTGGTCCTCCTCAGTTCTCACCACCATAGTTTGAGATATAGATGTTCTAGGTAGAGGGAGTTGAGAGGAGAGGGAAAAGGAGAAATCAGAGTGTCAAGTCGATTTTGTTTGTTTGTTTTTGTTCCCTCTTCCTGGAATGGTTTAGCCTTCTTGTATTCCTGCGTCATGTGTGCAGTGAGAACATACCCAATGTGATGCTTCGTGTAACGCATCTGCTGAGATTAACATTCTGATTTAGGCTAGTAAATTCATCCTTCAGATTATCACATGTAACTTCTCCTTTTAAATGAAGGTTAGCAAGAGGATGGATTTGGTATCATCCTCCAATGTAAGTGAGCATGGTACTTTCAGTCATTTTCATGGCAATATGGAAGAACAGCTGGCATTGACAATACAATGGGGATTTTTTTCCCTTACGTTTTTATATATAACTTAACAAACCCTTTTGTAGTCAAATATTGCTTTTGCAGGATGTGATCAGTCACCACCTTCAGTATTTACTTGTGTGTTATGGCACTTTCCCCTGCACGTAGTGCTTCTTTTCTGTCTTTTTAGGTTGTAAACCCTTTGGGGTAAGGACCATGCCTCCTCTTGTTTATATAACAATTTGCACATTGCGGGTGCTACCAGAAAAATCACTACTTTCACGTAGCTGTATTATAGCTTAATTCTGGTTGCATGGATAACCTAATTCCAAGTGCTTATAATCTGTTGTACTGTCTGTCATTTGGGACACCAGATGTTGTGGGTAAGATTGTATTTGGCATTGTGTGGCAACCGCTCAACGATCTTTTAATACTGACCTATCTCAGGATTTCTTCTTCCACTTCAATGATTTATCTGATATGGAAGAGTTGTGGTATTTTTGCAGCGTCTACAAATTTGAAACCACCTCTGTTTGTAGGTTGATTAAATCTTAATGAAAGTTTTAGCTGTATCTGCATAGAAGACCCTTTGAAAAATGATTTATTTTTATTAAAATAGCATGTTGGCCTTTCAGTTAGTAGGGAGTTGTTATGCTGCTGGAAAATATCCATCTTTGTTCCTGATTTCCTGCCCAATCCCTCCTCTTCCCAAAGGGAAAGTAATAATTGTCCCACATGTTTTGTAATGTCCAGTGCAATTTATTAGGGACCTGTGGATCATTGTATTTAAATCCTGTAGATGTATGGAATTATTCGCATTTCTGAGTGCACCATTTAGTTTAGGCATATGCATTTTGTGATGACAAATTAAAAGTTCTAGTTCTCATATTTTGCAATGCTCCCAGGACCCAGGAAGTATTACAGATTTTACCAGTTGATCTTGTAACTTGACATCACACTGAACTGGTCACTGAAGTCAAGTATTGCTGGAATTGTGGAATCAAGGTTACAGACAGGTAGAAATGTGCTGTCCATAAACATTATTTCCTTAGAGTCCTGTTTCATTGTTATTTATAAGTTGGTTCTGAGCAAGTGTCTTTCCCACTCTTCTCTAAAAGAAAGTTCATGTGCTTTGCAGAGTCAAAAACTCAACTCCTTTCATAGGGTTTGGCTTTATTAATAAAATAATAGGTCTTTTCGAACAGGATCAACTGCTGATTCTGTCTTATTTTGGCCACTAATAGTCAAACCAAAGAAGGATGCCCTATTTCATTTTATGTTTTTGTTCTGGTGTTTACCAAGGAGTGGAGAGTGTTACTGAACCTTCTGTGTTGATCCATTTGTAAAAATATGTATTCTAGCCATATTGAGTGGCGTTTGTGATGAATTGGGTCCAAATTACTCATGCAAAATGTGCTTCAGAATTTTTCATGAGATGTCACGGTTTTAAGTTTTATTGCAAAATGATTATGGATTGATCAGAAAATCTGTCTGGCAAGGAAGGGTGCTGTATATTGCAAACATCTACATTTTGATTTAGAGGAGTGGAGATGCTATTTGGCACATTTTTATCATATTAAAATATTTATATTATAATACCAGTAGGGACATACATGTCATCTATATTAAGAGTTTCATTTATCTGTAGGTTATAACAGTAGGTTGAAATGTTCGGAGGATAGCTTAATTTAATTTTTAAAATGGATGTTTTTCTAAAAGCATTTTCATTTTTCCCCAAAGTTTCTGTTTTCCAAAATTTTTCAACTTAACTTTTTTTTGTTTGTTGGCTTTTGTTGATCATTTCTTGGCTTCCAGATTTAGTTTGAGATTTGGATTGCCATTTTTGATTGCTCAGGTTAGTCACATTAAGGTTTATTTTCAAAAATGCATTAAAAACAGCTAAAAATATCAAATACTTGACTGTTATTTCCCACATATGTAATTTCTGCAGTTGCCACAGACATAACATGCAATTGTCAATGCAGGAAGGGCATCTGTGATTTGTAGCACAACTGTTGGTGAAGATGTGGTTCAAACTCTGAAAAGGTTTAGAACCCCTGCTTTAAGGGAACAATCCCACAGTGGAAAAGAACTGGTCTGGGTGATCTATTTGGTATTGTCCTTCTTTAATATCTAAAAATAAAATAGAAAATCAAGTTATTTCACATTTACCAAAAATCACATTTGGCAGTTTTTTTAAAAACCTGATTTTCAAGAATGTGAAGGAAACACAAACGGTAAACTATGCTCCTTGAAAATTGTTGGAGCTGTAGTGAGTTGCATTGTGTCAGTTGTAAGCACATCATTATTCAAAAAGTCAGCAGATTGTCAGAAACATGTTTTGGTTCAAGTTTTTCAGGTTATTCAAAATATATTTTTATTTTAATTATGTATATGCTTCAATAAATTTGCTATTTACAAAAGCTGGCTTATAGTCTGAGTTTGAATAGTAATAATGAACAGATTTCCCTCATTAATGTCAGACTCAGTTATCTCTTAAAATTTCACATGCAGCAGTATTCTCTTAGAGTACAAAAAGCAACAGTGGATTATACTCAACATTTCATTAGCAATAGTAGCCTGGGCACAACGGTTTATTTTTAATTGGACATGTCTCATGTGAGGAGTGTAAAGTAAAAGAGCAAAATAAGAGATCAGATGAAACAGAAGATTCTTTAACAAGGAGAAGATATAGAAAGGACTGTACTAGAGAACAGGGTAGGTTCTAAGACAAAGCTCAGAGGATAACAGATGCATTTGGTTTCTGCACCCTTATGTCCAACGGTGTGGACAAACGAAACTGGATTTAACAGTTCTTTGCTCAGAGATTAGAGAGTGGTGATTCTAGGGATGCGGCACCCAAACGCACCATCAGCGGAAGCGAAGTGGACAGTTTTGCCATGCAAAGGAATACAAGGAAGTAGAATTACACTCTGCACATTTCTGCTATAGAGACCACCTCTCCCTCTCTATTCAGAAAGAGACCACAGTCCTGATGCAATGAAGCTCAAGTTTAAGGGCACAAAACTGCTTTTACTGAATGTGTCCAAGTTAGAGTGTCTGTCTAATGTGCCCTTGGAAGCATTAGGCCCCCTTCTTTGGTTCCTCCCAGGTAAGAACCTATCGGAGGGCCAGAATCTTGCCAAATTAAACATAGCTAGTCTAACATCCAGTGAATGCTATTGTCTTGGGTGGAGAAATGTGGGAGAGAATACTTGATCAAAAGTCCATGGAGTTTGATGGAAAGGCCCCTCGTTGATTTCCATGGGCTTTGGATGAGGCCCAAAGAGAGTCAATTGGGCCAAATTTTTAAATATATTAAGATGCTGAAGATGCAGACAGGCGCCTAGTGGGATTTTCAAAAGTGCCTAGGTGTTTAACGACCACTGACATCAGTGGCTGCTATTCTTATGATTCATTGACCCTCAGGGGAAAACAGTGTTTCCAGCCCTTGATTTTTGTCATAGTTCTTACGATGATTGGTGTTTTTCTTAAAGCTGCAGCTCATGTAGTGAGGTGAGTATATGAGAATATCGGGAAGGTTTCACCATTGGAAAAAGTAAGTTTCTGCTCTTGTGGTTGTGAGGAAAAAGCTTGCAAATATGAGAACTAAAGGCTCAGAAATCAGAAGTCAAATTGAGAGTGGCAGCAGTAGAATTCATGTGGCTATGATGTAGCCATAGTGGCATGTAGAATAGATGTTTGCTTGGAATGGTCCCTTGCAAGTCTTCTGCCTTCAGCAAGAGTCAATATAGAAGGGTTTTAGGCTTCTTAAATCCATCAGCATTATATTTTCCAAGAGTGATCATCCTCTTGCTTTGCGTCCTTTGATCTCAGCTCTATAAACCTTCTGTAAAGTGTACCACCTTCTGCACGTTGGACATAACCCCACCATTGCAGTTGTCTTGTTCTCAACTGATGCAAAACTGAAACTTGCTGGGATCATCAAAGTATCCCTTCATTTCTGACAAAATCAAACCAACGGATGTTAAGAATACACTGTAATTTTTGACATGGAAAACTGTTTAGTTTCCTCTCCTTGGCTGTTTTTAACAACTATATTTCTGCTCCGTATAACTTAGTTGTCATCAGTCCTGCATGGAACACTCGTATCTGAGTTGTCACACAGACATCCCGCCATCCAAAGATAGGCCTTTGAAGACACTGAAGTGCTATTGACACGAGACCAATCTGAACATCCTGCTGTCAACTGACTACCTAGATAGATAAAACTGTTTACCCATTTAGTGTCATTGCCATCTACATGCAGCGTTGGCCAGTCGTTCTTCTCCATTTTATAGGAGGGATGTTTTTGTTTTATCACCACTGATCTTAAGTCCCATAGATTCTACAGTTTTTCGCAGCTCTTCCAGCATTAGCTATAGTTGGTCAGTAGTCTTTCCAAGTAAGGCATTATCATCTGCATACTTGAGATCCTCTAAAGATGAATCTTTAAATTTCACACCTCTTACTTTGGCCACAAGCAGCTTTATCATCAGATAATCTATTAGAACATTTAAAAACATAGGTGAGAGAATGCATCCCTGGTGTACTTCTGGTTCTACTTAAAAAAACCAGTCTGTAATACAACTGTTGACCCTCACCCAGCTAAATGCTCCACAGCACAATTCCTCTACTGAGCACACTAAGTCCTCAGGCATCTCATACTGGTGTAGTGGTATCCACAGTAGTGATTGATGTACAGATCTTTGGGAGACCCTGCTATTTACCTCTCTCCACAATGAAATCTGACCATGTATTCCTACCCTTTGTTTCCTCTATTTTAACCTGTTGCTTGATCCCTGGTGAGGACCTTCCCTTTTATCACTGCCTACTTTGCTTAAGAGCCTTCGGTGAGGGACCTTGTCAAAAACTTTAATAAAGTCCAAGTGCACTAAATCCATTGGATCAGCCTTGCCCACATATTTGTTGATCCCCTGGAAGAATGATAATAGATTAGTAAGTCACGATTTCCCTTTACAAAAGCCTTGTTGACTTTTTCCCTAACATGTCGTGTTCATCTATTGTGTCTGATCATTCTGTTCTTTACTATAGCTTCAGCCAATTTTCCTGGTACCAGCGCTGAAGGTAATACTAAATTTTTACCAGTACAGGGGCTGGCCTCGGGCAGAAGGGACGGGGCTGGGGGTCAGCCTCCCCCAGACAGCCCATCCACGGTGGCGGGGCTCCGGCGTCGATTTAAAAGGGCCTGGGGCTCCTGCCGCCGCCACAGCCTGGAGCCCTGAGCTCTTTTAAATCGCCGGCCCCGGGGCAGCTGCCCCTTCTGCCTCCTTCCCATCAGTGGCCCAGGGAGTATGTGCAAAAGGGGCAATGACAGTAAAGTTCTGCCACAGCAGCACTTTAACGTCAGCCCCTTCCCCCCCACTCCGTCGGCAGTCCTGCAGGGGTCGGGGAATGGGGCAGTGACGTTAAAGCGCTGGCTGCGTACGGGCCAGTACCGGCTTCTTACCCACTTTCACCCCTGCCTGGTACTGAAGTAAGGTTTATGGGCCTGTGTGACAGTCTGTACCCTCAGGCACATCCACCCATCGGCATAGAGCATCTGTGCAGCTACATCAGTACAGCTATGCCGCTGTAGCGCTGCTAGTGTAGACTAGCTTTTAGGTGCTTAAGGGCCAGGTTTTTAAACGTATTTAGGTGTCGAAAGGTGCAGCTAGATGTACGCATCTTTACGCAGCTAAATATCTTAAAGCATCTGCCCCTAAGTGCCTTTTGAAAACGTTTGTGTCTGTAGCGTGTCTCTCAGATATAATGGGTTGGAGCCTCAGCTGCTGTAAATTGTCATAGCTCCATTGAAGTCAATGAGGTTTTGAGAATTTATACTAGCTGAGGATCTGCCCTATCATCACTGTTTTCCTTTTCCTTCTTCACTGTGAGCTTTGAGCACACACTTAGCGCTTTGAGCATGCTATTCATGGGAGGCTTTCCTCAAGAAAGGCTATTATTATTGCACATCAATGTACAATATAGCAGTGTGAGCAAGCCTATTTCTGGCCTTTTTTCAAATATGTACCTCACATCACACCACTCTTAGTACAGTCTGCTGTGTGATTTTTACATCAGAGTTGATCTGTATGTTACAATAGAATTATACTTCATGCTAATGACTGGGAGACCTGTTGAATGTTACTGAATTTTATGAATTAGTAAGTAATTGAATAATCACAATGTGTAAAAAACAAACAAACAAAAAACCACCCACACCTTAAACATAAGGCACTACAAAAAGAAATGTGTTGATTTATTTTCATAATTGTAATTTAGTCCAGCTATTTTATAGTTTACTGGTAAATGTCCAATACATAGTGTATTGCATAACAGTACTATCAGAGTCCAGTCTGCTATTGCACCTTTGCTGAGAAGTGGGGAAAGACAGTGTGTGTGTGAGAGAGAATTAAAGTGTGCAGATTATTGAGTTTTCACCGTAGTTCATGTTCTAATTATTAAGCCTGTAGAAAAGAGAGCACTGCTGAACACTGTGTGACCAAAAATGATTTCAAACAAAGTCAGTCACAATTAACAGCAGAATTCTGTTTTTCCCAGTTTTTTTCCTCTTAGTAACCTCTGAATATTGCAGTTTATCAAAGAGGAAAAGAAACTCTTAAGAAGCAATTGCTATTTGTTTTGGTTAAGCGTTATGCAGTTGCTCTGTCAAAAAGTCATTCTCATATCATCCTGTAAATCTCTTCATCAATTTCATTTGCAACTATATCGGAAACCTACTGACCGCTATTCCTACCTACATGCCTCTAGCTTTCATCCAGATCATACCACTCGATCTATTGTCTACAGCCAAGCTCTACGATATAACCGCATTTGCTCCAACCCCTCAGACAGAGACAAACACCTACAAGATCTCTATCATGCATTCCTACAACTACAATACCCACCTGCTGAAGTGAAGAAACAGATTGACAGAGCCAGAAGAGTACCCAGAAGTCACCTACTACAGGACAGGCCTAACAAAGAAAATAACAGAACGCCATTAGCCATCACCTTCAGCCCCCAACTAAAACCTCTCCAACGCATCATCAAGGATCTACAACCTATCCTGAAGGACGACCCATCACTCTCACAGATCTTGGGAGACAGGCCAGTCCTTGCTTACAGAAAGCCCCCCAATCTGAAGCAAATACTCACCAGCAACCACACACCACACAACAGAACCACTAACCCAGGAACCTATCCTTGCAACAAAGCCCGTTGCCAACTCTGTCCACATATCTATTCAGGGGATACCATCATAGGCCCTAATCACATCAGCCACACTATCAGAGGCTCGTTCACCTGCGCATCTACCAATGTGATATATGCCATCATGTGCCAGCAATGCCCCTCTGCCATGTACATTGGCCAAACTGGACAGTCTCTACGTAAAAGAATGAATGGACACAAATCAGACGTCAAGAATTATAACATTGAAAAACCAGTTGGAGAACACTTCAATCTCTCTGGTCACTCGATCACAGACCTAAGAGTGGCTATCCTTCAACAAAAAAGCTTCAAAAACAGACTCCGACGAGAGACTGCTGAATTGGAATTAATTTGCAAACTGGATACAATTAACTTAGGCTTGAATAGAGACTGGGAATGGATGAGTCATTACACAAAGTAAAACTATTTCCCCATGTTATTTCTCCCCCCCACCCCACCCCCCACTGTTCCTCTGATATTCTTGTTAACTGCTGGAATTAGCCTACCTTGCTTGTCACCATGAAAGGTTTTCCTCCTTTCCCCCCCCTGCTGCTGGTGATGGCTTATCTTAAGTGATCACTCTCCTTACAGTGTGTATGATAAACCCATTGTTTCATGTTCTCTGTGTGTCTATATAAATCTCTCCTCTGTTTTTTCCACCAAATGCATACGATGAAGTGAGCTGTGGCTCACGAAAGCTTATGCTCTAATAATTTTGTTAGTCTCTAAGGTGCCACAAGTACTCCTTTTCTATTTGCAACTCTGAGTCTTATTTTTACATAGTTGGCCAGAATGTCGGCCATCTGACAGTGGTGTAAACTGGGGAGGTGTTGTATAGCGTTTGTATTGCCTGCACTAAAGTTGGTGCTGGAATTGTTTTCTAACCTGTTGAAATATTTGTTCTTCTTATACGGAAAGGTCTATAAACGTTCATAACATTTTTTGAAAGATTTGTCTCTCATATATCAAACTTGAAAAGAAAGGATTTTGTTCCATTAAATCCCAGTTGGTAGGAAAAGCAGCTTGAGAGCTGGGTAAGTGAATTAACATGGGTTAAATTTACAATAGGAAGGAGTATGTGGGAGATGTCTATTCAGACTCTGTTAAGGAAATAATAGGATTAGTTCTTGTAGTGTCAATGCAGAAAATTTAAAATGCAGACTTCATGCTGACATGAAAACATTATATATTATTAGCTGGATCTTTGCGTGAAATCAAGGAGAATGACCATAAAGATGACTTTGCTTTGAGACAGTCTATTTGAATATTTTAAGGTGATACTTTTGAGTGCACACACAAAAGATGAGTTAAGTATGTTAAATAGCCCACTGATGATTCCCACCAGATGCTATTATTTGCAGTCAACATGATTTTGATTGGTGCAACATAACTGGTAAAATGTCTCATAACCTAAAAGAATGATGCATCAGTGTCAAACATTTTTGTTGTGTTTTTCTTAAAGCCAAATTTCATTGCTGTCCTCAGATGTTAGTACATGTAATGGAAATATTGGGCCAAAACCTACGTTATATCCATTGTAATATTTTTTGTTCAATGAAATTACACATTCGTCGTTCATATGTATGTACTGTAAATGTACAGACATTTTTGTTCATCCTTCAGGATAAAAATGTCTTCAACTCTTCGTATATAATGTGCATTAGTCCAGCTGCCAGATACAGAAAGCATTATTTTCAGTTTCATGTTTGTTTTATCATTTCATAATCATTCATATGTACCTTTATTTTTAGCTTAAGTGAAAGACATGAAGCATTAAGACTGAATTGAGGTTATTTTGAGATCATCCGATGTCCTGCTAGAAGTTCCTGTGACATATCATCGCCCTGAACAACTTCACACAGAATGGTAATGAAAAAAGATATAGGGCTTTTTGTTGTTCTTTCATTTCTGTGTCTTCATACTCCAATTCCTCCTCCATTAGAGAATTGGTCCTTATTACCATATAGGTTGTGTTTCGTAAACACAGTATTTTACTGTCCCATAACTCATCATTCTGTAACTTCCCCAATAGCAATCGCTGTTGGAACAGGAGGCGAGATAATGCAGCATTTTACCAGACAAAACAACTCGGTTAAGATTACTGGATGAAGTGTGTGTTTAAAACAGAGTTTACTGAATTTGTCTTGTAAATAACCAACAGATTTAGGCCTGTATTCAGGAAAACACTTAAGCACAAAAGTGTGCATTGGCACAAACTTTAGGACATGCTTATGTGCTTGTCTGAATTGGGACCTTAGTAATGAAGTAAATAAAGCTATTATTGCTCTTCAGATTGGTTTGTAACAAGCACACAAAAATATCTTCTTTGCTGCTTTGGGTGTTTGGTAAATTTAGTATTTATATGTGAACTTTTAAAAAGAAATAATATCACTTTAGGGTGAGAGTCTCATACAGCTAATGCTGCTGTCTGTCTTGAATTGCAACTAAACTAAGCTTTCTTTTAAATAGATCAGTGAGCATAAGTCTTACATTATTTCATACCATTTGAAATGCTGTCCTCAGAAATTAAATGTTCTTACGATCCTGGAAGACAGTAATATATAGTAGCGAATAGATCGTAATTCAGAGTGAATAAAAATTCCTGTAAAAATAGGAATTTCATGATGATTATGCTAAGTTTTATAAAAATATATATTTTACACGGAGTTTATTGTACATATCAGAGTACTGTATACTACGGATTACAGCACCATACTCTTTCCCCACTCTGGAATTCCACATGCCTGAAACACTACACTCTAGTCTTCCTTCTGTGTTTATTTCACTTCCATTATGGCTAATGGGAGTTAAGCACTTGGAACAGGAGGTGATTATCATCCATATAGATAGATAAATAGATAGATATATTTAATCCATTTTATGGTTTTGAAGTATAGTGATCTTTATATGTACTAAATTCTTTGTGCCTTTGCCAATGCTGACCATGTTTCCAGAATAAGGCCAGGAGTCTACACTCAAAAGCATACCGTGCAACTCAATAGGTTGGGGGCGGAGATCTTGTACCAACAGAGTTACATTGGTATAACACCTAGCATGGACACAGTTATATCATATAAAGGTGCCTTACACAAGTATAGTTATTCCCAGTTTCATATGGCAATAGTACAATGGGCTATGTCTACACATAACATGCTACAGCAGCACAGCTGCTTACTCCTGGGGGAATTCTGTGCCAAAAAATTTAAAATTCTGAGTACAATATTATAAAATTCTGAAAAATTCTGCATATTTTATTTGTCCAGATAACACAATATAATTACACTGGTTTCAATTATTTTGGTAATTTTATTTAAACTATAATACAGTGGATGGACAATGGGTTTGGGATTTGAGGAAATCCCCAAACTCCCTCTGTCTAATAGTAACATAGCTAGTGTTGATCCTTTTCTTGTAGTTATTAGTCAACAAATATATGCAGCTATATGCTCAGTGTTACATCATACACAACCGAAGAGTAAGTGAGGGCTGGGGACTCAAACTCACAATTTATATTGGCTACTGACCATCTCCAGAAAGGTCAGTAGCAAACAGTTCATGGAGCATATTTTGATAGGAAATTTTTTCAGTCCAAAAATTTAGACCAGTTCTAATCACTAAAGCACCATAAGCATTTATAAGGCCACACTGTCCTTTACAATAAGGCTCCTTTACACCATTCTGGCAATGTAAAGGAGCCTTACAATTTTTACAGCTGTTTTATACGCCTGGGGGAATTCACTAAGAACAATGGGAACAATTCACTAAGCAGGAAGGCTGCTACATTCTGCTCTCCCTGAGGGGACAGAGCCTGCCCCACGCCTCCCTCCTCAAAAACACCCCAAAGCCCTGCCCCACCACGTTGAACATGCTGCAATAGCGAGTGAGAGGGACAGTGTGCGTCTGACACACGCACGACTTCCCAGCCCCCCCTACCTTCCCGGTGATGATTTATGTCTCTACTGGCCGCTCTGGGTGCCCAAACCGACCTGTTTGGACTGCTGGGGAGGGGCATATGACCGCTCTTGTGGCTTCCCTTTGCTTCCCCGTCAGAAGTCATTTTTCTGCAGGGAAGCAAAAGAAATTGTGGGGGCCGTGAATTCTGCGCAAGCCCAGTGACGCATAATTCCCCCAGGGGTAACAGCTGCAGCACTGTACACATTCATTACAGCAACAGGAGGAGTTCTCCCATTGCCATAGATAATCCATCTGCCCAAGAGTGGTAGCTAGGTCGACGGAAAAATTCTACTACTACTTCACTCAGGAGGGTGGATTTTTTACACCCAAGTAACATAGTTGGGTCGACTTAACTTTTAAGTGTAAACCTGGCCTGGTATAAAGCGTCTTTATTCCAGTATAACTGTGTCCACACTAGGGGTTGTACTGCCTTAACTATACAGGTGTAGTTAAAGTGATACAACTTACTAGTGTTGACAAGGCCTTGTATGAGGGGAGATTTTCAAATGTACAGAGGGCAGTTAGCCATTCTGTTCCCATGCAAAGTCCATGGGAGCTGGCCTCCCAACTCTCCTTTGTGCTTTTGAAGATCTGTCCCATGATCCATATAGCAAAAGTACAATTCACTGTTAGCTACAAGTCTCAGAACCCTTTATAGCCACCTGCTTCAAAATTTATAATTAAGCCTATGTTTGGAAGCTTGTCCCAGCGCATCCCTGACCTTTGCCACAGATAATTTCATATGCAGGTACCAGTGTGGCTGGTATACCTGGACATATGTTATAAATACAGTTGGATATGTATCAATATTTATTTTAATCAAAAAGCATCTTCCAACATCCTAGAGTCACTGAAGACGCCCTGTGACTATCACTGTGGATTTTATCTTTTTGCTGAACAAAAGCTGTTCTCTCCATGAAAGCCTTAATTAAAAGACATCCCTGAACAGATTGGACCTTTGAGGGCCCGGGTTCCATATGGAAAGCACTACATCCTGACAACAAAAAGTCATCATGAGTTGTGACAAGAACTCAGGGACACTACTGCGGACCGTATGATTTTGCTGATGTCTGGTTAAGCAACCACAAATTATACATAGTTGGAACCAACAGCTGATTTCAAAATGCTGTTTTCAATCATCCGAAAACCCTAGGAGCTCCCTCTGTAGTGATAGTGTTTTTATTTAGCAGTCAAGTCCAGCAGCATTACAAAATAACTCCTTACGCTTCCTTCAGTTAGGACAGAGTCCTGGCCCCAGTGGAAAAATGGCAGTGGAAATGACTTCACTTGGGCTCTTTACCCTGCTGTGGGGATCAGTAGTCTGCACCTTTTCAGAGTCCTATTGGCAGGGGCACCACATGCTAGTGGATCGCAAAGCTGGACCCGGGCTCTACTACTGGAATTGTCACAGTCAAATCCCAAAGGAAAGTCTCAAAACCTACTCCCATTGATACCGACTGAGGACCTGGCCATTAGTGGCTCTAACACTTGAGCCCTTAGCTGAAATATCTAACTGTCATGTCTTCAGCGAACGGACACGTATACAATGGTCATTTTAGTTCCTTTCTGTAGAAATTCATTTTAAAAATGAATGTAAATGTAATGCCAAAACCCAGGGAGCATCTGTTCAAAGCCAAGAGTTCATTAGTTCCGTTTTGGAGAGGACGTATTTTAAACCGCTTCAGTAAAGTCCTGTAGTAAATGTCTGTGTCCTGAAGCAGTGACATAAGGGTACATTTTGTTGTTTCTGTTTTTCTGTAGGTTTGAAGCATTATGTTGATCTTTATTTTACAAGTTTAATTTTTTACTTACTGATGGTGCATTGATTCGTTAATGTTGGTCAAGTATCATTATTATTTATTTAATTCTTTTCTTTTCTTTTTTTTTTAGGTCTGAAAGGTTTTTATTTGGTGATGGCATGTTCAAGAACTTGGATCAATACATTGTATTTAATGTTAGGAGATGTTTTTAAGTTTTCATATTTATAAAAGTGACTTTCAATCTAGAGAATCCCAATGTGCTTTCAAACTATATATACATACTCACAGCGCTGTGCACAGATGCACAACAAATGCAGCCACCTCTGGGGTGGGGGAGCATCCAGGAGCTACCATGTTGACCTATCGGGGAGCTTTTGGTCAAGGACCCAGGGGCAAATTTGAGTCTTACTAGTTGTGCCATGCGATGTAACAGTCATCCAGAGCAGATGGGACCTTTTTTTTCTTTTTTTTTAACATACCATCCCAAAAACACACAGTAAATGGCCTGGTTCATAGTTTATCTATCTCAGAAACAGGAAGAGCCGAGTCACCTGTGCCCTGCACCAGTTTAGTATGAGGTCCAGGTTTAGCAAAAGTTCCGGTATGATTTGTGTGAAATTAAAGAAAAAAGAAGCTCATGTTCCAATCCCTACAAGCCCAGGCCAGGTTAGGATGTGTAGGGGCTCTATACTCACTCGCAGCAGTAAAGTCAGGCACTAAAAGCTTTAGGTGGAATTCCAGCCGGGTGGAAGTCAATGGGAGTTTTGCCATTGATTTCAGTGGGGTAGGATTTCATGCCTCCAGCCCACAAGCTTTTAAGCACATTGCACTTTAACCTCACATTTAAGACCATCCCTATTCAGCAAAGCACTGAGGGTGTGTCTGCACTGCAGTCCTGGGGCGTGATTGCAGTTTGTGTAGACAGACCCAAACTAACTTTAATTTAGGTACCAGATCAGGGAACCCACAGTAGCATGAACTTCAGTGTGGGCTTTACAAGCCTGCCTGGCTAATTACTCTGGCAGCTAGCAGAAGCCCACACCACGCTTTAATTCTCCTAGTTGTACTTGAATATCGCTTAGGTGTGTCTGCGCATGCTGCAATCAGACTTGGTAATTGCAGTGTAGACATAGGCTTTTTAAAAGGAAAGTTGCTTAAAAAGGGTATTAAAGTCTACTTTGATATTTGTGAGTTTTGTTCAGCTGTATATAAGAAATGTATACAGTCTGCTGCCACATAGCCCAGCCGAGGTGCAAACTACTATGAGATTCTGAAGGGACAGATTTTCATTGCTGAGGCTTATAAAAAGGACAGCTCAATTAAAAGCAGAAGTTGCACCCTTGTAGGTTTGGGTTGGGTATCTAAGTTCAGAAATCTCAGCAGAAGCTTCATCAGCCTAAAGATAGAAATGACCTTGTATCCCTTTCTGCTAGTGTATCTGTTTGAGGTCTTTGTGTCATCCGGTTTTACAGGTCTCCAGTGATTGGGCTTCTACAACTTCCCTCAGGAGACTAGTCTGTCATCTAGCTCCCTGTTCAGAGTTTTACGTGATGTTCAGACGCAATTTTCAATTCCATGATTCATCCCATTTCTTCTTGTATCAATATAAATAATGCCTCTTCTTCGTTAGTGTTTATGGCTTTCAGAGACATGTAGGCTGTTACGGCGTTCATGCCCTTAGTGTGGATTCAGCCAAGCTATACATCATTAAGCTCCAATCCTGCAAACACTTGTGTGCATTACTTTCTATGCATGTGTAGCCCATTGAACTGTTGAGTGGGACCATGCATGCGCGAAGTCACTCACGTGCATAAGTGTTTGCGGTATCCGCTAGTGAGTCCAGCAATACCCAGGATCAAGGAAAGAGAAAAGTGATGTTTGAGTTTCCCGTGCAGCAACAGAACGTTTAAATTGTCAGTCCTGAGCCTTTTCAAATGCACAATGGCTTTTCTAGTCCGATTGAGTTTGTAAAACCATTTTTTGTTAATAAACCTACATTTTGGGCCTTAAAGTATTTGTCTGTGATCCTTTGACATGCTTTTGATGGATGTTAAGCGCTGACAAAGAGCTCAGAGCTGCACATACTACGGGCTCAGTCTGGTAAGGAGCTATGTGCTCTGACCACAGTTCAGCTTGACCACATGCTCAGTTTTAAGCATCTGAGTTCTACTCAGGGATTTAAATTGAGCATGTACTTAGCTGGATTGGAGCCAGCGTGCTCAATACCTTGTAGAACTCCTGTCTGTTAAGGGATACTTATGATCCCTATAGCTGCAATATCTGAGCACATCACAAGCATTAATGAACTTATCCTCATATAGCCCTTTATGGTAAAGAAGTACTATTATCCTCATTTTAGAGATGGGGAATTGAGGCACAGAGAGACTAAGTGATTTGTCCAAGAGCACACAAGAAGTCTGTGGCAGATCCAAGACTAGAATTCAGGTCTCCTAAGTCCCAGTTCAATGCCTTAAACACAAGACAATCCTCCTTTCCTACAAGAAACAAACACGCAATTCCCATATTGAGAATATTGCAATATTTTTTAAAGGGTGGCAGACAGTACTATAATTAAGGTTGAGTACAGTAGATAGTGTATCTATTAAACTGTTTACATTATCAAAAGATTTGATATGGTCCTTACCAGGAGGACTTACTATATTGCCATAAATCAGCACATCAATACCCGTTATTTTAGAAGGACTGGTGAATTTCAGGCATTTTTGAACAGCGTGGAAGACTCATCCTAATATGTTCTTTAGTGTAGTATATTGTTCATCTTCATTTTCAGAACAGTGTTCCTTAAATAAAATACTTCTGCACTTGATCAAAGGGAATAAATGTAATCAGAAAATCAGCCGCTCATGACAATTCCATGCATATGTTACGTGTCATCTCCCATGAAAGAGAGGCACTTTAAGAAACAGCCTCATCTATTTTAGCCTGTGATTGGGCAGGTTTTTCTATGTCATTTTGCTCATCTAAAGGTACCTTGAAAGAACTGAGGCATTTTGAAGTGAATTACAGAACTGTGAAGATTGCAAGACTGACTGAATGGCTTACCTTGGAAATGGTATTTCTTGAAGATTACTGTAGATACTGCGTAGGACACTGTGTATGTACTCCCAATAAATAACCTACCTGACTGACATTCTTAAAACAAAAATTCGGATACATGAGCTGGGCTAGTTTATTTTAAATGTTTGGCTTATTTTTTTACACTTGTCCTTATTTTTAAGTAAAGTTTTTTGGCCCTTTGGGTATTACATGCTTTTGTAATCTTTCCATAATTACATTTACAAATCTGCTTTTGAGCTGCTGATATATTAAATCTTGCAAACTGAATCCCTTTATGTGTTAACCTACATTTGTATGTTGTCTTCATTCCTTTTGGCTGTAATTATCCAAGCTCTCATACCAGGATTAATCCAAAAGCCGCTGAATTATGCTTGTCATTTTTTTTTCCTTTCTCTGTAGCAAACTTTCTCTTCTTTATAAACAGGCTTGGCAGAATTTAATGCCAGTGTTTTATAATTTCAATGGATAATATTGATGACTTTTTTCTATTTTTATCCATTTAAAATTTTTAGCTATGCAAAATTATGAGTTGTAAGCATTTTTAATGTAAACGTTCGCAATTGCAGGAAATTCTGGGCGTTGTGGCAGACAGTGAGGTGGTCACACACTAATTATTTAATGCCAGTAGACATTGAGACTCGAAAAATTAAAGCTTTATACCAAAAAACAATTTGTATATTTTGATAAAGTAAATGTCCTTATCAAACTCTAAACATTCTCACTCAGCATTTTTCTTACTTTGTCTGTTGGTACATTTTGATAATCGTCGATGGAAATATGTTTTCATTAGTTTGCGTGTCTATGGTGAAATCAATGTTTATGGACATTTGCAGATAAAAAAACAAATCCTTCCCAGCTTCTGTTGAGAGCAGAGTTCCTTTCTGAAACGACTTCCCATGAAGCAATTTTAACTGTTACCCCTCAGAAGTGATGCTCAGCTGTAACAGCAAAGGTTCATTAGAATTCAGGATTGTGTCAGAGTGGGAGAGCTGGATGGAGACAGACTCAAGTGTCAAGGGGTGGCTGGCCCCTTGAATCACAGTGGTCCCTTCTGGCCTTGGAATCTATAAATGTGGGGAGAGTCAGGGCCCAGTCTCCCTGTGCTGGGCTTCTTGAAGAAGAACAAGCCCATCTTAGCCCACCTGCAAGTAATTATCAGTCAACCAGCCACCTGGGCAGTTCATTGACTAATAAGCACCTGGGCTTGAGGAAAGCTCAGTTGGAGGAAGTGTTCTTAGAGAGAGGCGCTGCCTGGGATTCCAGCAGGAGGATGACGACTGAATCTCTCCAAGCTGACCGGAGTGAGTAAAAAGGGGCCAGCTAGAGAGAAGTGATTGGGGGCTACAGTTAGCATGAAGCACAACACAGCTCCAAGGGGAGAGTGGTGCATGTCTTATCTCAGCAGCGTGAGTTTGTTTTGAATGATAACTCAGCTCCTAGAGGAGGGCTGGAGAGTCCTGAGCTTTGGGAGAGGATGCTTGTCAGCATTAGCCCCCCAGGGTCAGAAGAGGGGTTGGATTTGAGGAGTTAACAGGGCAGGGGTTCTACTCTGTAAAAATGACTTAATAAACAAGACCTCATAAAGGGGGCATCTTGTTTTCTGTTTCTGGGTCTGAATAAATCCTTGCAAGACCACAAGCCGGGGAAAAACACAGGGCAGCAGGCCTGCAAGGCCACCCTTGCAAGGCGTGCTTGAGGGCGTTGCCCTGTCACTCTCAGCAATTGTGATGGGTCAGGGGCAAGTTATCTGACATCCTCAGGGCCTGATTCTGTAGCCACTCGCTGTAGAGAGCGAGCACTGAAGTAGCAATGGGATGGCCATCAGTCACACTGGTCTCTCCCTGCCACTTCACCATCAGTGGGAGCTTTGTGTATAGAGCAGCTGGAGAACTACTGCTCCTGACAGATTGAACTGTATGGAGGATGTATTGCTATGGGGCATAGGATGATATCCTGGCCCCATTGAAGACAAGGGCAAAACTATTAACTTCAGTGGGGCCAGGATTTCACCCAAAGAGGACTAATGGTCTCATGCTTCTGCCTATTCCTAGAGCCTGAACCAAATTCTACTTGTAACATAGACCTGTTGTTGCCTGTAATGGGCATTGCTGCTGCAAGCCAGTTCCAGCTATTCTTGTATGATGGCTGGGTTACAAGGAAATTGTCCTTGTGAGCCGGGGGGAGGGAAGATTTTTGAGGGCTGTCTAAACTGCTGCACTTGAGAATGTATTTATATAGCTGCTAAGGACACCTATCCTAAGCATACCGGTAAGGTTCCCTTTTTAGCTAGCTTATGAACCTAAGCTCCAGACTGATGCCCTTACTTCTATTGAGTAGCACCTTTCTCCGCAAACAACCCGACTGATTTCAGGATTATTAATTATTTTTATTACAGTAGCACCTGGGAGCCCCATCATGGACCGGGATCCCCCTGGGCTCGTTGCTGGGCGAACACAGAACTAAAACATGGCATAAGGCACAATTCAATGTGAGCAAGAGCATCACAATCTGGCCCTACTTAAATATTGTTTTTGCAGCCTACTTGACTTCTTTGGTCCTCTCCTTAGTGAAGCAGATAGTCTTTGGTGTGGGTAAGTCTTTATACCTAGAAGGGGAGGAATATTAAATGGCGTGTTAAGAGTTACTGTAACTTGTAAGCCTGCATCATTATTTCAGTGCCCCCAAAGGCATGTTTGGTGCATTACAGAACAAATATCCACTTTCCCTCTTCCAAAGAGCTTAACACCTAGTATTAGATGCTACCTGACAAATGTGGAATAACAAACGGGATGATGCAAGGATGAACAGGCTCTCCAGGGCAGGATCTGTTTGTTCTGGCCCCACTTCAGCAAGGTACATAAGCCCAGGCTTTAACACTGAGGAATTGAGTAGTCCTATTGAGGCAATGGAAGTACTCACGTGCCTGAAAGTAAGCATGTGCTAAGGGCCCCAATTCAGCAAGGTACTTAATTGTATCTGTTCTCAGTGCCTGGTATAATAGGGCCCTGACCTCCAATTAGCACCCAGCTTTGTTACCCCCCCAAACTCTTAAAGCTCGATAGAGGGGCCTCCCTTGTCACATGAGGCTGAGGTGCTCCGGCTTTGGCTGTAGCTGAAAGCACAGTCAAAGCATAGACAGGTCCCAGCCATACCTGCTTTACTTGGAGAAAAACGGGCATGCCCAATGTCCATAGCAGGGAAGAGGGAATGGCAAAAAAGCCCCTATCACTCTATGCTACCAGTGAAGCACCTGTACACTGAGTTGATCCTCCCCGGGCTGGATAAGCCACCTTAGTAGTAAAAAGCAACTGCCCCAGAGATTTCAGCCCAATGTCTAGAAACTGAAGCCTTTCCCAGAGCACTACCAGTCTCCTCCCACAAGTGCAAATCCTCCTGAGCAAGGTTAGATTAATCCAGGCCATTGTACATTGATTGAAGTTTCCAACTTTTTAACGGCCCCAAATCAATGCTGTGATGTATGCTCTGTCGCGGTAGGGGGAAGGTGTGGCATGTCCTTCAGAAATGTTTCCTATTGGGATTTTTTTTTTCTGGGAGAGACTTTCTGTAGGTATTGATTTGCAGCCTATTAAATCTGAATGAGTACGTGTGGAGCTGCACAGAGCTGTGTTTAGCAATGCCGGCACGTCTGCTGTCATCATTGGAAAAGAATCACAGGGATGAACTTGAGTGCTTTGTAAAACTGAAGTTGATTTCAGAGGATGTTTCATTCTTCAACTGTAGCATCTCTAGAAAGGTTTGCTATGCCTCAGGGAATGACCATGGGATTCTAGTACTTCCTCTTCCCATATACAATTAGGTGATCTATTCCATCTAAACATAGACTTAAAGCTAAGCTTTTCAAAGGAGCATGACGGAATTGGGGGTCCAGCTTCCCTGGATGCCCAAATCCGTGTGAGATGCCTTTGAAAATCCCTGTGTAAATAGTATCTTTTAAAAATTCGCTATCCCAAATATTATCAAACTATGATGTAAAACAAAACAAAAAATCTAGTGGAGGAAAGTATTAAAACAGAGTGACTCTCTCCAAAATCGCCCACAACTGCATCATCGCACTCTTAGCTTCCATTGAAGCCAGTGGGGGCTCAATACCTTTGAAAATAGAAACGCTTTAATTAGAGCCCTAAACTCCCAGATCTCTGTTTAACTTTAGGTGCCTACCTTTAAAAAATGTACCCTGTGCTCTTCTGGAAGCAGCAACGCAGCTGCATGGCACATCTTGTATATCAACCCCAGAAAGGGTAATGTCCTGTAAAGATGTGCGCTTGTAGCAGGGAAAAGAAATGGAAAATATTGCTTATGTACAACCTGATGTGCATTGACAGCATCCTTTGCATTTAATTTCCTAAATGTTTTCAAGAAACCAGAACCCCATTTCCTACCACATGGCTGATTCATGCTTATCAAGAGTTCCTAAACTGAGTGCTTGTAATAGTAAAAGGTAGTGGTTGTCCAAACAGTTATGGCACCTGTGAGTTATTGAAGCATCTTTCAGTGCAAGTGGCTCACAACAGTTCAAATTATAGGATAGCTGGCATCCTGGGATGGAAGTGGAGCTCTCCAGAGCTAAAACCGTGAGCCTACAGCTTTAGCTGAAGTGTCATGCCTTGTAGTTAGGGCTGTAACAGACTTGTCCTCCACGAACGAGGCATTGATGGGACTGCGAGAAACATACGTTGGCCAATACATTGCATTAGTTTCTAAAAGCCCTATCCATCTCAGAGCCCCATTGTGCTAGGTGCTGTACATCTTTTCACCCTCATCTTTTCACCCCTTCCAAATCCCCATTGGGTAGAGATCAAGCTTGGGATGTCTCATGTGAACAGGAGAAATTTTCAGGCAGGCATGAGCTTCAGAAAATGGTGTATTTATGAAAAAAGCTTTGCACCATTAATTTTGGTGCTTGCTGCCTGTGAATTCTACCCAGGACCTGTTAAATCAGATTGCTGTGTCTGGAACCTGTGTGACAAACCGAATAAGACTAGTTTAAAATGAAAACAAATCTGTCTTGGGCACAAGTTGGCTCAATTTAAAAACATCACTTTACTCAATGCCTTGTGGGGCTGGGTTCTTTGGTACTTTACCATTGGAGACTGGGTTGGGTCCATGCACAGCTGCAGAACCACATGGGAATAATACAGCCATACATCTCATCTTTCTTCTGCTTCCAGACAGCCACGGTGAGACTTAACGAAGCTGAGAGAGGGAGGCAAGATAGAAGGGAAGGAATAAGAATTACTTAAAGGTTATTGCACGTTTTGTTTAAGACCTTGCCTTGATTTATGGCATCATCAAGCCAATGGGGAATCATAGCTGCAGTTTACAGCCGAGTGCAGACCACCGCAGCCCAGATCACAGAGTATGAACAGGGCTTTGTTCTCTTCAAGTGTCTTCACTCAGAGAGAAGCAGGGTGGGGGAGAATACTAATGAAGGAAGCAGAATGACCTTATGCTATAATTTATTAACTTCAACATCTTCCTATAGGCAGATGAAGAGCTCATTTACAGCACTACATTTCTCAAAGCTGCCTGGGGGCAGTTATTTAAACTGGTTTTTAACCTTTGTAGCAATTTTCACCCTAAATCGTATCTCTGTTGCCTCTCTGGGTTTGAAGACTCTTGCTGCTGTTAAGGCAATACCCTTTTTGGCAGTACTTGGGGTCCTGTGTAACCTGTAACAGGCTGGCCTAATTGCTGCAGCCAGATCCTTGAAGTGCCCAATCCTGTGTGGGGTTCTCATTTCTGTGGCAGTGTGCAATAGATTTGAATATGTTTTCTACTGTATAAAATATTAAAACAAATCCCAGGGCAGTAGGTTGTAGGGGTGTCGGATTGTGCTGGTGAGTTCAATAATGGTTTCCATTGAAATACACTTTCTGAGTGGAGACAAATCAGTAGGGATACAAATCCCAGCTCAGAAGAACAGCCATGTTATAGTGAGGGCCTACTTTCAACTTCCAGATCAAGCTATTAATAGAGCACACAGTATTGAGAGAGCTCAGAGATCACCTGAACAGTACCGAACAGCACCCAAATATAAGCAATGCAGGAAGCTGGGCTACTCTATGAATTTTTTCCCAGTGAAATGCAGCAGAACTTGTCTGTCCTTGCTGGTCGCATGGAGGGGATTGTGCAAAGGCATTGGAGGGCGAGTGTCCCTCGAGTGGCCCTTGCCTGCATCTGCACTGCAGAGCAGTTGCGTTAGCTCAGGGGTGGCCAATCTGATGCTGAGAAGGAGCCAGAATTTACCAATGTACGTTGCCAAAGAGCCACAGTAATAAGTCAGCAGCCCCCATCCGCTCCCCCACCCCGCTCCCAGTGCTTCCTGCCCACCAGCAGCCCTGCCTATCAGCGCCTCCCTCTCCCTCCCCGCACCTCCTGATCAGCTGTTTTGTGGCGTGCAGGAGGCTCTGGCGGGGAGGGGGAGCGGCAAGGCTGTGGCAGGCTCAGGGGAGGGGGCGGGCAGGGGTGAGGAGGGGGCAGGGCCTGTGGCAGAGTCAGGGATTTAGCAGTGAGCACCCCCCAGCCCATTGGAAAGTTGGTGCCTGGAGCTCCAGCCCCAGAGTTGGTGCCTATACAAAGAGCCGCATATTAACTTCTGAAGAGCCGCATGGGGCTCCGGAACCACAGGTTGGCCACCCCTGCAGTAGCAGCTCACTTGAGTTTTAGCCTGTCCTTCCTGTTGTGCCAGCCAACTTGAGTTAGAAGCACCACCACTTCTGCTTTGCTTTCCCACGGGGAAGCAGTCTGTACCTTCTCTCCTCATCCCCTCATGATCTTCCCTGCCTGGTCGGGGAAGAGTCAACTCCATGTGGCTCCTTTCACCTTCCCTCCCTGAGTGTGTGTGATCTGCTGCCTGAAGGCAGGGGACGCAGGGGGAAATTTTCCACTCCTCCCTTCTAGCAGGAATCAGCTGCTGCCTCACAGAATTCATAGCCTCCCCATGCTTTTATTTTCCCCTGTAGTCTCGGGTCAAATTATGCAGCATTTCACTGAGATCCTAAAGAGGGTGAAGAATTAGCTCATCTTATTCCATGGAAATTCATATTTTTTTTTACAGCCGGAAGTGATCATTAGACCATCCAGTTTGGCCTCCTGTATAAGACAGGTGGGAGAATTTCACCCGTGTTTTGAGCCCAGTAACTTGTGTAGGACTAAAACATAATTAGTGTTGGGCTAAAGCACATCTCCTAGGAAGGCAGCCAAGCTTGACTTGAAGACGTCAAGAGATCAAGAAGCTACCCCTCCCTTGGTAGCTTGTTTCCCACAGCTAATCACCCTTGCCATTTAAATCAAATCAAAGTGCCATACTTCTCATTTGAATTTTGCTTGGAAATCAGTGGCATAGACCAGGGGTGGGGAGCCTACGGGCCGCATCCAGCCTGCTGCTTCATTTCATCCAGCCCACGGGAGGTCTCTGTGCTGCGGGCCGGAAGCCCTGAGCATCGGTGACCCCGCCCATGGGGCTGGAGCCATGAGCGTCAGCTTGCCCCACTGCAGGGGGAAGTTAGGATCGGCTCTGGCTCTCGCAAGTGACTGGCATGTCCCTGTGGCCCCTAGAAACAGGGACAATCGGAGAATCTCTGCGTGCTGCCCCCAGCGCCGGCTTCACAGGTCCCATTGGCCGGAAACCACAGCCAATGGAAGCTATGGGTGCGGCGCCTGTGGGCGTGGGCAGCATGCATCGCGCAGAGCCCCCTGGCCCCTCCCCCTACAGGCCAGACTTAGCAGCCGCTTCCGGGAGCAGCGTGGAGCCAGGGCATGTTAAATCATAACCCAAGAACTAGGGGTCACCAAATGAAATTAATAGACAGCAGGTTTAAAACAAATAAAAGGAAGTATTTCTTCACACAAGGCACAGTCAACCTCCTTGCCAGAGGATGTTGTGAAGGCCAAGACCATAACGGGGTTCAAAAAAGCACTAGATAAATTCATGGAGGATAGGCCCATCAGGCTATTAGCCTGGACGGGCAGGAATGGTGTCCCTAGCATCTCTTTGCCAGAAGCTGGGAATGGGTGACAGGGGATGGATCACTTGATGAATACCTGTTCTGTTCATTCCCTCTGAGGCACCTGGCACTGGCCACTGTCGGAAGACAGGATACTGGGTTAGGTGGATCCTTGGTCTGACCCAGTAGGGCAATTCTTATGTTCTTATCCAGGAGGGGCAACAGGTGACAAAAACATCTTTGCACTAGCCCTTGATGTCACCTACAGAACTGCCAGGACCATCTCTATTGCTGTGGTGATGAAACAAGCATCGTGACTTCACCTCTCAGGATTCCTGAAGGAGGTGCAGACTACGGTGGAGGATCTCCCTTTTGAGGGTATGAAGCTCTTTGCTGAGAAGACCAATGCCTTTCTTTACTCCTTAAAGGATTCCAGAGCCAGGTCAGGTCACTGGGAATCTACACACTGGGGCAGAAGAGACGTTTTAGCCCTCAATACCAACAGAGGTAATATTCGTCCCAATTCCCATCACAATGGAACTAAGAGCCCCAGAGGAAAAAGGGAAAGTTCTCAATGTGAAAGCCTTTGGGCTCCCACTCCTTGACCCAGCCACCTGCCCCTAAGAACCACGTTTGATGGGCAAGTCAAGGAACTGCAAGACCACTCCCCACTTCTGTTTGTGACCTCCTAGAGATCGTCAGACATGGCTATACCATCTACTTCACCTCTCTACCTCCTTCACAACACCCTTCCCCGTCCCTCTTCAGGGACTCTTCTAACAAGAGTCCACTATGGCAGGAGATAGATCGCCTCCTGCAGTGAGGAGCCATAGAACCAGTACCCACGAGGCAAAGGGTTCTACTCTCGCTACTTCCTAATACCCAAAAGGAAGGGAGGTTGGCGACCCATCCTGGACCTCAGAGCTCTCAACAAGGTCGTCAAAGCTCAGAAGTTCAAGCTGGTCACCTTATCGATGATCCTTCCATCACTGGAACAGGGATTCTGGTTTTCGGACCTCGACCTTCAAGTTACCTACTTTCATATTTCAATACTACCGGCTCACAGATATTTCCTCAGTTTCACCCTGGGGATGACCACTACCGATACAGAGCTTTCCCCTTTGGACTTTGATCAGTCCTGAGAATCTTGTCCAAAGTTCTCTCAGTGGTGGCTGTCCATCTACAATCACAAGGGATCATGATCTACCCTTACCTGGACGATTGTCTCCTCAGAGCCCGGTCACTTCAGGAGGCTCGTCAAACCTCTGAGGACACGATGCGCTTGTTGCAGATCAATTCCCAGAAGTCGACCCTCACACCAGTGCAACACCTAGAATTCCTAGGGGCCGATCTAGACGCGCTACAGGCCAAAGTCTTCCTACCTCAAGACAGGTTTCAATCCCTGGTTTCGCTTATAAACACGGTTCAATGCAGCCCTTGACTTCCAACCAGAACCTGCCTCCAGCTCCTGGGGCACAAGGCTGCTGGCATGACAGTGATTCTGCACGCCAGACTTCACGTGCGATGCCTACGCTGTGGTTCAGCTCGGTTTACAGACCAAACAGGGACAGTCTGGACAAACCTCTGTCACTGCCTACTGGGATCAGGAGCTCCCTGGAGTGGCGGAAGAACCCGGCCAATGCAGGAAAAGGGATCCCCTTTTTTCAGGCTCCACCTTCGTCTCTCCTTACCACAAATGTATCCTGCATAGCATGGGGCGCGCATTTAAATGGCCTCACAGTGCAACACAAATGGTCACCTGTGAAGATGTCCTTGCACAGGGGCATGTGCAGGAATTTAAATTTGACCCCCCCCTTTGGAGGAGCACATTCTGTGCCCTGGCAGGAGCTCACTCTCCCCCTCCCTATCTGGCCCTGGCAGGAGCTCACTCTTCCCTCCCCCCACCCCGGCCCTGACAGGAACTTGCTCTACCATTTTCCCCACCCCCGGCCCTGGGAGGAGCTCGTTCTTTCCCCCGCCTGGCAAGACATCGCTCTCCCTCCCACTCTGGCAGGAGCTTGCTCTCCCATGGCCCCGGGGCCAGAGAAGTTCTGTGTCCCCACTGATTATTGGGGGGGGGGGAGAATGCATGCTTCTGTCCCTGCATATCAATCTCTCAAGATGAGAGAGGTCATGAATGCCTGCGCCCACTTCCTCCCGCTGATAACGGGATCACCTATAAAGATCCTACTGGGCAACATAGCCGGCATGTATTATATCAACCATCAAGGAGGAGCCAGATCACGCTCTCTTTGGATGGAGGCAAAGAAACTGTGGAGCTGGTGCATCTCTTACAACATCAGCTTGCTCGCAACTTACCTCCTGGCAAAAGGCAATAGTGGACAAGCTCAGTTCCGACATTCCCACATGACCCCAGATGGGAGATGCACCCGTCAGTACTTCATGACTTGTTCACACGATGGGGAACACTGTCCACAGATCTGTTCGTGCCTTACCAGAACAAGAAGTGTCCGCGATACGGTTCCGGGGCGGGGATCGGACAGCACTGTCTGGGTGGTGCCTTCCTCCTCTCGGATCTTCTTTATGCCTTCCCTCCATTTCCTCTTCTGCTTAAGGTTCTGCTGAAGATAAAGAGGGATGGAGCTCACGTAATTCTGATTGCTCTCACAGGGCCGAGACATACCTGGTACCCTTACCTGATGCAGTTCGCAATGTGCCCACCGATCTACCTTCCGGCCACTCCTCACCTTCTCTCTCAGGACAAAAGGCAGAGCACACATCCCAACTTTGGGTTCCTCTACCTCAAAGCATGACTCTTACGTAGATCCAGGACCTAGAGAGCTCATGCTCAAAAGAAGTACAAGAGGTTCTATTGCACAGTAGAAAGTCCTCCACAGGATGCACTTACATGCAGAAATGGCCCAGGTTTCAGACTGGGTGCATGTCAACTCTCTCCAATGTTGGCAACTCTTTCACAACTCTTCTGGAATATGCCCTGACCCTTAAAAAATTGGGGTTATCCCGGAGCTCTCTCAGGGTCCCCCTAGCAGCCATTACAGCATTTCACCAACCCATAGAAGGAGATTCAGTACTGTGGCATCTGACCACTAAGACGTTCCTTAATGGAATAACAAACCTCTTCCCTCAATCTCTACTTCCTACCCCTCATGGGACCCAAACCTAGTGCTGAAAAGGCTGACTAGGGCCCCCCTTTGAACCTGTGGCCACCTGTTCGCTAGCATACCTATCAATGAACGTGGTCTTTCTGGTTGTAACTACCTCAGCTAGAAGCATATGGGAAATAGCAGCTCTGGTGGTGCATCTCCTATACACAGTGTTCTTCCCTGACAAGGTCATGCTTAGGCCTCGTCCAAGGTTCATCCCTAAAGTGACCTGCTGTTTCACATGAATTTGTCTATTCGCCTTCACGCCTTCTACCCCAAGCCTCTCTGAGACCATAGGGAGGCCATACTGCATGCCCTTGGTGTTAGGAGAGCCCTTGCATCCTACCTCGACCGGATAAAGGCCTTCAGGAAGTCCCCTAGAGTATTTCGCTCTATGGCAGACAGATCTAACTCCGCGATATCAGCCCAAAGACTCTCCAAGTGGGTCTCGAATTGCATCAGACAATGCTGCCACATTCGTAACATGACCCCTCTGGACTTGATCCACACACATTCCACAAGATTAGTCTCATCTGTTGCCTTCAAGGATGTCCCCATCTCAAAGATCTGCAGAGCGGCAACGTGGGCATCAGTCCACACCTTTGCAGAGCATTATCCCATCAGCGGGGACTCTGCCTTAGATACTGTCTTTGGCTCCACAGTACTGTCATCTGAGACGAATCCGACTGCCAAGTCCCAGCCCTCCAGGTAGAGTACTGCTCGGGAGTCACGTACAGTGGAGCACCCCTAGGGCCACTACTCAAATAAATTGTTACTCACCTTGTGCAGTAATGATGGTTCTTCGAGATGTGTCCCCCATGGGTGCCCCACGACCCACCCTCTCTCCTCTTTGCAGTTATCGCTATGACTCTGTGGTAGGGAAGGAACTGAGGACGGTTATCCAGTGTGCACTGACTAGCCTCGTGGTGCAGCACAGGGAGAGAGAGCACATGTGTGGGCTCAACAGACACTGCTACCAAAGTTCTCCAATCAGCAGTGCAAGGATGCAGACACACAGTGGAGCATCCATAGGGGGACACATCTCGAAGAACCATAGTTACTGCACAAGGTGAGTAACTTCTTAGTATAGACAGTCTGGGGTTCAAACTCTACTGATGGCCCATGGTGGGGAGTGTTACCCTAAGAAAATAAGAACATAAGAATGGCCCTACAGGGTCAGACCAATGGTCCATCTAGTCCACTATTCTGTCTTCCAACAGTGGCCAATGCCAGGTGCCCCAGAGGGAATGAACAGAACAGGTAACCATCAAGTGATCCAACCCCTGTCACCCATTCCCAGCTTCTGGCAAATAGAGTCTAGGGACACTTCAGAACATGCATTTGCATCCCTGCCCATCCTGGCTAATAGCCATTGATGGACCTATCCTCCATGAACTTATCTAGGTCTTTTTTGAACCCTGTTATAGTCCTGGCCTTCAGAATATCCTCTGGCAAAGAGTGCCACAGGTTGACTGTGTGTTGTGTGAAGAAATACTGCCTTTTGTTTGTGTTAAACCTGCTGCCTATTAATTTCATTGGGTGATCCCTAGTTCTCATGTTAATGAGAAGGAGCAAATAACACTTCCTTATTCACTTTCTCCTCGCCAGTCATGATTTTACAGACCTCTCTCATCTCCCCCTTTAGTCATCTTTTTTCCAATCTGAAAAGTCCCAGTCTTATTCATCGCTCCTCATATGGAAGCTGTTCCATGCCCCTAATCATTTTTGTAGCCCTTTTCTGTATCTTTTCCAATTCCAATATATCTTTTTTGAAATGGGGCGACCAGATCTGCACGCAGTATTCAAGGTGTGGGCGTACCATGGGTTTATATAAATGCAATGATATTTTCTGTCTTATTCTCTGTCCCTTTCTTAATGATTCCCAACATTCTGTTCGCTTTTTTGACTGCCGCTGCCCATTAAGAGGGTGTTTCCAGAGAGCTACTTTTATGAAGTGCAGAGGTCGGTGGCCACAGCACTGAGCAGCATATTAACAGCTGCAAATACTTCCATCAAGCAATTTTGTTTCTGCCTTTTTTTTTTTTAAATTTTTTACTGTCACCTTTTTTTGGTGTGGGGAGGGGGAAGCAACTTGAAGCAGGATCAAGCTCTCTTCTCTTCTCCTGAAGTGATGAGGATACACGTAGCTTTTGCAAAAAAGTGAGAGGGTCAGATTGCTCTGTCACACTCGTTACATTCACCTGTGTGTTGGGGCCCAGTCTTTGAGTAAGACCCACCCCGTCCCCACCCACAAACCTAGGGATGTGGTGGTGGTGAAGTGGAGAGTGGGGTGGAACCTGTCAGCGGCAGTCCAGCCCCTCCACATCTCTAGCTACCCATTTTTGTCCCGTAATCTGCTCCATTGCTGCTGGCTCCGTCCCCTCTCTGCTTCCAGCTCAAATTTTGCACTTCATATCCAGGGTCCACTCTCTTTCTTTGTATTACTTTCTCTAGGCTAGATCTTGCACCGTTCATAAGCTCATTCATAAATGCAGTTCCATTCATAAACTGGTGTTATTCAGAAAATCAGAACATAGAAAAACCATCCCGATTAATGCAAGGGAACTCATTCTAGGGAACTATGGGTATGCAAATTTCTTTATGTAAATGAAGCCTGCCAGCAGCTAGACTTTCCTCTCTTCTCCTCTAGTGGGAAGCAGAGAGTTCTGTTCCTCTAAGTCTGGTTCTAATGCTTTATTTATTGAAGTTGAACATTTTGTGTGAAACCTTTATAAGAATGTGCATCAACATATATTTATTTTTTTTGAAATAAACATAGGAATTGCATAACTGGATTAGGCCTGAGCTACCATCCAGTCCAATATCCTACCCCTGACAGTGGCCAGAACCAGCTGCATCAGAGAAAGGTGTAAAGAGCCCTGCAACTGGTGTTGTGGGATAATCTGCCTCCTACTTTAGGTTTCCTCCTGATCTCTATTAGTTAGAGACTGGCTTGTGCCCTGAATCATGAGGTCTAATATCCCTTCCAGAATGTTTGTTAATAATTCTAATAACCCTGGATACTGTTGATACCCATGTAACTATCATCCCAGCCCTTTTTTGACTCTTGCTAAGTTCTTGGCCTTGGTAGGTAATGAAATTCATAAACATTACACTTATTTAATAAATTAAGACATTTTCAAAAATGTCCTTTAAAATTTTGGAATTAAGAAAAGTCCCAATATGTGATTGAGCATCCCCACACACACCAAATGTTTCTGATTTTGCAAATGGGAAATGAAAAACTTCAGCTTTTAAAAAAAAAAGTGATTTCTTTTTTTTTAAATTTTAAAATTCTTCAGCAAAGCTCTTTTCTAACTGGCTGTGAAAACAAGTCAGGATCCTCTCTTTTGCAATGAAAGGCTCTTTCCTCTGGACTTCTTCAAATTCTAGACTAGCATTGGTTTGTACATATGCTACCTTTCTAAATAAAGAAAAGAAAACTTTCCAACCACTTATTCCCAGGGTAAAACTCAGAAAGACTTGTGGAATCTAAGAGGATTGACAAAAAGTTGCAGCCAAAATAACGAAGGGGAAAAACTTCCAAACTTAATTTTGTGCAGCTGCTTTGATTCAAAATCCCATCGCTGTAATCAAGCGGATTAAGACATGAAGCTGCCTGGATTTGTAACTGGTGAAAAAACCACATGACCGATCATTGCCAAAAGAAGAGCCCCAACTGCCACCTTCCAGATGGTATGTCAAAACCTATACTGCTGCCTCTGAGAAACCTAAGTCACTTCATGTCTGCAAAAGAATATGATTAATCTTGGCAGCGACCTGTCTCTCTGCTTGGCTACAGATTTTCATACAACAATGGGGAACGGCTGGGGGCTGAGCTCGTTTGGAGAACTCTGTCCGCTATAGTTCTGATTCTTTTGTATTGTGCTAGTGCCTAGAGGCTTCAGCGGAGACCCATGGTCACAGATAGTTCCTGCCCCAGTGAGTTTACACTCTAAACAGAGAGAGACTGGGAGGAGAAATAGAGCCTGGCCTGATGTCCTCCTAGTTCTCCAGCAGCCAGGTTCGGTGGGCATTGAGCCATCTCTAGTAGCATCTATCTCATCTTAACTCAGAGAGGCCACGGGGACGTTGAGTTGTTTATCCATGTGGCAATGGAGGTGTCTAAACCACACTGATGAATCTCAAAATGTTTTCAGAGGTAGGAGGGGTGAAAACTAGAAATCTCTTACAGGCAAAACCATTTCTAGCAGGATTAGAATAGCTGTATCCAGGGCTAGGGTGACCACATGTTCCATTTTTAAAGGGACAGTCCCGTATTTAAGCCCTCCTGCAGCTGTCCCGACTTTTTCTTTAAAATGGGCAAATTGTTCCGTATTTTCTGTCTCTTCCCCCGCCCCGTCTCCCCACCACCACTGGTGGGTCCTGCTGCTGGCCAGATCCCTGCTCGCCAGCCAGCCACCCACCAGCACTGAGTTGGGGGGAATCCAGTGGCTCACGATGGAGGTGGTTGTGCAAGGCTGGTGGTGGGTCCAAGATGCAGTGCGCGGGGCTGGCTCCCCCTGCAGATCCATCAGCTCAGCCCCCATTGTGTGCCAGCTCTCGGCCAGCAGCGCCTTGTCCCGTTTCCAGCCGGCACTGGCGTGCACTGCTGGTGAGTGCAGGCAGGCACCAAGTGGCTACTTGTCACCTCTTCTGCCCACCCCTTGGCCCTTTACATGCTTTCCCTCTTGCTGTCCTCTCCCTGATTTGCCCCTTCACCTGCTCCTCCTCCTCACTAAATCAACATCCGGGCCTACTGCCAAGAGAGGGTTTGCAGCTGAGAATCTCAAGCAGAGAGAGGTGTCTCCCGCATCTTGGACTTAAGTAGCTACCTTTAAGACAGTGCAGGGCTTAGCACACACACCTCTGGTCGGCAGGGCCCGTTGGCTAGCTTAAGCAGCTCCCTGCCCAGCATGTTGGCTTTTGTGAATTGCAGCCTAAGGCACCTCTCTCTTGCCATTCACTGTATGGGAGCCCAGGTGCCTAACTCAGTCTTCGTGAATCGCAGGGATGTTCTAGGTACCTCCAAGTTAAGTTCTATGACACTGAGGGTCATAACGCCTAACTCTTTTGGAGCATTCAGGCCTACATGTCTTGCCCTAGGTCACTCAGGACTCCTGGCTGAATAGGGAATGGAACTCGGGGGTGCCCTCCCCTCAGTCTCAACCTACCACCATACCCACTAGGCCATCCTGCCGCTGAGTGAGCATTCTGAACAAAGGCTTGTGGAGTCTAAAAACTAGTGGTTGGACCTGCCACAGTCCTCAGACACCGCTTCAGCTGCTGCCCTGCTCTTGGCCTCATCTACAGTAGCATTCTCACCCACCAGTGTACCTGCCCTGGCTCCAACCCCCTAGTGTAGAAGTGCTGCCCTTGTATGAGCCGTGACTTGCACCGGGGTAGCTCACATTGGTCTCCACCCACGGTGAGCCAGCTGTGCCAGCACCCTCACATCTGCACTAGGGCATGGCCCCAATGAAGCCACGCCAGTGACTAAATGCTCTAGTGAGGCAAGGACCCCCCGCATCAGCTGAGCACTATTTGTGAGCAGTTATCCAAGCAGTCAGTCCGTAAGAGCTTTTGTCACTTCACAGAGTGAAGTTGAGTGTCCGGGCCAAGGAGCTCTTGGTCTTGGGTTGCTCAAGCCTCTTGTTTAAACTCTTAGGGACTGAGCCATTCTATTGCCAGATGCTTTCCGGTCATTCATGGCTTGTGCAATAGAATTATGATTAATATTATTGAGTTCTGTCACCTGTTGTTACACGGGAACTAGGACCAGGTGATCACAGTGGTCCTTTCTGGCCTCTGAATCTATGAATTAGCCTAACAAATTTATTAGAGCATAAGCTTTTGTGAGCTACAGCTCACTTCATCGGATGCATCCAATGAAGTGAGCTGTAGCTCACGAAAGCTTATGCTCTAATAAATTTGTTAGTCTCTAAGGTGCCACAAGTACTCCTTTTCTTTTTGCGAATACAGACTAACACGGCTGCTACTCTGAAACCTATGAATTAGCCTGTATTGCAGCTGCAAACTCTCTAACATTGTAATGCCTGAGAAGTGAGGTCAGCATCAGAGATATTGGAAAAATTCAAAGTCACTTTCATTCTGCAGGTTTTGAAATGGAAAGGTCCCCTCCTCCACCCCACCCCCCAAAAATTCTTTTCAACATTTAATTAGTTTTTTCTCTTTAATTGTTTTATTAGTCTTTTGCAACTTGGTAACTTTTCAAAAGTTGCAGAGTAGCAAAATAAAAATACACCCTGGCCCCCAAAAAACCACTAGGCATTCAGTGACATTAGGGGGACAAAAGGGAAAAAAGGCAAAATATTTGGTTTGATACTTTTTCCCCTAGAAAAAAAGAAACTTTGGGGGGGGGACAAATTTTGATTTTTGAAAAAGAAAATTTACCAAAAAACATTTTGTTTGAAAATTTTGAGCTCAAAATTAAAAATGAAGCCACCAGAAGGTTCTTCTGTTTCAGGACAATGCTGCCTCCTTTAGGATCTGGTCCAGTTCCCACTGACTTCAATAGAATTTGCATCGGATTCATGGTGTCTTACCTCAAAGGACTTTACAAACATTACTTAACCTTCTTAGTATCCCTGTGAGATAGATAAATACTATTCCTTATGTTATAGCTGAATAAAAGGAGACAGAGTGACTAGTCTTCTAATGACAAGTTTCAGAGTAGCAGCCGTGTTAGTCTGTATCTGCAAAAAGAAAAGGAGGACTTGTGGCACCTTAGAGACTAACAAATTTATTAGAGCATCAGCTTTCATGAGCTACAGCCCACTTCATCGGATGCATAGAATGGAACATGTAGTAAGAAGATATATACACATACAGAGAAGGTGGAAGTTAAGATGAGCTATTATCAGCAGGAGAAAAAAAACTTCTGTAGTGATAATCAAGATGGCCCATTTAGACAGTTGACAAGAAGGTGTGAGGCTACTTAACTTAGGGAAATAGATTCAATATGTGTAATGACCGAGCTGCTCCCAGTCTCTAGTCAAATCCAAGTTAATGGTATCTAGTTTGCATATTAATTCAAGGTCAGCAGTTTCTCGTTGGAGTCTGTTTTTGAAGCTTTTCTGTTGCAAAATTTTGACGCTTTTCTGTTGCTTAAATCTTTTATTGAATGGCCAGAGAAGTTGAAGTGTTCTCCTATCTGTTTTTGAATGTTATGATTCCTGATGTCAGATTTGTGTCCATTCATTCTTTTGCATAGAGATTGTCCAGTTTGGCCAATGTACATGGCAGAGGGGCATTGCTGGCACATGATGGCATATATCACATTGGTAGATTTGCAGGTGAACGAGCCCCTGATGGCGTGGCTAATGTGATTAGGTCCTATGATGGTGTCACTTGAATAAATATGTGGACAGAGTTGGCATCAGGCTTTGTTGCAAGGATAGGTTCCTGGGTTAATGTTTTTGTTGTGTGGTGTGTGGTTCCTGGAGAGTATTTGCTTCAGGTTGGGGGGCTGTCTGTAAGTGAGGACTGGTCTGTCTCCCAAGATCTGTGAGAGTGAGGGATCATTTTTCAGGATAAGTTGTAAATCTTTGATTCGCTGGAGAGGTTTTAGTTGGGTGCAGAAGGTGATGGCTAGTGGCTTTCTATTATTTTCTTTGTTGGGCCTGTCCTGTAGTAGGTGACTTCTGGGTACTCTTCTGGCTCTGTCAATCTGTTTCTTCACTTCAGCAGGTGGGTATTGTAGTTTTAAGAATGCTTGATAGAGATGTTGTAGGTGTTTGTCTCTGTCTGAGGGATTGGAGCAAATGCGGTTGTATCTTAGAGCTTGGCTGTAGACAATGGATCGTGTGGTGTGCCCTGGATGGAAGCTAGAGGCATGTAGGTAGGCATAGCGGTCAGTAGGTTTCCGGTATAGGGTGGTGTTTATGTGACCATTGCTTATTAGCACAGTAGTGTCCACAAAATGGGTCTCTTGTATGGACTGGTCCAGGCTGAGGTTGATGGGATGGAAATTGTTGAAATCCTAGTGGAATTCCTCAAGGGCTTCTTTTCCATGGGTCCAGATGATGAAGATGTCATCAATGTAGCACAAGTAGAGTCGGGGTGTTAGGGGACAAGAGCTGAGGAAGCATTGTTCTAAGTCAGCCATAAAAATGTTAGCATACTGTGGGGCCATGCGGGTACCCATAACAGTGCTGCTGACTTGAAGGTATATATTGCCCCAAGAGTCCTGGGGTGAAATTGTGGTCCTGTAAAAGTCAATGGCAAAACTCCCATAGTTTTCAGTGGGGCCAGGGTTTCACCTATAGTGCCCATTTCTCCCATTCAAACACCACTCTCTAGCTTTCTGTAAGGAATGACAGAGAAGAATAAGACTAATTTCTACTGCCAGGTTTCACTTGAGCTGATTGCTACAACGGTGTCATCTGCTTCCGTGATGGATTCTGTGCAAGGTGAGGAAAATCATCTAAGAAATATACACATCTCATTAGCTTTGTGTAGGAAATAGTCATAATTGCAACTCTAAATGAGTCTTAGCAGCTACAAATCAGTATCCCAATAAGTGTGAAGAATCAAATTCAACATGTAAGTGGGGCTTGGTTTCCTAGTAACTCGTGATTCGGAAATGTGTGTAGGTATTGTAAGTAATGCTGCGATACAGCCTGCACTTTCATTTTGCACTAGGAATTGTTTCTGCTAAAAGGTGTTGTTTTTTAATCTCAAAAGTTATTCCTTACTCAGGGGATATTCATGGGGTGATAATATCAATAGACAGTATTGCTCTGAATGCCAAAGGCCGGGCGGTGTATATTACATTTTCTAAGGCTAAAGTTTCATGCTCGTTTATTTACAGGCAGTAATAGTTTTTTTACGTGTTGCTGAGAGAGGCCTCGTGGCCAAGTGGATGAAAAGGCACTGAAGTGGGACTCAGGAGATGTTGATTTGCCACTGACCTGCCATGTGAACTTGGGCAAGTCCTTTGGGGCAGGGACTGCTAGTTATTACATGTTTGTACTGCCCGTCGCACAATGAATTAGGGTGCTACTGGACTAGAAATGATAACAACTTTCCCTCTCTCTTACTCCTTGTGCTCTTTGTCTGTCTTGTCTATTTAGTCTGTAAACTGTCTCCTCTATCCCTAAGGGTGGCTCTAAACTAATCCTTCCTGACTACAGTCATTCCAACACCCAGGGATCAATGGAGCAGAGGGGTCCCTAACCAGGGCCGTCCTTACCCATATGCAAATGATGCAACTGCATAGGGCACCAGGAAATTTGGGGCACAAAGCCCCAAATTTCCTGGTGCCCTACCCAGCTGCGTGCTGCTCCGGCAGCCAGCCTAATCTCCAGCCGCCTGAGCCAGTCAGGAAAGCTGCCCCCACCCCTGCTCCACCTGTTCCCCAACCCCCCTGCCCCTGCTCTGCCCCCACCCTGCTCTGCCAACCCCTGCTCCTCTCCTGCCCGCCCCCACTCCACCCCTTCCCCTGAGCTACGTCCTGGGGGACTGCAACAGGGGTTGGGTGAGCCCTGGACTCACCGGGCAGTGGGAAGTGGAGTGACCCTGCCCCAGCTCGCTCTGCTGACTCCCAACTGTGCCGCCGGGGAGTGCTGGGGGGTGGTTCCTCCCTTCCCCCAAGTCCCAAGGCTGGGAGCCAGGGGAGCAGAGCAGAGCAGGTTGGGGCTGGGTCACTCCACTTCCTGCTGCCCTATAAGTGCAGAGTCGAGCCTGTCCTACAATCACCGGGTGGCAGGAAGTGGAGTGACTCAGCCCCAACCTGCTCCATGCCACTGGTGAGTGCTGGGGGGTAGTTTCCCCCCTGCCCCCTAAGCCTGCTCCTGTCCCCCTTAGACCTTGGGCACAGCCCCCCCACGCGGAGGCCTGGGGTGACTTCCCCCTCCCATGGGGGGGCTGCATAGGGCACCACAATGTCAGGGACGGCCCTTTCCCTAGCCCAAGTGTCAAGAGGTAGGGTTGGTGTAAGAGCCATTGCAGTGGCTCTTCTCCACCATGGAGACTCCACAGGAGTCTACATCAGGGGAATCTTGAGAAGGCCAGAGAAGCATGAAGCAGCCATAACAGACCTGTGAATAAAGTCTGCTATTCCTCCATCTAATCTGAAATACCCTTAAGAGTGGAGTTTCCACCATTTCCCTGCTTAAATATCTATTGCCTATTTTTGCCCTAAAGGATACCAGCACAATTACTCTCATTGTGTGCATAAACTACAGTAGCTGCCTTTGTAAATGGTTAGTTCGATGTTTAATTGGGGATTTGCACAGAAATCTACCCAGTTTGTGCACCCAGTGACAATAGCTGCACATATAAATTAGGCTTGCAATTGCATGCAGTGTTGAAAATTGGGCCCTCAATCCTGCTATCTGCAGGTGCAAAACAAAATCTGAGTTTCTACAGGCATAGTGGTTCTAGTGCAAAAGACAGAGAAGGTGAAATTCTGAGGCTAGGTGATTTCCAAGGCTAGGCCTTTGAAAATATGGCTCGAGAGATTAAATACCAAACTCCAAAACACTCTTCCATATGCATGTGCAATGATGGTAACCTTGGTAGTCACCAGAGATTGAACTCAGAACCTGTAGAGGCAGGAGAGTGCGTTTAAGGACAAAGGATATGTCTATAGCACAATCATGGGGTGTGATGGCAGCTTGTGTAGACATACCTCACCTAGCTTTAATCCACCTCGCTTGTGTACCAGAGCAGTGAAGTCTCAGCCACATGAGCTTCCGCGTGGGTTGTACACATCCACCTGGAGCCCTGGATAATTACTTGAGCAGCTAGCCCGCACTCAAGCCCGCACTTACGGTAGGGCCCCCCTCAGGGAACAGGAAGGAACAGCTGCTGCCTAGCAGCCCAAATGGAAGGCCCTCAAGGGCTGGGACTGGCCAGAAGAGCCTCCGGTTGAAGAACATGGGAGTAGGCCCACTGCTTGGGGGATGGAGAGCTAATAGATGACCTCAAAAAGGTTCAGATGTTCCCTGCCTGTTTTGTTTCAGTCTTCCCTAAAAAGGTCAATGGTGACCAGGTGCTCAACATTATTAACAGCAAGGGGGAAGAGACAGAAACCAAAATAGGGAAAGAAGATTAAAGAAGATTGAGATGAAAGGTTAAATAGAGGTTAAAGGATATTTAGATAAGTTAGATGTATTTAAGTCAGCAAAGCCTGAGGAAATTCATCCTAGGACTCATAAGGAACTAGTGGAAGCAATTTAGGAAGTGTTAGCGATTATCTCTGAGAACTGATGCAGAATTGGGGAGGTCCCAGAGGACTGGAGAAGGCAAGCATGGCACCTGTAAAAAGGAGGGGCAGGGGGAGAAGAGAACAAAGAGGACCCGAGGAACTATTGACCAGTCCGCCTAACTTCAATAACTGGAAAAAAAACTGGAATAAATTATTATTAAACAATCTATTTGTAATCACCTACAGGACAATAGGGTTATAAGGAATAGCCAACATAGATTTGTAAAGGGCAAATCAGGCCAAACCAAACTAATTTCCTTCTTTGATAGGGTTACTGGCCTAATGGATGGGGGAAGCTGTTGCCATGATATATCTTGCTTTTTGGTAAGGCTTTTGACAAACTCCCACATGACATTCTCATAAGTAAGCTAGGGAAATGTGGTCTAGATGAAATTACTATACGGTGGGTACAAAACTGGTTGAAAGACTATACTGAAAGAGCAGTTATTAATCGTTTGCTCTCAAACTGGGGGAAAGTATCTAGTGAGGTCCCACGGGAGTCTGCTCTGGTTCAGCTACTTTCATTAATGACTTGGATGGTGGAGTGGAGAATATACTTATAAAATTTGTGGATGACACCAAGCTGGGAGGGGTTGCTAGCACTTTGGAGGACAGGATTAGAATTCCGTGACAAATTGGAGAATTGGTCTGAAATCAATCAGATAAAATTCATTAAAGACAAGCACAAAGTACCTTACTTAGGAAGGAAAAATACAAAATGAGGAATAACTGGCTAGGCGGTAGTACTGCTGAAAAGAATCAGGGGGTTATAGTGCATCACTAATTGAATATGAGTCAACAATATGATGGTAATATTCTGGGGCATATTAACAGGATTGTCATATGTAAGACACAAGAGGTACAGTACCTCCTCACATAACATTGTACTTCTGTTCCTGAAAAATGCTACTTTAAGCGAAACTATGTTAAGTGAATCCAATTTCCCCATAAGAATTAGAGTGTGTGTGTGTGTGTATGTATGTGTGTATATATAAAATATAGTCTTTTGTCTGGCGACAATTTCCCTGGAACCTAACCCCCCCATTTACATTAATACTTACACACACACACACACACACACACACACACACACATATAAACAGTATAAGTTTTAAACAAACAATTTAATACTGTACACAACAATGATGATTGTGAAGCTTGGTTCAAGTGGTGAAGTTAGAGGGTGGGATACTTCCCAGGGGATGCCTTACTGCTAAATGATGAACTAGCACTCAGCTGAGGCCTTAAGGGTTAACACGTTGTTAATGTAGCCTCACACTCTACAAGGCAGCACGAATGGAGGGAGGGGAGACAGCATGGCAGAGAGAAAGAGACAAAGTATGTGTGTGTGTGAGAGAGAGATGTGCATTGCCCCTTTAAGTATACTGAACCCACCCTAAGTACACTGCCTAAGTAGATCAGCAAGTTGAGACAGCAGCTGCTGCCAGCAAGCTCCCTCCGTCCTGAGCCCTGTCGTGTGTTTTCCCCCTCCCCCCGCTCTGTGGGGATGGGGTAAAGGAGTGGGGGGCAGGAGCAGGGGAGGGGAACACCCTGACATTAGTACCCCGCTTTCCCCTCACCCCCTGCACAGCAAGCAAGAGGCTCCCGGGAGCAGCTCCAAGGCAGAGGGCAGGAGCAGCACATGGAGGTGGGGGGGAGGGACAGCTGAACTGCAGGCAATTGATAGGCTGCTGAGTGGCTGCTGCACAGAGAACTTAGGGGAATAGGGAGCTGCTAGGGGGGCTTCCAGTCCACCCTGGTTCCAAGCTCCCACCAGCGAGCTGCAATGGGCTGCTCTTCCTGCAAGCAGTGGACAAAGCGGGCGGCTGCCAAACAACGTTATAAAGGAGCATTGCGCAACTTTAAACAAGCATGTTCCCTAATTGATCAGCAACGGAACAACGTTAACCAGGATGACTTTAATGAGGAGTTTCTGTAATTGTTCCGTTCTCCTCGGCTTTGGTGAGGCCTCAGCTGGAGTATTGTGTCCAGTTCTAGGGACCTCACTTTAGGAAATAAGTGGACAAATTGGAGTCGAGAGGAGAACAACAAAAATGAGAAAAGGTTTAGAAAACCTGACATATGAGGCAAGGTTAAAAAAGCTGGGCATGTTTAGTCTTGAGAAAAGAAGACTGATGGGGACCCGATAACAGTCTTCAAATGTGTTAAGTGCTGTTTATAAAGAGGACAGGGACCAGTTGTTCTCCATGTTCACTGTAGATAGGACAAGACATAATGGGCTTTATGTGCAACAAGGCAGGGTTTAGGTTAGATATTATGAAAGACTTTCTAACTATAAGGGTATTTAAGCTCTGGAATAGGCTTCCAGGGGAGGCTGTGGAATCTCCTAGCAGCCTGGTGTCATCTGCAAATGTTGTGCGATGCAAATGGGTTCTCATGTGTGGCTCCTTACACAGAGCTCTAAACATGCTGCAGAACTAAACACTAATGAAATGTGAAATAAACAAGGTGAAGGAGCAGCAGAGGCTATGCCAGAGCTTTTGCAACTCTGGAGGGGTGGGGAGGACAGGGAAATTATTAGCTGATAGGTTTAATCACAGGGAAAATTATAATAAAATGTTGACTATCTTGGCTGCTAATAATAACAGGGATGCAATTACAGATGAAGAAATACATCATGCATTTTAAATCTTCTATTCAGCTACAGTGGGGAGGATAATAATAGCATGAGTTTGATGGAATACAACTGGGTTCGTTTGAGGCAACAGAACTCCCGCAGATAACTGAAGAACAAAAAAACAAATAACCCCCCCCCCCAGCTGGATAGGTGCATAAATGCAGAGGGAATGCTGGAAGCAATCCAGTCCTTGAAAATCAGTAGGATTCTGGTCCCTGATGGATTCCTGGAGGAGCTTAACAAAGAAAAGAATATTAAGATATGTTAATGCCTTTTCTCAGCTAAATGTATGAATGAGCAGTGGACTGTAGTATTCTTCCAAGCCTAAAAATAGGGTTAATTGATGCAATCCGAACACCAGGGAGTGCACTGATTGACTGCACAAATTATAGATCCACTGCCTTAAAAAGTGGAGATTTTCCTGTATTGACATTTGGTTCTGGATAGCAGATTAACATAAATCCTCTCATGGCTTTTTCCCCCTCATCATCAAGACTACATCTTCCATGATACACCATTGTCTGTCCTCTTGGACAGAGGATGTGGGGCATCATGGGAGATGTAGTCCATCTGGGAACCCTGGTCCATAGAGAATGGGGACATGATCATAAATGATCTGGAGGATGGTGTGGATTGCACTCTCAGCAAATTTGCGGATGATACTAAACTGGGAGGAGTGGTAGATACGCTGGAGGGGAGGGATAGGATACAGAAGGACCTAGACAAATTGGAAGATTGGGCCAAAAGAAATCTAATGAGGTTCAATAAGGATAAGTGCAGGGTCCTGCACTTAGGATGGAAGAATCCAATGCACCGCTACAGACTAGGGACCGAATGGCTCGGCAGCAGTTCTGCGGAAAAGGACCTAGGGGTGACAGTGGACGAGAAGCTGGATATGAGTCAGCAGTGTGCCCTTGTTGCCAAGAAGGCCAATGGCATTTTGGGATGTATAAGTAGGGGCATAGCAAGCAGATCGAGGGACGTGATCGTTCCCCTCTATTCGACACTGGTGAGGCCTCATCTGGAGTACTGTGTCCAGTTTTGGGCCCCACACTACAAGAAGGATGTGGATAAATTGGAAAGAGTACAGCGAAGGGCAACAAAAATGATTAGGGGTCTAGAGCACATGACTTACGAGGAGAGGCTGAGGGAGCTGGGATTGTTCAGTCTGCAGAAGAGAAGAATGAGGGGGGATTTGATAGCTGCTTTCAACTACCTGAAAGGGGGTTTCAAAGAGGATGGCTCTAGACTGTTCTCAATGGTAGCAGATGACAGAACGAGGAGTAATGGTCTCAAGTTGCAATGGGGGAGGTTTAGATTGGATATTAGGAAAAACTTTTTCACTAAGAGGGTGGTGAAACACTGGAATGCGTTACCTAGGGAGGTGGTAGAATCTCCTTCCTTAGAGGTTTTTAAGGTCAGGCTTGACAAAGCCCTGGCTAGGATGATTTAACTGGGACTTGGTCCTGCTTTGAGCAGGGGGTTGGACTAGATGACCTTCTGGGGTCCCTTCCAACCCTGATATTCTATGATTCTATGATTCTATGAAGGAATAAAACTACAACACCCGTGAAGCACTATGGCAGTATATCAAACCAAAACATTTTGGTTTTTGATGTTTGATTTTTTGCTGAATAACTTAAATTTTTCATGGAAAGCAGACTATTTTCATGATGATTTTTGTTTAATCAAAAACCCAATTTTCTGTCAAAAAAAAAAAAGGTTTTGATGTAAAATGTTTGGCCAGACCTATTAATAATGATTTCTTTATCTGACTTGTCTATTTAGATAGTATGCTTTTGAGGGCAGAGCTATATTGTGTATATATCTACAGTGGCCAGTTTTGCTAACCCCATGAGATTGGCTTGAAAATTGAGATTTTTAAGAAATAATCAATATTCAGTTCTCCTTGTTATCCTTCTGGTGTTTGAGTGTTTAAGATGCAGTTAAATCAAATTTTCAAGCTTTTTCTCCCCAACTATGTAAGCTAGAAACTTTTTTTTTAAATGTTTAGTGAAAGTTAAGATTCTTATGGAATGACATAATTCCAGGAGCTGGATCTGTAAAAAAAAAAATAAAAAAAATATCAAAGACCATGAGAGTTGGTAACATTGCCCTTGCTCATTGGGGCCCTGATCTCAACTGTCTCCTCAGATTGTTACTGTTATACAAATTATTGAAATAAGTCCATGGAAGAACTAGAACCTAGCAGTTATAACACATATCTAGTTGCCAGAGCAACACCTAAGAGTCCATCAGGTCTAAGGACAAAATGCCTGTGGCGGCTGATTCTTCAGATGCTTAGAAGGCATTTTGACAGGGTGGAGTGGGATGACATATTTTACATGTTGCATCAGTGTAGGCAGAGTAATGACTTCTGTGCATCGGACAAATCTCGAGACAATGGAGTAGAAAGTTGTATGAATGGGTTAATATCAAAACTATGTTGCAGTAGGGTGAGGCACTTGTTTGAGGTTTCCCACTCCCTCTCTTGTGCTCTGTCTGATGGCCCTGGAGCCACTAAACTGCAGCAATTCACCCAAACCCACAATTAATGGGGTTTACTATAGGAGGGCAGAGAGTATGAAGAAAGGCTCTCACCTCATTACGGCTCATTTCTTTTTGGAGGGGGGGTGGCATTTGTGTGTAGTCACAAAGCTGCTTAAAAGAGGGAAATGGTGGGGCTTAAGGAAGGATCATAAAAAGGCAGGACGCAAGGGGAAATGCAGATGGGAGAAGGGTAGCTATGAGAAATAAATCTGATATAATAATGAGAATTTGTGAAGGCTTTCCAGCTATGTCGGGAGCAACCCCTCCACCCCAAAAAAAACACTTAACCAGGTCCTTTTGTGCTCTGGTGGTAGCTAGAGAATGGCTGCAGCATGCATCTGGTAGTTTTATAGCCCATCGAGGAGTCATATAGTCTATAGAAGAGTCCAGGCTGAGGGAGTAGAGAAGAGTGATTGCCCTATCACTCACCCTGACACATGCTATGATGGGGCTGGCAACAGAGGCTGATGAGTGGCTGCAGATCGGAACAGGGTGGTTTTACGATACACCCAGGAGCCACTTGGAACTCTGGGTTGGAAGCAAAAAGTGGACAATGGCCTGGTTTCTAGATTCTGTAAGGATCTGGCAGCAACAGGTTGAAAGTGGCCACAACCTGGGGCTAGGGCTTCTTACAGCTTTTCTGGGCAGAATCATAGAATCATAGAATCACAGAGTCCATGATCTTCCTAGGATCAAGCACAACTGGGTCCGGTCGATGTTACTACAGGTTAGGAGCCACAGGTTTGAGCCGAGGGGTCTGGATTGGGGACAGGAAGTGAGCATCCCCAGTGCCAGGGTCTGAAGTGCTTGGAGATCTTTGTGCTGATGATTATTTATGACTCTCTATTTAGCATTTATATTTAACGCTTCACATCTTTTAAACTGCTTTTCAAATATTAACAAATTAATTAGCAAATGACTGTAGTGCATATCCAGTGTAGAACATTGCTCATTAGTCAGAGCAAGGTGTTCTTTCTCCTCCATTGAAAAGGCTAAGTCTAGTAGCCTTGTTTACATTTTTCTTACTATGAGCGTTCCTCTCAGCTACATTTCTCTGAGGAGGAATATCCTGGATTCAGCAAAACTCTTTTTTTTTTTTTTTTTTAGTGAGGGAACACATAGCCAACATACTTTTGAAAGAAGTTATGCTGATGCATTTAATTTCCTGTTTTAAAATGAGTTAAGGTTGTTGGGTTTTTTTTTCTTTTTGAACAGTGATCAAATAGCATTAAAAATACACCTGACTGGGAATGTAACTGTGATTAATTGCACTACAGATAGTAAAAAAGAAAAGAAGTACTTGTGGCACCTTAGAGACTAACAAATTTATTTGAGCATAAGCTTTCGTGAGCTAAAGCTCACTTCATTGGATGCATTCGGTGGAAAATACAGTGGGGTGAAGTGAGCTGTAGCTCACGAAAACTTATGCTCAAATAAATTTGTTAGTCTCTAAGGTGCCACAAGTATTCCTTTTCTTTTTTTGCGAATACAGACTAACATGGCTGCTACTCTGAAACCTGTAACTACAGATAGTAGTACCATTTCAATAAATCCTCCATGCACATTTTAGACCTTAATCAAGGGGTAACCTATTTGACACTTCATCACAGTTAGCTGTGTAATTTCACCCCTATGGAACAGGCTTATTCCACAGAAGTGATTAATGAATTAGGTATCATAAGTCAGTCTGTTTACAGTCACTGTGATGTGTGTTTCTCTTTCATATCCATATCTTGCTGGAAGGCACAGGGCTAAGAGATTTCCTTCCAAGCAGCCTTCTCAATGGGGCATTTTTTATTCATCTTCTCTCTAGAAATACCCCCGTGCACCTAAATCTTCTGCCAAAGTTAATGGGCACTTGGGGGTGGTATTTAGAGAAATGAAATTGTGATGTGGTGTTTACCCCACACAGACCCTGATGAGGTTAATGTGGTCTAAGAGGACACCAGTGGGCAGGATAAGCTCAGGAATCCTAGACCTGAAAGAAGGGTCAACCCAGAGAAGTTACAGGGAAGAAACCTGAGAAAGGCTGGGTAGGAAGAAGCCCAGGGGAAACAGCAGCAAGGAGGGGGACTGTGCAGACCTTGGCTGCTGGTTATAGTGCCCCTGGGCTGGAACCCAGAGTAGAGGGAGGGCTTGGGTCCCCCCACCAACTACTGGGAAAGCAGCCCATAATCAGGAGACTTGGAACGGAGACCATCTGAGACAGTGTCCACACAACTTGTCCAGTGGGGCTTTGTTACCCCAGAACGGAGAGGTCTATATAGTGACTGGGTCACAGGGCTGAGTCTCAAAGAGGGAGCACCCTGAGTCGCAGAGAGAGAGAAAGGGGCCACAGTGCGAGTGACTGACGGCAGAAGGTGCCAGACAGGGTCAGAGCTAATTCCCAGACGTAGCCAGAAGGAGGCGCACTTGTGTTGAGTAGAATCCCTTTACTGGCGTATTCCGGGAGTTCCCCTACGTGGATAAATCCTGGCTATCAAGTGACAACCTCCAGTCTCCCCTGCTAGGGAGAACGAGCCCTGGTGGTAATTGAGCTTGTCCAGACCTTTTGTTTCTCCATCATCATCATTGCAGTGATTTATGTTCTTCTCCTGCTCTGTCTGAGGATGATTTATTGTCAAATTGCTTGAAATAAATAAACTAGTCAGGTCAGTGGAGTCACAGGAGATCTCTCTTTAGACATTACGGCCCTGTCTGCACCAGGGGCTGCACCACGGTAGCCGCTATGTTAGAAGTTCAGCAGGAACTATCATGGTTTCAGTGTCTTGCGTAGGCAGGGATGTCAGGTCACTAATTTATATATTTATTTAAGCCACTATAGCAGCACCACCATCCCTGATCAGCGCTCTCCTATGCTTCCCGAGCACAGTTTGTAACCATGCGGAGCATGGACGCAAACCAGCTGGGTTTTCAATTGTTCTTGAACGCTGGTACTAGCCTCCATGTGGAATGAGCCTTGTTTTTACCCACCACCTGAGCAATTCAGGGGGGCTGGAACAATTTTTATAGTGGGGGTGCTGAGAGCCATTGAACCAAACCACAAACCCTGTATATAATGGAAACCATTTCAAGTCAGAGGGTGTGGCAGCACCCCTGCACCCTTAGTTCCAGCATCTACAGAGCAACTCGCTTAGGATCAGATTCCACTGACTTTCTTTTGAAGGGCACCAGATTTGAGACACACTGGGCCTGATTTTCAGAAGCACCGATCACCTGCAGTTCCCACTGTCTTTGGAATGCTGGCTGCTTGTGCCAGACTACTTCCCGTAACTCATACTTCCAGGAGTGAAAGCTTTCAAAGTGGGCCTATGCACAGGTTTAAAGGTGGAGACTCATGCGACTGACTTATCCCTGGAACCTTCAAACATCAGTGCAATAGGAGGTGCAAATTTGGGGACTGATCCAATGTGTTTTGTTTTTAGGGTTCGCTCTGTCCTATTTCTTAAGTCAGTCACCCCTGGGAGGTGATAGGTTTCACCGTGGAAAAACTTTTCCCGCTATCTAGCTGCTGAGGTAGTGCCTAACCTAAAGAATCTTTTGGGAGGCTTTATTACAAATAACCTCAAGTTCCTCCTTTATCGTCCCCACTATGGTACAGTTTGGAGACCAATAGGTGAAATCTGCTACCTGACACTGCTGCTTTGGATAGCATGTTTCCCTAGCATCCTGTCTACTTTCTTCACAAGAATTTCAAAATCCTTTTATGTGCTAATCTCTCTGCTGATTAATTTGCTGCAGTCCCTTTCTTTTTAACAAATATGTTCTCTCTCATACAAAATGTGGTAAGAGAATTATTTGTATATTTTTTACAGTGGCATAACTTTGCCAAAATAACCACACTCAGAAAAATCAAAGGACTGGATCAGAGATTAAAAATGCTATTTTTGGAGGAGGAGTGATATCCCTGTGAAACTCTTTGAAATTGATGTCTGTTGTTCGTTGTACCACAGCCCTGACTCCTGCCTCGCTGGAAGGATCTCACGAGCCTATGACTCAAGAGACTTCGGTTCAATCCCCTGTTTTGCCAGAGTTTTCCTGTTTGACTTTGGACAGATCATTTAGTGTTTCAGGGCCTTGGTTTTTCACCTACAAAATGGGGATAACGACACTTTCCTACCTCACAGGGAATAAGTTAATTAAAGCTAGTGAGCTGCTCAGGTATTGTGCTGACAAGGACCATATAAATGCCTACGATTGATAGTATGAACTGTGGCTGAGGCATCTATAGACGTGCTACTTAAGCTGGCATCATGCTCTTAAAAGCCCCCGTGCCCTAAAATGAGATGAGCAGCAAAGACAAATGGTACAAAGGATTCCCTCGCTTCTTCCCCCTCTTTTTCAATTTTAGGAACTCTAGAGTATATTGTGGCTGACACAGATTTGTAGCCATTGCCATGGAAACAGAGCAAGACCAGTTGTATGCTGAGCGGGTTCACTGTGAAGTTCCTCGTTTCAGAGAGGCGGCTGGATTTCTTTCCACTGTGTTACGATTTCCTGGAGAGAAATCAGGGCTATTGAATACCCCCTTCCCCTCCCCATCCTTCCGGTCTTCTCCATGCCCCCTGCTTATCAGCTACTGATCTGCTCTCCTTGGACCAAATTCAATGGGTGCTTCACCCTGGTCTTTAAGGCCTCTCCTGGCCCTACGCCCCTGCCTGTCTGTCTGTCCCCATAGCTATTTATACCCCTGCCCTCTCTCTATAGACCCTGAGGATCCCAAAGTTGTTGTTTTTTTACTATGGTAGCCCCTACTGGCCCAGAGTTCTAGGTGCTGCACAGACACATAGTAAGAGATAGTCCTGGCCTCATTGTGCCAGGCGCTACATAGACACATCCCAGGTCCATGGTTTAACCACAAGCCCATCTTCTGTAGAGAGAGCTTGTGTTAGAACTCTTGCATTTTTTTTAAAGCTTTGGTTACAATGAGCTGGGATGGGCAGCTTCTAGAGGGGTGACAGCAGTAAAGCCTTCCTAAAGAGGAAAGAAAGCCCTTTGTTTTATGAAATGTTAAGAAGGAGACGTCTTGTCAAGGGTCGTGCTCTGAATGTAGGACTGGAAGTGAGGAGGTCCTGAATTCTAATCCCGGTTCTAACACTGGTCTCTATCTTTGGCTTTAGGTGAGTCTCTTCCTCAATTTCTTCCTGTGGAACTCATTGCCACAAGAAGTCTCTGGGGCCTAGAGTTGAGCAAGATTCAGAAAGGGATTGGATGCTTATATGAATAGCGAGAATATCCAGAATTATAACTGGCATTGCTAGCAAACCTTCTTGAAGGGATACAAAACTTCCTGTTTCAGGGTTTAAACCATTCTCTAGCTATTGGAGATCAGAATGGATACAACCTGATATGTGGAGCAGATTATCCCACATCTGCTACGGTGGGGTTCTTACACCTTCCCCTCAAGCATTTGGTGCTGGCCACTGTCGGAGATAGGCAATTGGATGAGAGGGACCTTGGGTCTCACCAGTCTGGCAATCCCTGTGTTCTTGCATTATCTGTAATATCTAATATGCCTTCCTGCATGCTGGGGTGTGCTGCTCTTCATAGTGCCTGGCCTGTTTGTGCCACAAATGCACAACAAATGTACAGTGTGTAATTCTCAACTCTCTTCTTTAAATGATAGCCACTGAGTGCCCTTGACTCCCAGTGCAAATTGGGGGTTGTTCAGCTGTTCACTGGAGATGCTTGGCACCTCTCTGAAAGAGCACAGAGCAGCTTTTGCTGGAAATGAATATAGTGGGTGTGTTTCTTGGGGGCTGGGGGGGGAGCGAGGTTTAGGGAGAACAGAATACAGTGTTGGCTTTTGATCAAGTGGAATCTTAGTATCATAGCACTGTGTGGGAGGGGCCAGTGGCAACACACAGTCAGTAGGATCTAAAAAAGAAAAGGAGTACTTGTGGCACCTTAGAGACTAACAAATTTATTTGAGCATAAGCTTTCGTGAGCTACAGCTCACTTCATCGGATGCATTGGATGAAGTGAGCTGTAGCTTACGAAAGCTTATGCTCAAATAAATTTGTTAGTCTCTAAGGTGCCACAAGTACTCCTTTTCTTTTTGCGAATACAGACTAACACGGCTGCTACTCTGAAACCTATCAGTAGGATCTGTGACTTAGGCCTATCAGGTGTTCACAGCTGGGCTGACCATGTACTGGATTAGAGCGATCTTCAGCCAGTTCTAATTTTCATTCTCTTACATAGGCCTCCTACCAGGTCACTAAATCCAGGCTTTAAGTCAGCCTGTGACAAAGTGCTGCATGCGGCTGTGCTCTTGGCAGAATGCTGCCCATTGGCTGTCATTCCCAGTGCAGCAGGAAGGCGGGCTAACATCCCCCCCTCCCCAAAAAAACCCTCCCACAGGTGGCTCGGTGATTTGTACTGCTCACGCTTGGAACGTGCTGGAGGAGGATGTTCACCAGTCACGTTTTGGGGCATTCCCTCGGTGGCTGAGAGAGGTGTTCATTGTCCGTGCCCATTCAGCCCTGGGTCTCTCAGGCAGGGCTTCCTGTGAGAAGTTCTTGTGATGTGTGGCCTGAGACCACCAGCTCCCGGCCCTGGCTCCAGGGGGCGGACAGGGGTAAGGGGGCCACAGCTGGGGGTGAATCTGGGGCTGGGAGCAGGGCTGCGGCCCGGGGTGGGAGTGGAGCCGCAGCCAGGCTGCGGTGGGGGCTGGCAGCTGGGCCTGCAGCCAGGTATGGCTCTGCTCCTGGCCTTGCCCCCAGCCTTAGCCCCGGGTGAGGAATGGATCAGCGGTCAAGGCTGGGAGCTGGTGCAGGGCTGTGAGCCACGATGAGGCTGGGAACGGGGCCAGGCACAGGGCCAGGAGCTCTAGATGCGACTGGGGGTGGGACTAGAGCAAAGCTGGGGACAGGGAGGAGCTGCGTCTCCCCAGGGCCCCGCCATGTCCTGCCGTGCCCCTGCCTGGACATTCCTCCTTGCTCGAGCCCCGCCGTGCCCCCACCCAGACATTCCTCCTTGTCCCGTAGGGGGCTGTACCCCACCGTTTGAAGAACTCTGCTCTAGCTCATTCACTGTCATCTACATCCCAGCATCAGTCTAGGTGAGTGGTTCTCCAGCTTCCAGGGACTACTGGCCCAAGCTGAGCCAACAGCCTCATGTAGAAACATTTGACAACATTGGCTAATTTCCTGAGTCATCAAGTCTCCCTAGTGATTTCAGTGATGACAATTACTCTGTCCTGCTTTGTGGTGGTGGTTATGTGGCAAGGTGTATGGCTTTGAGGAGGCTTAACCATGACCATGGGAATGATGCTTGGGCCATGTCACAACTGGTTATCTCATTAGGTGACTATTGCTTGAGCAGTCCTTATTGGGACATGACTGGATATTATCACTTGGTCATACTACTGGCTATGAACCATAGGTGTGAAGCAAAATGCAGGCCACAGATATGTGTCTTAGATTTCTGTGACATAGAATCATAGAATATCAGGGTTGGAAGGGACCCCAGAGGGTCATCTAGTCCAACCCCCTGCTCAAAGCAGGACCAAGTCCCAGTTAAATCATCCTAGCCAGGGCTTTGTCAAGCCTGACCTTAAAAACCTCTAAGGAAGGAGATTCTACCACCTCCCTAGGTAACGCATTCCAGTGTTTCACCACCCTCTTAGTGAAAAAGTTTTTCCTAATATCCAATCTAAACCTCCCCCATTGCAACTTGAGACCATTACTCCTCGTTCTGTCATCTGCTACCATTGAGAACAGTCTAGAGCCATCCTCTTTGAAACCCCCTTTCAGGTAGTTGAAAGCAGCTATCAAATCCCCCCTCATTCTTCTCTTCTGCAGACTAAACAATCCCAGCTCCCTCAGCCTCTCCTCATAAGTCATGTGCTCTAGACCCCTAATCATTTTTGTTGCCCTTCGCTGTACTCTTTCCAATTTATCCACATCCTTCTTGTAGTGTGGGGCCCAAAACTGGACACAGTACTCCAGATGAGGCCTCACCAGTGTCGAATAGAGGGGAACGATCACGTCCCTCGATCTGCTCGCTATGCCCCTACTTATACATCCCAAAATGCCATTGGCCTTCTTGGCAACAAGGGCACACTGCTGACTCATATCCAGCTTCTCGTCCACTGTCACCCTAGGTCCTTTTCCGCAGAACTGCTGCCGAGCCATTCGGTCCCTAGTCTGTAGCGGTGCATTGGATTCTTCCATCCTAAGTGCAGGACCCTGCACTTATCCTTATTGAACCTCATTAGATTTCTTTTGGCCCAATCTTCCAATTTGTCTAGGTCCTTCTGTATCCTATCCCTCCCCTCCAGCGTATCTACCACTCCTCCCAGTTTAGTATCATCCGCAAATTTGCTGAGAGTGCAATCCACACCATCCTCCAGATCATTTATGAAGATATTGAACAAAACGGGCCCCAGGACCGACCCCTGGGGCACTCCACTTGACACCGGCTGCCAACTAGACATGGAGCCATTGATCACTACCCGTTGAGCCCGACAATCTAGCCAGCTTTCTACCCACCTTATAGTGCATTCATCCAGCCCATACTTCCTTAACTTGCTGACAAGAATGCTGTGGGAGACCGTGTCAAAAGCTTTGCTAAAGTCAAGAAACAATACATCCACTGCTTTCCCTTCATCCACAGAACCAGTAATCTCATCATAAAAGGCGATTAGATTAGTCAGGCATGACCTTCCCTTGGTGAATCCATGCTGACTGTTCCTGATCACTTTCCTCTCCTCTAAGTGCTTCAGGATTGATTCTTTGAGGACCTGCTCCATGATTTTTCCAGTTCTCCGCTCACATGGATGTTATCTAATCAGACTCAGGCAGTTTACCCAGCACAAAGGAAAAGCCATTTCCCCAAGTCAGAAGACCCTTATCCAACCTGTGTGAGAGCATATTGCGTACAACCAGAGAAGTGCCTTCTCCCATGGGTTGTTAGCAAAGTACAGGATTTAACATCTCTTCTGTTGTTGTCTTTTAGTTCCAACAATGGGACATCACATTGGGTTCCCCACAGACTTAGTTTTCTGTCTACCAGGCAACGTCCTCACTGTGCTAAATATCTGCGTCTCTCTGGGTATTTCTGAAGCCAAAGGAATAGAAGCCCTTTTTTCCTCCCAATCTAATGTTAAGCTGCAGGAAGGTGGATTGCTCTCAGAATACAGTTGGTGTCTGGTTTGCGTTTAAATACTTGAGTCTTGAACTCTGGCATAAAAGTCAGAGGGAAATGGTGTTCTTGAACCCTAGCAGTATATGATTTGTTTGAAAGTCGTACATCACCAGGTCAGTATGTTCCATGACCTGAGGCCCCTTGAGTGTGTTAATTGAATTAAGCCTAATTATATAAATCATTGGACTCTTAAGGTCAAGTGCAATTAAATACAAGGCCATAATTAAGGTATTCATTCATGCATTTGTGTGCTAGAAGGAGGGCTTGCTGAGAGATGTATCTAGTGTTGCAATCTCTGGGTTAGAGTTTGACTGACATTTCAGTCTCTGCTGATTCATTTGTGGGAAGTTTTCATCCTTCCTATATCGAGGAATGGATTGCCTTCTTATTCCCCTCTGTAGCTCTAAATATAAGGGACCTGAATCTACACTCACACACATGTGCGAACGAAAATCAAAAGTCACTTCACTGACGTCAGTGAGGTTACACCAGCAAGAGAACAGAATCAGCCCTGTCATATCCTTGGTGGGACCGTGCCTGCACCATCTCTTTTAAATGTTTATGGGCCAGCCTCTTTGCTGGTGCTAATTGGCCCTCCTCCACTAGTCTGCACTTGTTCATTGAAGAAGGAAACAACCCTGTATCTTTCAGTGCTTTGGAGTTTCCATTGTTTGCATATTATTGTGGTGGTGCTGGTCCCAGGATATTAGCAAGACAAGGTGAGTGAGGTAATAATTGTTATTGGATCATCTTCTGCTGGGGAGAGAGATGAGCTTTCAAGCTTATTCAGAGTTCTTCTTCAGGTCTTCTTGCAGGTTCATAGCTGTGCTGCCTTTTGAAATTGGCGGAGAGATTAAATCCATTCAAGAGAGATTTCAGAGTAGCAGCCGTGTTAGTCTGTATTCTCAAAAAGAAAAGGAGGACTTGTGGCACCTTAGAGACTAACAAATTTATTTGAGCATAAGCTTTCGTGAGCTACAGCATCCGATGAAGTGAGCTGTAGCGAAAGCTTATGCTCAAATAAATTTGTTAGTCTCAAAGGTGCAACAAGTACTCCTTTTCTTTATTCAAGAGAGAGAACCCCTAGCTGGAGCCTGCAATTCTTGTGTGAGGTTTATAGTAAGATGAAAGAGATTTTTGGAAGGATTCACTCAGGCAGGAACACTTGCATATCTCAGCTTATTGTCATTCCTTTGGCTGCCAGAGAGACCCCATAATATTACCCAAAGGGGTTAGTATAATTACAGGACAGGTAACATTGCTGGGTCATCCCTAGGGTACTCCCCTGCCCAGTGCAGGAACGTATCACCAAGGAGCGTTGTACATGTGGAATAAGGAATATATATCAGTTGTAGGCAATGCAGTCACTGTAACTGTGCAGCATAGGGAGAATGTTGGGATTCCCAGGAGTAATTTCCCTCCTTGCAAGGAATGTACAACAGGGCAGGAAGCTGGTGCTAAATTTGTGACTTGAGAAATGGAGGTGCTGCCCCAGGGGTTTGACAAAACAGCCAGGAATGGCTGCCCAAGCAGTAGACGAGCAGTTTTTCATTGTGTCTCCCTATGCGTGAGTCCAGGATATCTTGTCCAGAAATGGCACCTTTCTCCCCAGAAACCATTGTTTGCTTCTCTCAAATTTCACTGCAGGCCTAGGCAGGAAACTTACAACTTAGAGCAAGAAGGGGCTTGAAGCCACCTGGCTGGCTCTAGTGAGACCCTGGAAATCTTACTGATAAGTCATGCAGGTGGAAATCCTGCCCCCACTTAAGTCAATAGCAAAACACCCATTGACTTCTATATGGCTAGTATTTCATGCCCATATCTAGTCTGTAGCTGGGTTGGCAGGGTCAATAATGATCTCATAAAACTATCTAGCACTTGAGTTAGCAACTAGTCCTCCCATTTGCAGGCAGTTGTAGCAGAACTTCCTTTTAATTAACAGGCTGTTAGATTGTGGCATTAGGCGGGAGTATGGTCCTAGTGTAAACTAGGACTCTACCACTAACTCTCTGTGGGCATGTCTACACTTACCTCCGGAACAATCGATCCAGCGAGGGTCTATTTATCCCATCTAGTGAAGACGCGATAAATCGACCGCCAAGTGCTCTCTCATCGACTCCAGTACTCCCCCATTGACTCTGCCTACACTTCTCGCTCCGGTGGAGTGTCAGCAGTCGACTTACTACAGTGAAGACACCGCGGTAAGTAGACCTAAGTACATTGACTTCAGCTACATTATTCACATAGCTGAAGCTGCGTAACTTAGATCGATCTCCCCTCCCCCCCCAGTGTAGACCAGGCCTGTGTAATTTTGGGTAACGTTGCTTTATTTTTCTTGCTTCATTTGACCAGTCTATACAATGGGAATAATCCAGACCCTTTCAAGTTCATTCAGATTGATTATTTGTATTGCCGTAGTACCTACGGGGACATTGGCACAGCCTGTATCAGCAAGCCTCCCAGCCCAGGTCGCGATACTTGGGTTTCCTGGGCTCGCACTAGCTCAGTATTTCAAAGTTCCTTCTGCACAGCTATTCTGAGAGCTCACCCCATAAGCACAAACCGCGCCATTATTAGTGCACTGCACACAAATAAATATTCTATTGTCTTTATATTATGCCACATGCATAGTGCTTAACAAACGAACCAAAGAGATGGGGTGAAATCATTACCCCATTGAAATCAATGGCCAAACTTCCGCTGACTTCAGGGGGGCCTAGATTTCACCTGTTGACTGTTTGTTAAAGAATTTACAGTGCTAAGGGTCTGAATGTGCAAATGCTTCTGTCTATGCTTAACGTTACTCATGCGAGTAGTTCCATTGACTCTAATGGGACAATTCACCGGAGTGAATTGAAGTACATATGTAAGTGTTTGCAAGGCCTAAAGATCTAATCATGCAAATGTAACGCTGACAGACCCCAATCGTTGGCGGGCGGGATCAAACCTGGGACCCCTGAAGCTTAGTGCATGGCCCTCTACCGCATGAGCTAAAAGCCAATTGGCTGCTAGCTAAGGCTGTAGGACAGACCCATTTTATCTCTCTCTCTGTGGTTTTGGTGCCACTAGATGGGACAGAACACCACACCCAGAAGGTGTGTGGGTTACACAAACAATTCATATGCAATAGGAACAGCAATGCTCTCTCCTAAATGTGAGTAGCCCCACTGATTAGTCGTAAGCGCTATGCTTGGCAGTAAATTAGCAGGACTAGCCTATATCTGGGTGCTACTATGGCTTCCAGGGCCATATTGTCTGGACTGTCCTTAGTCACCAAGTTAAGACCTACACTAATTTTGCTAGTGACGCTTACAGACGCTAAGGTGGAGCGGGGGATGAGGGGAGCAGCAGTAAGACCATGAAGTGGTCTTGACAATGTGGGCTTTGTGGAGGTTCAAAGCCTTTACAGGTTGCATGTGATAAAATTCACTAGCGAGACAAGGTGGGGCCAACTTCTCTTGGTGAGAGAGGGCAGGTCTACACTGCAAATTGACCTTGGCGCCGCTGCAGGAAGGCACACTATGCCAACAGGAAAGATCCCCCCCAGTGGCTTAGTAACTCCCCCTCCATGAGAGGCGGTAGCTATGTTGTCAGGAGAAGCTCTCCTGCCGACATAGCACTGTCTACATGTGCGGGTTAAGGTTGGTATAACTGTCACCCTGGAGTGGATTTTTCTAACCCCTGAATGACGTAAGTATGTAGTGTAGACCAAGCCAAAGCCAAGCTTTCAAGCATACACAGAGCTCAAAAGCTTGTCTCTCTTCCCAACAGAAGTTGATCCAATCAAAGATATTACCTCACCCATCTTGTCTCTCTCATATCCTGGGACTGACACACCTACAACAACACTGCATGCATCAAATTCACTAGTCCTCCCATCAATGAAATATTGGCCATAAAATAGAAGAGAGTATGACAAGACTCTCTCTATACAGATTCTTATACCATGCTCATTACCAGAGTATCTAAGCACCTCCCAGTAGTGCAGTAATATTTGTCACATGATGTTCATTCTCTCATCTCTTCCCAGGGGAGTAGTGTGTGCAGTGGAGTGTTTTTGTGTTGGAATTTTTTTAATCATATGTAGACACGCCCACATTGCTCTATGGCAGGAGTGGCCAACCTGTGGCTCCAGAGCCCTACGCAGCTCTTCAGAAGTTAACATGCGGCTCCTTGTACCGGCACCAAGTCCGGGTCTGGAGCTACAGGTGCAAACTTTCCAATGTGCTGGGGGGTGCTCACTGCTCAACCCCTGGCTCTGCCACCGGCCCTGCCCCCCACTCCACCCCGAGCCTGCCATACCCTTGCTCCTCCCCCTCCCCCCAGAGCCATGGCCACAGCTGGGGGCCCATGGCCAGGACCCTGGCGTGGGGCTGACAGCGGGCAGTGAACACAGAGCCCTGGGTGCAGAGACCCAGGTGCGGGGCTGGCAGCGGGACCCCAGGCATGGGCTGGGCTGCTGCAGCACTCCCGCAAGCCTAATTCCCACACCTAGGCCGAGATCTCGAACTTGATCTAATGTTCTGTGAGAAGCCAGTGGAGGGAGAATACAGACCATAACTTCTGCTTGAAAGGCCTTAGGTGCGCTCACAGGTGAAAATTAGGTGACCTTGATGCGCCCACAGCAGAAAATCACAGCATTTAGTTTTAGGCTGACTGGAAGAATGTCAAGAGAGCCATTTTCAGAGTATGGTGATGTGAAGATTCTTCTTTATAAGGTCATATTAAAATAAAACCCCAAAACTAAGCACTACAGCATGAAGAAGGGTATATTCAGCTGTTCTTTGAAGCGGGTGACGTGCTTCAAACCATGGGAGTAGTGGAGAGAACTATTCAAAATGCAGATTGAAGCATAGAGGGAGCAATAAAAGAAACACTGTTGTACGCCATGAAGTGGTGAGGAAATCAGGCCAGCAGGAACTAATAACAACCATTAGCAGTAAAAACCACGCTAGCAATTAACTTTTTTAACTCTAGCAATGGGCTACATGCTTCTCACCTCCCCACCACCCCACTGCATTACCGGCAAACAATGTTAAAGCAGGGTGCCAGATCTGAGACTAATTCAGTTTGTTTTTTTTACATAATCGTATGAGGTGAAGATGGCTCAGCGCTTGTGATCTGGAAATGACCTGTGTTTTTTTACAAGCCCATGTCTAACTTGGTAAGAAAGCTGATCAACTTGAGGATGCTAGAGCTGAGTCACACTGCAGAATTCTGACCCAGATCATGAACCACTCCAAAAGTCTAGGGTTTCGGATCCAATTGCCTCGTCTGGCCAATTATATAGGGATAGGCCTCGGCCATGGAATTCTGAGGCAGGTCTGGATTTTGAACCTCTCCAGTGTTTGGGAGAGAGGGGCACTGGTTTCAGTGCTGTGGATTAGACCTCTGTTCAGGAGAAACCTCTCTTCTCCATGACTCTCGGGCCTAGGGCCTTCTTCCATCTGCTCAGTCCAGGGAAGCTGGAGGTGAGGCCGTCACGGAGCTGGTTACAGCTCCCTGATACGGGGAGCTCATCTGTGCTGGTCCAAGCATAAATTAGAGCAGTCTAGGGACCAGACTGGCTTAGGATTCAGAGGAGGAGTTTGTAAGTGGACGATCAGCATGGTCCACTTGGCCCTGACACACCTAGGTAGAGCACCTAGTGCAGAAGCCCAGTGTCACACTGGCAGAGAGCGAGGGAGTTCTCTGCTGACTGTTTGCAGCCAGAATTTGGCCCCTTTGCACCACTTGAGAGTTGCAGTCTCATTTTTGATAACTTCTCTCATGTGAAAAACATTGACTAGCTGTAGTGGATAAGAATAAATACTCCCATTTTACTGAGAGAACCTGAGACACAACTCCCTAGCACAATGTCAGGCAGAAGGTCAGTGACAGATCCACCAATTGAATCCAGGAGTCCTGGCTCCTCGTCCTGTGTTCAAACTACTGGAGCATTCTCCTTCTCAGCGTAGAATAATGAAACCAACCAAGTGAGTCATTTCTTGCACACGTGAAGGAGCAGCTGCTACAGCTTCCACCAGTTCATTGAGGCTCCAGGCAGCTCCCTGACATGCATTTACGTCCCTGACATGCATTTATCAGCAGGGACCTGCCCTATCAGCCATTGAAGTCAATGGCAGGACTTCTGTGAAATGATCATTAGATCATGCTCCAGGAGAGGCTGAGATGTTTGGGGATCTGTGAACAGGAGGTGGGAGAGTTTGGCTGTGGAAGAGAAGTGAGAGCTGCTCATGATGTAAGTACAATAGCATTAAAGAAGACTTCTGCACCTAGTCTCCAGGTCAGGTGCCTCACGGTGAACAAGAAATGGGCATGGCAAGGAGACATTTTAGATGGGCAGAACTGAAGGTCTAAAAGGGAAGCTCCACTAGCTTAGGGTTGACGGGATCTCACACAGGATCATTATCATAGAATATCAGGGTTGGAAGAGACCTTAGGGGGGAAGAGACCTTGGAAGAGACAAAGCCCTTGCTGGGATGATTTAGTGGGTGTTGGTCCTGCTCAAAGCAGGACCAACACCCACTAAATCATCCCAGCAAGGGCTTTGTCAAGCTGGGCCTTAAAAACCTCTAAGGATGGAGAGTCCACCATCTCCCTAGGTAACCCATCCCAGTGCTTCACCACCCTCCTAGTGAAATAGTATTTCCTAATATCCAGCCTAGACCTCCCCCACTGCAACTTGAGACCATTGCTCCTTGTTCTGTCATCTGCCACCACTGAGAACAGCCGAGCTCCATCCTCTTTGGAACCCCCCTTCAGGTAGTTGAAGGCTTCTATCAAATCCCCCCTCACTCTTCTCTTCTGCAGACCAAACAAGCCCAGTTCCCTCTGCCACTCCTCATAAGTCATGTGCCCCGTTAACCCCTTCATTCCTGAAACAGCTGTTTTACTAGTTCCTGCTAATTGCAGGAAGCCGACATCCCTTGTTGATGGTACGGGCTTGTCTACACTAAAAATGCTGCAGCTGCACCAACAGAGCTGCGCTGTTGCAGTGAAGACATTACCTACGCCAATGAGAGAGGTTCTCCCATCGGCATAGGTAATCCACCTCCCCGACAGGCAATAGCTAGGTCACCAGCAGAATACTCCTCTCAACCTAGAGCTGTCCACAGCAGGGCTTAGGTTGGTATAACTGCATTACTCAGAGGTGTGGATTTCCTAGCGTAGACCAGGCCTGCCATGCCAGGGGACTCAAGAACCTGTTGTTCCATTATTGGCCCCAAAAGACTTTTTCAAGTTTTGCTAACTTCCAATCTAGGTAAGAATATTTTTGCTATAGTAATATGGAGCTGGGATGTTTCCTGAGATGCGTATGGTACAACAGGATGGCTGCTACTTCCAAGCAGCTGAGAGAGAGGACTAATTAACCTCCCTCATTAGCAGGGCGCTAATAAAAATGGTAGTGTCCCCCCGAGAGACTTACAGAATTAATCACATCCAAAGTGATGACCACAAAGTAGCAACAGTAAATCCAAATGACAAAAGCCCTGCGTTGCCCTCATAATTGCCTTTATATGTACTCGTCCGTCATCATCTTCCCACCTGCTCTCTCTGAGCCATCAGATTATCACAAGTGGAGCTGGGCAATATGTTTTTCAATGAACAGTAAATTCTCTCAAAAATGCATTTTGGGGGTGTAGCAGATTGCTGACTCAGCACTGCAGCGCCTCCTGCTGGTCAGTCCAGGAATTAGCTCTTTCCAGTCTGAGTGCCTCCTGCTGGCCAGTGACTCCCCTGCCTCAGCCCCCCTCCACCCTTACCTTGGGTTGCTGCCCCACAGGAGTGCCCACACACTCTGGGTCTCCCTTACCAGGAAAACCCCCTCCCCCTATGCCCACCTTGTCTCAGTGGCTTCTGCCAGTCGTCATCTCCCTGGGCTGCACCTCTGCAGCCTCAGTACCTCCTTAGGCCTTTAACAAGGCCTCAGCCTGGGGAGTTGCCAGGCTGGAGCTCCCCAGCTCCTCTTTGCCCTTCCCCAGCACTGTCTCTGCCCGTGAGACTCCCGGCTCCTACTCACAGCCCTCTTATCAGGGCCACCTGTGGCCAGCTACTCAGCCAGCCTCCCTAAGCTGCTCTCACTCCTTTTATCCCAGGAGCGAGGTAACCGTCCCGCTACAGGGGGGCACTGAAACGATTTGTGAATTGGGATGAAATTTGGTGACCGGTTTCAGGCTGAATGAAAACCTGAAAAAAGAAATACCCTTGGGAAAGTCAAAGGAGTTTGCAATTCGGATGGAGATTTTTCCAGACAATTTCATTTGGAAGTGACACACTGAAATGATCTTACAAATGTTTTGTTTGTACCGGGACAATTTTTTTTGTCAGTTTTCCGTTTTGGCAAGAATAACCCCAAAATAACTTTTGGTTGGAAACTATCCAACTTTTTTTTTCTCGAGTTTCTAGGTTAGCAATTGAGCCAAAAAATCCCCTCTTTGTTCCATTCTAATGACAGTAGTGCCTAGAACTGAGGTTCCACCTGCAACTGGGACTTCAGTTGGCTAGGTGCTGTTTGTACTTCGAGTTCCTGCCCTTGATATTTCAACTGTAAGGTGGGGTTATAGCACTTCCCTACAACGTGGGGGTGATGAGCGGTAAATACATGACAGCTTTGTTGTGAGTCACTCGGCTATCATGGTAAAGGGGGCTACATAAGTACCACAGGTAGATGCTATTCTGCCTCTAGATCGTTAACACCGGGTGCCATGGAAGTTTTTCTAGAACTGCTGTTGATACTTAAGATAACTTGTGATCAGTCTGGCTGTTTTGGATACTGGAGTGTGTGTGTTTTAGCTCAGCCAAAAATACCTCTTCCCACTGCTACAGTCCCTCTTCCAGAAACCCAAGCTAGTGATAAGGTAACTCAGGATGAGATCTGAATCTGTGAGTCCCATTAACCCTGGATGCAGGCCCTACCCCTTCTGAACCAGAGATCAGAGTACGTATGGTAGAGTAGCTGGTCCACTAAACTGAGCTCTAATTTTATGTCTGTTAATCTGTCTCTCACGCTTAAAATAGCATCCTTCATGTAACCATCTCTGGGCACTTTACAAACAAATGAAATTTGTTGAAAATACAAATTTAAAAGCTGTACCAAATAGAGTGTCTTTCAGTTTGATTTTAAAGCCTTCCAGATACTCTAAACAGCTCGGAGAGGGCTACAAATGAAAAGCATAGAAGCACATAAATACTCAACTGAAAATACCTTAGGGAAGAGGCCCATCAGAGGACCTCATGGTATGCAGAATAATGAATGGTCTGGAGGAGGTAGAACAGGAGCTTGTGTTCACTCTGCCCCATAATGCAATACAAGGGGACAGTCAATACCATGACAAAATTAAAACCCATAAAAGGAAATACTTGTCTCACAGCACACAATTAGCGTACGGAACTCCTTGCCACAAGACATAACTGAGGCCAAGGGTTTAGCAGGATTCAGAAAGCAATTAGACATTTATATACGGTAACAAGAATATCCAGCATTATTATAGTACTATTAAAAGCTAACCCACAGTTTTGGAGGGGATCTAAATTCTTATGCTTCAGGGCCTAAGCCAATTTTTCCTCGAGGAGGAACTTTCCCTGGAGTGAGGCTATCACAGAACTGCTGACTTCAGGGCATCTTGCACCTACCTTTGAAGCATCTGGTACTGGGTTGGTAGTTGGTAACAGGATACAGAGCTCAATGGAATTCTGGTCCCACTGAAGTCAGAGTTGAAGCTTGTACTGGGGACAGGATTTCACTGCTGGTTTGACCCAGGATTGCAGTCCCATGGCCTGGTCTACTCATTCTCCAGTGCTGATCCTTGGACCATCAGTTACTAGCAGAACTCTCAGTTGGGGCCCCGAGGCACTAGTGAAGTACAAAGAGTGACAATTACCACCCTTGCTTCTTGTGTCATGTTCAGTCCAGTGGGCAGGCCCTTTAGGGTAGGGACTCTGTCTCAGACTTCACTCTTGTAAGAGAGCTCGCATGTTTTGGGGCCTTCAGGATAATAATGGGAAGGATCTTGACATGACTAAAGGGGCCAGCAAGGCTGTCTGAGTTGTGCATCTCTGCGTGAGCCTGGTATCCATTCCCTGCAGACAGTGGTGTCTCTTCATTCCTCCTCCCTTGTAGAAAGGATTTGATGCTCTTTGCTCATCATTGTGGTTTTTGCGACAGACTATTCTGGTCAGATCCTTGTCTCACTCCCATCACCATGGTACCTGACCACCTTCCAGTATCTGTAGAAGGTCCCTGTTACCACAGAAGCTAAGTACCTCCCATTCTTTGTTGTGTTTGTTCTCACAAGAGGAAGGTAAGTACTAATGTCCCCATTTTACAGATGGGAAACTGAGAGACTGAGCAGCTTGCCTGAGATGACACACGGGATCTGTGGCAAAAGCAAGCAACCTTAGGTCTCCTGAGTCCTAGGTTAGCACCCTCACCACTGGGCCACTCTTCCTCATTAGCCACACACCAAACAATGGGAGGAGCTCTATCTCCCATTCTCCTCCTCCTCCTGTTTTTCATAGCTTCCAACGGAGCATTGTGCTCCACCTTTCCTCTCTGCCCATGCAGTGCCTGCTGTAGCATGCTGTCCTGGTATACCCTGAGCCTTTCCAACAACCTCTGCTGCCAACGTCTATCTGCGGTACAGATGTTATTTCCTGACCCTGCCGTTGCATTCTTTCAACGTGGAACATGCTCTTTGCGGCCTCTGATTGAGAAGTGTTTCCTGGCAGCCTCCCTGTCCCATTCACCCTGATTGAACCCACGTGAGATTTCACCTGCTAGGTCCTTAGCAACCTGCATGTTCTCTCACTGTGCCTCTCAGACACATTTTATTCTAGGGCCTGATATGTCAATTGAACCTGCGGTGAGCCATCCTGGAGCCCCTTGCTCAGCAGCTCCTGTCCCTTTATCTTCTCTAATCCCTGCTGGCAGAGTACTTTTGCTTCCTCTGCTTTGATGTTACCTCTGTCAGTTAAGTTTACACAGAACAACTTTTCCTGAACAGGTTTCAGTCCCTCTTCCTCTTGGGCCTCAGTTTGAACTCGCTTCTTTTTACTAATCCCACCAAAGCGCAGGCTGTAGGGTGTGGTTTGGGGTTTTTGGGGGGTTTTCCTTAAACAGATTTGAACTTCATTCTGGTCACCTGAGTTAGTTCCTCTGATGGGGCTGGCAATCCGCTTGCTTCCATGGTGGTCTTTATTTGTTAAAGATTCTTCTTTCTTGTATGAAAACCTCTGTAAATTGCTTCCCTCTTTGGATTTCCAAATCAAGATCTTTGCTCACTGCAAACGATTCATCTCACAGTGATGCTAAAAGTCCTATCAGACTGATCCCATTGGAGGGAGACTCGGTGGGGTTGTCCGCTCTCCCTCCATAATTACAACACTCCCATGCAACACTACATCTTATAACCAAGTTCAATGTGAGGTGCTGTACAAACACATAGGGCTTGTCTACACTTAAAATGCTGCAGTGGTGCTGCTGCACCACTTCGGTGAAGACATTACCTATGCTGGCGGGAGGGCTTCTCCTGTTGGCATAGGTAATCCACCCACCTCCCCGACAGGTTATCGAAAGACTTGTAATCCTCATTTAAAGACACCAAGTGATAGAGAATTTACCACAACCCTTGGTAAGTTGTTCCACTGGTCAGTTACTATCACTGTCAAAAATTTGCTCCCCCATTTCCAGACAGTCTGTCTATTTTCACTTTCCAGCCATTGGATCTTACTCTACTTTGGTCTGGTAGAGTAAAGAACCTTCTATGATCAGAAATCCTCTTCTCACATTGGTACTTGTAGAGCGTAATCAGATCACCTCCTAACCTTCTCTTCCATAAGTTAAATAGATTGAAGGCTTTAAATCTCTTTCTCTAAAGGATAGTAATATAAGTGCCATAGTTTTAGAGATTATTGAGCCTGGCAGCACTGACTCTAGCAAGCCCTCACTCTCTGCTGCCTGACTCCCAGTGCAGAAAGATTTCAGAGCATCCGATGAAGTGAGCTGTAGCTCACGAAAGCTTATGCTCTAATAAATTTGTTAGTCTCTAAGGTGCCACAAGTACTCCTTTTCTTAGTGCAGAAAGAGTTTGTGGTACAGGCTGGCAGGCTAACGGACAGGAACTGTCAGATGACCATATATCTCATGCCAAGGCAGATAGGTTTTCCAATTAATTTCTTTTGTTTTCAGAACCTCGGCCAAGCAGAGAGATTCTTATTGTCATAACTGTCAGAAGGACAGATCTATTCTTCTTACCAGCTTGTGAGTCCCAGTTCCCAATATATTAATAGAATGCTACAGATAACTGTAAAGTGCTTAATGGCAAAGGCTAAGTCTTGGGTGTATTTTTAGCCATTTTGGCAAGGAAGTCAGAACAGAATAAAGCTCAGTTGTCTCTCGTCACTGTCCCTGCTTCTTAGTCTGTAGTTCCTAGAAAATAATAAGGTTCTGTTACAGAGAAACAGAGAGCAGCCTAAACCTGCACAGGTTTCCTGTCATTGCTAATATAATACCATAGGTAGCCTATAAAATGCATCTTAAACCCAGGGCATCTGCTTTGCCTGCATTCCTCTGTTTGAAGGATCTTTGTTTTTTGCCCCATAGATATTTGTTTGCATTGCAATAGCACCCAACTGACATCTGGGCCACATTGTGCTGGGATCTGTACAGACACATAGTTATGAGACACTCCCTATGCCAGAGAATTTAGTCTAAGTAGACATGACAGATTTATCATACTTTCCCCTTTACATATGGGGGACTGAGTCACACAGAGATCAGTTGACTTGCCCAATGTCACCCGACAAGTCAGTGGTAGGGGCAGGAATTGAACTGAGAGAGCTGCACAGACCTTATCCCCAGCCTTAACCATGAGACCATCTTTCCCCATTGTAAAGACATTGATGTACAGACCTTCATTTAAGCTTTTATTTTCAAGTCTCTTGTCCTTCCAGATTCAAAAATGGCCTCCACCATGTTATGCAATTCAATGTTTAAGCGTGGTTACTGTAACACATCTATAGCATCCGATGAAGCGTGCTGTAGCTCACGAAAGCTTATGCTCAAATAAATTTGTTAGTCTCTAAGGTACCACAAGTCCTCCTTTTCTTTTTGCGAATACAGACTAACATGGCTGCTACTCTGAAGACATCTATAGCTGCCTAGCAATTTCACAGCTGTCGTTATGCTGCACAAAGCGACTGGACGCTAGATCTTAACTCCTGAGCTAAAGGAGATTCTCCATGAGCTGTTAGCAGTATAAGGCCTGTGACATAGTTTTGCAGTTCTGGTTCCATACAGCAGAGGGTAGTGGTGTGTAAGTGATGGCCATCATCTTGGCTGACATAGCAGGGATTGAACTGGGGACCTCTGGAGTTAAAAGCATGAGCTGTCGCATTGGGAGCTAGAGTCAAGCCCCTGTAGCTGCATGCTGTAACAATTCATAATCTCTGTCATCATCACCAGGGAGGGGCCCTGTATCACCTGCTTGCCAGTGGGTTACATGTACAGAAGTGTAATATGGTGGAAGCCATGTGTATATGAGTGTAAAACCTACCTTCCTCAGAGGGCTGTGGTGAGAAGTAATTATCTAACAGAATGGGCCAGAAAACTTTTATGGAAATTTGGGTTTTGTCCTTTTGTCAAAATTCTGTTTGGATGGAAATTTTCTGCCCAACTCTGTTGTTAAATGGTTTTGAAGCAGCAAAGCTGTACAGAGAGTAAGGGCTTGATCTTTCAGAGTAGCAGCCGTGTTAGTCTGTATTCGCAAAAAGAAAAGGAGTACTTGTGGCACCTTAGAGACTAACACATTTATTTGAGTATAAGCTTTCGTGAGCTACAGCTCACTTCATCGGATACATTCGATGAAGTGAGCTGTAGCTCACGAAAGCTTATGCTCAAATAAATGTGTTAGTCTCTAAGGTGCCACAAGTCCTCCTTTTCTTTTTGGCTTGATCTTTCTCGCTCAGATACAATGGGCATTTCCCTATTGATTTCCATGACAGCAGGATCAAGCCCTAAGGAATCATTATTATTTCTCATTATTTAACTGACAAAACAGATTTCTCCTAGTGGGTCAAGCACTGCAGTCCTTACTCGGGGCTCTAAACTCCCATAGGGCAGGGGCCAGAAAATGGCGTGCGAGTTTCCCCTCTGAGCTCTTTCAATTTGGGGAGTGGTCTCCAATCTACTGGTGACCCCTTAGCTTGGAGATTGGCTAGGTTACTGTATTGTTCTGGGACTCAAGAGAGTTGGGTTTCAAGGGTTGGGATGGTCCTTAGTTCTTGGGAGTTTGTTTCACAGTCTGGGATTGGCCCCTTAGAAAAGTCTGTCTCTTACACAGACAAGCTTTATCGCTGAAGTGACCATATATCCCATTTTGGCCAGGACGGTCCATTTTTTAGGCCCTGTCCTGGCTGTCCCAACTTTTTGGGCAAAATTGGGCATTTGTCCCATTTGCTCTTGCCAGCTGATCATCAATAGGCAAGAGCACATGGGACAAATGCACAGAATGCCCAAAAAAATGGGATGCGACCCCTAGCGAGGCACAGAGGAACATGCGGGAGGGAGAGGGGAATGAGCGGCAACGCTAGCCCTACATGGGTTGGTGGCTGGGGCTGGGCCAGCCCCGCGTACAGGGGTAGAGGGGCCTCAGGCTGGCCCTGCATGGGCGGGCTGTGTGAGGGCTTGGGCCAGTCCTGTGCATGGGTGGGTGACGGGGGCTCAGGCTGGTCCTATGTGCAGGGGAAAGTGGGGGAGTCTCACGCTGGCTCCAGGCAGGCGTCGGGGGGCTCAGGCCGGGACCATGCGGGTGGGCAGTGAGGGGACTCGGACTGGCCCCACGCAGGCAGGAGGCGGAGGGGGCTCGGGCCGGTCCCGCATGGGAGGGGACAGTGGGGGGCCTCAGGCTGGCCCCACGTGGTGTCCTGTTTTCCCTTTGGAAAAATATGGTCAACCTATTTACCCCTATGGTAGGAAGTCCCCTTATATAAGAGGAGAGGAGTTGTTGATCAAACGCCAGGTACATTTCTTCCTCTCTGCAGTAGCCCAAGAGCTGATTTCCATCCCTCCCCATCCCCCGCAAAAACAAAAATCCCATCACCTTTCCCCTATCCACCTAAATGGCTCATAGCTCGTGCCTCATTGGTTGAAACAGCCTTGGAATTAGCTAGAGGCAACTTCACACAGCAGTCATCAGTCAGTTCTTGACACCATCAAGGCCTGGGATATAAAGGATTGAATTAAAGGGGAAAGGGGTGGGGGAGTGCATTCAATGTCTATCCCCTAAGATCCTATTTTATCTTAAACGTTTTCATCTTTGGAGTGAGCATTAACAGCTGATCTTCAGCACCTACTCTTTCCACTCCCTTGCAAAACACAGTCTTTCAAAGAGCCAGGGGATATCCTAGTCTGAGAGAGATGAATAGACAGCGGTGGCATAGATCTGGGACCTTGCTACAATTCAGGTCTGTCAGTTGTAATGAGGGCCAGTGGGAGAAGGCCTGTGGGAGAAGGCTGGTATTCCTCACTTGCTCGTATTTCAGTAATGCAATCAGTGCTGACAGAGGTTTTTCCCTTCGTCCCGACGGCATGCAGACATCAGAGAGTTCAAGGCGCCTGTCTGTGATGGAATCAAAACTGCTCTGGACTCGTATGTGTATGTGAATGAAAAAGAAGAATTTCATTTTCTGGAAGAGGAAGAAAAGCCCCTGGTGTCCATTTGTTTAAAGAGGACGGGGGGAAAAATATCCAAAAGGGTGTGGCGGCCCTTTGTGAGTAAAGATCATTAGTCAATGGAGTTTAAAAATCTATATGACTGTATTTCTTTTCAACCCTCTGGGCTCCATGATCCTGAGAGCTACAAGAGGAGAAAACTAATGAAAGGGGAGTGAGGGGACAGAAAAGCAGGCATAGCATTTCTGAATAAAACTGGTAGCTCAGAGATGCATGAAAGGGCTGGGAGGGAGAAGATCCTCAGCAGGTGGAAAGCCTTAATGACCACATGTCGCCAAGATTTTACACCAGGGTGACCAGACATCCCGATAAAATCAGGACTGTCCTGATCTTTTGTTGTTTGTCCCGTGTCCTGACCAATGTACGGCCGGGACACCGTTTGTCCCAATATTTTGCTTCGGCGGCACTCCAGCTTTTTTTTGGGGGGAGGGGGGGCGACAAAAAACCTAGAGCCGGCCCTGGTGGGGGGATGAGCCTGTGGCTGCCCCCCCACGTGTCCTGATATTTTGTTCTTGTCATCTGGTCACCCTACTTTACACTGATGCCTCATCTGCAACACGGCAGCTCCTATCTTCACCTGGTGTAAACCAACATAGATCCACTGCCCTCAGTGAAGCAATATTAATTTACACCAGCTGAGGATCTGGCCCTGGAGGTGAGCTTCCTCTTCACAGATTGTTGAGGAAACATTTGTAACCAATGGAAAAATTCAATGAGCCACATTCTGTTCACAGATTTCAGAGTGGCAGCCGTGTTAGTCCATATCAGCAAAAAGAAGGAGGAGTATTTGTGGCGCCTAATAAATTTGTTAGTTTCTAACAAAGTGCCACAAGTACTCCTCATTCTTTTCATTCTGTTCACAGTCACTCTGGTGGAAATCTGGAGCCACTCCCCTGAAAAATCCACTTGAGTTTAGCTGCAAAGTGTCTGTGTCATCTAGTGAAAAGAAAAGGAGTACTTGTGGCACCTTAGAGACTAACAAATTTATTTGAGCATAAGCTTTCGTTCATCCGATGAAGTGAGCTGTAGCTCACTAAGGTGCCACAAGTCCTCCTTTTCTTTTTGCGAATACAGACTAACACCGCTGCTACTCTGAAACCTGTCATCTAGTGGAGCAGCTCTGATCCCACCAGTAGAGGGCGGTGGTGTGCATACACATTAGCCAGCTCATTGCAAGGATACCTTTGACAAATGACACTTATTTCACACCAAAAGAAAAGCAGTACTTGTGGCACCTTAGAGACTAACAAATTTATTAGAGCATAAGCTTTCGTGAGCTACAGCTCACTTCATCGGATGCATTTGGTGGAAAATACAGAGGGGAGTGAGCTGTAGGTCACGAAAGCTTATGCTCTAATAAATTTGTTAGTCTCTAAGGTGCCACAAGTCCTCCTTTTCTTTTTGCAAATACAGACTAACACGGCTGCTACTCTGAAACCTGTCATTATTTCACACAGAGGATGCACTCACACACACTTCTCCCACATATCCTGGAGCCCGACAGATATGATCATATCAGCCTGTGCATCTCAGGGCTGGGCTGCAGGACACTTTTCTGGTGGAAATGTTGGCCCTATAGCCAAAACACTTCCTGGGCTTTTTCTTCTGCCTTTGCTACCTTTCTGTGCTAACAATCACCCGGCCTTTTATTTCAACACTCAGGTGCTTGGGATAAGGGGAAAGGGGTTAGGAGCTGACCCAGACCAGTGGAAAGACTCCCAATGCTGCAGTGGGCTTTGGATAAGGCCTGTAGGTTTTATCTTAGCCTGTAAGAAACGTGTAAGCCTCCTCCCCAGGTGGATCTCCAGCATCTTGCTCTGGGGAGGTTACAGCCACGCACCATGAACGCTCTTCTTGCTCGCTGGCTGGTAGCCTCGGTCTAATGTGTGAGCTGAGGCCAAGCTCTGTGCTGAGCTTCCTTGCCAAAAGAGAGCAATCTGAGCATATTGCACTGGGCTGGCTGCTGGTTAAACGGTGTATTGATTCTAAATGGCTGTTAGCCGAGGCGATACTAGATGGCCTCAGGCCAGCCTGTTTTGCAGATGCCAGATGTATTTGTTATTGTTTATTAGAGGGCAAATCTAAGCCATGTCTCACCATCAGAGCCCCCCCTTCCCCTTGCAAGGTTCCTATCTCAGGTCCAAATTCATCCTTGTGCTTCCCGTATCCTGGGGGTGTTTGGTCCCCTGAACAAGTGAAAGCAGCCTCAGGGCTATTCTATTTTTCATCTACCGGTAGCAGCCCCCAAGAGATCACCATAGCAGTCGCTGTGTAGCCAGGATCTTGACACGCCCCCTCTATGCTGGGGGCTGGAAGGGGTGTAGAACTAGCTACACCAGACTTGCGCCACTCAGGGATTTCCCCCACACATTAGGAGGCTCTTACCTAGCTCACCAGCTTCCGGGCTCCATTGTGCTACCCAAGCATCCCAACGGGGACATAGAGGGGACATGGATCTGTCCCTCCTTGTCAAAGGGAGCTGTGCTTCTTGGAAGCAAGGGCCTCACCCCTAGCTATGCCTTCTCAGACACCCCAAACAATTCCTTCCCACCTGGTATTTCTGCCCATCAAATGCTTGTCATTGGAATGGATCCAAATTGTTTTGGGGGAACCTTTTGTTTTTACCAAAAGAAATGTCTCTTTGATGGAAACATAATGAACATTTTCATGTCAGCCATAATTTTCTTTTTCGTGGTTGATGTTTGTTCTTCTCCTTTTCTCTCTCTTTCCCCCACTCCTTCCAGTGACGAAAAGAGGGCAAAAAAGGGGGGAGGGCGGCATGCAGGGTCATGTGCCCCTCCAGATTTGCTACTTGGCTTGAACTGCGCCGGCTGCTCTCCCTCTGGCCCCCCATGATTGGCAGGTATGGATAGTTGGAAGAGATTATGTCAAAGATCCTTAGCCTGCCATTTTTCAGAAGTATTGAGCACCTCCAACTCCCACTGACGTCCCTAGGAGGTGCAAGTGCTCAGCATCTCTGAAAATAAGAGCCCGCCAACACGTCATTGGGTATCTCTGCTCCTGATTCCGACAGAACAGAGCCAGCATTTTAGCAGTCAATAATAGGTCTTTAAAATTGTATTTATATGTGTAGTTATTTCTATGTGTTGACAGGATCGCTCAGGGGCCATTATGGTGTTATTATCTCCACGCTTGTTATCTGCTTCTGTAAAAGGCATTTTTATTATTGGTTAATGCTGCCATAAAAATGGATATTAAACAACAAACTACTCCATTTAAGGTGGTCGGACATCACAGTGATGAGGGCCATATAAGTACCTTGCTAGAGAGGTAATGATTAGAGCTAAGGTCCAAATTCTAATGTAGCACCCATCTTTAAAAAGGGAAGAAGGAGCATCCTGGGAACAGCAGGCCAGTCAGTCTCACCTCAGTCCCTGGAAAAATCATGGAGCAGGTCCTCAAGGAATCAATTCTGAAGCATTTAGAGGAGAGGAAAGTGATCAGGAACAGTCAGCATGGTTTCACCAAGGCAAGTCATGCCTGACTAATCTAATTACCTTCTATGATGAGATAACTGGTTCTGTGGATGAGGGGAAAGCAGTGGACGTGTTGTTCCTTGACTTTAGCAAAGCTTTAGACATGGCCTCCTACAGTACTCTTGCCGGCAAATTAAAGAAGTATGGGCTGGATGAATGGACTATAAGGTGGATAGAAAGCTGGCTAGATTGTCAGGCTCAACGGGTAGTGATCAATGGCTCCATGTCTAGTTGGCAGCCGGTATCAAGCAGAGTGCCCCAAGGGTCAATCCTGGGGCCGGTTTTGTTCAATATCTTCCTTAATGATCTGGAGGATGGTGTGGATTGCACCCTCAGCAAGTTTGCAGATGACACTAAACTGGGAGGAGAGGTAGATTCGCTGGAGGGTAGGGATAGGATACAGAGGGACCTAGACAAATTAGAGGATTGGGCCAAAAGAAATCTGATGAGGTTCAACAAGGACAAGTGCAGAGTCCTGCACTTAGGACAGAAGAATCCCATGCACCGCTACAGACTAGGGATCGAATGGCTAGGCAGCAGTTCTGCAGAAAAGGACCTGGGGTTACAGTGGACGAGAAGCTGGATATTAGTCAATAGTGTGCCCTTGTTGCCAAGAAGGCCAATGGCATTTTGGGATGAAAAAGCAGGGGCATTGCCAGCAGATCGAGGGATGTGTTCGTTCCCCTCTATTCGACATTGGTGAGGCCTCATCTGGAATACCGTGTCCAGTTTTGGGCCCCACACTACAAGAAGGATGTGGAAAAATTGGAAAACATCCAGCGGAGGGCAACAAAAATGATTAGGGGACTGGAACACATGACTTATGAGGAGAGGCTGAGGGAAGTGGGATTGTTTAGTCTGCGGAAGAGAAGACTGAGGGGGGATTTGATAGCTGCTTTCAACTATCTGAAAGGGGGTTCCAAAGAAGATGGATCTAGACTGTTCTCAGTGGTAGCAGATGACAGAACAAGGAGTAATGGTCTCAGGTTGCAGTGGGGGAGGTTTAGGTTGGATATTAGGAAAAGCTTTTTCACTAGGAGGGTGGTGAAGCACTGGAATGCATTACCTAGGGAGGTGGTGGAATCTCCTTCCTTAGAAGTTTTTAAGGTCAGGCTTGACGAAGCCCTGGCTGGGATGATTTAGTTGGGGATTGGTCCTGCTTTGAGCAGGGGGTTGGACTAGATGACCTCCTGAGGTCCCTTCCAACCCTGACATTCTATGATTCTATGATTCTCAGCAAAATTTATCACGTGAAGCTGGTTTTTGACAAAAAATAAATGCAGATTTGGATTAACTGAAATAATTTGCAAATTCAGGTCAAATTTGATAAATTGTTTTGGTAAAAAAAAAATCCCAAAATCCTTGGGCATGTCTAAATAGTTTGTTTTGGCATTTCTGAAACAAAATGTTTGAACTTTTCTGTTTTGGAAATATGTTTTGTTTCAGAATTTCCCTCCATTTTGTTTCTTTATTTTTAAAAAAATGTTTAAATAATCTCAAAATGAAACAGTACATATAGTTCTGGGTTGACCAAAATGTTTTTGTCAATATGAAATAAAAATAATATTTCAGTTTGTTGAAAAATTCAAAACATTTCTATGTCAGGTTGACCCCAAATAAATTTTTTCAGTTCTGTAAACCTGCACCCAGACTGAATCAATTAGGGTATGTCTACACCACAAGCAGTGCTGTTGCAGCTACATTGCTGTAGTGAAGACACTTAGGGCTTGTCTACACTTGAAATGTTGCAGCTACAACTGGGCCACGGTAGCACTTCAATGTAGACACTCACGACAGCGACCGGGGGGATTCTCTACCGAGAGGCAGTAGCTAGGTTGATGGAAGAATTCCTCTGACCTAGTTCTGTCTACACCGGGGATCAGGTCGGCTTAACTATGTCGCTTGTGGGGATGGATTTTTCATCTCCCTGAGAACGTAGCTGGGTTGACTTAACTTTCGATGTTGACCCGGCTTCACTTCAGTGACAGCAGGAGGGTTTCTGTCACTGTAGTAAATCCACCTTCTCAAGCGGCGGTAGCAGGACAACGGAAGAATCCAGCAGTGTCTGCATTTGGTTTTAGGTCAGCTTAACTACCTCTCTGAAGGTGTGAATTTTTCACAGCCCTGAGTGATGTCACTGGGTCAACCTCCATTTTAGTTGTAGACCAGGCCTTATTCTCACCGCTACTCATAACGTCAGGGAAGTGGCCTTGTGGTTAGGGCCCTAGCTGTGGTGTCAGCAGAGCAGAGTGTAGTTCTTGACTTTCCCACAGGAGTGACCTTGGGCACATCACTTAGGGCTTGTCCCCGTGGGCGGGTAACGTGCTCAACCGGGGTATAATTTTCAAAGTGCCCTAACATGTTGTGTTGTGCGTTAATTGGCCTGCGTAGATTCTGCTGGTGTACTTCTGCTCAGTGCTGTTTGAAGTGGCACTACATTAAAGCACACTTTAGTGCACACCAGCAGGGTCTACAGGGACCGATTAATATGCAGCATATTCATGCGCATTAGAAATCACATCCCCATAGAGTACATTATCCCCACTGTGTAGACAAGCCCTTAATTGCTCTCTGCTGCATTTGTCCAATCTGTAAAATGGAGAAAATAATCCTTCCTTTCTCTCCCACTGCTGCAAGTTCTTTGGGACAAAGATGGTCTCTGATTGTGCAGCGCCTAGCACAATGGGGTCCTGGTCACGCTTGCACTCTGAAGGTGCTACTGTAAACTAACTAAATAATTAGGGGTTGATTTTTACCCAAGGACAGTCAGAATTGGAATCAGAATCTGAAGCACCTGCTAATGGAACTCAAGCTTGTCACTGAGAGCCCCAAAGGCAGGATCCACACGACAGATACCATGCAGGCAGCAGCAGTGTAAGGGCACGTCTTCACTGCAGACGAGGATGTGTTCTTAGCTCGGGTTAGCCAAGATGGGTTAGAACGGCAGCGAGCAACTCGGCTTTTCACTCGGGTTCGCTGGTTGAGTTCAGCTCCAGGCTCTCCCATGGGCTTTAACTCAAGCTGCTAACCCGAGTGAAACGCCGAGTTGCCATGTCTTTGCTGCTTTTTTAAGAACATACCTTTTTTTTTTCCTTTTTTTTTTTTTTGTTTGCAGTGAGGACCTGTGTGTCCCTCTCACCACGCCACACCCATGCTTCAAACTTTGTGTACAGGGACACGGCCTTTAGTGGGCGAGAGGGCACCACAAGCCAGCCTCTGAGCCCAGTCGGCCTTTAACCTCCCTCCTAAGACTGCCAAAAAAGGCAGCTAGCTTCTGTGCTGTGCTTTGGTCAGACCTGGGTTGGGTAGTTGTGGGGTGAAAGGCAATTAGCGGGACTAATTATTATGAAAACTAGAGGAGTTCTCAGTCTAATGGCTTAACATGACGGCTCCAGCTGGCCATTTTATACCCACTTGGAACTGAAGTGAGACCACCAACCTGTTTCACATAAGGCACTGAACAGCCTTCAAATGGTAACCATGTTAGGTTACTCTCAATCTGGGTCTAGTTCCAACCATGTTGAATACAGGTTTTTAAAAACAAGCCACGGTGTGAGTGATAGAGACCCTGATTCTGTGAGATGCTGAGTGCCCTGGGGTGGAGCCCACAAAGAGGAAAGGAACCCTTGAAACAAGGGTGAAGTTAAAAACAACAGTACATGATACAGGTTTGCAAAGTCTTATCTATAGAGGATGTTGGAGTGAGGTGTTCACTTGCAGTATATTACCCAGCCAGTAGATATCTCTGTGGCTGTATAGTGTATAGTGTTCCAGGATATGGTCCTTGGTGAACAAGTGAGACAAAGCTGGAACTCAAGCCAGAGTTTGAGCATAGGACGAACTGGGGCAACTGCCACGGGCCCCACGCTTTGGGGGTCCCCGTGCTTCAGGGGGAAGCAGTGGGGGCAGGGCGGCCTGGGGAGTTATCAGGGGGCATGGTGCCAGCAGCAAGGGTCAGGCCTGTGCCCCGCACAGACTGGCCCGGGTGTTTATTTCTTTTTATTGCCCGCAGCCCCCCTGGGCTCAGGCTCAGTCTCTGTGGCAGTAGCAGCAAGTGACCTGGCCCCAGCCCGCTCCACCGGCTCCCTCCGTCATCTGCTGCCACAGGGTCCTAGTGCCCCCAATCACTAGTGCCAGGGCAGGCTGACCCAGGCATACTCTGACCCTGCCCTTCTGCCTTAGACGGACCCTTCCCTTTTCTGGTGGGACCCTCCACCAGCACAGGGGGTCCCTTCGTCCTAGCACAGATGAGTGCCAGCCAGTAGTCTCCGTCGCCCCTCTCCCGTCGCCCAGCACTGATGTCCCCCCAGTGCCCCACACCTCCCTCTTCCACTGCCCTTTGTCCCCTCTCCCAGCACTGGGTGGGGTCCTCCATTGCCACTCCAGGCCAGGGCCAGCCCTTATCACTCCCCTGCCTCAGGGTCCTCCTTGCCTTTCAGCTCTCCAGTCTTGGGGTCCCCATCCCCGCAGTACCAGGACCTGGGGTCCAACAACTCTGCTCTCTCCACCACTCACAAGGACTGGGGTCCTCCATCCATCTGCTTTTCCGCCTCCCCTCCCTCTCCCATCCCTCAGAGAAAACAGATCTTAGAGCCCCTCCTCCTTGCTGGAGGGTCCTGGGGTCCCCCCGCACCAGGGAACATATAAGCCCCCCAAGAGCCACCCATTTTCCAGCTCTCAGTGTTGTGAATGTATAATTACATTTTTAAAAAATCCACTGAGGGTAGCGAGACCATATACACCTGGGGAAGTGAATTTGCTGCAAGGAAGTCCGGGAAGGTGGATTTCAGAACGTAAGCGGCGCGACACTGATCATGATCGGTGAGTTGTTTTTTTAAATGATATGAACTTCATTATAATTATAAAAAAGAGCGACAATATAATATAACAACATTATAATTATACAGCTGGGCGCCATCAATTTTTAACCTGCGGCCAGCAGCTGCCCTTGAAGGTCACTGTAACCAGATTTCACCTGTATAACATATGTTAAAGGGGGGCCCGATACAGGCTGATTTGCCTGGGCCCCGCAACCCTCTAGGGACGGCCTTGACTCAAGCTGTGTGGTTTGTTTGTAGTTACAGTCGTTTTCTCCTGTTCAAGAAGGCCTGAGATTCTAAACATTGTGACAGACGTCATGGGATAGGGCCCTCTTCTCTTTGTGGTTACAAGGTTCTTGGAAGCGCTGTGTGCCTGGGATGTAATTTCTAACATGTGTTTCTAAGTTAGTATTTACTTGTTAAAAACAGATTTTCTGTTTTATTCTTCCTACAAGAGGCAGTCTGCTTTCCTAATAAACACTGCATGTTGGCAGCCAATGGTCTGATACTTCTGAAGCGAGGGGCTATGTTTCCACTAACATAGGCAACTTGATTTGTAAACAGACACTTAAGTGATGTAGCAGATGGTTAATACAGCTGCCTTGTCCCCCCTCCATTCAGTCCCCTCCTCTACAATTATATTTTCTTGCCATTTTTCTCTGTTATGTGTGTTGGTTTTTTAAGAACGTTCTGTGAATTGCAGGGGGGTGGAAGGGGGGAATTGATGCCAAGATAAAATGTTCTCTGAAAATCAACATGAAGGCGAAGGCTCCGTCTTGTAAATACAGACACACTTGCTTATCTCTACTCACACGAGTAACTCCTGGGACTCAAAGGGCTACTCCTGTGGGTGAAGCGACACATATGCAGTCATGTTCATAAAACTGAGTGCGTGGATAAGTGTTTGCAGGATAAGAGCCTAGAACATTCATCTTCTTCTCAGACTCATACGGGTGGGTGTGTTGTGTGCCCATGAGACACAGCCCCGCTGCTTTCTTGGGCTAATTGTTGTCAGTTGCATGTGTAAGTTACTTGATTTGTGCACTCAGTCATGGGAGTCATAGGAGCAAATTAGGGCCCCAGTGCCGCAGTCGGATCCATGCGGATCATCCTCTGGGTCTGTCTGCACAGAGCTAGTGGCACGATCGGGGCCTGGGCATGCATTTTGCTCATTCAGTTGTGTGCCTCGCTTGGTTGAAATCCAGATCCACTCGGATTGTCCAGTCCATCCCCATGGGAGCAGTGCAGGATTGATCCCTGCTGCCCTTGCTGCTCTGCTTTGTATTGTTCAACGTTCAAGGACTCAAGAGCCGGGGCTTGCACCGCGTCTCTTAGGGAAACTGTTGCGCAGGCTAACGGATCTCCCCGACAGGAAGTTTGCCCTGATACTCAGCTTCGGTTTTCCTTTGCTCACTTTCAAGCCATTACTCCTTGTTATCCCTCTTTGGGCTACCCAAAGCAATAGCTCTCTTTCCCCCTACAATGTTAACACCTCCAGGAACAAGTCCTTACATAGCTGCTCTGCATATACTGTCTAGCTGGGCTAAAGGCTAATGCAATGCTAGCCTGACGACTGGCTGGTTTATTCAACTAATTCAGCTTTTCAGGGAAACCAGGAGTATATACTGAACAAGCTGGGCTAGTGATCAAAATCCCGGCATGATCTTTTCATTGTCTTTTGTATCTGGCCAGCTATTGCTGTCTACAGTTCATTAGTCTGGCTGGGAGAAGCTGGCTTAGAATGTCCTGCTAGTTATTTGACTCTGTGAGATGTGTACTGCCATCTTTGTGGTAAAGGGACAATGCATGTGGCCACCTGCAATGATGGGAACTGGTGCATCCCCTTGCCCTCACATGCCCCAGTATTCAACATAGGTTATGTCCCAAAGTAACTGAAAGGGCAGCAGGAAAACCATAACACTTTGCTTTTCTATAGCACCTTCCGCTGGCTGGTCTCAAAGTGCATTACAAAGAGTTATCAAATAAGCTGCCCATCACCCTGCTAAAGTAGGTGGGAGTCGCCCTGTTTTACAGATGGGGAAATTGAGTCACAGGACAGCTCTGTAACTTGCCTAAGGGAGTCTGATTCCAGGCTGCGTAGGCAATCGAATCCACGAGCCCAAGGGCTTGTCTACCCTAGAAAGTTCTGCCATCAGAAGTTCTGCTGGCGTACAGCTGCTGACATAGTTCTTTCGGCAAAGGTTAGTCACATTTGGCTCCCGTTGCCAGCACAGCATGTATTCACAGGCTCTATTGGGAAAAGATATGTGGCATTGGGGGTTGGCATCCCAGTGTGCCCCATGCCACTGTCCAGTACTTTACCTTGTTGGAAATGTTTGCAGTGTGTTGTGGGTTACTAGCTCTCCTCTCAGGGAATTGAAGTATTTTGGGGTCAATTTCTCTCACCTCCCTCTGGTCCAAGCCATAATCGACTGATTTTTTTGCCCTGTTTTTCAATATCCCCACCATCTTGTCACCGGAAACACAGCCGCTGAACAGATCAGCAGAGCTCTTGTGTCTGTTTTGGAGTCAGGGTGACTGATCCTCTTGTATCCGTGGAACCACAATGACCACAGCAGCTGGCCAGGTAGCAGGGATTCTGGGAAAGTGGAGGAGGAGTGGATGATGCGGACAGTGCATGAAACTGGCTAGCTACTGCAGGCATTCACTGACCAGCTGCACACGGCAGAGTGGTGCTTCTGGGTCTGTGAAACAAGCACGCAGTGCTGGGGATCGGATTGTGATGCCAACCCGGGACGGCCAGCAGCGGCTGCAGAATGTTAAGATGCAGAATGCTACTTTCCGGGAGCGGTGTGCCACACTCGTGTCAGTCCTCCAGTACAGAGACACTACAATGAGAGCAGCTTGGACAGTGGAGAAATGGGGGGTGATTGCTCTCTGCAAGCTTGCACCCTTGGACTGCTATTGGCAATCAGTCTGGGGTTAGAAAATTTTGGATGTAGAGTGGGTGTTATCGAGGTGTGCACAGGACCATGAGTCTGAGCAATGCACAGGGAATAACAGGTGGGTTCCCATAATTGTGGTGGGGCAGTAGATGGGACACACATTTCAATTCTGCACCTCCCCCCTTTGCCTCTAAGTACATAAGCAGCGTTGTCATTTGCCTCTGTGCAAACAGGTGTTTAAAGAGAGCTGAGAGAATCTTTGAGGATGAAGAGTTCATTTGCTAAAAAATGCAATTTCAGTCGATGCAGAACGATTCGTGAATTTGCCAATAATAGTTTCATATCTGCACAAAGCAGCCAGAGGAGGAGATTCTGGCCATCACTTCCCTCCACCTACCCCTTATAACTTTTTTAGCCCAGTGATTAGAGCACTCACCTGGGATGTAGAAGCCCCATGTTCAAATCCCCACTCAGGAACAGCCCCATGATGAGCTTTTTCAATTAATCAAAAATTAAAAAAAAAAATAAATAAAAATCAGATTTGGTTCAACCTGAACTGAAAAGAAATGAAAACAAAACATAAATTCAGGCTTGCCACTGAACTGAAAAATCAGTTCTTCGCTCAGCTCTAGTTCTAAATGAAACTCACACTGCTGGGAGTGTTTTAGCCCCCTTCTCACTCACTTTGCATGACTGGAAATGACTCCACCAGATGCAGGGCAGGAGAGAGTTCGATCTCATGTCACCAGTTGCCCAGCATTGTGCTTTAAAATGAACCTTCTGTGTGTTTCCCTGTCCTTCCCCAGTCATGAGAAATGGCACATGAAGACAACTCAAAACACTTCCCATCTCTTGTTACTCATTTTCATTAAGATAGTAACAACCTATGAATTATTAAGGCAGCTTTTGCTAGGCTCACAGAATCCGTGGCTTGCTCTGGTTTCTACTGCCGCTGGCCCTGGCATTCCCCCTCCAGTTTTACAAGGTGGGAGGGCGGCATTCATTCTATGGGGTTGTGATGAGGTTCATTCTTGGAGGGCCCAATCATGCAAAGTACCTTCTGCTCCCAAGAAGGACTGGTAGTGTTAGTTGCACAGCTGGCTTAGAGTATGGCTTAACAGCATCACATTAAATACAGATACAACTGAAAGAAGAGGGAATAATATTGTTCTTCCAAATGTCTGATACTCCTCTCCCTCTTCCCACTTGGTCATTTCAGCCTCACAGTAATTAAAATATTTCAGGCCAGACCCTCTTCTGGTGTAAATCAATATATTATTATTATCCCTATTACCGTAGCAACTAAGGGCCCTAGTCATAGACCCAACAGCTCCATTAAAGTCAGTGGGCCTGCACTCATTTTCACCAGGTGGCCACCTGGCCCTTGGAGTTTTGCAATTGCTCCACAGTAGTTTTCAGCATGTGGTCTCTGTAGACCCTTGGGGGTCCGCAGACTGTATCTAACATTTCCAAAGGGTCCGCACCTCCATTTGAAATTTTTAGGGGTCCGCAAATGAAAAAAGATTGAAAACCACTGTTCTAATGCTATTCTTGGGCCCCACAGGATAACAGTAATACTTTGCACAACTACACTAGAACTGGTCACAGGGGGGCTGGAACAATTTGTATAGTGGGGGTGCTGAGAGCCACTGAGCCAAACTGCAAACCCTGTCTATGATGGAAACCACTTCAACTGCAGCAGTACCCCAGCATCCCTAGTTCCAGCACCTATGGCAGGTTAGGAAACTTTTGATAAAGCAGGTTTTTTTCCATTGGAAAATGCTGGTTCATTGAGACTGAAACTCTTCGCAGGTGTGTGCCAGTGTCTATGCAAGAGCCTTTTCAGCTCCAGAATGGATTTTCTGGTCAAAATAAAATAGCCGAAATAGGCAATAACCCAGCCCATCTATGTACAAATCCTTGCTCTGCCTGATTCAGACCAGGGACTCGGGCTTCTGTCTCTCGCATCCCAGGTGAGGGCCCTCAAAAGTTCTTTCATCCCGAAGTGGAACAGGAGAAGAAAACTGTTTCCCACCCAGCTCTAAATCTCGGGTGCATGTCAGCCGAAGCACTCAAAGCACCTGAGAACTAGGACGTTAATCCCTCCGAACATCTTCTGAGAGAGACTGGTTTTGTCCTCAGCTTGCAAAAGAGGAGAGCGGGCCACAGAGAGTCTTTAGTGCTTTGTCCAGGGTCACCCAGCAAGCCAGTCAGAGTGGAATAGGAGGCAGCGATCCTGCCCCCCAGTCCCATGCTCTTACCCCCAGTACTACAACGCACGGCTGCAGCTCACTCCGTAAGGCTCTGCCAGCTCTCTGTGAAACCAGCTGAGAAAGGGTTTTTGTTTTGTATGAAAAAATTTCTATGAAAACTAAAAGGGGGTTTTTAACCTGTTTTTTCTCCCCTTCAGAAGTTGTTTTTTATTTTGTTCAAAACCCAAGCATGGATGGGGGAAGAAATCCGTTTTTCTGGTGAACCCCACCCAAAAAATGAGTCAAGAACTGACATTGGTTGCAGAAATATCCATCTCGGTGAAGAAGCCATTTTTTGTTTCAAAATAAAAACCTTTCAAATAAAAATGTTTTGATCCTTTTCATCCCTTCTTCTGATTGATTTATGCTACTAAAATAGCCGTCCTGATCTGGCATCCTGAATGGCTTTGCTAGGTTGCTCCAAGCTATGCCCACCAGCTTCTGCCCTCAAGGGTCCCGCTCTTACAGCAGCTCAGGAACACCCACATGCCTCTTCCCCCAGACACACCTCCATCCATGCCAGAAGCAGGGTGGTAGCCCTAGGTAGTCTGTGCTACCAGAGGGCTCTCCCATGCTAAGGGATTCCTGCCCTGCCAGATCCAAGTCAGCTTTGTAGAGGTGGATTGGCACAAAGCAGTACATTGTGCCCCTGACTTTGGCCCACCAGCACAATAATGATCAGTCTACTTCTCAATCACGTTCCTAAGTGATACTAGCACTGTGGTATCTAAGCACTTGTAATGCATAATCCCCCTGTCTCCTCTAGCTGTGCTGAACTGAGCATTGGGGTTTAGCTTCAGGACTGGCCTCAGCTTTCCCTTCATGGTACAGCAGCCACATGGAGACCCATCGAAACAAAATGCTTCCCTCAGACAAACTGTAGGATCATGCTTTTCATCGGGCGAATGCAAAGCTGTGAAAGAAAGAAATAGAGAAAGAGAGAAAGAACAGGGGACAAGCTAAGAGTTTTAATCAGGCTCAGCTTGGCACTCATGAGCTTGAGGGTGGCAGCAGGATCACTCAGGAAGGCAGGTTTGAATTCATTATTAATGGAGGTGTCACCTACTTGCAGGGGTTAACTCGCAAATGGCTGCTGAGGAGAGCTGGCTGCTTCATGGTGGATGGGATCAGAGGTGTCCGGTCTCCTAAAGCAGCCAAAATGCCGTTACCCATTGTGTGAAAGTCTGAAAGGATGTAACACAGATTTCGCCTTGGTGCAGAAAATCTTACGGAGTTGCACAGAGAACAGCAACTTCCCTACAGGGTTTTTAAACCCACGCATTGGATTCCAGAGCAGGGCCGGGATTCCATGTGTGTGTAACTGACACACCTCTTGGGGGTGGTGGTCTGTCCCATGTAGTGGCACTGAGACCACTTAGCGAGAAAGAGAGAGAGATAAAACGAGTCTTCTCTACAGTCTTAGCTAAAAGTCAGTTAGCTTTTAGCTCATGCGATAGAGGCTCATGCACCAAGCTCCAGAAGTCCCAGGTTCAATCCTGCCCGCCGACGACTGGAAACTCTTGTCCACAGCTCCTTAGGGCTAGTCTACACTGGCAACGTTAAAGCGCTACCACGCTTTTAAAAAATTACCTCCACGAGGAGCATAGCTCCCAGCACCGGTGCACTGTCTACACTGCCACGTTACAGCACTGAAACTTGCTGCGTTCACGGGGGTGTTTTTTCACGTCCCTGAGTGAGAAAGTTGCAGCGCTGTAAAGTGCCAGGGTAGACAAGCCCTTAGAGTGATTCCTCTAAGACCCTGGGGAGGTCCCACAGAACCTTGGGCTGCTTTGAAAATGCCACTTTCGTTTTGCTTTTATTTTGTTTTGCTTCTTTTAAATTCTGCTGGGCTTTTCCCTGATGTGGGGAGGGACAACAGACTAGTGAGTCGCTTTAGCAAACTGAGACGCCGTTAGGAAATGAGGGATGGAGTTCACTAGAAATAGGAGAGCTGAAGACCCTAATCCAGTAAGCAGCTCTGCATGGGTAGACAGAGTCCCACCTGGCCAGCCTCATGCAGAGCTCAGTGGGTCAATCTGCAGGAACCAGAGCTGGTTTCAAACAGCACCAGGTTCTGGGGTGCTCAGAGCTAGGGCTTGGGGGTTAGAAACATCTCTGCACAGAACCCCCTGGGGCCCCGATCCTCCTGTACTCCTCTAGATAACACCCAATAACTCCAGCTAGCATTCGGCCTGCCCAGGGGAGCAAGTCCGGCCTGGTTTTGAGGACATGGGTGCTCACCCTCCAGGAATGCTGCCCCTTTAAGGGGTAACGCGGTGGCGGGGTTGGGGCTGGAGGTCAGACCTGACTGCAAGCGAGTGACTCATTCCACGGCCTCCTGGGCGCAGTGGGGCTCGGTGCAGTATCCGATGGCTCATGAATCATTTATCTGCCTCTCTGTCTGGAAAGGAGTAAGCTGTGCCTCTCCCCCAGAGCCTGCTTACTTTCTAATTAGTACAAGGTGCAGCAGGAAGGACGTATTGATCACCTCCTGTGATTTCTGCTGGGGAGCTGGGAGGGGCAGACAGGAGGGGGTTAAGCTTGTGGGGAAGGAAAACCCAGCAGCCTGAATGCCCTTGATGTCTACCCCCAGGGCTATACCCCTGTCTAATGGGGGAAGGAGGTTTCAGGGAGGCAGTATAGTCCAGGGGCTCAAGCACAGACCTGGGAGTCAGGAGACTCACATCTGCCACTCACCGTGGGCCAGTCATTTCACCCCTGACTTCCCTCCTGCTCTTTTCTGTTCTGTAGACTCAGATTGTAAGATCTGGCACAGGGGCTGTCTCTTAAGATGTGTTTGTAGAGGGCTGAGGAGCCGTAAGTGGCGTGAAGTTTGGTGATTTATTTTCTAGCTGCCTGTGCTAAAGATAGGCCGTGGATCTGAGCAGATTGCCACACTGCTTGTCCAGCCCAGCGGCTTTCCAGGATCGCACTTGGAAACCACTGACTCCTAGGACGGCAAGCAGGAGTACAGTTACGCCTGGGTTTGCAGGAGCTGGGTCAATCTTTGTTGCTATTAGAGTTTTCCATAGACTTGATTCGATTAGGAACTGGCATTGAATATAGTCAGCAGAGTCCAGGCTCAATGCAGAGCCTGCCAGTTGCAGTCGAATGCCTGGGCTGTTTTGCAGCACCTAGGGTTGTTTCTCTAATTGCTTGGGAGACTTTCTGATACTACGTGATGAGGGCCATGTAAGCACTTAGATGAATTCTTATTTATAATGATATAGTGCATAGATTTTAAAGCCAGAAGGGATCATTAGACCATTTAGTCTGATCTCCTGTATTTCACAGGCCATTCATTTTCACCCATTTACCCCTGTATTGAGCCCAATAATTCATGTTTGGCCAAAGCAGACCTTCCAAAAAGGCATCCTGTGTTGATCTGAAGATGCCAAGAGATGGAGACTCCACCACTTCCTTCAGTCGTTTATTCCAATGGTTAATCACCCTCACATGTAAAAATTGTGCCATCTTTCTAATTGGAATTTCTCTGGCTTTTACTTCCAGCCACTGGTTCTAGTTCTGCCTTTTTCTAGTTCTACATCTAGGCTTTCATATGACAATATCACTGGGCTCTTTGAAGGAATAACTATAGAGGTAATAAGTTCAGGTTTCCAAGCATTCAGAGGAATTTTGATGTATGTGTTTGGTTTGGCATTGCAAGCTATAGGAGAGCAGCTATTTAGGCCCATGTCCTGCAACAGACTTGCATGATCCACAGGATTTTGCCCATGTTCTTTAGGGTGACACAAGAAGTAATGGGATTAAAACCCACAGAAAACTTGACAAAGGTTGGGCTGCTGTTGTGCTAAGACCACTGCCTACCATGCTGGCCAGGGGTCTCCCTTGTATTCCTCCTCGCTCTGTACTGGTCTTGTCTTGTATTCAGATTGTAAACTCTTTGGAGCAGGCACATCTTTTTGCCCCATGTTTTGTACAGCCCCTAGCACAACCAGGTCCATCCATGACGTGGACTCCTAGGTGCTATGATAATGCAAATAAATAACAATAATAAACAAAGGAAAAAGTAGGTTAATAGCAATGAGCTGGATGGGTACATGGCTGAGAAAGGTGCTGATGAGAAACAGGAGGATTTTCATAGTGGCTGGGGAGAATGTGAGCATCATTCAGAGCTGGGGTGATGTGACTACGTTGGGATTGACAATATCATGGAGTGGAATCACCAGATGGCAGAGAACTATGTTATAGCTCCTAGCAGAGATAAACCCCTGTCTGGGATTCTCATCTTTAAGCAAGTGCAAGTTCAGGGGTGTTTGGATCCAGGGGTTAAAGCACATATAGACTATAAGGACATAAAGGACTATAGACATAAAGACCGATGCAAGGTTCAGATCTCTACCTGCATTTCGGATCTTTTGAAATCTGAGGCTGCTCAGCTCATGGGCTTTGATCTGGCCATTTATAGAGATGGGAGTCAGATCTTTCCAGGTTAGACTGAGCCAGATCCAGGTTTAGTTTTGGATCCATCTCTGATTCTTAGCAATTAACTCCAGTTCTCAGCCTTTCCCATTTCCGTCTTCTTTTCCGTCGATTTGTGCTCATTTCCATGCATCCAGACCCCACATCTGCTTTTCCTATTCATCTCCGTCTCACTTTCCCTGGCTCTGAAAGGTGTTCCTTCTCCAGCAGTAAATCTCATTTCTCCTTTACTTGTTTCTTTGTCAGATCCAGCCTGTGCTGGTGAATGCAAAGGCACAGTTTGGTCTCTGGCTTCATCTGACATTCACAAACTGCACCTTGCAGTTTGGTATTGATGAATAATAAAAACCCTGCCTAAATGAGTAGCTGCTGCAATCTTTTCCTATAGTTCCATTGCTGCTATGGACAATGGCTAAAGCTTTGCTTAAAACAATATATAAAATAAACTCTCCTATTAGCTCAGGTCCCAGAGGAATGTGCCAAGATCAAGAGGTGCTAAGGTCACAGGGACATCAGCCTCCCACCTAAATGAACTCTTAACTATCCTGAGCTGAAGCTGTGATGCAATCTACCCCAGCTGCTCTGCGGTCCCCTTTGCCTGCATGTCCTGTGCCTTTTCCCATTGGAGAGACCTCCTGTTTCAACTCACTCCATCCCCTTATTTCCCCTATCCCTGCCCCTTCTCCTACCCACCTCCCATGCTGCCTTGCTGACATAGCAGTGGAGAATGCCATTTTGAAATGCATCTTTCCTGTGCTGTGCTCTTAAAATCTTGCCACGCTGCCTTAGATTTCAGAATCTTGCCCACAAATGGAACAGCAGCAGAAAAGCCCATGCGTAATCTTTCATTTTACTTTTGCTGGCAGAGGAATTTGAGGATGGACAAACGGATACTTGAAGTTCTGTCTTTTTCCAGGGTGTTTGGTAAAGGAAAGAGCTATTTGTTCCTTTGTGTCTGATTGCACCTTCTGGGGGTAGCCGCAGTCCTGTCTCTCTCTCTTGCCCCAGAGACACTAGGTTATGCCCCCCACTTCATTAATTACCCTCTTTTCCTTTTCAACTCTTACCGAGTAACAATCATAGAATCATAGGACTGGAAGGGACCTTGAGTGATCATCTAGTCTAGTCCCCTGCATCCATGGCAGGACTAAGTACTATAAGTATCACTTTCTCTTCCTGGCCATGTCTCCAGCAACCCTCTGTGGCTAATGGAGAGCCCTGTCTGATAGCCGGAGCTGCCAGGGTGTCTGTTCCCTGGACCATTGCCCAGTTGATTTCTCTCCCCACCCAACCCCCCCTTTCTATGAATGAAACCAAGGGATTTGGCTGGCTGCCCGAGCTTTTATCAATGGAATCAACAGTTTGTTGGATCGGTGATGATGAGTCACAGCAAGATCCCATTACTGTTTGTTAATCCCTCGCCCTGTGGAGGTCATCCTGCCGATGTCTTGCCAGGGATTTAACCACCCCCACACACACACACAAATGTAAATGAAGTCATTGGAGAGGCTCTTGTGCGTCTCCTTATGCTGTTGGAGAAAGTTCCTGTGTCCAGGAGTAAAACCTCAGACCTAAGGAGCAAGCATGTTTCTCAAAGGTGGTGCCAATTCCCAGTGGATTATGGGCCAGATCCTAAGAGATGCTCAGCACTGGAATCCGCAAAAACAGAGGAGCCCTGAGCCCTTGGCAGGCCAGGGCCCTGTAGGCCAGGGCCTCAGCAACTGTACATGGGAACATGTCACAGAGAGAGCAGGACCTTTAAGAAGCAATCAGTCAGCTGTGACCTGTACCCAGTTTCCCCTCAAACGGAGGGAATTCTGGAGCTTATGGAGCAGATGCCTTTCGAACAGTAGGCTGAGAGCAAGACATGCTGGGATGGGAGGAGGTAGAATAAGAGCCAAGGGAGATTTGCTTGCATAACCAACCCCACCTCAGCGTCAGCTGGTTTTGAATCTGGACGCTTCTGCGCTCCAAGCGCAGGCGTCTACCACTTGAACTAAAGGAGTAACTTGGTTAGCTGGCAGCAGTGCTAGGCTTTTGTCCTCTAGTGAGGCAGATGCAATGCATGCTTTGGCAGTGAGTTAGGTAAGGACAGAGTGAGAACTTTAGAATCTGATCCTTGAATAAACCCACCAGTTTAGACCCCTGTCTTTCTCTCATGACATGGCCACACACAGTCCTATTCCAGCAGCACCAGCTCAATCCCTTGTTGTCTCTTCACTGAGCTGTCAGTGCCCCCCGAAGGTGCAAGAAATGCTTGGTTTAATGGCAATAATGAACTCTGAGGAGGTCTTCTATCTCTCACTCCTTGTCCTTCTCCGTCTTCACTGGTCTGATGCACACAATCAGCTACAGCGCACCAGAGTTGTTTTTTCCATCCATTGATTTATTTCCGTACGCTGGCTCATGCAACACTATTTATAACCTGCTGTTTGCCGCTGTCCACCTCCAGAGCCCAGCTGGGAGGCAAAATGATTTCACCGTTCCATCGGAATTTTCCATGTTAAAACAAGTAAGGAAATAAAGCCTCCTCTCCTCTCCTGAGGTCTCTGAGATGCAGCCTTTGAGCTGATCACCAGGGTGTTGGCCTGCCCCTCTTCCAACATGTCGGTGCTTCTGTCCCTTCTCCAGTCCCTCCTTTCATTGTAGCATTGAGAGAGATGTTGCCATTGAAGGATGAGGCATGAATCGTGGCTGGTAGAGACAGCAAACCCAGGGGATCATCCTGCCCGTTCCATAGGATCCAGTGTAGGATCACTTCCTACAGTCTGTTCTCCGCTGCCTTGTGTAGTCTGTAGGCTTTGTCTGTAGTCTGAAATGATGGGGCTTGTTTTGGAAGACTGCTGCAGACAGATCTCGCCACCCTGGAGTTTTTCCTGATATTCAGCTTTAATGTGAGTTTTGCAGCTTCAGTCTAGTACAGCAAAGTGGGTAGCCTGGTGCTGACTCCGTGGGTGTTTCAGGGCTCAAGCACCCACGGAAAAAGCCACAGCTGTGCTGCAGCACCCCAATGAGCTGTTCTGGGATGCCGCTGATCAGCTGTTCGGCGAGGCGCCACCAATCAGCTGTTTGGCGGCTGAGGGAGACACTTTGGGGAGGGGAGCGAGTGGCAGGTGGGCAGGGGCCAGGAAGAGGCGGAGTGAGGGTGGGGCCTCGGGAAGGGGCAGGGCAGAAAGAGGCGGAGCGAGGGCGGGACCCCCAGGGAAGGGGAGGAGCGGGGGGTGGAGCACCCTCAGGGAAAAATAAAAATCAGCTCCTATGGTGGGTAGGGGATTAGACTGTGATTCAGGAGAGCTGCATTCTGTGCCACTGACCTGCTGTGTGACCTTGCCAAGTGACTTCCTGCACCACTGTTTCCCTTTCCACCTTTTGTCTGTTCAGACAGTAAGCTCTTTTTGGAAAAGCAACTGGCTCTCACTGTGTATCTTCTACAGCACCTAACATGATGGGGCCCGGACCTTGTTGGGACATTCTGAGTGCTAATGTAATACAAACCCAAAAACCTCTGTGCACTGTGCCCATCACTCTGGTATCTGATGGTTATGATAAAACACTTATATTACTGTAGCACAGAAAGGCCTTCATCAGGATGACAGCCTGTTGTGCTCGGAGCTGTACAAACACAAAGAAAGGTGGTCTCTCTTCCAGGGAGCTCACAGTCTAAAATATGTACACAGAAGGAGGGTTGGGGCCAGGGATCAGAACCTGCAGGAGATTGATGAGCTGATGACTGGCACCGTTCGTTAGTTACATGTTTTGTTGAGTGCCTAGTTATACCCCTTTGTGCAGGCGCGGCAGAAGTGCTCTAAAAGTGGGGGCACCACTGGCACCCGAACCATGACCTCACCCCCTGCACCACCCCTTCTCCCCGAGGCCCCACCCCTGCAGTGACCCTTCCCTGAGGCCCCATCCCCACACCCCTCCTTCCCTCAAGGCCCTGCCCCCCGGTGTGGGTGGAAGCAGCTTGTCCCTTCTTTCCCGCACAGTGTTGAAAGGCAGCTAACACCTAGGGTTGCCAACTGTTGAATCACACAAACCCAAAGACCCTTGCCCCGCCCCTTCCACACCCCCTTCTCCGAGGCCCTGCACCGCTCACTCCATCCCCCTGCCCCCGTCGCTCACTCTCCCCCAGCCTCACTCACTTTCAACAGGCTCGGGCAGGGGGTTGGGGTTCGGGAGGGGATGTGGGCTCTGGGCTGGGGCCGAGGGATTCGGAGTGTGGAAGGCTGCTTCGGGCTAATCCTGGGGCAGGCGGTGGGGATGCAGGGTGCAAGCTCTCGGAGGGAGTTTGGGTCCTGGAGGGGGCTCAGGGCTGGAGCAAGGGAATTGGGATGTGGGAGAGGGCAAGGGCAAGGGGTGCAGGCCCTGGGAGGGAGTTTGGGTGCAGCAGGGGGCTCCGGGCTGGGGTAGAGGGTTGGGGTGCAGGAGGGAGTGAGGGGTGCAGGTTCTGGCTGGGAGGTGCTTACCTCAGGTGTCTCTCAGTCGACAGCACAGCGGGGCTAAGGCAGGCTTCCAGAAGCGGCTGGCACAGTCCTGCAGTCCCAGGGGAGCAGTGGGCTCCAAACGCTGCCCGTGCCCACAAGCGCTGCCACTGCAGCTCCCATTGGCCAAAGTTCCCCAGGGGCCTCAGAGATGTGCCAGCTGCTTCTGGGAGCAGCACGGGGCCAGGGCAGGCATGGAGCCTGCCTTAGCCCCACTGTGCTGCCACTCTTTCAGCACCTAAAATCTGGTTTGGCTTCAGTAGCCTCCAGGAGACAGGTTGTGATTCTGGGAGACTCCCAGAGAAACCAGGGAGGGTTGGCAACCCTACTAACACCTCCAGGCTCCTGCTGGCCACTGACGTATCTCAGTCGCCTCCAGCTACAGTGTGGGCAAGAAGGGGTTAAGCCCTAAGGCTGCATTGTGCACCAGGCCCCAGGGAATCTGAACTCCCTCCCAGAGCCCACACCCCACACCCCCTCCCACACCCCAACTCCCTGCCCCAGCCTGGTGAAAGTGAGTGAGGGTGGGGGAGAGCAAGCGATGGAGGGAGGGGGGCTAGAGCAGGGGGTGTAGTCTCAGAGAAGGGGCAGGGGAGGGGCGTGGCCTTGGGGAAGGGGCACGGGACAGGGCAAGGATGTTTGGATTTGTGCGATTAGACAGCTGGCAACCCGTGGCTAGCATGTAGGGATCCAGCCAGAAGCAGGACCCGCCAGTACTGATGGGGTGGGGAGACAGAAAATACGGGACAATCTGCCTGTTTTTAAGAAAAAGTTGGGACATCTACAGGAGGGCTTAAATACGGGATTGTCCCTTTAAAATCAGGACATCTGGTCACCCTAGCCATTGCCCCGTGGCTGCCCCCGTGGTCCAGTGCCCCTGCCTTTGTGCCATCCTCAAGAGCTCCTCCCAATCCTTGGCGTACACACCTTTCGCACAGCTATAGTCAGTGATCATGTCTCCCACATCCTCTCGCTATCGTTCAGCCCACCTATGGAGCCAGCGTTTTTGTTCCTAAATTCATCCCAATCAGAGACCTAGCAGCCGAACAGGTGTTGTGTGAATCACAGGTATAATTCATTAACTCATGAGAAACTTTATCGCTGTCCTTGAATGCCCTGCTTGATATAAACCAGCGGAGCTAGGGAATGGAAGATGCTGCCAAGAGGCCTGAACAGGATGAAATTCTTCCGGCCCTGCAGCCAGCAACCCCATAAAGGGATGCTAAAAATGCATGTTCTCCGCGCCGGATGCTAAAATTGCAGTTGTTGGTTTTAGCACTCTCCACACGCGGTGATGGCCCTTAGTGTTCGGCGAGTAGCTTTGTCGGATCATTTTAAGCTGCTGCTTTTGGTATTGCCTTTGTTCGACATGCTGCGCACACACAGACTAGGTAGAAGATTACGGCAGAAGAAAAGACAATGGACAGGCCTGCAGGCTCGTGCGTGGGTCAGAGCATCTGGACTCCTGAGTTCTGTTCCTAGCTCTGCTACTGACTCACTGCCTGACCTTGAGCATGTCCCTTCAATTCTCTGTGTCCCAGCTGTGAAATAGAGGTGATTGTTTATTAATCAACATTTTTGCCATGGTAGCTCCCAAAGATTCTAATCAAGATGGAGACTCTATTGCGCTGGGTGCTGTACAATCCTAGCTAAAGGGATGATCCCCAATCTGGACGATTTCCAACCTCATCTCATCCGTAACGTTAAGATTCAATTGTTTGCAAATCACCTTGAGATCCTTGGCACTCGCTCTACGGGTTCAAATTATTCCCTGTAAAATTCTGCAGAGAGGCGAAAGCTCCCTTGGCAGGCGTTTGAGCTGGATGTGAAGCAGTGCTCTGTGTCGGAAACACATTAGTTGCCAAGGTAACTACACAGCATTTGGGGAGATGGGGGGTGATGAAAGGATGTGTAGAATGCAGGTGAATTCCGGGGGAGTCGGTTCTTCTCTCATGATTGTTAATTGTAGTTCTACATGTAAATCCCCTGCGGAGACACCCCTTTGGCTGCCTCTTCCTGCTGGCTCAATAGCTCCAGCAGATTTCATGCATCTCTTCTTTTCTCCGGGTTTGGGCATCTCCGTGCATGGCTCCTTTTCCTTCTCGGATGAATCTGTTCCTCCGTGCACCAATGGGATGTGTAGACACAATGCAGGCTGTTGGGGCAGGGGAGCCTGGCAGCTGTAGGGGAAAGAGAGAGAATGTTCCCTTTCCTACCAGGTTCTGTGCTGTTTTCCTGTGGCTCCTGCCATGCAGTTAGGCAAGTCCCTTCATGCTGGTCTATGTTATTGGTGCCTCAAAGGTGTAACTAGGGCCTACGCCTCAAGGGCCCACCTCCATTTTAAATAACCTACCAGCAGAGATGGCCCTGAACTATAATCCCAGTTCTGAGCAGCTTTAGGCTCCAGACAGGGGATTTGAACCTGGGGGCTGATGCTTCGATCTCTAATGAGCTGAGCCAGCACCTTGACTCTGATCACCTCTGTCCTGCATTGCTGGTCACATCTGAAAGGCCTGGGTCACCTCTGTCCTAGAGGTGTAAATGGGCTGCAGGGCTGGAACGAGATCCACCCCTCTCCCCACACACATCTCCATCCCTTCCCCAGCACAAATCCCTCCTCACACCCTGCAGGGGGGTCCCCCTACTTCTCGGGCAGCGTCTTTTCATCCAATAACCTGCTGACCCTGCTCCCTTGGCATAGGGCCCAAAGGTGGTGTGGGAGCTACGGTGATGGGAGTTTGCCCCTCATGGGAGAAGCTTGCGCTTTGGCCCACAGCTCCCCAGAGATCCACGTTGATCCAGGGGATCTGCCACAGGCCAGAGATCCATGTGCCTCTACACCAGCGCTGGGGCCCTCTAGTTCCTTCTCCAGTCCCTTGGCTTCGACAGAGCTATCCTGTAAGGCCCCTGGGAGCCTGCTGTCACCGTGGAACAATGCTGCCTTCCACCAGGAGTTTTCGGGGGAACTGGGGGAGCTGATCCAGCCTCTCTGCCCATGACACTGGCAGCCTGACGCAGGGAAGAGAATGCTGCAGAGGAAGGATCTGAACTGCGCTTCCCCTGGGTGCAGGTTCCTCTCCCCCCGGCCCCCACATATACATATGGCAGCCGGGGGCCTGTGTTTCCTGGACTGGCTTTGGGTCTAGCCAGGGATTCAGGAGACCAGCATGCTGGGGTGCTCAGGACCCAGCCTGTTAGAGCGCAACGAGTGTTCACGTTACAGACACGAAGGACAAGGGCCTACTCCTGCTGGCTGACAGACTAAGGGGTGTCCAGGCTACACCTGGGAGAATGCACCAAGAGACAGACACGGGCTAGCTCTGTTCACGCCAGCACGCTAAATATAGCAGCCTAGCCGCCGCGGTGCCACGTGCATAACTGGGGGTCAGGTGACCAGCCCAAGCTGCCATGGGCACACTGCTATTTTTAGCCCACCAGCTCAAACAGAGCTAGTGCATGTCGGTCTACCCGTGCTGGGAAGCACTCTGCCAGCTGCGGGATAGACAGACCCTTAATGGGCCAAAGTCTTCTTTCGCTTACCCTAGTTAAAAGTGATGGGGTTGCGGGGAGGGAAGAGAAGGCTGAATCTGGTCTGTGAGAGGAACGATTGTCCAGTGGCTAGAGCGCTAGGCTGGGCTGTGGGAGACCTGGGTTCGGTTCCTGCTCCACCACAAGTCTCCTGTGTCACTTTGGGCAAGTTGCATAAGTGCTGGTCTACACTAGAAAGTTAGGTCAACCTGGCGATGTCACTCAGAGGTGTGAAAAGTTCCAAGCAGTGTAGACAAGGCTAGGTCAATGGAAGACACCATCACTGAGCTGTCTACACTACAGTGGTGCAGCCATGCCACAGTAGCATTTCTAGTGTAGACAAACTCTATCTACGCCACGGACACTGCCACTTGCGACGACAGAAGGGATTTTTCCATTGCTATAGATAATCTGTCCCGCCCAGAGGCAGTAGCTAGCATGACAGAATTCTTCCATCAGCCTAGAGGTATCCGCACTGGGGCTTAACTGTGTCTTTAGGGATGCGAATTACTCACACCCCTGAGCAACATAGCCGTTGGACCTACGTTTTACTTGTAGACCCAGCCTGAGTCTCTGTTTGTCTCTGGATGGGGATAGTTGCACTACCTTACCTCACGGGCGTACTGGGAGGAGAAACACAGTAAAGACTGTGGGGTGCTCAGATGCTATGGTGGAGGGGGCCATGTGCCCAAGACAGAAAGACACTGCATTGGACAGCTCAGGGACGGGAGGAAGCATTGTAAGAAGGATCAACTAAACCGGTGGGTTCCGAACAGGGATTTGAATGAGGGATGTGATGAGGTTCTTACCAAATTACTCGGAGGGGGTTTGGCTCTGCAGATAGTGATGTAATGTGAGCATGGGAGGGGCTATGCAAATGAGATGATATAATGTTGGTATAAGGTGGCTGTGCAAATGATAATACTAGCATGGGAGTGGCTGAGCAAGTACTCATGTTAAGACTCTGAGCATGCCCAGGGTGAAGTAGATTTTTCTCCCCAGGAGCCCGGACAGTCTCAGGCTGAGTTGTGTGTTTGTGCACTTCATAAAAGCCAGCTCCTGGGTGCTTTACAGTTGCTTCCTGCATGAGAATGGGAAGGGGTGCAAGAGGAGGCATGAAGCTGAGAGCGGGCAGAGAGGAGGGTGTAGCAAGAAAGGAAAGCAGCGATGTACCATGGAGAGGAGCTGTGCAGTGATTGGGTGGTGAAGCTCAGGGCTTGACCTTGATGTGAAAGGAGGGAGGGAGGGAAGAAGAGGTGGGAGCGGTGGGTGACCTCAACTGCAGCATTTCAGGTGGACTGTTCCAGGACAGATGAGGCGGGAGGGTGCATCTAAGAATTTGTTAGTTCAGTGAGGATGCTCCATTTAATGCCCTGGGGACCCTCCCGCCCAGAGTCCTGACCAGGTTTGGGAACTATAACCAAAGAGCCCCCCAGCCCCTGGAAAACCGATCCCAGGTTGTACACTGAGCCCAGTGGTTCCTGTGGATCCCCATGCAATGGAGACGTGACTGATCAATCTTTCAGTGATGTTCCTTGATGTAGCATCTCGGTGCTTTGATTTCTGAAGTGCCCGTTCACCGGGGACGTCTCAGCAAATGGGAGGGGGGGGCGGGATCCTGAACAAGGGACCCTAAGGTTCCAGGAAGGAACGGCTGAGCGGAGCACGCTGCCCGTCCTCCCAGAGTTGGAGTGTCGACTCGAGCGTCTTCTGATTGTGCTCAGAGAGGGAAGAGCGAGAGGCTGAGAAAAGAGAGGGGCTGGCTCTTTACCCTCCTCTCTCTGAAGCTGCAGACCCGCAGCAGCAAAGAGACGGCATGATAAATGACGAGGGACTGGACCAAGGAGCTGTCTGCTGAGGTGTAACTGCTGCATTCGACCCTCCTGCCTGCCTGTGCTTATGAAGACACCCACATGCACACATGCATCTCCCCAGCCCCAGCGCCAGGCGTGTGATCCACAGCACGCTCAGCTTGATGCAATCCTCCCCAGCCAACGATTTCAAGGCCTGCTGAGGCAGTCGAGCGAGCAGGCCCCAAGCTCTGCTCCAAATCCCCGGGCGGCTCTAAATCGTGGGCCGTTCCAGTGAGAGGGCGTCCCTGTCATCATCGGGCCTGTCATGCTTCAAAAAGCTGCATGTTCCCTTTTTTAACCCTTTCCCCGCTCCGCAGGCAGGGGAGGGGTGCCTTGTGCACTCAGAGAGTGCTGGTGATTGGAAACTTGAACCGAAAAGAGGCTGATCTAGATTGGTGCTGGACACAGGCAGTTTCTGTAGACTCAGCAGTAGTTGCTTTTGCTCAGCCAGAGATCAGGATGGCAAACCACCATGGCTAGTATGGGGAGAAGTTTAGAAGATCAGCCCCGGCGTAGGAGAGCTGTTAAGCAATAGTCCCTAGGAAATCAGGGACTCGCAAGGCAGTCTCAGGTTTCTCACTCCCTGACCCTGCACTGAGAGCCACGCAAAGCCCCACTGACTTCCATGGAGCCTGCGTAGGGGCAGGGAACTGCCACTGCCCGGCGCTTACTGCAGGATCGGGGCCCTGTGATGGTAATGTTCAGGATCCAAGAGAGATCCTTGAATGGTATTCGTCAATGCAGAAATGTAACTAGTATCAGCCGTTCTATAGTTTGTGAATCACATGGCACCATTCCTGCTTTCTGCCAGTGAGTTTGTTAATCGTCCCAATGAGGCTGTGAGCCATGAGGAGAGAAGAAGGATGCTCTCTGGGGTTAAGATACTGGAGTGGGACTCAGAAGAGCTGGCTTCAATTCCTGTCTCTGCCCTAAACACCTGGTGTGGCCCTGGGGCCAGCCGTTTCTTCTCCCTATGCCTCTGTACCTCAGATGTAAAGGAGATAATAATACTTCCTTGTCTGTTTAGATCAGAAGCTCTTTGGGCTAGGAACTTCTCCATACAATGTGTATGTACAGTGCTTCACTGGGGGTTGTGCCATTGACTTCAATGGAGACTGGGGTTGGACCCAAAGTTAGCAAATCTCACTGGGGAGCAGGGCCTTCTGGGATTCAAAGGACTCTCCCAAACCCTCAAATGAATGTTAAATTTCTCTCTCTCATTTTAAAGATGGTCATTTATTTGCCCAGACCCCTCACTAGTTTAGACTTTGCAGACAGAGTATCTTGGATTAGAAATCAGGACTCCTAGGGTTTATTCCCAACTTTGCCACTGTTTTACTCTATGACGTTGAGTAACCACTCTGTGCCTCAGTTTCTCCACCTCCTGGAGGCTAAATTCCACAGATGGGCCCAAGCTATGAGGTTCTTGTCAGTATCCAAATTTCTGGATGTACAGATCCTGTTCTTTGGTTTGGTCCTATTTGTGCTTAAATGCATTAATGTTTGTAAAGTGCTTTGAGATCCCCAGCTGTAAGGTGTTACATAAAGGCAAAGTAGGATTGTTACTGGGATGAAATTGCATTTATTATGTGCATTGGTTGTACCATGGTGATGAGGGGAATGTATGTAGCTATTTGCAGTAGCTAATGATGGGAGTCAATAATGGACTAAGTTACTGGGGAGATCGATTCCAACAAAGGTTTCCAGAGACACACAGATTTATGAATGGAGGAGGAAACGAGTGGTCTGGTGAAAGAACAGTAAGATTTATATTACTTTAGGGCCAAGAGGATCCAATTGAGATTGAGACCCCATTGCATTAGGCACTGTATCTGCATCTAGTAAGACAGTCCCTGCCCTGAGGAACTCACTGTTGAAGTAGACAAAGCGGAGAAACTAAGCATTGTTATCCCCATTTTACAGATGGGGGACTGCAGCACAGAGAGATTAAGTGACTTGACCAAGGATATAGGGGAACACTGTGGCAGAGCACAGTCCCTCTAGAAATTCCAATTGTTTGCCTTCGCCTTTGCTTCCGAGGATAAAGACCTGCCAAGAAAGGACTGGACAATCTTTTCCTCATCCTGGAGTCTTAGGCTCTGTTCAGTATTTTGCAGCTCAGAATCTTCTAAGCAGTGCTGATAACCTGACCAGTCCTCTGTCAATACTCTGAGGACCAGGCATCAGCTCCCCAAGAGCCAGGAAAACTTGAGAATCCCTCATCCCTTGAGAGGGAGCCCGTGAGCGCCTAGCTGGGATGCCCTGATTCCCCAGCACTTCCTTCCACACACAAGGATTCAGACTGGGTGCTTACTGTGACAGAAATATTGGTTTAGTGGTACTTGAGGGTGTTCCTATAAAACCCCCAGTGAAAGACAAGGGTTAAGGATTTATAGGAACAATTTCCATTTTCACATCATAAATCTCTGTTTGCGGTGCGCAGGAGGGAAAAGGAATATCCCGTTTGTCCAACCGTCAGACAGAGTTTGTTCAGTCTGGCCCACACACATACAGACAGACATTTTCCATTCTCCCACTCTTCATCCTCTGCTAATTGGCAGGACAAGTTCACAAGTGAGAATATTCAAAGCCGAACCCAGCAACCACCTCCATCAGCACTGGTTTGGTGTCAGTGACTTTATTAGTATGGACATGCCATTGAGATGTTTACCGAAGAATGCCTCTATGTGGGCACCACATCCTTTGGTGGTGGGCTAAGATCACCAACGATGCTTGTCAATGAAATATCCAGCCAGACCATCTTACGAGAGGTAGATCCAAGCGGTGCTTGATTTGCTACATCCCTTTGGGATTTGCCATGATGATGACACATAGAAACAGAAGGGGGGATACTCTTGGTCTCTTGGGAAACTGACCTGGACAGAGTCCTGTGCACTGTGGAATCTGTAGTAAGATCAGATGCATTTGTTGGAATCCCCTCACATGCAGGGCAAAGCAAAACTCCAAGCTATTTTATTAGCACAAATTAGTAAAGATACAAATGCTCCAAACCACAGAAAGAAATAGAAGTAATGCAAAGTTAAGCTAATATCTTGTCTCATTCCTCATATATATTCTCAAACCCTTTCTTAGGGATCTGGTAGGAGGAGACATAGGCCCTCTACTGTCCCTGGCATGCTGAACGAGTGCAATGGTCCAGATCTCCTCTTTGCATGGTGGTCTGGCCTATTATAGGGCCTAGGGGCTGTCATAAATAGTCATGCAAATACCCAGCCTCCTTTGGCCATATCTAACTTCCTCACACTAATAATGTTGGGTTGTCCTTATCCTACAGGTTAGTGCAATGGTTCTCAAACTGTGCATTGGGACCCCAAAGTGGGTCGCGATCCCATTTTAATGGGGTTGCCAGAGTTGGCATTAGACTTGCTAGGGCCAAAGCCAAAGCCTGAGCCCCACCACTCTGGGTCAGGCTGTGCATCGAATCCAGACATTGACGCCTGGGTTCTTTTCCTGTTTTGACGTGTGTCCATGGGCAAGTTGATTAACCTGTCTTTGCCCCTCTGGAACGTGGATCTGAATGACAGGGCTGGTGGGAGGCCTCATGAAATGATGTTTGTAAAATTTGCTGAGCTCCTTGGAGGAATGGTTCCAAGGATTGGCCTTGCTGGGACAGACTGTGTGTTGTCTTTTCCTGAGTAGGTGAAGGCACGTACACAGCTCCTTTCTTGCTCACCATCCCCACCTCCTGCCTTGCATGCTCCTTGCAAGGGTCAGGGTCAGTCACTCCCACCCAGGCAGGAGGAGGTGGGGTCATGGCAGGGCTATCGAAAAACACAGTGCGCTGTGGGCACCTCCAGCATACCAGGGATGATGCTCCCCCATGAGACCGAGCAGTACCTCACCATCCCAAACACGAGGCTGTATGTGTCATTGCCTCTCACCCAGATATAATCTGCAGGGAAGACATATCCTGGGCCGTGCAATCTCCTCCAAACTGCACAGTCAAGATTCCTCCCTGATATTCCATGAAGCTACACCAGGCAGGGATTTGGCCCATTGCTTTCCAAGAAGCTAATAATATTTGCTGTGTAGTCCCACCTGCTCCAGCAATCACTCTTCCCCCCCCCCCCACATTTCAGTTCTCCCAAATGTACAATGATCCCTTTTTCTCGGCCCCCACCCTGCATCACCTTCTTTTTTATAATGACAGCCAATTTGGAAAGCCCAGCTGGGCCTCCGTGCTGCAGCTGATGTCTAAATCATTTGGGGCAGGCTCTTCAGACTGTCTGGCTGTCAACTCGAGGGAAGATTAAGCAGCGGGGACAGCCTGTGTCAGCTTGCAAGAAAGCAACCTGGCTGGTGACAGAGCAGCCTCCATTCACAGACTCAATTTGACTTGAGGAAACCATGCAACAGCTCTGTCGCTACCCAGGCTCCTTTGATTGGACTCAGCCATTGTCCTGATTGTGGCCTGTCCTCCTGAGAGACTGGTGTCCATTGCAAGGTGAAGCTAATGAACCATTAGCGGTAGAAGCTGATGTACAGGAGTTGTTTCCAGCTTCAGTAGTTTATGGGAGATCGGACCTTGAAATAACATAATTCAGATTGAACCCTAGCAGTATCCTGTGCTTGTAGAAAAACATATTGGCTTGTGACCCAGCTAGTCCATGTCATCTATACATCACGCAGCCTTTAGAAGAATGGGATCTGTGAAGGTCTTTTTACTTGTAGTGTAATATTTAGCCACTAGATGTCTCTATGATATGTACAAAGTTCCAAACAGGATGTTGTCCATGGTAAACAAAGGAAACAAAGCTAGAACTCAAGCTGTGTGGAAGCCTGTCTGTAGCTAATAGCTGTTTCTTTCAATAATATATCCGGGGGCCCTCCACCCTGCCCTTATGTTGTGCCACAATCCTGAGTGGGGTTATGCTGGAGGGTGTCTATCGGAGGCTGATGTCAAAGAATTCTGTAGCACCATTTTTAGTGTTCAGCCTATTTAAAGAGTAGGGACTTGCCCTGTGTCCTAAGAATATCAAGAATTAGATTCCTTTATGACAAAGATTTAAAGAATGGGGTTCAGAATTGATGGGAAAATCTGGTTTGGTGTGTTAATAAGATTCCTTGGCATTCCGCTGCATGATCTCTAAAAACAATTTAGGGCTATCTAGGGCTTTGTGGTTGTCACTATACATCATAATGTGGATACTTGGAGCTTCATAGCTACAGGAGGGATAGACCTTAGATCTTCCTGCTCCAAAAGCAAAGGCCTCTACCGCTAGAACTGAAGAAGACTCTCCCATAGCTTTCAGAGTAGCAGCCGTGTTAGTCTGTATTCGCAAAAAGAAAAGGAGTACTTGTGGCACCTTAGAAACTAACAAATTTATTAGAGCATAAGCTTTCGTGAGCTACAGCTCACTTCATCGGATGCAAGTACTCCTTTTCTTTCTCCCATAGCTGTTAAGCTAAGGGTGAAGTCCAATAGCTGAGCAATTCTGAGTCTATCCAGTAGAGGGCAGCAGTGCTCATATACACTAGCCAGTTATTCATTACGCGTCTAGCCTCTGTGCCTCGAGGGCAGTAAGAACAATTGGAATAGATCTCAAATAGGGTAAAATATACCCTAGAAATTTCTCTCATTAGGGGTGTGCATCCCCTTATTTGCATTTTTTATTAATAACAACACATAGCAACACTATGCAACTATTTTAGGACAAGAAATGAAGATCATTCCATTCAGTTGAAATTTCAGAGGGAATGTAGTGTGACCATAATTGCTCAGGCTGGAATTTTCCCAGGACACCGGGTTTAACACGCATACTCCTGAAAAACAGAGTTCTGGCCATAAGGGATCAGAGTCCTACTTTTCCATCTCATCTGAAGGACAGGACAGCCCCTAGCAGCAGTGTCCCATAGCACAATATTCCTGGATGCTGGTTCAGTACTGACGCAAGCCTGGTCTACACGAGAAAATTAGGTTAGTTTAACTACAGCGAAAAATTCATACCCCTGAGTGGCATTCTTAAGCCCACTTAAATCCCCAGGTAGCTGGAGGTGGATTACCTACGCTGACAGGAGAACCCCTGTAAGTAGTGTCTACACTGTAGCGTTTTAAGTGTAGACAAGCCCTCAGAAGAACATAAGCATAGATATTATCTCCTGCATCTTAGGTGTTCCCAGGGCTTAAATTCAGCTAGAGCTGTCTGGAACAGAGCTCCGGTAAATATTTTCAATCCCCCTGGAGTTTTTACAGCATTTTTGGTGGGGACACATGGGGGGCTCCGGGAAATACTCTCTATAAGAATTTAAGCCCTGGGTGTTCCATCGAAGTGCTGAGCAGGCCCACCTTTGCAGCGAGATCTGAATCAGAACATAGCCTTTAGTTATGCACTAATCATGTTGTAGCAAATTGATTTAGCCACTGAAAACCAAAAATGTTGTAGAGCTGATTTCACATTCCCATTGTTCGTCCTCAAACACCTTCACCAGCAACCCTTCTGCGGTGCTTTCTTAAAAGGCCACCTACTGGACAGAAAGGGAGGAAAAACATATTCCCCCACCCCACCCCCTTGACTCGCTAGCTCTTTGATCCTGCAGTTAACTGTCTTTTGCAAATGTGGTTGAATTCAGAGGTTATTTTAGGCTGCAGATTCTCTAGGGGCTAGATCATAACTTAACAACCCGCCCTGAGTAAGGGGCAGTGCCCTCAGAGAAAACCATGGAACAAATGGTGACTCAGAGACCCACGATTCCTTCCCCACCCATCTTGTTCTTCGTGAGCTTAAATTACCCCCCACCCCATTCAGTGGAGTCACTCCCAGTGGTGCCTGGCCAGCTAGTCCATCATACTAGCCTGGCCCCCCATTCAGCAGTCCACCTCTATTCAGTAAAGCACATAAGTTCATACTTAAGTCCCATGGACTTCAATAGAGCTTAAGCACATGGCTAGCTGAACAGGGATGGACTTAAGCCAGTTGGCCATCTCCCCGTGCCTCAGCTTCCCCATCTGTAAAATGGAGGTAATGATCCTCACTGCTTTTGTAAAACTCTTTGAGATCTATGGATGAAAAGCATTATATACAAGTGAAGTGTTATTATTAAGTGCTTTGCTGAATCAGGGCCATGGTGAGTGTGGATTTGTTGAAGAGACACTGTTTAACGCCTTAGAGGACCTCGGATGTGTATGAATGTAAAGCATTCTCTTGGTGGTGGTTTCTGGCTGGTCCATCCCACTAGAATAGTGTGCACCACCCTGATCTGGATCATTGGCAAGTGCCCACTCATTCTGCATGGAATGCATTGAGCGTGTCATGACGGGAACCACCTGGGGAGCGGGCCAGCGATTGTCCTCCCATCTAGGTGACTGCACGGAGCATGGAACTGAAAAAGAAGAGTGCAGAGCCGTGTACGCTGAAGGCAGGACTGCAGCTTGGATGGGCAAATAAGGTTAGCTCTAGAGAGCAGGTGGGTTTATTCAGCATGGGCCCCACTTTTCTTTTGATTATTTACATCTTTGGTAGCCAGTTTCTCTGCTCAGCTCATGAATGGAGAATGGGGGTGGGGGCAAGGTGGGATCATACTCTGGGGCCATCCAGGGGTTGCCAGGTCCCCAGCGTAAACTAGAGCGGCCCCCAGGGGACATTTCAACATCAGAGAATACCCAGAGTGCAGTAAGATCTTCCCTCCTTCGACCCACTCCTTACCCAGAGGGCTGCACCTGGACCAGCAGCCCAGCGCCATTCTGGAGCTCCATGCTACAGGGGGAACCCCCTTTACGCCACCCTTACCGACCCATTCTCATTGGCTGTTGCCAGCGCCAGTATAGGGGATGTGTAGCTACTCCCTCAGTGAAAAGAAGGATGCGGTGGTATGTAACTACACGTAACAGGGGGAGTCATTGGGGAAAGACTGGGCAGTGGGGAGCTCTGCCTGCCCACTGCCAGAGCCTTTCCCCGATGCTGGAATCTTTTCACTGCAGCAGGGAAAGGCTCCAGCGGCAGGAAGCTACCTCAGCCTTTCCTTGCTGCTTCTCTGCAAGTCTCCAGCAGCAAGGAGGAAGCCGGACATTATAAAAATAGCAGTGTAAGTAGGGAGGCAGTGCTTGGGGGGAGGGATAGCTCAGTGGTTTGAGCATTGGCCTGCTAAACCCAGGGTTGTGAGCTCAATCCTTGAGGGGGCCATGTAGGGATCGGGGCAAAAATTGGTGTTGGTCCTGCTTTGAGCAGGGGGTTAGACTAGATGACCTCATGAGGTCCCTTCCAACCCTGGTATTCTAAGTAGAAGGGGTATAGAGTACATACCTGGGTCCAAACCCACAGGCTTCAGATGTGTCTTTACTTTACTCATAAGAACAGTCATACTGCATCAGACCAATTTTCCATCAAGTCCAGTATCCTGTCTTCAGACAGTGGCCAGCGTGAGGTGCTTCAGAGGGAATGAACAGAACAGCGCAGTTTATTGAGTGATCCATCCCCTCTCATCTTGTCCCAACTTCTTGCAGTCAGGGGTTTATGGACACCCAGAGCACGGGGTTGCATCCCTGACCATCTTGGCTAATAGCCATTGATGGACCTCTCCTCCAGGAACTTATCTGGTTCTTTTTTGAATCCAGTTTACCTTTTGGCCTTCACAGCATTCTCTAGCAATGAGTTCCACAGGTTGACTGTGCGTTGTGTGAAGAAATACTGCCTTATGTTTGTTTGAAACCTGCTGCCTGTTAATTTCATTGGGTGACAAGGTGCCACAAGTACTCCTTTTCTTTTTGCGAATACAGACTAACACGGCTGCTACTCTGAAACCTGGTTCTTGTGTTATGTGAAGATGTAAATAACACTACTTTCTCTATACCATTTATACTCTCGACCGCTATCATATCCCCCCTTATATCTGTCATATCTCTCTTTTGTAGCATATCTCCCCATTCCCCTAAGCAGTAGCTCACAGTCTATGCTGCTGTTTACACCCATGCTAGGGGCATGTGGAGCATATGTACGCAACATGCTGCAGAAAGGAATGGAGAAGTCCCTAAAATTAGGCACATGCTTAAGAGCTTTGATGAATCGGGACCAAAGTGACTCAAAGGAAAATCTCCTTCTTGGGGAAAAAAGTGCAACGCATGAAATAATAATAAATTAATTAATAAAATTGCACCTTTCACCAGGGTCCCTAATTAATTACTAGCTCTACAATGCTGCTGTGAAAGGATGAGAGCTGGTCACACTTGCCTTAAAAGTAATGGGCATTTTTGAAAAAACAAACCAAATAACTTGTGTCTCAGCGCTCCAAATAATGTCAATATTTTGACAAAACCTTTTGATTGCAGAGAAATTTTGATCAGCTCAAGAAGGGGTCAAAATCCCTGAAACTTTTCAAGATTTGGGGTTTGTTTTTTTTCATCGAGAATTTAATTTTTTGATGACAAATGTTCTGGGCGGCAGAGACTGGTCCCATCGTGCATGTGGAGAAGTTGAGTCACAGAGAGGTAACCTGTCTTGCTCTGGCTGACTGGACATATTGATGAGAGAGCTGGGAATTGTGTAGCAGTGACCCAGGCTGTGTCATAAGGCACTGAAATGTAGGACAGTGACCATACCAGATGCTTCAGAGGAAGATGTAAGGAACCTGCCCCCAGGGAACATGTCCCCCCAAGCACCCAAGATTTAGAGGTTGGATTATGCCCTGCACGAGGAAGAATCAGAATCTTGTTCTCCATCTAAATATCTACTTTCTTTCTGAACCCTGCTAAGCTCTCTTGGGCAGCGCTTCTGGAGAAATGTTGTACTTAGGAAAAGATGAAAACCAAGCTCCTGACCACTTGTACATTTTGAGCAGAAAAAAACCTTGTGTTTCGGGGCTTCAGGGACATCTGATTTTTGAAGGTGACATTTAAGGGGAAATCCTTGCAGCATAAAGTGTAAGTACTGGCTTATTATAAGGGCTTTGCTAACACAGGTCATTTGAAACAGCTTGGTTTTGGAGTCCCACAGTGTGGATGTCTGAGAAGAGCATGAATGCTTGTGAGTGGGGTGTGTTGTGTTGTACATGAGTGGCGTGAGCATGTGTGTGTTTTGATGTGCGTTCTGTGAACAGTGAGTGGATGTGTTGTTCCATCTTGCAAAAGTGGTGTGCGTGTTCGGTCTTATTGTGCTAAATGTGCTTGTGTTTCATGTTGCAGGTGAGTAGTGTGTGAATGTGTTGTGTTGCATGTGAATGGCGCATGTATGCGTGTTATGGGTGAACAGCGATGGATGTGTGTTGTGTGTGTGTGTGTTTCATGGTGCAGGCGAGTGGTGTGTTGCACGTGTTGTGTCGCGTGTGGGTGGTGTGCGCATGCAGGTGCTTGTGTGTTGCGGGTGCGGGGTACATACCTGTGAGTGTTGTGTTCCATGCACATGTATGTGTGTGTGCATTACTGTAGGTGACCGTATGCGGTGTATGGGATTGCAGAGTGTGTGGCGTAAATAACCTTTATGGAGCCTTGTTTGAATGCATTGGTCCCCTCGCTGGTGAGGACTGAAGCTCTCCCCAGCCAGCCGTTCATTAAACCTCGCAGTTCAGTGCCTGAGGAGGGAAGCGGCGGGGTTGGGGGGGTGGAGGGTCATTTCAGGCACCAAGCTGCAATCGCTCCAGAAACGAAATCCTCTCTGCAGTATCGTATGATTGCTGTGTGCCAGGGATGTGGCGTGGGTGGGAGGGAGGGGAGGTAAGCTGTGGAAAGAGGAGAACGGAGAGAGGGAGTCTGGGAAATTGGTGAGGTGGGAGGCGTTTTGTCCAGCCACTGCAGCAGTGTCAGAATGCAGATGAAATGAGCAAAAGGGCTTTAACATTTAGCAGCGTAGACGCTGCTCCCTTGGGGTCCTTCAGTTTTGCATCAAGGGCTCGCCGGTGCGACAGCTCACGGGCCACTGCACCGTGGAGCGTGTCCCTACGTGGCAGTGCGACTGGCATTCATTCCCCTCCTCCCTTTCACCTTCCTACTCCTTTCACCATCACCCCCAAGGATCCTCCCTGTAGAATGAGGGGAGAAGAGGGGCTGGGTTATTTGGGGGTGTTTTGGGTTTACACTGAATCCTCCTTATTTAATAGCAGCTCCCAGCTACCCCGCAGCATATGTGTTCCCCCTCCCCCCTCACTTGTTCCTTACCAGCCCTCCATCGTGGTGGGGCTTCAAGCATTGGTAGGCTCTGATTAAGATGGATAGATTGGTAAGAAGCATTCAGTGTGACCAGAATAGAAAACATAGCCGCTTCTGGCTGGCTTAAGGGCATGAAGTCAAAAACATAGCAGTGTTCGGGAGATGATTGCTTTACAACTAGCGCTTGTCCTTAAAATAGCAACCTCCCTCTTCCTTATCTCTCCCTTTCCGCATCATTTATGCATATTTCCAGCTTTCATGCTTCGATTTCTGGTGTCCCCGCCCCAACTGAGTTTCATTTAAAAATCATATCCTGGCTTACTTGGAAAAGGATGGTCTTTAACATAAGAACATAAGAACTGCCATATTGGGTCAGACCAAAGGTCCATCCAGCCCAGGATCCTGTCTGCCGACAGTGGCCAGTGCCAGGTGCCCCAGAGGGAGTGAACCTAACGGGTAATGATCAGTTAAGCAGCACGGCAGGGCCGAGACAGGTCCCCAGCATGTCCTCAGCCACCGCTCGGCTGCTGCCCGGCCTAGCTCAGCTAGCAGACCTTGAATGTGGTACTCCCCAGGGTGGCAGCACTGCTGGCCAGGGTACAGCCCTCCCTGGTTATCATCTGGTCAGCGTGTCCTGCTGCTAGCGGGCCAGAGGCGGGCTAGGCACTGTCGTGTGGATGGGAGAAGGTGCAGTGAGTAAACGGGTGGCCGGAGGAGCATCCTGTCAGGGCTCTGCTGATGCATGCAGAGTGGCTGGGGCAAGGGAAGAGGGCACCCAGCATTGAACTTCGTGCCCCCTTTACAAAGCTGGAGGCCAGCAGCGCCAGGGGCAGGGCTGGGGCACAGCTACCCATCCTGTGGGGTGCTGAGTGCCATCAGCTGTGCAAACCAGACCCCTTGTGCTCAGTAGTCATGTTCCCCCTTGGTTCTATGAGGGGGCTCAAGGAGCAGGGAGAGGGCTTCTGCCCCCCCACATCATGCCCCCCCCCGTATTAAATGTTCCAGCCCTTCCGTCTCCGTGAGTGTATTTCATGTTCAGAGATGCTTGTTGGATTCCCCTTGGGAGCTGCAGTTAAAGGTTTCCAGGGATCAAAGGAACAAGCATCCTGCCTAACACCGTAGTGCGGTCCCCACAAGAAGTCATGTCTGAGTGAAGAGCTGCTGGGGCTTTATCTGAACCCGGCAGCAGTGAACAAAAGGCAGCAGATCACATGAAAGCAAAGAACAGCGGCGAGTCTGAGACCAGATCCAGGCTGCGCACAAAGGGAGAAGGGCCCCTGCTGTCTGCACTTGCTGTGCTGAAGTCGGTGTGGCTGGACCTGGACTCAGGCAAGAGAGAGCCAGAGATTCCAAGGACAGAAAGAGGATCTGGGGATCCTTAGTTTCAGCTCTTGTCCAGCACCAGCCAGAGATCTCTCCCCAGAGTAATAATAATAGATCTGAGTGAGACAGAGCAGAGGGAGTCAGGGTGGGTAGGGACAGTGCTGGCAAACAAGGAAACAATCCAGGAAGCAGAGCTCCATGGCACAGAAAGTTCTGAGAAGTGAAAGGGGCCTTAGAGAGGCGCTGGGAAAGGAGGTGGTTTCCTGTCCAGTCCGCACATGCTTCCCGTCAGCACCAAGGACAACAGCTTCCTGAACCCTGCATGTCACTCAGGGCATCCCAATCATGGCTGGGTGGGTGAAACAAGATAATCACTACCCTCCTGAATGAACCCGCACAAAACGATGATAAAAGACACAAGCCCCACATCACCTGTGGGTGAACACGTTTCACAAAGCGATCGCTCCCTGTCTGACCACTCAGTCCTCCTCCTCAAAGGGAACCTGCACAACGCCTTCAACAGACGAGCCTGGGCACTTACATTCGTACTCTGCTGGACACCAAAAATCATGGACTGAAGAGAGACACTGGATTTACGACTTATTACAACAATCTGTCACCCTCCTCCCCCAGCTTTTCCTTTTCTCCTTTTGCTCCTAACTGGAGAGGTGATAACTGGCCACTTCACCTCGAATGGTCCCTTGGAATATGTGTTAGCTACTTATACTAGTCAATCTGGTCTGCTTTGTGTTGGGCTGTAACACACTGAGTTCCTCTCCCAGACCTGAAGAAGAGCTCTGTGTAAGTTCAAAAGCATGTCTCTCTCATCAACAGAAGTTGGTCCAATGAAAGCTATGATCTCACCCACCTTGTCTCTCTACTATCCAGTGAAGGTGGGACCCATTGCTCTCAAAGCAGGAGAACCATGGATGCAGCCTGTCATAAAGCTAAACTGTCCGGCCGGTTCGGAGAGTCCATTGTAGCTGCTCCTGGCAATCAGTTAAGAGCACAAAAGTGGAGGGTGTTATCATGATGCTTTAAAGGAGCAATGACACGTGGGGCCCCCTAGTTGTTATAATTATTGTAGTGACAGGGCCTTAATCATGGACCAGGCCCACCTGCAACAGCACGAAAAAAGACAGCGCCTGCCCCGAAGAGGTTGCAATCTGAGTGTGACACCGCACTGATATTGCTGATGGATCCAAATGCTCCAGCTGTGTTTGATTCCACAGCTGGGGTCGGTCAGTAGGTGTGCCCTGGTCATGTCTGCTAAGTGCCACCCCGCAACGCTTGCCATCATACACTACAGCTGCAGGCTGCTTCTCGGCTCTGGAATGTCTGAACACAGTAGATACCTCTTGCAGCCGAGAGGGTTTGATCCCCAGAAGCTTGACTGGAACAGGAGAGGGGCCACTCGGTCAAATAGCTCCTCCTGCCCTTGGGATGGGGGGCGGGACCCCTCTTTGCCCCCTGCGCTTCAGGAAGCACTAGCAGCTGTGGATGGGAGGGCACTTTGGGGATCTGCATCTCATTGCTAGTGAGGAGTGGCTAACGCAACAGCAGCACGCTTGATCTGCCTGCCGAGAGGAGCTACAGCAAGACCCCAGGCTGGGTGACTTCTCTTCCCTGTCCTCAGCCAGAGCTTCGGAGGGATGCATGATTTAACCCACGTTTTGCAGGGGGTGTTTGCTGTCTTCCAGAGGGATTAGCACACTGCAGAGCACTTCTAGGGGAGTGGAATTTCGCTAGAGGAGCATGACGCTCCACTCCAAGCAAAGCTTAAGCTAACATAAACTGTATAAGCTAATAAAGAGGAAGGCTGGTTAATATAAGATAATAAAGAGGAAGGCTTGGTTTTGGTTAAGCCACTGGAGACCGGGCCTCACAAGCCATGGGTGCAGCACCTTGTTTTAGCCACAAACGCCCTATATGGTCTAGGCCTGCATTCTTCAGTGCACTCATGTGGAACTCACGCCCGGGGCAGAGGGCCTGACAAGACTGAATTTTTTGCAGTACTTAGCCCAGTGGTGTCCTGCTTCATGACGGGGGCTCTCAGGCACTATGGTAAGACTAATAATTAATCAAGGAAGCTGATTGTGGCTTTCTGGTTCTGGGATTTCCTTGCCCAATGCAAGTCTAAGCTTTGTGGGGGGGGGGAAGCTTTAAAACAAACATGAGTTGCCATCCCTTAGGGGTGCAGTGTAGCGTTAACTGAGCGGGACCAATCCAACCCTGAATCACTGTGGGCCTCAGACAGTGTTCCCTCTCATTTTTATGTCCATTGGCAGAATGAATTTTGTTATGTGCACCAATAGGGAGGTGATGTGTAGCGGGTGTGGGCTAAGGGGTTTGAGTGTGGGAAGGGGCTCAGGGCTGGGACAGAGGGTTGGGGTGTGTGGGGGGGGTGAAGGCTCTGGGGTGGGGCCACGAATGAGGGGATTCAGGTGCTGGAGGGGTTCTCAAGGCTGGGGCAGAGGGTTGGATTGCAGAGGGGTGCAAGCTCTGGCTGGGGGTGGAGGTTCTGGAGTGGGGCCAGGAATGAGGGGTTCAGGGTGCAGGAGAGGGCTCAGGGCTAGGGCAGAGGGTTCTGTGTGGGGGAGTGCGGGCTCTGGGGTGGGGCCAAGGATAAGGGGTTTGGGGTACAGAAGGGGTACTCAGGGCTGGGGCAGAGGGTTGGGTTGCAGGGGGTGCACACTCCAGCTGGGGGTGCAGGCTCTGAGGTGGGGTCAGGAATGAGGTGTTCAGGATGCAGGAGAGGGTTCAGGGCTGGGGCATAGGGTTGGGTACCAGGGAGCGCGGGCTCTGGGGGTGGGGCCGGGGATGTGGCGGGGAGAGAGGACTCCCCCCAACCCTCTCTCTCCGCAGCAGCTCGGGGCTGCGGGAGAGGCGCCTCTCAACAGCCGCGGCAACTCTGGCGGGGCTGGGCCAGGCCGGGTCGGGGCACCTCTCCCTGCCTGTGCAGTCCTTGATAGGCTGCTGTGCGGCCACGCAGCTTAGGGGGAACTTAGGCCTCAGCGTTTCCAAGCTGCAGAGCGCAGATAACGAGATGCCTGTCTATTTAGGCTGCTTCAGCAAGGTACTTAAAGATGGGCCTAAGTTTAAGCAAGTGAAACGTGGAACTGGCGCCTCTAGCTGTGACCCCGGCGTGGCAGTGCTGTCTCTTGCTACAGACTCGCCTACATACAGAGCTGCATGGGTTTAATTTAAGGGGGGATTTTAAGACAAGTTAAACTGCTGCAAACAGTTGTGTGATGCTCTTATTTTGGTTTCCACCAGCCTCATTTCCATCTAGCTAATGATCCTCACCTCCTTTGTAAGGTGCTTTGAGATCTACTGAGGAAAAGCGCTATATGAGAGCTAGGTATTATTACGTTGTTTGGGAGCAGGTCACGCTAAATAAGGCACATTTATACCAAAATAAGAGTCTGCAGAGGGGCTTGCATCAGTATAACTAAAACCACTCAATGAAGCCAGTGCAAGCTGATGTGTAGATTAGGCCTATGAATATGTACAGCACCTGGCACAATGGGTTTGATGCTGTTAGGTGCTACTGTATTATAAATAATAATGCACTGAAGCAATCTGGGACTTTAACACCCTGGGACCGGGCACTGCCCTCTGCTCCTATCGTTTCATACAAATGGCTGTAAATCTCCACTCTGTAACCCCATTTGCCGGGCAGGGCAGGCCCCTTTAGCCTGGTCTTGCTAGCGAGCCAGCCTCACCCACTCCCTCCTCATTACTCCCTTTACATGTCCTATCTTCCTGTCTTATTACCCTTCTGGTGAATGGGTTAACTAGCTCCTTAATTCTCCCCAGCTAAGACTGATCTAGTAATCAGCCCCAGCTTCCCTCAACCACGCTATTCTCTGGGGAAACTAATTGAAATGGTGATGACCAGACTGCTAGTGCTGGTTCACACCACTCTATTACACACCCTTCCCCTACAGGCAGAGTTTTGCCCTAAGTGAGTTCCCTATTAGAGGGTCCCACTCTCTGTCACTTTCAGAACTGTTTAAAAAGCAGATACACAAATAACTACCAAAAAGCTAAATCGGGGCCAGGACCTTTCAAATAACACAATGGGGTCCTGATCCCTGCTTTGAATCTCGAGGGGCTCCCACAGTGCAGATAATAATGGGAGCCCGTTCATTAATGGGCCATGGGAGTAAGCCCAGAATGCAGATAAGAGCAGGAGAGCCTGGGCTTCATTTCTTTAGGAGGGAAGCCCAAAACGTGTGTGTGTGTTATGAGAGAGAATTTACATTTAGGAGGGGAGCCCAAAACATGCCTGTCTAGATTTATTTGTGTGTGTGTGTGTGTGAGAGAGAGAGATAATTGATTTTATCAGGGGGAGGGAGGCAGAAATGCTATATGGGAGCGGGATTAGAAGGGGCATGGCCCAGAGAAGTAGCAGCCCACATAATTTTTCCCTGGGCTAGTAGGATTTGCTCTCAGGAGGGCAGGTACTGGGAACAATTTTGAAGCCCTGCTTTATGACTATGGTGGGGACAGGGATAGTTCAGTGGTTTGAGCATTGGCCTGCTAAACCCAGGGTTGGGAGTTCAATCCTTGAGGGGGCCATTTAGGGATCTGGGGCAAAAATTGGGTATTGAGCAGGGGGTCGGACTAGATGATCTCCTGAGGTCCTTTCCAACCCTGATATTCTATGACTCATTGGGTGGGAGCTTTGATCATATAGGAGCTTAGACTAGATGATGGCAATGGTTCCCTCCTGGCTTTGGAATCTATGAATCACCAGCAGCAATTGACATTTAAAAAGTGTCTTAGAACTTTATTATATTAAAGGAAAGGCCACGGCTATTTCCAATATTACCCCAGCTTGGAACAATGAGCAGCCAGATCCCAGGCCCTCGTGAAGGGGTGGGGATGTCTGGGAGGAACTCCCCTCTGAGAGTTTATTTCACTGTCATCATTGTTCTCCCCATGCACTCTCACTCCCAACATGCTTGTTTAATGGATGGCCCCTTTAAATCTGGACGAGACAAACAGCTGCAGCCCTAAAGTGGCCATTTTGGATCTGACTGCTGTTGACTGCATCTCTCTCTCTCCTCCTGCCTGGTGACTCCCCCTGATTTCCTGGCCTATCTTCTGCTCTTTGCGCTGATTGTTTCAGCGGGGGTGTCCTGGTGCTCTGGGATGGTGAGTAAAAATGAGTACATTACTCTTCCTGCTGTCCTCTTAAAAATCATCTGTTGGAAACATAGTCCTGCACACGTGCTATTCCCATCACAGTAGTGTTGCTATAACTAAAATAATCTCTTAATTGCCAGTGTATCTCTTAGTGTAGATTATTTTGGTTGTGCTTCTCTCAAATTGGCAAATTAAGTCACTTTCATTTTCACATTGTCAGTGGGGCAACGTCATCATTTCTGACCCTGCAGGGAGAGGCTTGGCTCACTGCCCAAGCCACCAGCGCTTTAAGAACAGAACAGCCTTTGCGAATTTAGTGATAACACTTTAGTGAATGTCCCGTGAGATTTATACAACCAATACATTTTAGGAGCAGGATGAGTGATCTTAGCTAGGAAGGCTGTATGAGGCATTGGAGAATCAATAACTCACCTAACGAGTTAATGCAAAGGCTCTGTCTTCCTCTAAATTTATTGTTTTTATGCTCTCTTTCCTTTCTTCGGACAGAAGTTGTGTTAAGACCCAACACCATCTTTATTCACATACAGATCACTGATCCAAAGTAGCGTATGTTTTGCATTCTTTCTCCTACCTCCATCCTCACTGCCATCCCCAGTAATGCATATTTGCACACATACGCACGCTGCTCCCTGGGATTTGTGTCTACCAATCTGTCATACACACACACACACACACACACACACACACACACATACACGTGCATCCGATGAAGTGAGCTGTAGCTCACGAAAGCTTATGCTCAAATAAATTTGTTAGTCTCTAAGTACTCCTTTTCTTTTTGCGAATACAGACTAACGCGGCTGCTACTCTGAAACACACATACAGGAAATTCTGATATTTCTGTAATTTCTGACATTTGTTTTCGTGCCAGATTAGAGCCAAAAAAAAGTAATTTTTTTCATGGAATAGAAATTCCAAAAAATGTTTGGTTTGGAAACGTCAGAATGACCATGTCAAAATGTTTTGTTTTGATAATATTGAAGCACATTGACAATGGCAAAACATTATAATACTATATAAGATATTAAGCATACTATATAAATATAATATTAAAGAGAGTAAAATGGTGGCCTCCATGGGGCAAAAGTGTCAAAATATCATTCTGGTTCCACTACACCTCTGGACTCAGGAGAAGTAGGTTCCATTCTTGGCTCTGCTACTGACTTCTTGTTTGACCGTGGGCAAGTCACTTAACCTTTCTATGCCTCAGTTCACCCTTCTGTAAAATGGGATCAATAATCCTTACATTCTTCCACCTTTGTCTATTTAAATTGTAAATTCTTTGAGATTGGCTGGTTTTTACTGTGTGTGTGTTTAGAATGCCTAACACAATTGGACCCTAAACTTGATCAGGGGAACCCGGGCACTCCTGTGATACAAATAATTAATCAGTGATGTTTGTGAGGCATGGAAATTACTTTGGCACTGATGGCTGTGAAAATGCTATCCATCAATAAATAAAATAACTAGAGCTGGTAGAAAATTGGAATTTCCGTCCCTCTAGAAATTCTGATATTTCAAAATTTGTTTTCATCTCAAATCATGATGAAAAGTCAAAAGACTGACTTTTTGGTAGAGCGGGAAGTCCTGATGAATTTCAGTTCAAAAAGGTCAAAATGTTCTGTTCCTCATTTTGGATCCAAACAAAACATTTTCAAATTCCCGCATCAAAATATTTCAGTTCGTTGTAGCCATTTTGTTTCAGGTCAGTTCAACATTAATCTGTGTCCTCATGAGTTGCCGTGGTGCCTCATGGGAATTGTAGTTTGAGTGCCCACATTCTGCTCTATGTCTGGGCTCGTCAAGTGGACAAGAAAATTTCCACCTAGCTCAGTTCTTATTTCTTTTGAAGTTGATGGGAGTTTGCCTGAGTTAGGCAAAACTTGGGCTTCAAAGGAGTTTTGACTGAGGGCTTGTCTACAGGGAGAAATTGACCAGCATAACTATAGCGGAATAAGCAGTTCCACTATAGCTACATCAGAATAACGCCCTGTGTCTCCATGACACTCTATTCCAGCAAAAAAGGGACTTTATTCTGGAATAACATTTCCACATGGGGACATGTTCCAGCATAGGCATAGCTATAGAAGAGTAGCTTATTCTGCTACAGTTATGGCAGTTAATTCCCTTGCATAGACAGGCTGAGTAAAGAGTGCTGGGTAAGGTCCAGAGAAAGAAAACACAGCATGCAGGGCATGAAAGAATGAAAGCTAACGCCACATTGACATGAGCTGTACAACAGCATCTCTTTACTCAGCACTTCCTGTCCCTCCTTGTATCAAGCTTTCGTTCTGGAAGAAAGATCCATAGGGAAATCAATCAAGTAACATAATAAAATGCTGAAGTGATTTAATATATCTATTTCCCATTAAATCAAGACACAATAAATTGTCTTTTTGGAAACCTATATACATTATTTAATTTGTTTGAGATGGAGCATGTTTAGGAAGCTGTATAAATCTGAAGGAATTTAGTAAGCTGGGGTGCAATTTATCAAAGGCTATAAAGTTTTTAAATCTACAACTGTTCGACATTACTAAAGAATTATTAATTAATGTGTAACATTAAATACTGTTAATAGAATACTGTTGTGTTTATGAACTATCTTTGCTCTTCATTAAATATACACATTGGTAATACATCTTTAAAGTTCTGTAGATCTTTTTTTAAAAAGAGAAGCGAGGAGGAAGCAAACCAAACTTTCCACAGCTCTTAGGATGGGGAAATTCTGAGCTCAATCCAAAAGTGTCTCTATTGCCAGGAATATTCATAGCGCTCAGTTGTACAAAGGTTTATGACCAAGCGCAAGGCTGATTTCTGTAATTCCTTTGATTATTTTAGGAGGGCCTAAGTGAGCTGGGGCCCCCCTTGTGGTGGGTGCTTTACACATTCATAGTGAGAAAGAGTCTCTGCCCCAAATAGCGAGAAGAAAAACAGAGGCTACTTGCCCTAGGTTATGTCGTAGCAGAGACAGGCATAGAACTGTCATCTTCTGACTTTCAGCGCAGTGGCTTATCCATTAGGCCACACTGGAGTTGCTAAATCCTATGGCCTTCTTCAGGCAAAGCACTTAAGCATGTGGTTATGCTCATTGGAGTCAATGGGATGTTCACTTGCTTAAAGTTATGCAGGTATTTCCATGCTTTGCTGGCTCAAGGCCTGTGTTTGGCACTAAGGCTATGTCTACACTATGGAGACTACGCTGACATAGCTACGTCGACATAGCCCCGTTGCACAGGTGCAGCCTATAGTGACAAATAATACGAGTTGTACATTGCCCCTCCGCCAGATCATGCTTTTAGCTCTGAGATCCCTGGTTCAGTCCCCAGTTTGTCAGCCAAGGGGGCAGCCATCACATTTCTAAGATTGGGTCCACAGCTTGCAGTATAGCCAGTCTCTGGATAGAAGGTTCCAACTACATGGTAGGGTCTCTGGGCTTTGCATAGGGATGTAGGTATCTGTGATGGAGGGGTCCACTACCACCATCAGACCAAGGACTGTCAGCTGTGCTTGATGCAGAGACCTTCAGCACCATAGTTGAGCTCTCTACCACCGCAGCTAAAGGAGTCAAGAGAAAATGGAGTGTACAGGAAAACCATTTCCAGCCCAGTTCTAGTGAAGAGTCTAATATAATGATCCCTGCAATGTGAGGGCAGTGATTGTTTGTTTCCCCTGTGAGATAATTTTGTGTAAAATATATCTTTTGGCCCACCTTGATTATCACTATAAAAGGTTTTCTCTCCCCCCCTCCCCCGCTCTCCTGCTGGTAATAGCCCATCTTAAGTGATCACTCTCCTTACAGTGTGTATGGTAACGCCCATTGTTTCATGTTCTCTGTGTATATATATCTCCCCACTGTATTTTCCACTGAATGCATCCGAAGTGAGCTGTAGCACACGAAAGCTTATGCTCAAATAAATTTGTTAGTCTCTAAGGTGCCACATTTACTTCTTTTCTTTTTACAATGCACACAATCTTTTATTGTGACTGAAGTTCCTTGTCTGAGCTCTGCTCCCTGAGGCACGCGTGATGGAATGTCAGGATGTGGTACGCCATCTTGTTTTGGGTTACATGGTCCCTTAATACATGGGTTTAGCCAAATTTGACCCTTGGGTGGAAAAATGGGTTCTTCCAAGCACGCCCTTCCCCCATCACCCATGGAGTTCTCGTTGTTGTTTTTCTCCTGCATCTTTATTATAAGTGGAGGGGGATGAGACTGGTTAGCATCAGGCTGTTCACCTAAAGAGTTTCTGTCCACCATACACTAGAACAAAGTTGGAGTTTAAATCCCTTTATTATTATTTCTGTTACAATGGCACCAAGAGGACCAGAGTCCCATTGCCCATATGCACACAGGTCCTGCCTTGAAGAACTTACAGTCTAAGGGCATGTTAACCCTCCGGGCACTACAGTGGCACAGCTGCAGCGCCATGGTATAGACCGTTTCCTGCATGGACAGAAGGGGTTTTCTGTCACGGCAGGTAATCCACCTCCCTGAACAGCAGCAGCTGCACTGGTAGAAGAATACTTCTGTTGACCTAGCTGGGTCCACCCTGGGGTGGGGTGGAAAGGTAGGTCAGCTTAATTGTGATGCTCAGGGATGTGAATTTTTCACCCTCCCCCCCCCCCGAATGATACAGCTCGGTTGATCTAACTTTTAATTGTATACCAGGGCTAAGTAGACAAGCCCAGACCAACAAGGGATTGTTGTCTCTATGTTACGGAAGGGGAAATGAGACACAGGTAGATTAAGCAACCTGACCAAGATTATACACTCAATTTGTGGCATAGCCAGGAACTGAACTTTGCTCGCCTAAGTTTTTCAGCCATTGTCTTAATCACCTCGCCAACCTTCGTAGCCGTCAGGAGAGTCTAGAGAGAAAGGCAAGCCAAGACGGGTAGCCCTAGTGGAGTTCAGATGCCTTCTGTCACACTGGGTCTCTGGACAAATCATCTGCAAAGCATGTTTTCTGTCTTCAGATGCACAAACTTAGCTGCCTCCCACGAGATTATTTCCTGTGCTTCAGATGTGACTGGCATGTTACCTGTTATGATAGTAACTATGTGAAAACTTCTCAAGATGCAAGTCTGCCTTCTGTTCCATTTTGGCCATCCGCTTACCAGAAACACCTCAATACAAAGGGAAGTTCGGAGAGGAGCTGCAAAAGAATCAGCGGGCAGCAGGACTTGATTTGGGAGAAGGGACTGAAAGCTTCAGATGTGGTTGCCTAGAGGTAGACACCTAAATAAGATGCCTTTTCCGGGGTGCTGAGCACCCACCGCTGAGCGTGGCTATTCCAGGATCCATGGATGCCCAGCACCTCGGGCTGGGATCTCCACACTGATAATGTCCATTTCCTCTTCCCCTATCAGCCAGTTCCCTGGTGAATAGCCCTGGCTCCCTTCCAGCTGCCTCAGAACCACTCGCCAGGGGGAGCAGGCAGAGCACCAGCGCTCCGGGTCAGCTCTTTACCCTTCACAATCCCCAGGCGATGAGGGTGGGGCCAGCACCATGGAGACTTTCCTTTCTTCTCCCAAGCCCCTGTCCCTGTGCAGCAGGGACTAGAGGAAAGGGTAGATGCTGTGGCAGAAGCCACGGCCCTTCACCTTTGCTGCTCGGCCCCAGATACACTTAGGCTGATCCCTCTCCTTGCGTGTGAGCGGAGGGGATATTAGGCCTGGTGAAATCAATTAGGCTGTGGCATAGAGTCCCTGAAGCCCCACCCTTGGAGATATGCCAAGCTAGAGAAAGGACAGGGGAAATTAATGGGAGTTAGGTGCCTAAATATCTTGGAGCAGGGGTTCTCAAACTTTATTTTTGCTGGGCCCACCTTTCAGGCTGTGACAACCCTCCCTAGGGTTACCATATTGCAAGTTCCCAAAGAGAGGACCCTGCCAGGGGGAGGGGGAGCAGGGCTACAGCTCTCTGGCTGCCCAGCTCTTAAGGCAGTGTTGCTGCCAGCAGTAGCGCAGAAGGGTGGCACGGTATGGTATTGCCATCCTTACTTCTGCACTGCTGCTGGCAGCGGTGCTGCCTTCAGAGGTGGGCGCCCAGCCAACAGCCACTCCTCTCGCAACGTCCCCCTACAATAGCCATGCAACCTCCTTTTGGGTTGGAATCCCCAGTTTAAGAAACACTATCTTTGAGGATCTGGGACTAAAAATCCTACTATAGGGAGCAGGAGATGGATAGATAATATAATTATTGCATTAGCACTTAGAGGCCCCAATCAGGATCAGAGCCTTGTTATGCTAGGGCTATATGTAACTCACGTGTATCTTTCCCCTTCTCTGGTTTTTCTAACCCTGTCATTAGCTACATCCTGATTTGCAAGATGCTGAAAATACCACTTAGATTCGTGAGAGCTAAACAACAGCTCCGGCCCACACCACAGGTCCAACATCCAGATCTGGGACAGTTTCAAATGTAAACAGTGTGCTTGTTTAAGGGGCCAGATTGACTGCCCTGGAGACTGCAGTCCTCTCTTCATCCACAGAGCCAGTGTAGCATGGGCAATGGCAGGAGAGGTTTCTTCTCCAAACACACTGCTGCCAGTGTGCCTCCACCAGGACCAGGAGAGACCACTTCTAGCGATAAGCAGTTAGTTTGGTCTCCATGCTCGGCTGCTCCTTGACCTTTCTGCCGAGAATGCCCAGCAGGCTGGCCAGCTGGGAGGCTGACTTTTTGGATATGGACTAGGAATTTCATTGAGATCACCAGTTCATTTCACACAGACTGCAGGGAAGGTTGGATAACGTTTAGATCCCTGCCAATCACAGGCGAAAGGCTATGGTCAAGAGTTTCCTGAAACATTGGTAATTTGGAGGAAAGAGGCTAAGGAGGGTCTTTTTGGGAAGACACAGGAGAAGGGGGCTGGAGATTGGAGCTCTGTTACTAGACTCTGTGCAAGCTTAAGGAAGACACTTAGCCTTAGTCTACGCTATGGAGTTTTGCCAGGATAGCTATGTGAAAAAAGCATACTACCTACCTAGCCTTCAGAGTTATGCTGGCAAAACCTCCAGTGTAGATGTAACTATGCTGACAGTGCTTCTGTCAGCATAGCTAATGTAATTCAGGGAAGTGGTGTTACTGTGTTGGCAGAAGCACTTCTACTGGCTTACACTGCGTGTACACCAGGTTATTCTGCGGTATGGCTATACTGGCAAAGCATCTGTAGTGTAGACAAGTCCTTAAATGCCCTGTGCATCAGGTTCTCCACATTTACAGTGGACATTATGATCCCTATTTCCGAGTGGTGCTGCAAGGCTTAATTCCTTAGCATTTGTAAAGCCCTTTGAGATCCGTGGCTGGAAGGTGCTAAAGAAGTCCTAGGCGTTCTTGGTTCTAATATTTGGCAGGCACAGCCGTCAATTTTCAGAATCGCATGGAAGTTTAGTCATATAACTGCGTTTGGCCTGGGCTACACACAGGTTTTGTACGGGTATAACTATTTCAGTGCAGGGTGTGATCTTCCTACCAAAATAGGTTAAATTGGCACAACCCTTAGTGTGGACACAGTTATACTGGTATACAGGTGCCTTACACTGGTGCCGATTATTATCTTCTTGGCTAAAGGCACCTAAGAGCTGATCGGTCTTTATATATTTATGAAGAGGGCTACATGGCAGGGTTGCCTGTGATAGAAGGGGACTGGACTCAAGGACTCAGGATGACCCTTCCCCATGTTCTGAAGATCTTACAGCTATTCCCTTTGCTATACTAGTGTCAGGCAGTTTTTTACCCATATGGCTGTAGCCACATTGGCGGGGGGTTGTACCACTTTACCAGTTCAGGTATCGTTTACTCAGTCAACTTTACTATGTAGGCATGGCTTTATCCTTAGAGTTGGTGGCTTTTTCCAAATGTAAACGTCAGACAGAAGTCCTTTATTTGATCACTGAACAGTGACAGCATGGGCAGCACTCCAAGCTTCCCCCATATTGCCTAAACAATGTGACTCCATTCTGCTGTGCCCTGGAAAAATTGCCTCTGTAGGCAAGATGGTGATGATGATTTATGTTATCATAGCACCTTGGAGCCCCAGTCCTCCATCAGGCCCCCACTGTGCTATGCATTGGACAGACACAGAACAAAAAGCCAGTCCCAGCCACAAAGAGCCCACAATATAAGACCTGAGACCACCAATGGATCCAAACAGATCAATGAGGGAGTACAAGGAAACAATGAGATCATATTGGTCAGCATGCTAGGCTGTAGTCCAGACACACCAGCTTTCTATTGGGTCAGCTTCTGTGGCCCATTCAGTCCTTAGCTTTGCTGCTGATGCTGCCAACAAAAGAGATCAATTTGTGGCAATTGTGATGGTGGCTTTTGTGGTGCAGCCACTTGTTCACTAGGAACTGGAGTGAAACCTATCAAAACTGTCTCATGTAGGCCTTAGAACAGCCATGAGCAGGTGTCCCCTTTAGAACACTCTCAACAGACAAGAGGTTAGATGTGAATCAGTGACCTGGCATCAGAACGGTCCGTCTCCTATTACAACTCCCCTGAGACACCAAGTCCCAAAGGGTTTGTGCAGCTAAAGCCCTGTGTGACTCTTCCGGCACATAAGGGTCCATGCTGTAGATGTGTAGATGTTGGCCCTCCGAGCTGTACGTTAGCTCCATGCCACTCCAGCGACAGCTTCCTCGGCGGCCTGCCATTCACAAAATCACCATTCAGACGCTGGCAAGGGGCTGAGAAAGCACTCAGCGGAATGAAACGTGTGTCTGCTTTGGAATAGCTCTCGGCGGAGCCGGGCACGTGTGTAGGGATTATGTGCATGTGCTTTTTTGTTCCAGGGTCGTTGCAAAATGGCTGGCAGCACGGATTAGAATAAGAGTCTCGCATGTCACAAGAAGGGAACGACCTCTAAAAGGGGTTCAAGAAATAAGCTTTGTCGCCAAGGCTGGCAGGACTTGAGCATGTGTGCAGCACGGGAGGGGGTCACAGAAGGGTCAGTAATATGGATGAAGATCATGTCAGATTTCCTATGCCACTGCTCATTCCAGAAACCAGGAAACATCAATAATGAGATCTTTGTAATTAACCCTCAGGATTAGACACAAAACCGAGTCCCATATTACAGCAAAGGCCCTTTCATCTGCCTCACAAGAGTTGGGGGGTAAGGGAGGTGTTTACTGAACTTGAACTTTTGGGCTAATTCCAATTTAGATTTATAGGGTGATATCCTGGCCCCATTGACGCCAAGGGCAAAACTCCCATGGATTTAAAGCCAGAAGGTATTGTGCTCATCTCATAGGACCATCTGCATAACACAGGCCATAGAATTTCACAAAGTGAGTCCTGCAGTGTGTGGAGGGAGGAATTGTTCTTTCTTTGATTAGACAATGGGCCCTGCTGGCCTTGGAATCTATGAATCTGCCGCCATATTCTGCCAACCTGAATTCCCTCTGCAGCTCCATTTGCACATGATATTCCTCAGCTCCTGTCCTGAGTTTTTCTGCGCTCTTGAAGAGCTGCGGCTCTCCATCCCAGATGTGGCTGCATTTTACTAGTGGATACATTCTGTACAGGAGCGGGTGACTATGACGGGAAATAAGGTGTCAATTTTTAAACAGTGAGGGCAATTAACTGTGGGAATAATTTGCCAAGGGAAGTGGTGGATTCTCCATCACCGACAATTTTTAAATCAAGATTGGGTATTTTTCTAAAAGATCTGCTGTTTCAAACAGGAATGATTTGGAGGATGTTCCATGGCCTTTGTTATAGAATGGGTCAGATTAGATGACCATGGTGGTCTGTTCTGGCCTTCGAATCTACGACTCAGTTGCACTGATCTTGCGTCTTGAGAATTAACAATACGCTCAAAAGAGTTAAGTCTATTGCTCCAAAATAGGAGCAAGGCAAAATGTAAATAAAACGCCACATCCCACAATGCATCTCTCATGCTGCAGGGAGCAAATGCATGCTTTCCAGGGTGAGAGTGTTGAGCAAGAATCTCCTAAGCTCATATGTGCACAAAGCATTGCACGGTTTGCCGGAAGGATTTTGTCTTGCTCTGTGTGGCCGGGTACTGGAAGCTGGGTACTGGATTTGATGGGCCAGTGATCTGATCCAGTATAGCAAAGCCGAAAATAACAAAGGAGGGCTGTAATGCTGGAGACATTTGGGTTGGGCAAGACAGAGGAAGAACTGGCCAGTGGTTAGGGTGCCAGCGTGGGACTTGAGGAACCTGGATGCAAGTCCCTGCTCCCCCACAGCCCTCTCTGTGCCTCAGTTCCCCATCTGTACAATGGAAATCAATAGCACTTTCCTACTTCACAGGGGTACTGTGAGCGTGAAGCCATTAAAGATTATGAGGTGTTCAGGTACCGGTGGCAAAGAGAGGGCTCCCCATTTGGGCCAAACTGTAGCTGGTATCAAGGGAAGCAGGGAAGTGCCAGCTTAGCTGCTTTGTTGTACAGAGAGGGCTGCCTTGGGAGCGCCTGAAGGCAGCGCTGTATCGGACTCTGATGCTTAACTTGTGCCTCGCAGATCATCCTTCTCTGGGGAGCCAATACCTGGAATAGTGCGTGGTGTCTGAGCTCCTGTGTAATAGACCGATATAGGGAACTGGAGGGAACAGTCCACACACAGTGTTTGCACTGGTATAACTCTGTCCGTTGGGGGTGTGTGATATTTTTATCAAAAGAGCTATTCTGGGACAACCCCTAGTGTGGACACCAGTATAAAGATGCCGTACACAAGTAGAATGTGGCCAAGTCTACGTTACAAAATGAATTCAACCTAAGTTACATCAATGGACAGCCACCACAGTAATTAAATCGCTGTTACACATCCACCCTACGCTCCTTGTGTCGGTGGTGCATGCCCTTACCAGGAGCGCTTGCAGTGATTTACCTGTCAGCGTGGGGCATTGTGGAATGGCTTCTGAAAGGCAGCAGCCGTCTATGTAAGCAACGCAGTGTCTACACTGACACTGCGTCGACCTAACTATGTAGACACTGACTCTATGCCTCTCATGGAGGTGGACTTATAAAGTCTGCGCAATGGGTGAGTTACATGGGCAGGAGCGATGTTTTAGTGTAGACGCTTACAGAGTTAGGCCGACGTAAGCGGCCTTATGTCAACGTAACTCTGTAGTGTAGACCAGGCCTGTATTCCCCTTCCTGTACAGGAATAAGTTACATTCTTGGTATTCTTATTTATTGTTTGTATTGTTATAGCATCTAGGAGCCCCAGTCACAGACTAGAGCCGTTGCTAGGCATTAGAAAATCAAAACAAAAAGATGGTCCCTGTCCCAAAGGGACTTACAATCTAGGCGATACCTGTATAAGCACCTAGATACTAGAAGTGCTTGGCGGGGTGGGAGGCGCTGTACTGCTTTAACTAGAGCAGGATAGTTAGTGCAGTGCTGCTATGGAAGAATTAAACTTGATATAACTGAAGTCAGCCATTTTGTGTGTCCAGCCACTGTTACCTGAAAACCAAATACCACAGAGCTAGAAACAATTGTTAGGACTCTAAGAGGCAAGGCCAAACAGGTGCACAATTGCAGTTTTGCTAATCAAAATAAAAGAACGGGACAAGAAGTTAATGTACCATAAAAATGGAAAAAAGTATTTGAATAGATAACCCTGGTTTTAAAGTGCCCTGACATGAGTTTTATTGTTAGGGCCAGAAATACCAAAAACACTTTGCTAATAAAAAATAAGTAATTTGCTAAAGCTAAAAAAAAATTAGTAACCCACTAGAAGTTACTATAGTGACCCATGAGGAGTCACTGTAAGTTACATGCTTTGTTTAAGTTAGTTAGAAAAAAATAATACACCTTAAAGCAGTGGTTCTCAAACGCTTGTACTGGTGACCCCTTTCACACAGCAAACCTCTGAGTGCGACCCCCCCCTTCTAAATTCAAAACACTTTTTTATGTATTTAACACCATTATAAATGCTGGATGCAAAGCAGGGTTTAGGGTGAAGGCTGACAGCTGGCGACCCCCCCATGTAATAACCTTGTGTCCCCCTGAGAGGTCCCAACCCCCAGTTTGAGAACTCCTGTCTTAAAAAGCTCCCTCAGATTGCTTTTTGGGCAAGGAGTTAACGCCTGAACTTCCCATCAGCTGGACGGAAGGAGGGCCCCCAGAATTCCAGCTGCCGATCACTCCAAATCATCTCAAACTTTGGGTGACTAATGTTTGAGATGCTCTGAACCTATTGCTATAGCAAATATGTGTGTGTGCTTAAAACCTTAAGTAAAAGCACTCTGGTTTGTATCAATCACTTATCAGACAGAGAAGCTGTGTCCCCATTAATTTATTCCTGACACTGCCTAAAAATATACAGGTAAAGTCACCACTGCTGTTGGTTCCAGAAACCCTAGGTATCAGTGCAACTTTTGTATATAGCCACAAAGAGCACTAGGAGAGGGGGTTGAGCATTAGAGGTGAATGAAATCTGTATATCTTGGTTAACCTGTGATAAGAGGAGATGTGAAAAGGGTCTGTACGTGACTGAAAGCTGTGCTGGATTGCTTCTGCAAGGGGGTGTGGTTAAGGGGGAATGAGATGAAATTAAGTGGAGGCTGAATATTAGTGGGAAAACTTCCTGAAAGTGAGAATGAAAGAAAACCCCGGAGACTGTGCTGTAGGGGGTCATCCTGTGCTGGCCCCTAGAACTGATCCAATAAGCCTGGTGGTCTAATGGACAGAGCACAGGGACAGGAGTCAGAAGACCTGGGTTCTGACTTTGGCTCTGCCACTGACGCAGTGTGATCTGGGAAAGTGTCTTTGCCTCGTTTGTACCTGTCTATTAAAAGGGGGTAATGATGTTTCCCTACCTTGGTAAAGGGCTTTTGGAGAGACAGATGGAAAGCACTATGTAGGTGGAATGGACTCATTGCGCTAGGTGCTGCACAAACACACAGTAAGAGACAGTCCCTGCCCTGAAGAGCTTACAGACTAAATAGACAAAAGTTTGGGGGGGTGGGGGGAAACTGAGGCCCAGAGAGGTGAAGTAACTTGCCCAAGGTCACAAAGTGATATAGCAGCAGAGCTGCGAACAGACCTCGGACCTCTGAGTCCCAGCCCGGTGTTCTCCCCACTGCACTACCCTGCCTCAGATTGTTCCATTTGATTCCTAGTGCATCGTCCTCTCTCCCTGGCCTGCAGTAAATGGGAGATGTGCAGGTGGGCTATTCAGAAGCATGGAATATTACACTGATGATCTTCCCCTATCAGAAGCCCACCTGTCCAATGCACTGCTGGAGAGGGAAGTGGGTTGTTAGAATGGGATGGATGGACCTTTCCATTCCTAGAGCATCATGTGTGGTGTATTTGTGGCCAAATGCAACCTTGGGATAACTCCACTGAAGTCTATGGAGATTCCTGGATTTCAAGGCCAAAAGGGACCAAAAGGCTCACCTAATCTGACCCTTCGTACAACTTTACCCAGTGAGTCATCCATTGAGACAACAACTTATTTAACCAGAGCATAATTAGGCAGTTACACCAGAAATGCATAGCAGCCTATTGCCTTGATCACAGTGACTTTCCATGTAAAGTTGGGGGACTCTTTGCATCCACGTTACTCTTCTGTTGCTCTCCTCAGCTTGACAGGATCATGATACCATTTGTTAGGAACCAGGCCCTAGTGGTATGAATTATGCAAATTGCTGATCCAGTGCAGAAAGGGCCCGTCTGAACATGACCTGAGAAGACTGCGAGCAAAGCTCTGATTTACTAATGGAGAAATTGGAGGTCTAATAATTAATTAATCAACCACTTAGTGCTTGGGAACATAACCCCATGCTCTGCTGGGTAATTCATGGCACACGCAGAACGGGAAGCAAGTTGCTTCTAAATCAGAGGAAGGTGAAAAAAATAAACAAAGCCCCAATTTATGTGGCCAATTGTGCGATGCCCATAGGTGAAGGTGTTGGGGGAGGATTTCTCCCTGTATGTAATATTTCCTTGCCCTAATGACAAGTGATAACATTACGCAGAAAAGGATCCATGTTTACTTTAAGCCCAGTCAAGAGTGAGCCTTCTAATGGATCTGAATTTGCATTTGCTTCTGGGAAACCCCCACAAGTTTGGATGGATCCTTCTCCAAACAGCATGGCTCTGCAAACTTTGTCTGTAATGAATGACAACAGGGTCTTTAGCTTTTCCATCTTGGGACACTGTGACACTTCTGGGAGCACCCAGGGCTGTGGGTCTCGTTGTTGTCACCTGCCTCCAGCATGAGGGAATCTTGCCTGTACTAGCTGGATGTTAGCACCAAGCCTGTCAGCCACTCAAGCACTCTGCTGTGGGCTACACCAGCCCTGCCTTTGCCCTGGACATCTTAACAATAGATGCATGCCAGCCCCCAAGTCCCTTCAAAGTGTCCCCCTGTGGTTTCCAGCCCCAATCACTGGATACCACCGAAATCCCAGCTCCTCCATTCCCAAAAGAACAGTGAACCCCAGTTTTATCTTAGCCCATCACTCCTGTATCACACAAAGCACTTGAGTGCAATTATAGTAAAAGAAATGGAAGTTGATTTAAGAAAGAGTGGCAGTTCCATTAGAAACCAGTGTTATGGAAACAAATGGTTACTTATAAAACATGAACTACAGCCCTTGCTTATTAATAGTCACCTTTCCTGGGTTACAAAGTAGATTCTCACCCCAAGGTTCAGTCTTTGGCAGTGCTTGCTAGTCCTCAGGAGCTAGAACCCAGTTTTCATGAAGCACTTCCACTCATCAGGGTACCTCCTCAGTGAATGGATCCAGAGTGTCTTTCTCCCCACTGTGATATCCTGGATCAGTCTTTTGTCTTTATTCACAGGCAGGGCCATTCCCTCATGCTTGTAGCGACCCTTTCACTTCCATATGGTTTCGATGTTTGTTGTTCGTCTTTGATAGTTTTCCATTGACTTTTCTGGGTTGGTGCAACGGTGAAAAATTGAGCAATACATTACATAGCCAGCTAGCTAGGGAGGGGTGACAACTCCATCCCACTTGAATGAGCCATTACCAAGACATATGATTTCCTGATGACACACTTTCACTCCAAGACCACAAGGGCATAATTTTCAATATAGTGACACTATTCCTTAAACATTACCCCTACACATATCTTGCAATGGTTATGAGTGTCGATCAGTTACAAGCTTTGAGTAGAAACCTCACATGCTACCCTTTATGGATAAATACTATGAAAGTGGTGTATTAGATGCAGTGAGTTTGTCAGGTCTGAAACAGCAGTTGCTTGTAAAGAGCATTGAACCCTTTGCCACTAGGCACCCATGGCCCTCTCTGTCACAGACATCCCCCCCAGAGTCTTTCCCTGGTCTAGCCAGGATCTAGCCTCCAATTTAGCAATAGATGGGAAAGACAGCGTGGTCTCAGTCTCTTGGGTGAAAACAAGAGCAAGATCTGCAGTGCGTCCTGTTTCCGAGCAGGCTGGAGACGCTGCAGGAGCAGTCTGTCCTGTGGTTTTCTCAATGTGCAGAGTCTGAGAGGAGAGGTGGGGCTGGGGCCTGTCTTTCCTGACTCAGTTTGCCCCCTCCCTAACTGCAAGGTAAATTCTTTTTTTCCTGCCAAATCAGACTTCACCAGATCATCCCCTTGGGTTTGCTGCTCTCTGCTCTGTCTGGAGAATGAATTGTGGTTTGTTTGTTTTTTTGTTTAATGGTACTTATGGTAGTAGAGAGATACACTTCTTCTGCCACCTCAGAAGGAGTCAGCTCAATCTTTGCTTTAGCTCTGTGGCCTTCAAACTCCCGCAGAGCCCTGTCCCGGCAGATACTGTAGCCCTGTCCTTCGACATTCATTTAGAATTCGTGTCATGTAACATTCTCAGGCCAGAGGCAGCAAAAATAGCCCTCTCCATGACTGTAACTCACCAAGATAGCTGTGCTCCTCAAGGTACTGGAGTTAACTGTGCCCAGAGAGAAATTCTCATGTGCTGGGAGTCAGACCTTTTTAGCAGCTGTCCTTGGGCTATAAGGCTCCATCCTCAAGGTATTAGGATAGAACAGGGAGCTTATCACTTTCAGAATAAGCTGTAGTGAGAGCCATCTCTTCACAGTAACATCCCTAGAGAGATGCTTATGATGATGAGGAGGAGGAGTAGGATGACAGTAACACAGGCTTTCTCAGCCAGGTTTTCAGCAAGGGGAAAATCTAGCTCTTTGAGGATCACTCTGAAGCTTTGGTGATGGGCATGTTAGAAATATCCCCTAAGGGCTCCAGACTGCAGAAACTTCATTGCTTCCGGCCATGGGTAGCCACATCCCTGGGCCTGGTGGAAATAACACCTCGCTGTTATGGAGGGCTTTTCAGTTGTAGATCCCAAAGTAGTTTACAAAGGAGGTGAGTATCATTATTCCCATTTTACAGATGGAGAAACTGAGGTGCACTGCGGTGCCCAGGTTAATGCAGCAGGCCAGTAGCAGAGCCAGGAATAAAACTCAGCTTCCCTGGCAAGTGCCTGTCCACTAGACCACATTGCCTCTGTATGTTGAAGGCTCAGCCCTGTTGATGATATACAGAGAGGAGCAGGCGAAAATTCAACACATGACTTTTTTGCTAATATTGATGGCTGCTGGTGACAGACTTGCCTTCAGACAGTCATTAAGAGCGAGATTTTGACTTGGGCTGTGTGCTGATGTAAGGGGCAGGGAGTAAGAAGACTTTCCCTCTGCTACGTGTGCTCCTGTAGGGGCTAGTCAAACTTCAGAGGAAGGAGGGCTATTCTATTCCTGTTCTTATGCTGCGCCCATCACTGTGGTATCTGAGCACCTACCCAGAACCTCCTTACTGCCCCCTGGATTAGGTGGGCTGGGAGGGATGAGGAATAGGGGCAGAATTTTGCTGCCACCTTGCAATACACCAGCCAGCAGAATTGAACAGGTGTGGCACAGGGATGGAATAACATGCAGCTGGTATAGGCTGCAAAAATTATTTCTCCCCTTTGTATAAGGGGGAAGCACAGAGGGACTGAGCCTGCTCCTTTAAGGGAGTACAGACACACACAGAGCAAGGAATAACTATGGCCAAAACTAGCCACTCCTGAAACTCGCCTTCCCTTCCTCCCACTCCAGCTTCCAGGATAAGGGGAGGGACTGCCGAGGGGAACAAAACATCTAGTACTGGGCTGGCCTCGATGGCAAATTAGTGCTCTGGTCTACAAGCTTTTAACCACATGCTTGGCTTTAAGCATTTGGATGGTCCCATAAAAGTCAATAGAACTATTTGTGTGCGTCTAGTTAAGAATCCGCTGGAGTGGTTTGCTGGATTGGGGCCCAGCTACTTAACTTTAGGCAGTCAGCTGTGCTAGTTTTGGCCCTATGGGCTTTCCTTCTTACCCTCTGGACTATTTTAAAAAAAACAAAAAAAACCGCTGCCCATTATCCACGTCTAACACGTGGAACAGAAATGATGGGGCCAGTGGATGAATGTGAGTCACCACTGTGAATAAAAGACATTCAATGAAATCTGTCACAACCGTTAGGCTCCCGCAGCAAGAGAACGCCCAAGAAATAGCCACACCAGCTCAGTAACGCAGACACAAGGAGTTTTACAATTGCAACCTGAGATGGACTGAAAATGCCTTTGGAGGAGCCCAGCCTCCCTCCCAGGATATGCCTGTGGCAAGCATTTGATACATTTAAAAAAATCGTTTCATGGAATGTATACGTCGAGGGCGCAATTTTTCAAACCAGCTCGTCATTGAACCAGCGGCTCCCATTGAAGTCAGTGGAGATTTTACCCACTGTCCATGGGGGGCAGAGTCAAGCAGGGTGGAGGCCTTTTGAAAATTTCCCCTACTGGTATTTTTGGCTAAGGAGAGAAAAAGCCCGACTAGCTCTTTAGCCCCACCCACCCATCCTCGTTTGTCAGAAGGTCACAGGTGAGAGCCTGCCGGCAGAAGCAAATCCAGAGGAATGCCAGTACAGTCACTGAGTTTACATCAGAGCTCTCGACAGCGGATTCCTGCCCAGGGGCCACGTGGACTTGAAAGGGACAATGGAGGCTTCCCCCCAAGCTTCTTGCGGGAGGGATAGCTCAGTGGTTTGAGCATTGGCCTGCTAAACCCGGGGTTGTGAGCTCAATCCTTGAGGGGGGCCATTTAGGGATCTGGGGCAAAAATTGGGGATTGGTCCTGCTTTGAGCAGAGGGTTGGACTAGATGACCTCCTGAGGTCCCTTCCAACCCTGATATTCTATGATTCTTCCCCCTGCTGCAGAACTGGGGGGCTTGCAAGCAGCCCAGCTGCTGCTGTCTCTTCCCATTGCATCCCAGGTATTAGCCCGGTGTTCTGCAGCAGTGTGAATAAACAGAGCAGGAGCCTCGGGAACAGCTGTGCTTGGAAATGCCCTGGTTGTAGCCAAATGATGCCCTTGGGGCCCAAACAAGTAGGTAGTTCTGCCTCTGCAACTCATGCTGCTCTACTGAGGGTAACAGCCATGCAAGGAGTCTTTCCCCCACTCCTAGCAGGAGCTCCAGTGAAGGCACAGTCTTCATCTGGGAACGGAGCAGGGGCACTAGCATTAGAAACCCTATGGAGGGTGCAGAGGGACATTCCTCCCCACCCCATGGACAGCAGCGCTTGTTGCTATGGAGCAGATGCTATTGCTGTGGGGGCACCCAGGGTCACTGTGACTTCCCTGGGGTTGATGCTGACACCCCAGTGCAATCCCCACCGCCTACAGGGGTTGGTTTCAAGCCATAATCTAGCTAACACCTTAATCAGGCATGGTGCACCCTGGGCCATCCATCGAGTCACAGAGTTTAAGGCCAGTGGGGAGCACCAGATCAGCTAGACTGACCTGTATAGCACAGACCACCCATCACCAGCATGCCAAACCCAGCAACTGGAATGAGACCACAGCATTGCAGCCGCAAGAGACCATATTTTTAAGTGCCATAGGCAGAAGCTAGGTGGGAGCCAGGTGCACCAGTGTGTCTGGGACAGACCCTGATACTCCTGGTACCCACATGCTGCAGAGGAAGGCAAAGAGCCCCCAAGGTCACTGATAATCTGACCTGGGGGGAAATTCCTTCCCAATCCCACATATGGTGATCAGTTAGACCCTGAGCATGTGAGCAAGAACCAGCCAGCCAAGTACCTGAGAGAGAGAGAGCTCGGTGCCAACTCAGAGCCCTGGCCCTCCCTGCCTAGTGTCCCATTTCCAGCCGTGTACAGCCCTGATGCTTCAGAGGAGGAAGATAAAAAAAACACCCCAACCTCCCAGAATGCACTGGGGGGGGGGAAATCCTTCCTGACCCTCTCAGATGCCATCTGAAGCATGAGTACTGATAATCCCCCCTACCCACCCAGCTTTCCAGTCCACAGGGGCTGCCATGTTTTTCCCCACTTCAGACACCACAGCCCTTCTTGAGCACTGCCCTTACCGAGCTGGAGAACCTGACCCATGGATCAGCTGGTAGGAGATGTAAGTGCACTGATGGACAGCTGACGGCGCCACCCCAATTGAGCTACTTTGTTGCAATGAGCCTATCTGTGGTACTTCTATGCTCCCTGTTACCAAGTATCTGAGCTTCTCACAGTCTTTAATGTATTTACCTTCACAACACCCCCATGAGCTAAGGAGCTACTGTTCTCATCAGGGAGCTCTGACATAGAAAGACTAAGTGACTTGTACAAGGATACAGAGGAAAGGCAGAGTAAGGAATCGAACCGAGATCTGTTGAGTGCCAAGCTGGCACCCTAGTCACTGACTCCCTTGCACCTGAACTTCAGCAGGACCCCGGCAGCTCCTGAATCTAGCACGACCCCTAAACATAACACCACCAAATTCTGCCCTGACCTACACACCTCCCCGCTGCCGCCGGACTGTAGTAAGTTACTCCCCGGGGGTGAGGAGCTGAATCGATGGCCATCTGGATCAGGGAGGGCTGATTAGGAAGTTACACTTCTCTGATCTCACTGTGCTGTTGGTTTCTTGCGCTGTATTTGGACCCCCGACAGTAACTTCTCTGCAAGTGGCATGTTCCATTTCCAGACAATTAATTCATTTAATGCTTTGTTTAACTCTACCAAGTGGGATTTACTGTAAATTTTGACAGGATACAGTATCTTTAGTAAGGACTTAACCCTTCTTCCCCTCTTCACCTCCTCCTCCTCCACTGCCCTTCCAGGCATGGGCAGTGCATGAAGCACTGGCTGGGGGAGGCTAGCCCCAGCCCCGCCACCTCCTCCCAAAGCCACACCCTTTCTCTGCCCCCTCCCCACCATAGCCCAGAGACCCTTTCATTGCAGCCACTGGCCCCTGCCGCAGGCTAGCCCTCCCAGCCCCAGAGTGGTGGGAGGGCCAGTGGCGTGGCCCCAGCCTGAGTCAGGACCACCCCACAGGGGGACAGGAGCCCCATGCAGAGTGGGAAGGGGGACGGGGCTGGGAGAGTAGCATGGGTGGGGCCATGCCTGGCTGTTTGGGGAGGCACAGCCTTCCCCAGCCTATGGTACCCGCCGCCCATGCTTCCAGGAGTTTTCTTTCTTTTCCTTTCTTAAAAGGAAGCTGGACAGCCCTGAGGAGCAAAGTTATTTATCCATGGGGCAGTTATAATAGAGGTAGGCACAGAGGCAGTTCATGGTCTGAGACTACCCAGTCGAAGGGAGTGTTAAGAGGCAATTTAATCATGCTCTGTAAGTACCTATGAGAGGAGAAGATTCCTGGAGGCTCCTTAATCTACCTGGCAAAGGCCCAGTAAAATCCAGTGGTTGGCAGCTGAAGTCAGCAAAATTCAAATGAGAAATAAGGTGCCCACCTGGAATGGTGAGGAGAACAGACTGGAACACGTTAGTGTTAGATTTGACGCTGGGGAAGGGCGGGTGTTTTGGAATTGGAATCTGGCTTATAGAAACATTGCAGCTGAGCGCATCATTTTACAGTGGGCCCAACCAAAACCACGGGTCTGAGGTTTGGGATGTTTAGAATAATCTGGGTTTGGGTCCCAAGTCTGCAGCTGCAATAGAAAGTTGAGGGTCATAAACTTGGTGGATTTCACTATGACCTCTTTGCAAAGTGCTTCGAGGCCGACTGACGGAAAGTGCTGTATAAGAGCTAGGGACGATTGTTATTTTTCCTGAACATTGATTGTATGTGGTGGTTTGCGGGGGGAATGTTAGGCACAACTGTCTGATCTCAGCCAAGGTGTCACATTGCAACCCCCAGCTGGACACAATTCGAGCAATCCCTGTTTTGCCAGGTGTTTGTGACTGTACCACTCTGTTGTCTCCTACATGTGCTCTGCTGCTGACTTAGCTTCACTGTTCTGTGCAAGGGAAGGGATGGACATGCAGGTAAATATTCCCATAGATGTTGTGTCTATGCACTGTAGGCACAAAGGGCCTGATTTTAAGATTAACTCCCCACCCTGTGTCCTGGTTGGTTTCAGTGGGGATGTCAGGTGTTCTGCACCACTCAGGATCATTCCCATTGCTGCTTTGTTTTTCCAGCTAAACCAACTGGCCAATGCTGTTCCCACCTGGATCCTTTAGGTCTTAGGAATACACCCTCACTGCTCTCCTTAGACGTATCACATACTGGCTCCCTTCTGGGCTTTGACTTGAGTTAGTCAGTGTGCCTAATCTTGTGAGCATCATAATTGCCATGTATGTCAATCATGCTGCACGCATGATTTGGTGTCGGTACTCCGCTCCTAATTTCTAACTGCTTCTGCTTTCAGCACCATTAATGATCATAATTATTTTCCGAAGCGTAAATTGTTCCTAATGACCATAATCAACTTTAGTGTGATAGCACAGCGAACAATGCATCCATGGGATGGGACATAGCAGGGGAAAAGACCTTTCAAACTCTGTTTACATTCAGATGCATAGATTATTTACCAGAAGCTTTAGACTGTGCAGTGCGTTCCTGCAGTAAGCTTGGGAGTTCAAACGCTTTGTCATGACGTCTTGGCCTTTTGGCTACGATCAAGGGCAATAACGGTTGATCTTGGAAGGAGACTTCATCCTGCCTATGCAGAGGGACAGACTCACTCTGACTATGTCTACTTTATGTACCTTTTAGCGACACAGCTGTGCCGATAAAAGGTGTGCAGTGTAGCCGCTCTTTTTCGGCAGGAGAGAGCTCTCCCACCGACAAAAATCTTCCATTCCCAACAAGCAGAGGTAGCTTTGTCAGCAGGAGAGCTCTCCCACTGACAACGTGCTGTTCACACCGGTGCTTTCTGTTGGTAAAACTTTTGTTGTTCAGAGGGAGGAGGGTGCTAAAGAGCCGATTTGAAAGCTGGCTCCATGAAGGAATGAAGAATTCTGAATCAAGTTCTTGCTGTGCCACCAGACTCATTAGCTTAGCTTCCCTTGAGTGACTAAATCTGACCTTTTGAGGTACATTGCTTGGAACTGAAGTTTTAGAGCCACAAACACTAAGCTGTTATGTACTTAGACAGTGGCCTGGAGGGGGCCATTTTCAGGCAGGCAGATTGGGCACTTGAGGTTCCTGATGTGTGAAATCTGCCTGGGAGGCTTTTAGGCTTGGAAGACAGGATGGATCACCCAATGATTGCCTGTTCTATTCATTCCCTCTGAAGCACCTGGCACTGATCACTGTCAGAAGTCAGGATACTGGGCTAGATGGACCATTGATCTGACCCAGTATGGCCGTTCTTTTCTCTCCTGCTAGACTCAGTGTTGCTAACTCTCATGATTTTATTGCAGGTCTCGTGATTTTTAATGCCTTTCTTAAAGCCCCAGCTCCTGGAATCATGCTATGAAAAAGCATAAGAACAAATCCGCACAGACACACCCCTAGAATCCCCGACCTGGGGTATTCTATCTGCTACCCAAGATCCATAAACCTGGAAATCCTGGATGCCCCATCATCTCAGGCATTGGCACCCTGACAGCAGGACTGTCTGGCTATGTAGACTCCCTCCTCAGGCCCTACGTTACCAGCACTCCCAGCTATCTTCAAGACACCACTGACTTCCTGAGGAAACTACAATCCATTGGTGATCTTCCTAAAAACACCATCCTAGCCACTATGGATGTAGAAGCCTCTACGCCAACATTCCACACAAAGATGGACTACAAGCCGTCAGGAACAGTATCCCCGATAATGACACGGCTAACCTGGTGGCTGAACTTTGTGATTTTGTCCTCACCCATAACTATTTCACATTTGGGGACAATGTATACCTTCAAATCAGCGGCACTGCGATGGGTACCCGCATGGCCCCACAGTATGCCAACATTTTTATGGCTGACTTAGAACAACGCTTCCTCAGCTCTCGTCCCCTAATGGCCCTACTCTACTTGCGCTACATTGATGACATCGTCATCATCTGGACCCATGGAAAATCAAGCCCTTGAGGAATTCCACCATGATTTCAACAATTTCCATCCCACCATCAACCTCAGCCTGGACCAGTCCACACAAGAGATCCAATTCCTGGACACTACGGTGCTAATAAGCGATGGTCACATGAACACCACCCTATATCGGAAACCTACGGACCGCTATTCCTACCTACATGCCTCTAGCTTTCATCCAGATCATACCACACGATCTATTGTCTACAGCCAAGCTCTACGATATAACCGCATTTGCTCCAACCCCTCAGACAGAGACAAAAACCTACAAGATCTCTCTCATGCATTCCTACAACTACAGTACCCACCTGCTGAAGTGAAGAAGCAGATTGACAGAGCCAGAAGAGTACCCAGAAGTCACCTACTACAGGACAGGCCCAACAAAGAAAATAACAGAATGCCACTAGCCCTCACCTTCAGCCCCAACTAAAACCTCTCCAACGCATCATCAAGGATCTACAACCCATCCTGAAGGACGACCCATCACTCTCACAGATCTTGGGAGACAGACCAGTCCTTGCTTACAGACAGCCCCCCAATCTGAAGCAAATACTCACCAGCAACCACACACCACACAACAGAACCACTAACCCAGGAACCTATCCTTGCAACAAAGCCTGTTGCCAACTCTGTCCACATATCTATTCAGGGGACACCATCCTAGGGCCTAATCACATCAGCCACACTATCAGAGGCTCGTTCACCTGCGCATCTACCAATGTGCTATATGCCATCATGTGCCAGCAATGCCCCTCTGCCATGTACATTGGTCAAACTGGACAGTCTCTACGTAAAAGAATAAATGGACACAAATCAGACGTCAAGAATTATAACATTCAAAAACCAATTGAGAACACTTCAATCTTTCTGGTCACTCGATTACAGACCTGAGGGTGGCTATCCTTCAACAAAAAAACTTCAAAACCAGACTCCAACGAGAGACTGCGGAATTGGAATTAATTTGCAAACTGGGTACAATTAACTTAGGCTTGAATAGAGACTGGGAATGGATGAGTCATTACACAAAGTAAAACTATTTCCCCATGTTATTTCTCCCCCCCCCACTGTTCCTCAGACATTCTTGTTAACTGCTGGAAATAGCCTACCTTGCTTGTCACCATGAAAGGTTTTCCTCCTTTCCCCCCCTTGCTGCTGGTGATGGCTCATCTTAAGTGATCACTCTCCTTACAGTGTGTATGATAAAACCCATTGATTCATGTTCTCTGTGTGTGTATATCAATCTCCCCTCTGTATTTTCCACCAAATGCATCTGATGAAGTGAGCTGTAGCTCACGAAAGCTTATGCCCAAATAAATTTTTTAGTCTCTAAGGTGCCACAAGTACTCCTTTTCTTTATGCTATTGTGTGAGACTCTCAACTTTTGCTGAAAGGAAAGTACATTTCTAGCCCTCACAGTCGGAGAAAAAAGTGACCCAAATGTTCCCTAAAGGCTTAGAAACCAGAAGACAAATTAAAAGAACTCCAAATTAATTATTTTTTTAATCTCCTGATTTGGGGTGAGGGCGGGGCAGAGATTTGTGATTTTTGAATATTTGGGGTTGGTAATATGGTAGACTGATATTCAGGCTACAGGGTTTCATTTTAAATGGGTTACTGAAGACCCATGCAAGGAAGAAGCGCTGTGTGTGTGAGTGTGTGTGCACGCATGAGTGCACACTTGAGATATCTGGTTTTGTGTGTTTTAAAAACTCAGTGTGCCATCATTTTCCACTCCGATCTGATGGGCAGAGGTACCGCATCAGCAGCTGTTTCCAAGGGTCATTGCCCTTCAAGCATTGATCTTGAGTCTAGCATTTATAGCCAAGGCAATTCTCACCCCCTGACTCATAGCTCAGGGCTGCTGTCCTGTCACCAATACTCAGGCTGGGAAGGTACATTACCTGCTTGTGCATGTGGATACACGAACCACTGCCCGTTCCTGGACTGACACCTGCCAGATGGAGCTGCAGCCCTGCTCATATGCTCTATGGAGCTTTGATGTTTCGGTTGGACCGAGATCCATGGATCCTCTGCCCTTGAGGATCAGGTTTGGATGATCCTCCCAACCCCCCAAGCCACCAAGTTTCTTGTGGTTTCTAGCCAAGGCCAAATGTCCATTCCAGGATCTCTCAAAACTGTGTCCAGATCACCAATCTTCCAGCAAGCCTGGCTGGCATTCCTCTGTGTGGTTTCCATCACATCGGATGGGCCTGACCCAAGTGCTCCAGAGCCTTCGGGGAGTTAAAAATCTCAACCTGGATCTAGATCTCCTCGATGACTCCACAATGGACCAGTCTAACTCCCCTCCCCCACGCACTCTGAATATTGGTGTGTCCACATTCCCATCCGAATGTTGTGGCTGGAACCCATCTCTATTACGCTGTGAGCTGCTCTACTTGGAAGGATCCTTGGTCTACATCTTATTCATCTCACTCCTATGAATATCTCCTGAACACATATTTCCATGGGATAGCTCACCACGTGAGGTGGGCCTCTTTGTCACCAGACTCAGGGGCTGTAAATCTCCAGGCTTGCTAATAGCCCTGCATGACTAATACATAAGATCTCTATTCATGCTCCCAATTAGTGTGAACTGAGCCATTGTGGTTAGCCTGCTGGTTTCCTCAGCTGAGACTTGAACCAGGAAGCTTGTGATCTGGAAGCAGTGGTGTGTCCAGGTGAGCTAAGGCCTAGAGAGATCAGCTGTCTGAGTGTCAGGAGCCACAGATAATGGCTGTGTTCACTAGCATATATCCTGCATTGTTTCCATCTGGAGGGGATCTACAATAGCTCTCCATGAATAGCAGCCACGTAAGAGCCGTTGGAGTGGGTGCACCAGCGTCCCCTCAAACAGGGTTTATTTTTGTGTTTGTTCCATTCATGGAGGGGCTATCCCCAACATGGGGTGGGGCATGAGGTCGATCCTTTGCATTTACCAATCCTTACGATCGTTAATTTGATCCCAGTTGCTCTCGCAAGGCAGGTGGTTCTATAGAATACTGTGATTCTGAAGTGAGTGATAGAGAATCGGATGGATCTTGGCGGTTTAATGCTCTGTTTTACCTCTCGTTCCTGAGCTCTCCGATTTACATAAACTACATGGCCTCCAGGGAAGCTGCTAGGTATAGACATTTAATCAACCTGATTCTCAGGAGTCTGACCACTACACAGAGAAAGAGAAAAGACGGGTTACAAGAAATCTTCAGTGCTCAGAATGTGTCAAAAGAGACTGCTAATAACACAAACCAAAGCCCCACTCAGCAGGGAGCTGGAATTCAGGAGTGTTGAATAGGTGACATCACCTTTTGCTTTACAACTGTTTTCTTACAACAAAGAGGGAACCAGCTTTAACAACCATCAGGTGGCCAGCAGCTGGGGATGCAGTTTAGCCCACTACCAAACCTCGGCCCTTTTTTTTGTTTGCAACACAGGAGGCGTGTTAATCCTGCTATCCTGGTTTAATTCCTACTTCAATAATTAGCCTCCCTAGAGACAGGTTTCTCTTTCATTGCCTGTCTGGAACAGCAGCATTGTTTAGGGGAGTCCCCGGCCAATGCTCTATCCAGTAGGCAATACTGCCCCAGCTGGAGAAAGGGCAGCATTGTGCAAGTCCTGTCCAGTCGTGGCCCCTGCCCCAAAGAACTTACCACCACTGTCCAAGACAAGATGTAACAAAGGAGCTAAGCAAACAAATGGGGCAGGTGAGGACGGACAACACAATCACGTTTTGTATAGGCTGAGCGTGAAATGTGTCGTTGTGAGATCAGCGGCTCATCGGCTGCCTGGCTCTACTGGGCCACCTTTTCAAGAGACCTCTATTCCCATTTAGGCACCAGCTTTCCCACCATGCCCAGCAGCAAGGAGCACAGAGCACTGAGCGGGGCGGGAAAGCTGGCCGTCAGCGTCGGGGGCGGGAGTTATTGGATGCTGAGCTTTTTGGAACAGATGTGCTTAATTTCTCATTTGAATTGTCTGGCTTCAGCTTCCAGCCATTGGTTCTTGTTTGTGCCTTTCTTTTCTCGATTGGCGAGCCCTTTAGTACCCATGACGATATTTAAATGCTGTAATCCAGTCACCTCTCAATCTTTTTTCCCCCTAACCTAAACAGATTGAGCTCGGTAAGACCTCAGTGGGAGGCGTTTTCTCCACCCCCCCCCCCAAATTATGTGGCTCTTTTTTCTACACCCTGTCCAAGTTTTCAACTTTGTTTTTAGGCTACCAGAACTGCATTATTATTAATTATTATTATTATTATGACTGGGTCTCCCCAGTGCTCACTGCTCCTCTCTTTATACATCCAAAGGTCACAGCATTGTACTGGGAGCTCATGTTGAGTTGATTGTCCCCCATGGCTCCTAAATCCTTCTCAGCATATCTCCTTTCCAAGATACAGTCCCACGGTTTGGGCAGCATTCCTTGTTCCTAGCGGTATAACTTTGCAATTGGCGCTATTAAAACACATGTTGTTTGAATGGGCCCAGTTCACCAAATAAGGCAGATCGCTCTGTATGACTGCCCTCTCCTCGTCATTCGGTATCATTCCACCAGTCTGTGGGCGGGGTTTATCAGCAGTGATTTTATATTTATTTCCAGATCATTGAGGAAAATATTGAATAAGATCAGGCCCAGTACCGATCTCTGTGGGAAACACCCCCGTTCAGTGATGATTCCCCATTGCAACTACTTTTGAGATCGGTCAGGTAGTTTTTTTGTTTGTTTGTTTTAATCCATTTAGCATGTGCTTTCTTGCTATTGTATGGTGCCGATTTTTTAATCAGGATGTCGTGCAGGACTAAGGCACGCATTTTACAACAATCAAAGTATATGACATCTACGCATGTACCTTTATCAACCAAACTGGGAATCTCATCAAAGAGGAAGAACGAATTTCATCTTTGTGGCTCCTCGCCGCTCCAGTGACTAACCCTCTCCAGCCTTTTCTCCACTGCTGCCAAGATCAATAAGCCCCAGGAGCTTATAAAATAAGTGTTAGCCAGTGTGTCATCCAATGTTTGACTGTTTACCTGCCCACAGTTTGGCTGTCAGTGGCTGAGACAGATTTATCTTTGCCAGGCTTATCACAGTTCATCTTATGCACCATGACAGACAATGTTCGCTCCATTGTCAGTGTCTCAGTCAAATGCTCCAATGCAATGGAGAGTCGGGAATGGCTGCAACCCATTGAATCATAGAATCATAGAATCATAGAATATCAGGGTTGGAAGGGACCCCAGAAGGTCATCTAGTCCAACCCCCTGCTCAAAGCAGGACCAAGTCCCAGTTAAATCATCCTAATCATCCTTGAAGGGGGACAGCTTATGAGTTGGTCCACTGAAAGGACATTTGTGGCAGGCTAGGGGTGGGGGAACCATTTGTTGTCTGCGTGGCCCTTACCAGGACACTGTAGAGTAGGATTTGACTTCTATGTGTTTTAGGCCAGGCTTAAAATGATCTTGCATTGTGCCTTGGAGTGAGTGCTGGGTGCACTGTTTGGATGGTTTATTAGCCAGAAAACGTGGTTTCAGTCAAGCTGAAACTAGTCATGAATCTGGCGCAAATGAGGCAAATCGTTTCAGCCAAAAATAGTTTTTTGGGGGGATGGATTCACAAGGGAACTTTGGTGCCATTCACAAAACAGCCAAAGGAGAACATGGAGGTCCCCCCTCCCCCGCTCCCAATAACCTTCAAACTAAGTGTTAGAGCACTCATGTGGGATGTGGATGTGTTCAAATCCCAGCTCTTTAAAAAGCTCAGCTGTTGGGAACGCCCTCAGGGAGGAGGAAACTGTATATAAGAAAGGAGGGAGAGAGAGAGTTTTGTGTCTCTGGGAGTTTAATTTACACTGGGATTAGAGAGAGGTTTGAGGTGCAAAGTTTAGGTCTGGTTTTTGAATCACTGCTAAAATCTAGGTTCTAAAAGTCAAGCTGGTTTTCTTCCTTTCCTGCCCCCAAAAGCTGATAGACAAGACAGACACAAGGTGGGAGAAAAGACGTATTATTCTGATCCCCATTTTACAGATGGGGAACTGAGGCACAAAGAGACTAAGTGATTTTCCCAAGGTCACACAAGGAGTTAGTGGCAGCTCTCCGGAGTCCCAGTTTAATGCCCATCCTTCCTTCGCTACCCATGTGATGGAGATAAGTATTATCCCTGTTTTACAGAGCGGTTAATGACTTGCCTAAGGTCAGGTATGTAATTTCTTTTTCCTTGTAGCCTTTGGGGAAAGATGCAGCTTTCCAGGTGGTCAGGTTGCAGAGCTGTAGTCTTGGAGGGTGCTACCTTCAGTTTATTTACCTTTTGGGGCAATTCAAGAATCGAAGTGTGTGACTGAATAACTGAAAGGGTTCAAGGTTATAGTTGTGCGGCACCTCGGGCTGGCACAGGGTCAATCAGAAAGAAGAACGATCGGTCTCTGTCATGTTTACACAATGCCTAGTCAGCGTGGTACGGAGGGCCTAATACAAATTTAAAGGTGTGCAGGTGTTAACCTGAAGGAACTTCTCTCTTGGAAACTGATCAGCTGCTGCTACTTAAGCCAATGCCAAGAAACTGCACGTGCTGCAATTGTTTCATTTTGTCTCCTCCTGGGTGTGAATTTTCTTCAGTCACTGGGGAAAGGCCATCATGGACGAGTGGGGGTCCTAGGTTGTTCTCGACACACTGAAGCTGCGTCTCTGATCTCTTGTGGCAGTGAGTGTCACAGCTTAGGTCTCTCCACCACCAAAGCTCGGCCTCCTGCTTCCCCTTGGGCTTTGATGGTTTGAGTCCCGGAAGTTGCTGCTGACTCCTTTATTGTAGGGTCTGACCCAGGGCTTAATTTGTAACGGGAGAGGTGCTGGGGCTCAGGCAATTTTTTTTACTTTCATAACTGGTGCGGCAAGCCCCAATGTGCCGGGGTTAGGAACTTCCAAACCTAGAGCTCTGGCAAGCCCTGGAACAAATAAGCACTGGTCTGACCCTGCCCGGCACAAGTGTGAGATGATGCAGGTATCTAAGCAAGGTAAAATGTGCTGAGCAGCCAGTGGGAGCAGGGTAGCCCAGTCTAGCACTCAGGAAAGCGATGCTGCATGGCCCAGGAGTTATTCCTGACTAGTAGCAGGGAGAAAGGCCTAAGAGCGTAAAGAGAGCGTACTTTTTGACAGATTTTTGTTACCAATCTGCCTGAGGCATCAGATGATCAGGCTGAGGCCACAGGATTGTTAGGGAGGAGATGACGGAGCACGCTAGGTAACTGAGTTTTAAAGCTTTATTGATAAAATAATAAAATAACAGCGGAGAGTGCTGGGGACGGGGGTTTCCCCATGTCACTCAGAGGAAGAAAGAAAGTGTTAGTGCCGCAAGCCCTAACCCACTTTCATACTCACACCGGCACTACCGGAGGCTGGCCAGGCCTGGGTGTAACGTAAGAAGAAGAGGGGAAGGGTGGACAGGAGTTCTGTCCTGTGCCCACAGGTTGTCCAGGGTCCGCTGCCGATCTCCGAGTTGCTCCAGCTCTCGGGAGGGTTTTTAAGTTCTGGGTTCCTTTGGGGGTGTTCCGTTCAGGGACATCTGCTCCTGGTGCTCTTTGTACCAGTCCAAACTGGCTTTCTTTGGCCTCCTCAACTTTCCCAAAACACATTGGCTAGACTTTGTTGTCCCCTCTGTTTTTCTCTGTGCTGGCCTTCGCTGTCTGTTTGTTTTGGGCTGCCTTTGTAGGTCTGTTTAGCTGAATCTTCCTTTTTCACCACTGGTCAGTGGATTCCAGGCCCCTCTCTTTCTTGGCAGGCAGCCGAGAGTCAGATGTGTGCTGTGGCCTTGAGCTGGCTGGAGTCAGTGTCTTATCTTCGGGCCTAGCCGGAGACTGGAGTTAACCCGTTCTCTGCTCTCTTCCATTTTCCCCCTCTGGCCTCTCGCGACCTGAAAAGGAATCTTCCATTCCACACTCACTCCCACCTTTGCCCTTCCCAAAATATCCTGCAATGCTTGCAACAGCATTAGCAATATACAATGCTGATCTGCCTTCCCCAGGGGACCCCTTGAGGGAGAGGGCCATGGGGTGTGACAATTTAACTCCATGTCCTTTCAAATGAGCCCCTTTCTCTCCACTTTCTCTTCCCAAGTGGTGGCACCTGGGGGACTAGACACTCACTACCCCACTTTGCCACCTGTGTGTAGCCACTTGTCCATGAGGGGTGATCTATTTCACCACCAATCTATTTCAGACAAATTGCCAGACAGCCATTGGATGGGGCTAATATTTTGCAATCATTCCTGGCCTCGGTTGGATGCAAACCAGTCAGTGAGAGTAAAGCTGGTAGAACATTTCTGAGGGAAATCTGGGTTTTTGACTAAATTGATATTTTTCGCAAAAAGTGCCTGAATTTTTTCATTGAAAAACCAAAGGCCTCAAACCTAAAATAGTTTGGCTGGAAAAAAAAAATTCTTCAGCAAAAAAACCTAAAAACTTTCGATTCAGACATCCTGCTGTGGTGCCTCATGGCAGCTGTATTTCAGTTTCCTCGTGTCCCCATTCTCCTCTGTAGGGCGAGCTTCCCAGCTGGACTGCATCTCCTATGATGGACCAGGGCCAGGGGTTCCCATGATACACCTGCTTTCTCTCACCAGGAGGGGAGATTGTGGTGCATCATGGGAGATGCAGTCTGACCAGGGAGCCTGATCTATAGAGAAAAGGAGCATGAGGCACCAGAACTATATTTCCCATGAGGCATCATGGCAGCATTTCCAAATTAACATATTTTGGCTTTTTTCTCTATTATTAAATTTCTAATATAGGCATCCATCACCATAAAAATAGCAATAGTGGGTGAACAAAACACAGTCACCTGATGAACTCAGCAGATGGCTCCTCTTTTTCTTTTCTTACCATACCCCCAGGTATTGTAACTTATTGTAACATAGAATCGTAGAAAAGTAGGGCTGAAAGGGACCTCAAGCAATCATTTAGTCCAGCCCCCCATGCAGAGGCAGGATAAAATTTAATTTATTCCAGTTCAAATCGGGAATAAGAACTAGTATATCAGATACTCTCTTAGAGAATCACAAGGATTTATTGGAACACTGAAAGTACCAACTCCAGCACAGACATGCAGGATTGAACTTCTTGCTAACCCCTCCCCCCCCCAGATCAGATACAATTACATAATAAGGTATGAGACAACAATTTAAGACTAAGATAAAGATACAGCATCATTTATTGGTGGAGGTGCTGTCTATACTGATCATTGCTAAGGATAAGATTTGTCACAGAGGTCATGGAAGTCACAGATTCCATGACTTTCAGAGACCTCCGTGATATTTTCCACTTCAGCTCCACCCCCTGGGGCAGAGGGGCTGGAGCTGTCAGCCGGTGGGGGTCCCAGTGCTCCGAGCCTCCGGGCGTGGAGGGGGTCCTGGAGCTTTGAGCCGCTGGCCCTGGAGCTCCAAGCTGCTGCTGGCAACTGAGGCCCTGGAGCTCTGAGCCACCAGGCCTGCAGCAGGGGACCCAGAGCTGTCAGCCGCAGTGGGTTCTGGTCTCCCCCACCCTGTCCCCCACAGCAGCACTCAGGCTTTAGTCATCCCCCCATCAGCCTCCCCCCCATATTATTTTTAATAAAAGTCACAGACAGGTCTCAGGCTTCTGTGAATTTTTGTTTATTCCCCACTATCTGTCCATGACTTTTATTAAAAATAACCATGGCGGAATCTTAACCTTAATCATTGCCATATGATCGGCCAATGAGCTCCAATAGTTGCAAGCTGAAGCTAGACAAATTCAGACAAGAAATAAGGCACATGTTTTTAATTGTGAGTGGAATTAACCCTTGGAACAAGTTACCTAGGGACATAGTAGATGCTCCTTCATGTGCAGTCTTTAAATCAAGACTGGATGTCTTTTTAAAAAGCATGGTCTAACTCGAACAGAAGTTATGGACTTGATGCAGAAATTATTGGATGAGGTTCTCTGGCATGTGTTATATAGGAGCTCTTACTAGATAACCACAATGGTGACTTCTGGCCTTAAAATCTATGAATCTTCTAACAATAAGAAATTATTTGTTAAGATCTTAGCTGCTACAGGCACTTTACACACCTGACAGACCTACTTAGCACTTAAATGAAACTTGCACAGTGTTAACTTTGTGCTGAATCGTAGTAACCTCTATATGTTCCTTCAGTGCTTGCTTTTTCAAACACTTGAGAAGATTTTTATTGGCAATCAATACAATTGCTAGAAAAACATTAACCTCCAATTAAGATCCTTAATCTAGAAAGAACAGGTTACAGAATATTTAGATAAGTTAGCTTTATTCAAGTCAGCAGGGCCTAATGAAATTTACCCGAGGGTATTTAAGGAACTAGCTGAAGCAATCTCAGAACCATTTGTGATGCACTTTGAGAACTCTTGCAGGATGGGTGAGGTCCCAGAGGATTAGAGCAGGGCAAACATAGCACCTATCTTTAAAAAGGGGAACAAAGAGGACCCAGGGAATTATAGACAAGTCAGCCTAAGTTTGAGACCTGGAAAAATACTGGAACAAATTATTAAACAATCAGTTTGTAAGCATCTAGGATAATAGGATTATAAGGAATAGTCAGCATGGATTTGGCAAGAACAAATCATGCCAAACCAATCTAATTTCCTTCTTTGACAGGGTTACTGGCCTAATAGATGGGGGGAAGCTGTAGACATGACATAGCTTGATTTTAGTAAGGTTTTAACACAGTTCCACATGACATTCTCATAAGCAAACTAGGGAAATATGGTGTAGATGAAATTACTATAAGGTGGATGCACAACTGGTTGAAAGACCATACTCAAAGAATAGTTATCAATGGTTTGCTGTCAAACTGGGGGGGAGTATCTAGTAGGGTCCCACAGGGATCAGTCCTGGGTGGGGTACTAGTCAATATTTTCATTAACGACGTGGATAATGGAGTGGAGAGGATGCTTATAAAATTTGCAGATGACCCCAAGCTGGCAGGGGTTGGTAGCACTTGGGAGGACAGGATTAGAATTCAAAATGACCTTGACAAATTGGAGAATTAGTCTGAAATCAACAAGATGCAATTCAATAAAGACAAGTACAAAGTATTACACCTGGGAAGTAAAAATCAAATTTCTCTCTATTCAAATGATAAAAGATTTAGCAACCCTAGCCTATGAGAGAGGTTAAAAAACCTAGGCATGTTTAGTTTTGGAAAAAGATGACTGAGCGGGGAACTGGCAATAGTTTTCAGATTGCTAAGGGCTGTTATAACAAAGACTGTGAGCAACTGTTCTCCATGTCCACTGAAGGTAGGACAAGAAGTAATGGGTTAAATCTGCAGCAGGGGAGGTTTAGATTCGATATTAGGCAAAACTTTCTAACTATAAGGGTAGTTACACTCTGGAACAGGCTTCCAAGGGAGGTTGTGGATTCCCCGTCACTGGAGGAGCTTAGACAAACACCTGTCAGGGATGCTTTAGGTTTACTTGGCCCTGCTTCAGCACAGGGGGCTGGACTTGATGACTTCTCGAGGTCCCTCCCAGCCCTTCATTTCTATGATTCTGTGTAGTATGCAATACAATCAGCAATGGAACAGGAAGGTAGCAAAGAACAGGGGAGATAACTAGGGAGGTAGAAATCAATATGTTCACTCTGCGCATTCTGTCATGCCTCTTTCCAGTGTAGCTACCACCACTTTGTGCTTGGAATCAGAGAAGATGAGGGTTGGGAAGGGACCTCAGGAGATCATCTAGTCCAACCCCCTGCTCAAAGCAGGACCAACCCCAACTAAATCATGAACTCATAAGTTACACAGGGAATAGCTGGATCAGTACTGAGATAGGAGACAAAGGCCAAAACAGGTGGCTTGATTCTCCACTGCCTTGAAATTTGTGGAGTGCAAAGTGAGTGTTGTTTGTTGTTTATAACTAAAAGCCTCTGGCGAGGTCACCAATTTAGTTCCCCCACTCCCTTTCTGGGGTAACAGAGTCCGAAGAAATATATAGAGTGCCATGTCCTCACAATAGGAAGCACTTTCAGTCCATCTCCTGACCACCTTGGGTGGCTTGCCCTCACCTTGTGGCTTTCAGCATCTCTGCCCTCTCCTTGCTTCTGAGAACAGGTGGAAGGGAGGTTTATGCCCCCTCTGCCGCAGGGATGGTTGATAGGAGAGCCTGGATACCAAATCACTCACCCCAGTGGGGTTGTTTTGCATTCACTTTGCAAGGTGTGAATGCCCACACAAGGTGCAAGGCAGTGGAGCCTGGAGCTCCTACAGAAGATCCAGACATAGAGAAGATAGGTTGGTCACTGTCTCTAGGAGCTTGAAGTTAACCAGGTAACTTCCTTTATTAAAGGTCAGGTCTACATGAGGAGCAGTTGGCTGGCATAGGTCTCCTGTTATACTATACAGACAAAATGCTCCTGGTGTGGACACAGCTTACACCAGCGACACTGTTTTTTTTCTGGGATAACTTATTCCAAGCACAGTGTTGCTGGTCTAACAGGGTCTGCACAGCTTTGCCAGCACAGCTGTTTTGGTCACAGATCATGCTTTTTCACAACCCTGATGGACATCGCTTTGCCGGTGTGTAGACCTGGCCTAGGATCTCTGAGAGAAGAACCGCATGGGGGGTCCATGCTCCCTGAACTGCTTATGGCTCGTGTCCTCAGAGAACCTTTCCCAGTTCTCCCTCCACAGCTGCAATGGCTGCCCTCTTTTCTCAGCTGCTTTCCACGGCAAAGATGAGATTCTTTTTTTTAAAAGCCGAACGTGCAGAGTGCAAGCAGAGCCTGCAGCGTTCCGTACCGAGTCGCTTAGCCAGTGCTGCAGCAGTTTGGGTGATGCCAAGCTGCTTTCCTTTCCCCTCTGTTACTGTTGATCTGACGTGATTTTATTACATGTGAATAAACAGGTTAATGGATTTGATTAGACGCAGCAAAATGTTTTGATTTATGAATTTTACCCTCTTCCCGCTACAATTCCTTTCCCACCCCCTTTGCTTTCCAACTTCATGCTTGTCAGAGCGGATTTCCCCTCCTCCCTCAAAGGCAGCTCCTCCGGTGTTACAGGCAAGCATTTAGCAGGGAAAAAGAGCTCGGGTTACAAGTAGCCTGCCAATTATTATTCCATGCCTGGGTTATTCCTCAGGAGAGGTGCATTGCTGTATTTTCCACTCCTTGGCAATTACTAATTCATGTTCCCTTTCTTCCATACGAAAAAGCGAAACCACACACACACACTCACACAGAGCCTACGCCAACTCCAACTTCTAGGATCCATTCCTTCTATCCTTTGCAATTACTTCTTAGACTTTGGGACAGGGAGCTGGATTTGCCATTGCTTAAGTTGCTGGGTCTCCACTTGCCCCCATCTCTGATGTCTCTTGCTGGCAGCCCTTCTAACACTGTGACAGCCCACCTTTATCTCATACACACACCCTCAGAGTAACGGAGTCCAAAGAAATATATAGAGGCCACAAAAACAACGAGGAGTCCAGTGGCACCTTAAAGACTAACAGATTTATTTGGGTGCTCCTTGTTGTTTATGTGGATACAGACTAACATGGCTACCCCCTGATACTATATAGAGGCCCACATCCTTACAATGGGAAGGGCCTTCAGGCCCCCTCCTGCCCTGTCAGTGGTTTGCCCTTGCCACGGGGCCTTTCAGAGTATGTCTACACTGCCACTAGAACCCCGCAGCTGGCCTGTGCCAGCTGATTCAGGCTTGCGGGGCTTAGGCTAAAGGTCTGTTTAATTGCGGTGCAAGTTTTCATAGTGGTATCACCTTTCGCTTCTCCAGTGTCGGTGCAGCTCTCGTTTAGGTGTCCCTGCACTGGAGGGCTGGGGTGAGCTCAGCACCCAGATCCAGGAATGGGATCTTGCACACCCAGAAGTTCTGTAGCCACTGCTCATCATCCAAAACCCGCATTACAATGTGATCCCACCGGTCAGTGCTCGTTTCTCGGGCCCAGAAGCAGCGTTCCACCATCGGCAGCTGCTCCGTGAATGCCATCAATGATCTTGAACTGGTTCTCACGGTGTCCCACAGCAACATTTACCTCCAAGAAATTGGCATGTTCCTTACGGCTCTGCGAATACCAGAGGATCATGCATCCGGTACTTTCGATGTTCAGGACAATCGTGCAGAGCTGTGCAGGGTCCATGCGTCTATCAGAGGTGGCGAACAATGACAAACCCCAAGCAGCTTTGTGGGATTTTCAAAACGGACATGACCAATTATGGGACAGAGCTGGCTTTATGGGGTGGAGAAGGTTGTATAGTGGGAACGTGACCCCACAGTCCCAATCACACCTGCATGACTTGTTTCTGCCCCGCCCCCCCATGCATTGTCAAAACTTCCCAAAAGACAGGGCGCTGGACAGTGATGAGCGGCACACTGGAATAGCTACCCATGGTTCATTGCACTATGCATTGGAATGAGCTCTCCTGGTGAGTCCATGCAGCAGCGATGCAAGCACCAACAGGCATGCACACAAGTGATATGCTACCTGGGGAGGCTTTATGCCAAAGTAACTTGCATCTGCAAAAGTTTGTAGCGTCGGCATGTCCTAACATAAAATGGCAAAGTGAAGGCTTCTGCTGTACCCTTATTCAGGAGCTCTCAGGACAGGTCCAACATCTGTCTCCTTCTCTGCATGCCCCCCCCCTTCTGAACTGTCTAGACTCCCTTTTTAAGCTCCTCCGCTAGTGGGAGCTGGCTCTGTAGGTGATGGGGGAAAGGGAGGTGGCCTAACCTGAGCCCAGAACTGCTCCTTAACCCCTTCACTTCCAGTGTGGAGTTTATCCCCCCTTTCACAGTCCTCTGTATATGCTACTTTCTGTTCCTTTTACATCCATTTCTTTCCTCTGTTGCCAAACATCAAGCATCTAATATCTTCTAGTTGTGTGTTCCCCCTTTGCACCAGCTGTACCATAAGGGGCTGCATGAATCTGGGATCATATTTAGTGCTGCTTATAACCTGCTCCCCCTTCATGCATGTTCACAACCCTCTTTATTAACAACCAGGGGATCATACACAGATCAGCTTCTTCTTACTTTTAAGGGAAACACTAAATGCAACAGGGCAGATTCTGATCAGTTACACTGGTGTGTATTCAAAGTAATTGCATGAAACTGCAGTTACTCCAGATTTACACTGATATAACCAAGATCGGAATCTGGCCCTACATTTGTTTTTCTATTAGTATTGTTATTATTATTAGACTAGTATGAAATATCAAAGCTCATCTGTAGCATTTGAATGAGATGCCGTCAAAATAAAAACCATGTGACCGAGTCTGATTTCGCTTGCCAGAGTGTAAATTGTGAGTAAATCCTCCAGAGCCAATAAAGTTAAACCAGCATCGCTCAGATGTAAGTGAGACCAGAATTTGGCCCCGTAGATTTAAAAATATTTCATTATTTGTGTTACCAGCACACAATGTTGTGAATTGAAATAATTTTTTTAAATCCCTGTGTCTGAAGGGCATATCTGATTCATTAACATTTATGTGCCTTGTTTTTATTTTAATATATATCAGTGGAGTCACTCTCATATTAATTCACAGATCAAATATAAATGCATACCTCCAGGAACAAAGAATGTAGGCCCTACTTACACGGTGGGAGATTCAATCCTGAGGAGAAGTGACTGAAAAAGACTTGAGGGTCATGGTGGATAATGGCTGAACGTGAATTCTTAGTGTGATGCAGTTCCCAAAAGGATACTGTGATCCTTGGACATGTAAACAGGAATATTGAATAGGAATAGGGAGGTTATGTCACTTCTGTATTTGGCATTAGTGCAACCACTACTGGAATACCATGTCCAGTTCTGGCGTCCACACTTGGAGACAGATGTTGAAATACTGAAGAGGGTTCAGAGAAGAGCTAGAAGAATGAGTCAAGGACTAGAAAATATGCCTTGTACTTCTTGTCTCAAGAAGCTCTATCTATTTAGCTTATCAAAGAGAAGACAAAGGGGTGACTTGATCAAAGTCTATAAGTACTTGAATGGAGAACAGAAACCTGATAATAGAGGGCTCTTCAATCTACCAGGTAAATGTCTAATAAGATCTAATGGCTCGAAGCTGAAGCTTGACAAATCCAGACTAGAAATAAGATGTAAATTTTTAACAGTAAGGGCAATTATCCATTGGAACAACTTACCAAAGGTGGCAGTGCATTCTCCATCAGTGGAAATCGTTAAATCAAGATTGCGTGATTTTTCTAAAATATTTTTTCTAGTTCAACCACAAGCCATTGAACTTAAGCAAGAATTAATTCATGGTCTGTGTTATGGCAGAGGTCAGACTGGCCTTAAAATCTATAAATCAGTCAATATATTGAGCCCATACAAGAACAAAATGTAATACACATGCTACATGTATAGCATTTGCCTTTTAAAGAAAAGGAGTACTTGTGGCACCTTAGAGACTAACAAATTTATTTGAGCATAAGCTTTCGTGAGCTACAGCTCACTTCATCGGATGCATTCGGAGGAAAATACAGTGGGGAGATTTATATACACACAAAGAGAACATGAAACAATGGGTTTTATCATACACACTGTAAGGAGAGTGATCACTTAAGATGAGCCATCGCCAGCAGCAGGGGCGGGAAAGGAGGAAAACCTTTCATGGTGACAAGCAAGGTGGGCCATTTCCAGCAGTTAACAAGAATGTCTGAGGAACAGCGGGGGGTGGGGTGGGGGGAGAAACATTTTTATGGCTGACTTAGAACAACGCTTCCTCAGCTCTCGTCCCCTAATGGCCCTACTCTACTTGCGCTACAGTGATGACATCTTCATCATCTGGACCCATGGAAAAGAAGCCCTTGAGGAATTCCACCATGATTTCAACAATTTCCATCCCACCATCAACCTCAGCCTGGACCAGTCCACACAAGAGATCCAATTCCTGGACACTACGGTGCTAATAAGCGATGGTCACATAAATACCACCCTATATCGGAAACCTACTGGACCGCTATTCCTACCTACATGCCTCTAGCTTTCATCCAGATCACACCACACAATCCATTGTCTACAGCCAAACTCTACGATATAACCGCATTTGCTCCAACCCCTCAGACAGAGACAAACACCTACAAGATCTCTTTCATGCATTCTTACAACTACAATACCCACCTGCTGAAGTGAAGAAACAGATTGACAGAGCCAGAAGAGTACCCAGAAGTCACCTACTACAGGACAGGCCCAACAAAGAAAATAACAGAACGCCACTAGCCATCACCTTCAGCCCCCAACTAAAACCTCTCCAACGCATCATCAAGGATCTACAACCTATCCTGAAGGACGACCCATCACTCTCACAGATCTTGGGAGGCAGCCCAGTTCTTGCTTACAGAAAGCCCCCCAACCTGAAGCAAATACTCACCAGCAACCACACACCACACAACAGAACCACTAACCCAGGAACCTATCCTTGCAACAAAGCCCGTTGCCAACTCTGTCCACATATCTATTCAGGGGACACCATCCTAGGGCCTAATCACATCAGCCACACTATCAGAGGCTCGTTCACCTGCGCATCTACCAATGTGATATATGCCATCATGTGCCAGCAATGCCCCTCTGCCATGTACATTGGTCAAACTGGACTGTCTCTATGTAAAAGAATAAATGGACACAAATCAGACATCAAGAATTATAATATTCAAAAACCAGTCGGAGAACGCTTCAATCTCTCTGGTCACTCGATTACAGACCTGAGAGTAGCTATCCTTCAACAAAAAAACTTCAAAAACAGACTCCAGCGAGAGACTGCTGAATTGAAATTAATTTGCAAACTGGATAAAATTAACTTAGGTTTGAATAGAGACTGAGAGTGGATGGGTCATTACACAAAGTAAAACTATTTCCCCATGTTATTTCTCCCCCTGTCCACCTCCCACTGTTCCTCAGACGTTCTTGTTAACTGCTGGAAATGGCCCACCTTGATTATCACTATAAAAGGTTTTCCTCCTTCCCCTCCCCACCCTTCCTGCTGGTAATAGCTCATCTTAAGTGATCACTCTCCTTACAGTGTGTATGATAAAACCTATTGTTTCATGTTCTGTGTGTGTGTGTGTGTGTGTGTGTGTGTATATAAATCTCCCCACTGTATTTTTAACAGAATGCATCCGATGAAGTTAGCTGTAGCTCACGAAAGCTTATGCTCAAATAAATTTGTTAGTCTCTAAGGTGCCACAAGTACTCCTTTTCTTTTTGCGAATACAGACTAACACAGCTGCTACTCTGAAATTTGCCTTTTAGTGACTTATATTCTTGTCCATATAGATCACGTTTACTTTCATCATTGATGTGGTTTATTTTCTGTGTTTCACTTGTCCTGGACAGTGAGATGAGACTGATAATTTTGACTCTTCAATTCACATGCACAAGCAATAGACTTTTGTGTTTGGGTTCACAATACCACACTGCAGCTTTGTAAATCAAACAACAAATGCTTTCATTCCAGTAAACATAACTACCTGTGGGTGTAGATGAGCCCAGGGCCTGGCAATAGTTAACTTAGGGCAATATTTCAAAATCCAAAATCCAAAAAATCCAAAGAGAGCGAGAGAGGAGATACAGATGATTCTCATTAAACATTTGCAATTTCATTTTAATTTGATAATATTTGAGGGAATGTCTACACTTCTAACGCTACAGTGGTGCCACTGTAGTTCTTCAGTGTAGATGCTACTTGTGTCAATGGCAGGGGTTCTCCCATTGGCGTAGGCCATCCATCTCCCCGAGAGGAGATAGCTAGGTTGACATAAGAATTCTTCCGTCGACCTGGTGCTGTCTACATCGGCGTTAGGTGTGGATTTTTCACATGGATTTTTCACATTTTTCACATTCAATAATTTCACAGAAGTAACTATTCAGATGTAAAATCCTAGTATAGACCAGGCCTAGGAGGGTAGTGAAGCCCTGGAATGGATTACCTAGGCAGGTGGTAGAACCTCCATCCTTAGAGGTTTTTAAGGTCAGGCTTGACAAAGCCCGGCTGGGATGATTTAGTTGGTGTTGGTCCCGCTTTGAGCAGGGAGTTGGACTAGATGACCTCCTGAGGTCCCTTCCAACCCTGATATTCTATGATTATAAGTCCATATCTAGCACTTGTACTCATAAATCCTAAAATGCTTAGTATAGCAAAGTGTCACTAGCCACATTTTACAGATGAGAAAATTGAAGCACAGAATATTTAAGTGACTTACCCAAGGTCAGACACACTGAGTCAATGGTGGAACAAGGAATGGCACATAAGCCTTCTGAGTTGCATTTGGTCTTTCCTCAGTGGCCCAGAGTGTGGCTCAGTGATCACTCAGATGCTGTGTCCAGTGCATGTTGTTGTTGTTTTCCTGTTGGCTGAATTAAGTGCAGCACCGAGGCAGCTGTGGGGGGTGGAGTAGGTTTCTATTCCATGCCCTTAGGTTCACAGGGAAAAGGGAAAGCCTGCCCTGTATACTCTGGGTCCAAGGGAACAAAGGGTTAATCCAGGACTTCTTCATTTATTCTGTATTTTAGACCAATCACAAAAAGCGTTCTGGTCATATGACATTGCATAACATTTTTATCACCCTGGATTATAAACCTAAAACTACATGACCGTGTCCCTTTAAGGCAGAGTCAACTGGGAATGGCTTGGACATTGTGCTGCAGGCACTGTCAGTGTCTCACTGACTGGAGATGATGGAGAATAGGATGTGTAATTTTTATTTGTATTTTACTTTGCTCTCCACATGTCTCTCAATGCCTTGCCGCTTCACTGTGTCTTAGCATAACACAAGTAATCCCCCTGGACTGATCGTGCTCCGAGACATTCAGGGAAAACCTCCCAAGAGATATACCAGAGCCTGAATAGCTATTATTGCTTGCATGGGACTGTTTTTTCCCAAGGAACTTTGCAAGCTTACTTACCTTTCAGGGGTGTTGTGAATAGAGCGGGGTAGGAAATGTTTTTCCTATCCCAGGAGAATTTTCAAGAGTTCAAAAAACTGTCCCTTCTTGAATGGGGACCACAAAGTCAAAAAATATCAGAAATGTTCAGGAACCGACAATCCAAAAAATGTTTGAGTTTGATTTCCAATGTTTAAATGATCTGTAACTTTTTAAAACTAAAAATGAACTAAAATTTCAAAAGGACAAAATCCTTTTGATTTGAAAATCGAAGCTTTTCCTTTGGAACATGCCCAAACAGGATGTTCTGCTGTTCTTGAAATTTATTTTTCCAGGGTTTTTTTTTTTTTTTTCAAAAGGAAAAATGTGTGAAAACGGACACATTCCCTCAGGAGGTTTCAGTTTCGATGAACTGACATTTTCCAAAAGTTGTGTTGAAAAATTTTCAGGCAGTGCTAGTTGTAAAGTACTCTTCCCAGAGGAGAAATGGAAGCTTTGAAGTGAAGTAACTTGCACTACACCACAACGCCCTGGGATTAGAATCTAGGAGCTCCTGGCTTCCAGACCTGCCTTGACACCACTAGACAACTCCCTGGCCTACAGCGATTTCTGCCATCTCATTGGTAATGTTAGAGAGTGTTCTATTTAGAAACGGTTCCTTTTGTGTGTCACCCACACAGATACTGTGCTGCACTTTGTCTTCCACTAGTGACCAAGGTTTATGAGTCTGCTAATGCCTACAAACTAACAGAGCTGGTCATAGATTAGACAGTCAGAAGGGTCCACTGTGATCACCTAGCCTGACCTCCTGTATAACACAGGCCGGAGAACTTACCTGAATTAATTCCTGTCTGAAGTAGGGCAGACCTTTTAGAAAAACAGCCAGTTTTGACTTAAAAATTGCCGGTGATGGAGAAGCCACTTGCACCCTTGGTAAATTTGTTCCTGTGGTTAATTGAGGGGAAGAATAGCTCAGTGGTTTGAGCTTTGGCCTGCTAAACCCAGGGTTGTGAGCTCAATCCTTGAGGGGGCCATTTAAGGATCTGGGGCAAAAATTGGAGATTGGTCCTGCTTTGAGCAGGGGAGGGGATTGGACTAGATGACCTCCTGAGGTCCCTTCCAACCCTGATATTCTATGATTACCCTCACTGTTAAAAATATACATCTTATTTCCAGTCTGAATTTAGCTGTTTTCTAGCTTGAGCAATAGCATTTCATGCTTTTAGATTCAGAGGTTTGGTAGGCAATCCAACCAGGGTCATTGCTACGAGTTGCACCCTGCATGGGTATTCAAGCTCTCTCCTGCTTCCCCGCTGAGGACGCTAGCACGGAAATGAGTTCTGTGTTTCTTGGGAGTTTTTCTGTCTTCTCTCGCTCCCCACCTGTAGCCCCGGTCCCTGCTTTGCGACCTCCTGATTGATTCCGCAGCCACGCAATGTGGCGTTGGGACCCCAAGGCGAGGAACGAGCAGCAGGCTAATGGGCTTTATGCTGCCATTGCACCTCCAGGATTCTGGGTCCCTCTTGGGTAAAGCAGTGCAGCCCTATGGACTGCGCTCATGGCAGCTGAATTGGAATTAATTTGCAAACTGGATACAATTAACTTAGGCTTGAATAGAGACTGGGAATGGATGAGTCATTACACAAAGTAAAACTATTTCCCCATGGTATTTCTCCCTCCCACCCCACCCCCCACTGTTCCTCTGATATTCTTGTTAACTGCTGGAATTAGCCTACCTGCTTGTCACCATGAAAGGTTTTCCTCCTTCCCCCCCCTGCTGTTGGTGATGGCTTATCTTAAGTGATCACTCTCCTTACAGTGTGTATGATAAACCCATTGTTTCATGTTCTCTGTGTGTGTGTGTGTATATAAATCTCTCCTCTGTTTTTTCCACCAAATGCATCCGATGAAGTGAGCTGTAGCTCACGAAAGCTTATGCTCTAATAAATTTGTTAGTCTCTAAGGTGCCACAAGTACTCCTTTTCTTTTTGTGAATACAGACTAACACGGCTGCTACTCTGAAACATGGCAGCTTTGAATGTCTTCATAAGCCAGACCTAAGTATACTCTAGCCACACCCTAACATGCTCCCTCAAATCAATGGCCTTGGCCCCAGCATGACCCTAGGCTGTAGGGTGCAAACAAGCGTAGGGCCTGCCAATAAGATCCACCAGCCTTTTAGGAACCCTTAGTCTTCAGTGCTCTGATTCATTTCTGAAGCCAGCTATTGTTCGTTTTGTTCCACGAGATCGTTAGTCAGGCTCTGTGGGAGCTAACTGGGAGCAGGACCTTCCATCTCTGCATTTCTTTTGGGCAGGTTAAGCTGCTCTCGCAAAATGTTTTCATTAAGACGACGGGAAGTTGGGAGGGGGTGGGGTAGAGTTTCCTGTGAAAGGCACTGAATGGCAGGGTTTTCATCTCTCGCACACAGCAAAATCATCCCCCGCTCTCCCTCCGCTCATTAAAGTGGAACTGGAAGAGTGGCAGGAAGTTCCTAATGACTCAGCTCGGGAGTAAGGAACCTGAATGCTTTTTTTTTTTTTTTTGCTGTGCTGGAGATGGTTTCACCTTTGATGCATCTGACAGTGGGAAGAGAATGCTGACAGCGAGGGCTGAAAACAGAGGGGATAGAGAGGTGGATCCAGGGCAGTCTGACAAGTTCCTTTTCTTTCTTGTCCTGTGCGTTCATCTCAAGCCAGGCTCGGGGAGGTGTTAAAGCATCTGGTCCTGATGATTCCTCCCTGTGTTTGGGAAGCACAGAACTATGCTGAATGGAATCATAAGTTTAATTATATATATGTCGCACTGTTTCCATGTAGTTTATTTTTTTAATTTGCCTAGGTAGATATAAGATTGTCTCTCTCCGTGGTATCTGAGCACCTTCTCAAATACCTGCATGGGTAATTAAAAGTGAACTCTATTTTCAAACCAAATAAATGCTTTCCCCCACCAAGCGCATTCACTGACTGGTTCGTCAGACGGAGACAGCTTGTTTGCATGCACTTAGCTGTTGGGATTTCTTTGTGAAGAATTGCCTGTGCTTTGAAAGAAGTGCTGTCTAATGGTGAAAGCCTGGCCCTGGGATCTGGGACTCCTGGGCTCCAGATCAGACTGGCTTCAGCTTTCAAGAGCAGATTTCTAATTCAGAAGAGGCTGATGATGTCAAATCAATGCAAGCAGTCTTCAGAGGGAACATTGCATTCACGTCTTGCTGACTTTTTGAACGCAGACTGTATGTGTGGGTATTCAGCACATCTACAGTATAGACAGAGGACCTGGTTCTGATCTTGCTTATATTGGTGTAAGTCAGGAGTGCAAGCCACTGGAGTCAGTAGAGTTACATTTGTGTAAAGCCAGAGTAAGGTCAGAATCTGGCCTAACGCACATGTCTGAATAGTATATATAGGGCCAGCTCCCTCAGTTGGTGTAAATCAGCGTTGGTCTGTTGAGATCAATGCAGTTTAAATGGCGTAAAGCCATTGAAAGATCAGAATCAGGTTGCTCGTGTTTATAGGTAACCACATTCCTTTCTCATGATCAAAAAACAACAGTAGCACTTGAGCTATCAGTAACTAACATAGTTGCTCTCCGCTGTCAATACGATGTTCCTCGTGCCATTGTTTGCATTACATATCATACATGCGTGGACGCTCTGATCGGATGCAAATACTTCAAGGGAATCCTTGTTTCTTTCCTGGCAAGTGGCGTGGAGAAGATGAAGTGAGACAGATCGCTTAAATTCCCTCTTGGTTTGGCTGCATACACTCACTCGTAGTAAAGCTTAAATGGAGAGCGTTTAGGGTACGTTTACACTACAATAAAAGGTGCGTGGCGCGGCTGCCACTGGCCTAGGTCAGCTGACGTGAGCTCACAGGGCTCAGGCCGTGGAGCTAATAATTGCAGTGTAGCTGTTACTGGATTGTTCAATGTGAACGCAATTTCGAAAAGGGGGAAACAGAAAAATGTTCGGGTGAGCCTGAAAACACAAACTTTTGGAGGAATCAAAAAGTTGAAGAATGTTTCATTTCCAGTCAAACAAAACATTTTTGGGTCGACGAAATCAGAACAAAATGTTTTGATTTCGACCAGTTTGAACCTTTTTCTTTAATTTCTCAAAATAAAATGGAAAGGCCATTTTTGAAATAAAAAGGCGTCTTACACTAACCAAATCGAGACCTTTTGTGTTGAAAATGTCAGAATGAAACATTTTGACTTTTGCCGATTTGGGGAATTCGGGAACGAACACTTGGGCAAAATCGACATGCATGCATGAAACGTTTTGGCATCACCGACGCTGCCATTTTGGCCCAAACCAAAGTTTTGTTTGAAAAATTGCACTCGGATCTCATTCTGGGCTCGATCCACTGCTCTTGCTCTGCCTTGCTGTGTAGCCAGGAGCAAGAGGAGCACTTGGGCACCTAAATCCCATTGATTTCAATGGGAGTCAGGTGCCTTGATGATCTGGCCTTTCACCTCTTGCTAGACTGACCCATCTGCAAAATATTGATCATTAGAACTGGTTGAATGAAAATAACTTACTCTAGGATTGTTTGGGAGGAAATGACTGTGCATAATTCATTTGAATATTATTTGACCTCCAATAGAACTGGTCAAATATCGTGAATAATATATTTGATGAGGGGAAATCCTGGAACAAATGCATTACTATCATTCAGCCAGTTCTGCTGACAATTCTCACTTACTTGCCCCTTTGCACTTTTAATAAACAAAGCTCTTCAGAGAGGTGTAATCCGTTCTAGATATTTATAGCACGCTCAGTTCTCTGTTTCTACAAACGTACCCCGAACAGAGTAGCTGCTTCAAACCTGCTTTGCATGCAGCTACTCTTTGCTAAATGCAGAATAATGAAATCTTTGTCAAATTACATGACTGGTGACAAGAGGGGTTGGCAGCCCTCTAGGTTAAAAGGACAGAGGCTTCCATTTGTCATGGCTTCTAGGGACAAGCCGATTTCTGTCATCAGTCTAACGCATAAGGGATATCTTTCAAGTCTCTGCTTGCACCAGGGCTGGGGTGAGGGAGACGAAGAGCCTTTAGGCCGGAGGCAAACAAAATGGGTAACTTCTGTGGACTCTCACAGCCTTAAGCTAGCTAGCCATTTGGCAAAGTGGATTTCTGTTGGTGGATGCCCTGCATTCCCCATTGCCCTGCTAGTGTGGCAGCTCTAAACTAGAGCCCATAAACTACCCTACATGGTCTGCATTTGTACATCACAGACAGCAGGACCGCAGGAGGCATTAACCAGAGGAGAATCAGATGCTAACCCCACTTGGAAGAGGACTCAAGTTTGCATTTTGGAGCTGTGTTTAGAGAGTAAATAGCAGAGGTGTTTATCATCCTTCAGGGGAGGGAGATCCATTCATTCAGGAAATCAATAATCCACTCACGTCATTTAAACTGGCCTTACTTTAGAGGTAAGAGAATTCCTCTCCTCTGTTTATCCAAGCAGAAATTCTGCCTGGGTGAAGCCAGCGGAAGGTGCAGAAAGGACATGAGCAAGCAAAGATTATTTAGTGGTGGCTTCAGGTCAATGTGTGCATCAATTTATTAGTGTTTCAGGGATGTCCCTTGTCTAAGCATTTACTCCAGTCAATGTGGATGCAAAAATCCTATGGTCAGCAGCACAGAATTCACCCATTAATCAGAGGGTTTACATGCAGTGAGCATTTGACTGAGCTGGGAAGGCAGTTCAGTGAACAGGAGGGCAAGAGGGCATGTGCAAACAAGTAAAGACTTATTGTCATTTGGATTAGGCACTTCAGAAGAGAGAGGGGACTGATCTAATCATGAGAGAGGTAGCTGGGGAGCTCCTGAGTTCTCATCTCAGCACTGATACTGACTCCCTAAGTGGCCTCCCTAAGTCACTTAACCTCTCCGCCTCAATTTCTGCAGCTAACTGTGCATGAACACTAGCCAGTTGGGCGAAACCCCAGGATTCAACACTCTCTTAGCTCGGATGCTGTTCACTTGGCTGGTGTACAGGTCCTGTGGCTATATCTGTGTCACTTAGATAAACTGCACACACTGGCCACTGTAGCTTGCGAGAGAGGAAAATCAGCTACACCCAAATGAATGGTGGGAAAGAGATGCCATCAAATGGTTTCTCTAAAGGCAAGATCTCTGCAAGGCTTTTATATGTCCAGGCAAGGTCGACCTTTCCTTGTCAATTAAACCGAAGTGTCTGATTTTGTTTTCTACCCGTAAGCACTTGAAAGTGTCCATCTGTGTCATGAGATAGAGAGTCACACTCTTTCTTAACCAGGAGGCATTGATTAAAGAAAATACCTATAACGACAGCCATCAACCGGCTCCCACAGGATGAGTTCCAGCTTTGTCTTCCATGTTTATCAATGTCCATACCCTGTCTGAAACTCACCTGCAGCGCACACTGGCATCCAGTGGCTGAAAAATATCCTGCAAGTGTACAGATCATTTCCGTCTTCATGCAGGCATCTGTTTTTTTTACTCACAAGTTCGGGAGTGGCGATGCAATGCAGTGCTGGCTTGGCAGGGACTAATGCCTGTGTTAAAGTCTCTAAGCAAGCCCAGTGTGAATTAGATGTTTCTACTGGCTTAAGCACACTTGGGCTGAGTTGAGAGCCCATATAATGTAGAAAAGTGCTGTCTTCTCTCCAGCCAGCTGTAGTCCTTTGTGCTTGACTATATAATACTGGGCTTTGAAAATCGGGCCATGTGCTTTCAGGGTCTGATCAGACTGTTATGATTAGCTTGGTACCAAATGACTCAAAAGCCAAAGGACTTGTGATGCTGCAGTACAACACAGTGCCTGTGTGTGTGTGCAGGACGGGTAGCTGTGCTTAGAACCGACTCAAAGAACAGAGGATGTACGCACTTTAGAACCCTACATGCTCTTTCCTCTGGCCAGGAATGGCCGATGAGTAAGACAAAGAGGCAGAGTGATCAATATTAAAGAGCTGGCAAATGTTGACTGGCATGGGCAGGGGGCTGACATGCAGGGGGCCGGTGTGTGAAATGCACAGCTTTACAGATTGCTTCTCACAAAGACTTTTTTTGAAATAAAGAAAACAGCTGAGAAAGGAACATTGCGATTCCTTACCATTTAGTCGCATGTTGAAATGCACAATGCATTTGAGCAAGTGTGTCGTCATGCCCTTGCTTATATGGTCACCTATCTTCGTTGGGGCTGTGTGTGTCCTCCTTTCCACAGATGCCTGGTCACAGCTGAATTTGAACTCTGTGCCTGGAGTCTGCTTTACAGCCCGTCAGAATGATCGTTCACAGACTCTCACCAGCCAAGCGGGGTTGCCCCGTTGTGTGTGCAGGTGCATTGAGCTGTGGCTTTAACATTGCAGCATGTTTGGAGCCAGATGAGGTACAGGTAACTGGAGGATCGATAATGCTGAGGTTCGACTGGACAACGTCTGGTGTGCACAGGACTCAGGGAGGATGTCTGAACTCAGGATGGGCGCTTGTTCCATAGTGGGTTTTGTGTTGTTGGAAGAGCCTAGACTCTGCAGAAGCAGAACTGAATCCAGAATAGTGACAGGTTAGGACTCGGCACACTGTCCTCTTTACTTCATGACCATCTCCCTTCCTTTGAAGCCCTATAGGTTTCCCCAGGGACCTCAAAGGCTTTGCACTGCAGTGACCACCTCTCTAGCAGCAGGAGGGTAGCTCCCTCTGGAGTCCTTTAACTCCAGCCCTGGAGCTGGCCAGCAGGGATGCAGAGGGAATGGAGTGCCTCACATCCCCCATTTCAGGCCTGGACGTGCTAAATTGGCAGCACTCCCAGGCTCTGCTGTCCCGGACGGATCAAGCTCTTATCCCAAGTTCAGCCGTTGAGTGACTTTGGCTGTGTCTACACAGCAATCACGGTGCATGGGGTGGCCTACCTGAGCTAGCTCGAATTGAGCTAACAATAGCAGAAAAGACAGCACAACGCAGACTTCGGCATGGGTGTTACAAGCCAAGCTCTGCTTGCTAGCCTGCTCTGAAGCTCGCTCTGCACTATCTTAGGTTTCAGAGTAGCAGCCGTGTTAGTCTGTATTCGCAAAAAGAAAAGGAGTACTTGTGGCACTATCTTGTTGTTATTGTCATCCGGGCTAGCTGGATACAAGGTAGCTCAAACAGGCTAACCTGTGCACAGCTTTTGCTGTGTAGACAGATCCTAAAATTGGATCTTAACCATAGTAAACACGGTGTTTAAGTTTTGCTCAGTGACAAATAGCTCCGGGATCGGACACCACATCATGCCATTTATTTTTGTGTTGCATCTGCCATCCAAAAATATTGCAGAATCTCTCAGCTGATTGCAATCCAAGCACCACAATCCAGCATGTAGGCACCTGCTAGAAAATCTGACAGCAGAGGGACAGTAGGGCACAGAAATGTATGTTCCTCAAAGCCCAAAGAATGGCTCCTCTACGGCAAGACCTAGCGGTCAGGCCAGCACTTTCCGCTTACAGGGGATGAGTCTCCACTTTTGTGCTTATACCTCTGCCCACCCAGCAATGGCACAGCCCATCTTTCCCACCCTTTCGAGTAGATTATCCCTGCCTCTCCAGTCGGAATAGGGGATCTCAGTGCTGCCCAGTGCAATGCTACCACGTGCCTGTTTTTATGACAAGGGGAGCAAGGCCACAGTTTGTCCTTCTAAGTGTGAATGTAAACAAAAATACAGGGAGACAAATTCTCCTCCCATTTGCACTCCAGGGTGACTCTTGGCTTCCTTTGGGTTATGCACTGTAAATCAAGGTGGGCTCTGGATGGTGCTATCCGCTGCCCTAAGACATCAAGGATTAAACCTGCTGTTCTTCTTTGTGGTTCTCTGGAAAGGATGCTCGTCACTCTGCTGTGTGACTCCAGAACATGAGCCAAGCCTCTGTTAATATATGTCCTGCTTCTGCAAAGCTAAAAATAGCCGTGATCTCAGCTCGTCCTTCCAGGATTTCACAGCCAGTCACACCATTTGATTTCTGTATACTGCAGACATGGCAAAATATGGGGACACATTCATCGCGGTGGAACTCCCTGACTTCAGTGGCCTGGCCTCCGGGATGAATTTGGCTCATTGCTGCTAGACACAAGTATGGTGTGTGTGTGTGTGTGTGTGTGTGTGACGTCTAACGTGGCGATGTGCTGTTAGCGGGAGTGGATGGCTGCAGTGTCAATGTGCATGGCATGCAGCTGTGGATCATTACAGAATGGCACCCGCCGTTTTTGGTTGGACCCTAGGGCGACCCTGTCTTGAACCTGGGCGGTATTGTCACTTGTGCTGGGAAGGAGGGGAAGGGACATGATTAGCATATGCACGTGTGGTCTATCGCCCTCTACTGGAGTATGAGAAATCCTGCAGTTCATATAGGAGCAATGTCTCTCCAAAGCACTGACAATCCTCTCCTCGTGTGAGCTGGACTCTGGTAGTATGCTCTGCCTGCTTGTATGGAACTCCAACTAGTGGAAAAGGGAGCTCCATGCCTAGGCAGGGAACTCTATCAGAGATTAAATAGGCCATGTGGCTAGGAGGGGAGTGTGTTGCTTTAACGGAATGCCTTCGCCAGAGGTTCTGCTCCTGTTTTAACTGGGGCGAATTGGGGGCTAGCACATTCGTTAAGGTTCATCTAGACAGGCTGCAAACATTTGTTCCAAAGCATAAACACTCGTGATCTAGGACTCAGCCGGGCGTAAATCGAAAACACTGTGGAGCGTCTGGACTGTTTTACAAACACGTTAGCTAACTCGAGTTAATTGGTGCTCAAGCAGGAGCAAAACCTCCAGTCTAGACATGCCCTAAGAGTATGTCTACACTGCAGGCATGGAGTACGATGGCAACTTGTGTAGACGTACCCGGGCCACCTTTCATCTAGCTAGCCCGGGTACTGGAGCAGTGAAGCTGCAGCAACGCAATCTCGAGCAGGAGCTGTCCCAACCCACCTGAAACCCTGGGTAATTCCTCGGCAGTTAACACATGCAGAAGTCTGTTCTGGGGCTTCAATGCTATGGCACTGGAGCTAGGTAGATCAAAGCTATCTCGGGTATGTCTACATGTGCAGCAGTCATACCCGGAGAGTGTAGTGTGGAGTAGGGTGACCAGATGTCCTGATTTTTATAGGGACTGTCCCGATATTTAGGGCTTTGTCTTATATAGGTGCGTATTCATAGAATTATAGAATATCAGGGTTGGAAGAGACCTCAGGAGGTCATCTAGTCCAACCCCCTGCTCAAAGCAGGACCAATCCCCAATTACCCCCCCACACACACACATACACACACCCGTCCCAATTTTTCACTCTTGTTGTCTGGTCGCCCTATCATAGAATCATAGAATATCAGGGTTGGAAGGGACCCCAGAAGGTCATCTAGTCCAACCCCCTGCTCAAAGCAGGACCAAGTCCCAGTTAAATCATCCTAGCCAGGGCTTTGTCAAGCCTGACCTTAAAACCTCTAAGGAAGGAGATTCTACCACCTCCCTAGGTAACGCATTCCAGTGTTTCACCACCCTCTTAGTGAAAAAGTTTTTCCTAATATCCAATCTAAACCTCCCCCATTGCAACTTGAGACCATTACTCCTCGTTCTGTCATCTGCTACCATTGAGAACAGTCTAGAGCCATCCTCTTTGAAACCCCCTTTCAGGTAGTTGAAAGCAGCTATCAAATCCCCCCTCATTCTTCTCTTCTGCAGACTAAACAATCCCAGCTCCCTCAGCCTCTCCTCATAAGTCATGTGCTCTAGACCCCTAATCATTTTTGTTGCCCTTCGCTGTACTCTTTCCAATTTATCCACATCCTTCTTGTAGTGTGGGGCCCAAAACTGGACACAGTACTCCAGATGAGGCCTCACCAGTGTCGAATAGAGGGGAACGATCACGTCCCTCGATCTGCTCGCTATGCCCCTACTTATACATCCCAAAATGCCATTGGCCTTCTTGGCAACAAGGGCACACTGCTGACTCATATCCAGCTTCTCGTCCACTGTCACCCCTAGGTCCTTTTCCGCAGAACTGCTGCCGAGCCATTCGGTTCCTAGTCTGTAGCGGTGCATTGGATTCTTCCATCCTAAGTGCAGGACCCTGCACTTATCCTTATTGAACCTCATTAGATTTCTTTTGGCCCAATCTTCCAATTTGTCTAGGTCCTTCTGTATCCTATCCCTCCCCTCCAGCGTATCTACCACTCCTCCCAGTTTAGTATCATCCGCAAATTTGCTGAGAGTGCAATCCACACCATCCTCCAGATCATTTATGAAGATATTGAACAAAACGGGCCCCAGGACCGACCCCTGGGGCACTCCACTTGACACCGGCTGCCAACTAGACATGGAGCCATTGATCACTACCCGTTGAGCCCGACAATCTAGCCAGCTTTCTACCCACCTTATAGTGCATTCATCCAGCCCATACTTCCTTAACTTGCTGACAAGAATGCTGTGGGAGACCGTGTCAAAAGCTTTGCTAAAGTCAAGAAACAATACATCCACTGCTTTCCCTTCATCCACAGAACCAGTAATCTCATCATAAAAGGCGATTAGATTAGTCAGGCATGACCTTCCCTTGGTGAATCCATGCTGACTGTTCCTGATCACTTTCCTCTCCTCTAAGTGCTTCAGGATTGATTCTTTGAGGACCTGCTCCATGATTTTTCCAGGGACTGAGGTGAGGCTGACCGGCCTGTAGTTCCCAGGATCCTCCTTCTTCCCTTTTTTAAAGATGGGCACTACATTAGCCTTTTTCCAGTCATCCGGGACTTCCCCCGTTCGCCACGAGTTTTCAAAGATAATGGCCAAGGGCTCTGCAATCACAGCCGCCAATTCCCTCAGCACTCTCGGATGCAATTCGTCCGGCCCCATGGACTTGTGCACGTCCAGCTTTTCTAAATAGTCCCTAACCACCTCTATCTCTACAGAGGGCTGGCCATCTCTTCCCCATTTTGTGATGCCCAGCACAGCAGTCTGGGAGCTGACCTTGTTAGTGAAAACAGAGGCAAAAAAAGCATTGAGTACATTAGCTTTTTCCACATCCTCTGTCACTAGCTTGCCTCCCTCATTCAGTAAGGGGCCCACACTTTCCTTGGCTTTCTTCTTGTTGCCAACATACCTGAAGAAACCCTTCTTGTTACTCTTGACATCTCTTGCTAGCTGCAGCTCCAGGTGCGATTTGGCCCTCCTGATATCTTTCCTACATGCCCGAGCAATATTTTTATACTCTTCCCTGGTCATATGTCCAACCTTCCACTTCTTGTAAGCTTCTTTTTTATGTTTAAGATCCGCTAGGATTTCACCATTAAGCCAAGCTGGTCGCCTGCCATATTTACTATTCTTTCGACTCATCGGGATGGTTTGTCCCTGTAACCTCAACAGGGATTCCTTGAAATACAGCCAGCTCTCCTGGACTCCCTTCCCTTTCATGTTAGTCCCCCAGGGGATCCTGGCCATCTGTTCCCTGAGGGAGTCAAAGTCTGCTTTCCTGAAGTCCAGGGTCCGTATCCTGCTGCTTACCTTTCTTCCCTGCGTCAGGATCCTGAACTCAACCAACTCATGGTCACTGCCTCCCAGATTCCCATCCACTTTTGCTTCCCCCACTAATTCTACCCGGTTTGTGAGCAGCAGGTCAAGAAAAGCGCTCCCCCTAGTTGGCTCCCCTAGCACTTGCACCAGGAAATTGTCCCCTACGCTTTCCAGAAACTTCCTGGATTGTCTATGCACCGCTGTATTGCTCTCCCAGCAGATATCAGGAAAATTAAAGTCACCCATGAGAATCAGGGCATGCGATCTAGTAGCTTCCGTGAGTTGCCGGAAGAAAGCCTCATCCACCTCATCCCCCTGGTCCGGTGGTCTATAGCAGACTCCCACCATGACATCACTCTTGTTGCACACACTTCTAAACTTAATCCAGAGACACTCAGGTTTTTCCACAGTTTCGTACCGGAGCTCAGAGCAGTCATACTGCTCCCTTACATACAGTGCTACTCCCCCACCTTTTCTGCCCTGCCTGTCCTTCCTGAACAGTTTATAACCATCCATGACTGTACTCCAGTCATGTGAGTTATCCCACCAAGTCTCTGTTATTCCAATCACGTCATAATTCCTTGACATCACCAGGACCTCCAGTTCTCCCTGCTTGTTTCCAAGGCTTTGTGCATTTGTATATAAGCACTTGAGATAACCTGTTGATCGCCCCTCATTCCCAGTATGAGGCAGGAGCCCTCCCCTCACAGACATTCCTGCCTGTGCTTCCTCCCGGTATCCCGCTTTCCCACTTACCTCAGGGCTTTGGTCTCCTTCCCCCGGTGAACCTAGTTTAAAGCCCTCCTCACTAGGTTAGCCAGCCTGCTGGCAAAGATGTTCTTCCCTCTCTTCGTAAGATGGAGCCCGTCTCTGCCCAGCACTCCTCCTTCATGGAACACCATCCCATGGTCAAAGAATCCAAAGCCTTCTCTCCGACACCACCTGCGTAGCCATTCGTTGACCTCCACGATTCGACGGTCCCTACCCAGGCCTTTTCCTTCCACGGGGAGGATGGACGAGAACACCACTTGCGCCTCCAACTCCTTTATCCTTCTTCCCAGAGCCACGTAGTCCGCAGTGATCCGCTCAAGGTCATTCTTGGCAGTATCATTGGTGCCCACGTGGAGAAGCAGGAAGGGGTAGCGATCCGAGGGCTTGATGAGTCTCGGCAGTCTCTCCGTCACATCACGAATCTTAGCCCCTGGCAAGCAGCAGACTTCTCGGTTTTCCCGGTCAGGGCGGCAGATAGATGACTCAGTCCCCCGGAGGAGAGAGTCCCCGACCACCACCACCCGCCTTCTCCTCTTGGGAGTGGTGGTCGTGGAACCCCCAACCTCAGGACATCGCATCTCATGCCTCCCAACCAGCGGAGTCTCCTTCTGCTTTCTCCCCCCAGACATATCATCTGGTCCACTCTCCGCATTGGTACCTGTGGAGAGAACATGAAAGCGGTTAGTTACCTGTGTCTGTGTTACTGGAACCCGGACATTCCGCTTACCTCTTCTGGAGGTCACATGTTGCCAAGCTTCTTCACTGGCCTCTTGGCTCCTCTGTGCAACCTGCTCTACATCTTTAGAGCTTTGTGCCCCTAGAAGGCTATCCTGAGTTTGGTCCAGAAAATCCTCAGTCTCTCGTATACAACGCAGGGTCGTTACCTGTTGCTCCAGACCTTCAATCTTCTCTTCCAATATGGAGACCAGTTTGCACTTTGTACAGACAAAGTCGCTTCTGTCCTGTGGAAGAAAGACAAACATGGCACATCCAGTGCAGGTCACAACAGCTGAACCCCCCCCTTCCATATCACCTACCTACTATGAGCTTCCTCAGAGACGTTGGCAAGATGTAAGCCTCACTGGGCTCACTCCAGGCGAACTCCCAGGCAAACTCCTGCTGTGAGCTGCTCTGCTGTCCCCGCTGCTCCGCTGGTTCGCTGCCGCTCAGCTGGTTCGCGAGGCTCTGGCTATTTTTAAACAGCCAGGCTTCCCTGACGCAAACACACAGACACCCTAATGCCCTAGTGTGGACACAGCCAGTGTGTGATAACAGAGCGACTCCTTCAGCTAATCAAGTGGCCGGTGCGTTTTGGAGCGGAAGGTCCTGAACTCAGAACCCAGGGCCAGCAGTGTGAAAGTCTAATGAATTGAGTTGTGTACTGCTGCCCTCTACTGTCCAAAATCAAAAATGTTAAGCTCTGTACCATGGTCTCTGTTAGGGCTGGGAGAAACATGGGATGGGTTTCCTGTGAAGATTCTCAAAAGAACCAGGTTTCAGAGCAGCAGCCGTGTTAGTCTGTATCCGCAAAAAGAACAGGAGGACTTGTGGCACCTTAGAGACTAACAAATTTATTTGAGCATAAGCTTTCGTGAAGTGAGCTGTAGCTCATGAAAGCTTATGCTCAAATACATGTGTTAGTCTCTAAAAGAACCAGAATGTTTTCATTTCATTTGGAACTTGTCATGAGATTGTTCGGGTTTGTTGAGAAACCTAAAGGGAACAAAAATAAATGGTTTTGTGTCTCGCCTATCCCCTTCTGTCCCTTTTCCCCCACTGAACAAGGTGGAGAAGGGACAACCCCAATCACCCACCCAATTTTTTTGTTTTCATTGGGAAAAAGTGACTAAAACAAAAAATTTCCAGGAAAATTTTTATTTTGGTCCAAAAATTTTTTTTGATGAAAAATAGCAACCAGTTCTAGTCTCTATGCTACTGGCAGCTTATAGATTCATAGATACTAAAGTCAGAAGGGACCATTATGATCATGTAGTCTGACCTCCTGCACAACGCAGGCCACAGAATCTCACCCACCCACTCCTGTGAAAAACCTCTCACCTATGTCTGAGCTATTGAAGTCCTCAAATCATGATTTAAAGACTTCAAGGAGCAGAGAATCCTCCAACAAGTGACCTGTGCCCCATGCTACAGAGGAAGGCGAAAAACCTCCAGGGCCTCTTCCAATCTGCCCTGGATGAAAATTCCTTCCCGACCCCAAATATGGCGATCAGCTAAGCCCTGAGCATATGGCAAGACTCACCAGCCAGATACCCAGGAAAGAATTTTCTGTAGTAACTCAGATCCCACCCCATCTAACATCCCATCACAGGCCATTAGGCCTATTTACCGTGAATATTTAAAGATCAATTAATTACCAAAATCATGTTATCCCATCATACCATCTCCTCCATAAACTTATCGAGTTTAATCTTAAAGCCAGATAGATCTTGTGCCCCTTGGAAGGGTGTTTCCCTTGGAAGGCTATTCCAAAACTTCACTCCTCTGATGGTTAGAAACCTTCGTCTAATTTCAAGTCTAAACTTCCCAATGACCAGTTTATATCCATTTGTTCTTGTGTCCACATTGGTACTGAGCTTAAATAATTGCTCTCCCTCTCTGGTATTTATCCCTCTGATATATTTATAGAGAGCAATCATATCTCCCCTCAGCCAGCTAATGTGGATTCTCCTTTAATTCCACTGGGAGAGGCTTGTGCTTCTAGAGAAGGAGGACCTGAATTCTATCTTCCTCTACTCCCCGCCTCCTCCTTTTTGTGCCATGAAGTTGCATGATCTACACAGGGCCATTCCTAAGTGACCATGAATTTGTTATGGTATTATGCATGTAAGCAAGGATGAACATTGCAGGTGGAGCTTTCAACAGAGCTGCGTGTCTGTCTATTGTTTTGGAGTTACTGCTTAAAGCAGAACAACTGTTGGCCGTGTGTCTTTGTTTCAACCAAATCAAAGCCCTTTTACAGTAAGGAAAGCAACAGGAAACCCAGATTCTGTGCCAGGAGAGGTTGCCTGGGGACAGGAATGCACAAGGCATACGTGGTTTTGTTAATCCTCCCATTTCCCAAACTTGAGATCTCAGTCACAGCAGCAGTGTGTCTGACTTGTGGCTATTGTTGCTCTGATCTTTTAAATTACTCGTGAGAATGAAACAATCAAATGGAACAATGGTAAGATTCAGCCCATGGTTCTAGAACTGAGAGTTGTTCCGTGCTCCGGCAGGGCAGTCTACCGGTCTGGCTGGCCTCGCTCTCTGCCTAATCACAGACCGAATGTGAGTGGAGAAGCCGTCGCAGGAGAGCTTCCCCATGCTGAGCAAAGGTGCCAGAGGGGGGGAAAACCACCCCTTGGTCCTTGCAACCATTAGGGGTGGAGAGCTGTCAGCCTGTCACGGTGACACCTCCCTCATGCTTCAAGCCTTCACCTCTCTCAAGGTGATTCTCCCACTCCGTGACCAGGCCTTGGGCTACAGCACCCTGTGTGTGGATCGAGCCCGACAGGTCCAACTGGGTTCAGGCACCTGTGGTGTTTCTCTTTGGGAGCCTGTGACTAATGACAGTGACCCAAAACAGCCTTCTTAAAACCAAAGTATTGCTTAGTCTTAACAGTAGGAACAAAGCTAAGATAAAAGGATTTTTAAAACAACAAAAGGTCTGTACCTACTGTGATAGCCAGGCCTATCTTACCCCAAACTCCCAACCTCTGAGGTTGTGGTCTCAGTCAGTCTCCTTAAATCTCTCTCCCCAAGTCCCTGAAGGCCTGGCTTTAAATTCAGCCAAAGTTCTTTGTTCTTTCAGCTCACAGCCTTGGACCTGCTGTCCGAAACCAGCTTGGTGAGCTCCACAGGAGGTTGAGCCAGAACCTCAAAGCGAAAGACCCTTCATAGAAGTATAGGACTGGAAGGGACCTCAATAGGTCATCTAGTCCGGTCCCCTGCACTGAAGACAGGACTAAGTATTCTCTAGACCATCCCTGAGAGGTGTTGTCTAACCTGTTCTTAACAATCTCCAATGACGGAGAGTCCACAACCTCTCTAGGCCATTTGTTCCAGTGCTTAACCACCCTGACAAGAAGTTTTTCATAATGTCCAACCTAAACACCCTGTGCTGCAATTTAAGCCCATTGTTGCTTGTTCTATCCTCAGGGGTTAATAAGAACAATTTTTCACCCTCCTCCTTGTAACAACCTTTTAGATCCTTGAAAACAGTTATCATGACTATGACTTTGCTCTCCATATGTTTTATGGAAATATGCTTATGAGTGTGAATATGATGTAACTGGAATATGCTTTATGCAAAAGGTCTCTTGTAAGGTATCATAACAAAAGTTAAAACCTACTGAATATATTCCTCCTATTTGTATGCATGTATCATTCTTGTATCTGAAGCTAGAAATATGAAGTAGAACTCTGAGATCCTACTGTAATTATGCAAAGTGTGGGCCATTAAGGGTCCCACGCTTTCCCTGACCACCTTCTTGTTGCTAACATACCTGGAGAAACCCTTCTTGTTACCCTTCACATCCCTTGCTAGCTGCAACTCCAATTGTGCTTTGGCCTTTCTGATTAAACCCCTGCATGCTCAAGCAATATTTTTATACTCCTCTCTCGTTATCTGTCCAAGTTTCCACTTCTTGTAAGCTTCCTTTTTGTGTTTAAGCTCACTGAAGATTTCTCTGTTAAGCCAAGCTGGTCGCATGTCATATTTGCTATTCTTTCTGCACATCGGGATGGTTTGGTCCTGCAACCTCAATAAGGCTTCTTTAAAATACAGCCAGCTGTCCTGGACTCCTTTCCCCATCATATTAGCCTCCCAGGGGATCGTGCCCATCAGTTCCCTGAGGGAATCAAAGTCTGCTTTTCTGAAGTCCAGGGTTCATATTCTGCTGCTCTCCTTTCTTCCTTTTGTTAGGATCCTGAACTTGACCATCTCATGGTCACCGCTGCCCAGATTGCCATCCACTTCTACTTCCCCTACCAATTCTTCCCTGTTTGTGAGCAGCAGGTCAGGAGGAGCATGGTTGGTTCCTCCAGCACTTGCACCAGGGAGTTGTCCCCAAACACTTTCCAAAAACTTCCTGGGGGATTGTCTGTGTGCTGCTGTATTGCTTTCCCAGCAGATGTCAGGGTGATTGAAGTCCCCCATTAGAACCAGGGCCTGTAATCTGGAAACTTCTGTTAGTTGTCTGAAGAAAGCCTTGTCTACCCCATCCTCCTGGTCCGGTGGTCTATAGCAGACACCCACCACATGACCCTTCTTGCTCTAGCCTCTAAACTTAACCCAAAGACTCTCAACAATGATCTAGTCATGTGAGTTACCCCACCAAGTCTCTGTTATTCCAATCACTTCATAGTTCCTTGACTGTGCCAGGACATCCAATTCTTCCTGCTTATTTCCCAGACTTCTTGCGTTCGTGTACAGGCACCTAAGATACCTAGACGATTGCCCTACTTTCTCAGTATAAATCAGGAAGCATCCTCTATTGCACCCTCCTCCTTGTGTTTCCTCCCAGTATCCCACTTCCCCACTTACCTCTGGACTTAGGTCACCATCCCCTGGTGAACCTAATTTAAAGCCCTTCTCACTAGGTTAGAAAGCCTGCCAGGGAAGATGCTCTTCCCTCTCTTCGTTAGGTGGATCTCCTCTCTTCCTGGCAATCCTTCTTCCTGGAACAACATCCCATGGTTGAAGAATCCAAAGCCCTCTCTCCGACACCACTTGCATAACCATGCATTTACCTCCACAGTTTGATGGTCCCTACCTGGGCCTTTTCCTTCAACTGAGAGGATGGATGCAAACACAACTTGCACCTCAAACTCCTTTATCCTTCTTCCCAGAGCCATGTAGCCTGCAGTGACCCATTCAAGGTCATTCTTGGCAGTATCATTGGTGCCCACGTGGAGAAGTAGGAAGGGGTAGCGGTCCTAGGGCTTGATCAGTCTTGGCAGACACTCAGTCACATCCTGAATTCTAGCTCCAGGCAAGCAACACACTTCTCGAGTTTCCCGGTCTGGATGGCAGATGGATGACTCCATCCTCCTTAGGAGGGAGTCCCCGACCACCACCACCCATCTCCTCCTCTTGGGAGTGGTGGTTGCGGAACCCCCATCCCTAGGACAATGCATCCCATGCCTTCCAGTCGATGGGGTCTCCTTCTGATCCCTTCCCTCAGATGACTCTTCCAAAGCATTCTCTGACATGGTACCTGTGCAGAGAGCCTGAAATCGGTTTCTTACCTTTATCTGCATTGGGGATACATGTGTTCTCCTTTTTCTTCTTCTGGAGATCACATGCTGCCAATTTTCTTCCCTGTTCTGCAGTGCCCTCTCTGATTCTTCAGCATGCTGTATATGCAGTACCAAATGCTGACTTCTATCCAGAAAATCTTTATTTTCTCTGATGCAATGCAGGGTTGATACTTGGGTCTTTGGTCCTTTAACCTTCTCTTCCAATACGGAGACCAGCTTCCACTTTGTACAGACAAAGTCTGTTCTGTCCTCAGGGAGAAAGACAAACATGGCACATCCTGTGCAGGTCACAACAGCTGATCGCTCACTATCCATATTGTCTTCCTTCTTAGAGCCCCTTCAGACATTGTATTTACTGCTCTCACAGAAGCCTGAAAGGCCAAAAAAAAAAAAAAATCCTCTGTGGAAACTCCCCCCAGGCAAACTCCCTCTGTTTGCCTGTCCTCTGTTCACAAAAACAACAAGGAGTCTGGTGGCACTTTAAAGACTAACAGATTTATTTGGGCATACGCTTTTGTGGGTAAAAAACCCACTTCTTCAGATGCATGGAGTGAAATCTTTTCACTGATCACTTGGCTTGCAACTGGCTGCTTTTTTTATAAGTCTGCTGGCCCAAAGCAGTTGGCCCGTCTCAAAGTCTTCGCTCCAATCAACCACTCAAGGCCCACCTGGAACAAACACTCTCAATTCCCACTTTTCAAACAAATAAACACACAGTCAAACAGTCCCTACAACTAGCTCCAGTCAAACAAATGGTCACAGCAGACGGACTCTCGGATATTCACCCCACCAGCCCCCTAATGCAGCACTCACTGTAGCTCTTCTTGGATGGCTCCCAGGCAAACTCCCTCTCTTTGCCTGTCCTCTGTTCGCTGCTTCCACAACAGTGGATCAGCAAAACATTATCTCAACCAGATTATAGATTGAAAATAATATTTCTTGAAAACAAATGGAAGGTAAATAGTTATTCCTGCTAAAATATCTCATTTCATGTTTGCACATATGATTTTGTCACCTATGGGACACATATTGAAAAACCTGCGGCTTTGTCTTAACAGTGCTCTTGGCTTCAGTAGGGGCAGAGTTGGGGAATGCTGAGCTCTTCTGAAAATAAAGTAATGAATAGTAGAAATTAGAAAAGAATCCCCAGCATGCAGCAAACCTTTGCATGTGGCTGTCCAGCTCTGAGTAATTTACAGATCCAATCCTGGAAGGTGCAGAGGAACAATTGAGTTTTACAGGATTTAAGCCCCTCAGGGGACATCGGCACTGCAAAAAAACCCAAAGAAACAAACCCAAACCCCACAGCAATGAGTTTCAGAACCCAGCACAACTGACTCAAGCTCACAGAGCTCATGCTACAGAGTGAAAAATAGCAGTGTCAACATTCCCGCTTGGGCTGGAGCCTCCCAGCCCCCGTGACAGGTTTCAGAGCCCATGCTCCAGCCCCAGCTAGGACATCTTCGCTGCTATTGTTAGCCCTGTAATTGAAGCGCCGGGATACTGACTCAGCTAACCCTGTGTCTGAGACTTGCTGCCATGGCGTTATTTTTGCAGTGTAGATGTACCCTCAAAGTATAAACCAGTCTTGGTTTCCGTTCGATGGTATTCTGGATAAATAACCTAAACATGGCTCGAGAAACACACCTCAGGAATGGTCTAGATAATACTTGTCCTGTCATGAGTGCCAGGGACTGGACTGGATGACCTCTACAGGTCCCTTCCAATCCTATGATTCTATGATTATTCACTGTTTACTCTTAAGTGATAGGTGATTGAAGCAATTAAATGAGCTAAGGGTAATTATACTATGAAGCTAGACCAGGTTACTCGACAGAGGATATATGAAATGGACAATGTCAGATGAATTTATAAAGTGGAACTTCTTGCCAGAGGATGTTGTGAAGGCCAATACTATAACGGGGTTCAAAAGGGAGCTAAATAGTTTCGTGGAGGACAGATCCATCAATGGCTATTAGCCAGGATGGGCAGGAATGGTCTCCCTAGCCTCTGTTTGCCAGAAGCTGAGACTGGGTGACGGCATGCAATGATTACCTGTCTGTTCATTCCCTTTGGGGCACCTACCATTGGCCACTGTCAAAGGACAAGATACCGGGCTTGATGGACCTTTGGTCTGATCTACTATGGCTGTTCTTATGTTCTTATGATGAACGGGCTTCTTGTTGAGGTTTTGGAGTTCAAATATTAATTTTTAAATAAAAAATACAGACTTTCTCAAGTACTCAGTGGTTTTGGATGCCTCCATTTTTGGGTGCAGAACTGGAGAACTCCAGAAAGCACAGCTCATCAGAAAAGAGGCAGCCAAAATCACTGTGAACTTTTTGAAAATTATGGCCGTGATGACTACTGTATATGGAAGTAGAATCAGATTAAAGGAGGAAATTGTCCACTGCACACGCTTTCCCCGCAAAGTTCTTATGTTGTCCTTGTTTGTTTTTGACATGGCAGTGATACGAGAGGTCCACAGAAGTGTACGCATATAGGGAATCATGTAGGCATCAAAACAGTTCCAGAGATCCGTGGCATATGGCCTGGTTTTGATCTGAGCTGCTACACTGTTATAACATTACGGTGCTTGGAAATAACTACCCGATTCAGTGCAGCCAAGCCCATTGCTGTGAGTTCAGGACAGAGTGGAAAGCAATGATTTTATCTATTTTAATATGGATGAATTTTTTACGGACTGTATGTTTGAAAATATCAATAGCCTCTGACATCCCTGTCTTTTTTGTTCTGTGTTTGTACGGCACCTAGTCCCGGTCCATGACTGGGGCTCCTATATGGTGCAATAATACAAATAATAAATAATAATTCTCTGAGTCTAATTAATGATTGCTCAGAGCTTTGTAACCATGCACAAAATGTTCACACTGCATGTCATCTTAATTGTAGCTTTGATTTTGTTTTTAAGTAGAGTAATTGTTTAATTTACCATCTTGCTTCCCTGTTGCCATATCTTTCTATTAGCCTTTTTTTTATTCGTTATGATGAAAAACGGTGGGCAAATTCTAAGCTGATGTAAATTAATGTAGCTCCATTGAAGTCAGTTCACCCCAGGAGAGAATCTAGACCAATAACCTATTAGATGCAAATATAGTGGGAATCCTGTTATAAAGATGGAGTTGGGTAGCCTCCGTTTTGATCCCATCTGCACGATTCCAAGGAATAGCCATTTCATCTGCAGCGCTCAAGAGAAAGAGAGAGTGAACTTCTAAGCTTGCTATTTGCAGTCAGGGATAATTATGCTTTCCAAGCATTAGCAGCAGCATCTGCTGATGAGATGTCATGGCAATTAACTACCAGTAGATTAATACATCCCCCACTCCACACCCCCTGCTATCAAACCCAGAAACAGAAATTTATGATTCATTTATTTAAAAAATAATAATATTGCAGCTAACAGTCGGACCCCTGATTGCCTCCCTTACCAACAGACCAGCAACATGGGCGGCTGATGCGCAATTAAAGGTGCTACAGAAATGCACCATATTCTCATGCAATGGCTCTCTCCTGGAAGTACTGATAGCTGTCATAGGCAGCGATCACCATTTCATTCCTGTTATTGTTCTGTGTCTTTGCAGTTTTCACTTGTATTCCAATTATGACTTGGTTTTATTAGTATTGTTGTTATTATTCTTTATTATTGATTTGTATTGTCATAGCACCTAGGAGTCATGGACCAGGACCCCATTGCGCTAGGTGCTGTACAAACACAGACCAAAAAGACAATCCCTACCCCTAAAAGCTTATCTTCTAAGCATAAGACAAGAGACAACAGATGGATACAGATGGGCACATTAGGGAGTACAGGAAACAATGAGACAATATTGATCAGCATGGTGAGCAGTGATATCAACACTCCTGCAGCCTAACTGTTGTCAAGTTTGTTGTAGGCACCATGAATGAGGAGAGTTTTGTGGAGGGATTTGAAGGAAGACAATGTGGTGACTTGGGGATGTTTATGGGGAGACTCCGAAGCCTGGTGGATGGGGGACAGCATGGTAAAAGGCACAAAGGTGTTTGAAAATTTAACAAGTGTGTGATGGAGGCTGGCATTATCAAAGGTGGGAGTTGACATCTCGGTAGTGAACAAGAGATGATCAGTAGGTGGGAAGAGCAGCGGTGATATTCATGTGAAAAGAGAAAGATAGTTCCAAGCAAGTAGAGGCTGAAAGTTACAATTAAATCTAGCTGGACTCCATAAGACTCTCAGGATCTGATCACGAGTCTTGTGTTTTCTTAAAGCCCCAGCTCCTGAAGTCATGGGATTACGTGAGAATCTCAGCTTCCATTTAAATAATAAAAGTAAAATTATAGTCCTCATGGCTGTGGAGAAAAGCATTAAAATGTGACTTCTATAGGATCAAAACTCAGAAAGCAAATAATGTATTAATTAAAATCTCATGATTTCTAAGTCAATCATTATTTGGGAGTAGGGGGTTGCTGACTCATGATTTTCCAATACTTTGGGTTGGCATCAAATGGGGACTGCTAGTTGTCACCGCTGCTCTCCTTCAGGGCTCTCATAGAGAAGACTTTTAAACCTCTCTGACTTTGGACCCCTGGTTAGACAATGTAGAAATAAATGACAGGCAGTGGAAAGTAGTACTTTGTCTGTCTGTCTGTCTGTCTGTCTCTGTCTGTCTTGGGGATTTCTTTGCGTATCATTTCCCAGGTAATTAGCATGGTGAAGGCCATATTGGACTTCAGGGAATGAGCTTTCCTTCTCCTCTCCCTGTTTCATAGATTCTCTGTTGGAGGAATTCCTTGCTGAAGAGGAAAGTCTTACAGCAGATGCCTTCTGTGGAAGGAGAGGAGAGAGTGCCGTCTAATTCCCCATTCAGACCAGCAACACTTCTGCCTTGCCTGGGTTTAGTTTGAGCCAGCTGCTCTTCATCGCAGAACTGATTTGCTCTAGGCTATGTGACAGCCTCGGGATGGTGCTGGTCACGCTGTGGAAAATGAGATGAACCGCGGGGAGGAGTTGATGTACTGTTGGCCTACAGTGCCATCCCAGCTCTCCAAGTAGGCTCTTGTAGATACTGAAGAGAAGGGGAGAAAGGATGGATCCCCATGGGACCCCCCCACAGGAGAAGCTTTAGGGGAACAGGAGCAGAGAAGTGTGATCACTGGGATATGGCTTTTATCTAGTGCCAGGAGAAGTTCCTCTCTGAGGGGACCAAGGCTTTCTTCACGCTGTGCCGCAGTCTGAAGCCCAGTTGGGAAGCATCCAGGAGCTTGGCAGAGGTTACATGTTGCTGAACTTTGGTTGCTGCTCTTTTCTGGTTGATTTTTGCACAGGGGTGGGAGTCTGGAGAACAGCAAGGGAGCAGCTGGACAGATCTTCTGCACTGAGCGTGGGTGTCGACAGGGTTGGGCGAGGTCTCGTATTTTTCAGGGAGGATGGCCGGTTCAGTGCTCTGAAGGGGGTGATGATCATTTCTATTAGCAGTGGGCTCTGTTGTTCTTGGCTGCCTTTCACGAGCTAGCGGGGTCGTGAGTCTGTGTTTCAGGTGGTGGCTTGAATGTTTTGCAAGGTTTCTGGCACGTCCAGCTCTCTTAGGGCTTCTGCAATTCCTGATATCCAGAGATCTCCAATGCTGCTCAGTGCTTTGGGTTCTCTGGGGCAGCTAATTATCACGAATAGTCAAGACCTGTGGGTTATGTCTTACCAAAGAGACAGCATTACTATGCTGACACTCTGCTTCGTTACTGCTCAACCTTTATTCGTACCTGGAATCCTTATTGGTTTAAATTGAAGCCACTTGCCTGAGAAGGAACCACTCACGAGCAAAGACTGTAGAATCAGATATTCAGAGCATCTGTCTATCAATAAAAAAGAAAAGGAGCTCACTTCATGTAGCTCACGAAAGCTCCCATGTAGCTTCATGTAGCTCACAAAAGCTTATGCTCAAATACATTTGTTAGTCTCTAAGGTGCCACAAGTACTCCTTTTCTTTTTTGCGAATACAGACTAACACGACTGCTACTTTGAAACCTGTCTATCAATATAAACTGGCCCTCTATATAATCTAGTCTCTAAGCATTTATGCTGCACTCATCTCCATGTTATCTAAGTTATTTTGTCACCTGCATGGGGCATCACCCGCATCATTTCCTACAACACTTGGGTTTCCCTTACACTGGGAGCCAAATCCTGCTCACCTTACTCACACAGTCACACTGTGGGGCCAGATCCTGCCTTTTGTTTATCAAATAACTCCACTGTGGTCAACGAGTCACTCCGGATTGACACCAGAGTAACAGAAGAAAATTCAGCCTACTCATGTCACACGAATTTGATACTTCATCTCCTGTCCAAGTCCTGGCCCTGCTTAGTTATGAGAGTGTGTAGAAGGCACTTAGGATGGGAAGTGAAATCCCTCTCTGCCTTATGGAGCTGTCTTGGAGCTCCAATCAAATGCTGTTTGACTAACTTTTTGGTTTTCAGCGCATATGGCTCTGACTTTTAAGAAACGCTCCTTGGAGGCAGGGCTGTAGTGAATTTGCCTGGAACATGTTGGTACTACTGCAGCTTAAGTAGTAAGTAATGATGATGGTAATTGTGCCAATAGGAATTCTGGGACATCTGCCAGAGCAAAGCGAATAGCCAGCCCTATTTGTGTTTTAAAGAAAGTTGTCTCTAAACCCTCCCCCATATTAGTTATATGGCACGATGTCCTGCTGGGGCCTGTATTTAAAATATTAGCCAAAATTTGCAAAAATAGGAGACTAAAGTTAGGTTCCTGAATACATAATTGGGCTCTTAAATAAATAGTATGGTTTTCAAAAGCGCAGAACACTCCACAGCTCGCACTGAAGTCAATTGTAGCTTCATGATGCTTAGCACTTTTGAAAATTAGCCATTTACTTTGGTGCCTAAATAAAGATTTAGGAGTCTAACTTTAGGCTCCTGTTTTTGAAAATCGAGGCCAATAACAACACATCTGGGATGAAATGTTATGGTTCTTTTTTCTTTTCTTTGGGTTTCTTTAACTATATTGGTATAGTCAAAGCAGGGAATACTTCTGCTGCCCAAAAACATATGTATGTGCTGCTATATTGGTATAACAGTGTTAATTGTATAGTTAATTCTGGCTCAAGAAAGAGAATTAGCTAGTAAAAGGTCTTTCTATAGCAGTATAACTATCTGTAGTGGTTTCAGAGTAGCAGCTGTGTTAGTCTGTATTCGCAAAAAGAAAAGGAGTACTTGTGGCACCTTAGAGACTAACAAATTTTTTTGAGCATAAGCTTTCGTGAGCTACAGCTCACTTCATCGGATGCATTCAGTGGAAAATACAGTGGGGAGATTTATATACATAGAGAACATGAAACAATAGGTGTTACCATACACACTGTAATGAGAGTGATCACTTAAGGTGAGCTACTACCAGCAGGAGAGCGGGGGGAAAAAACCTTTTATAATGATAATCAAGGTGGGCCATTTCCAGCAGTTGACAAGAACGTCTGAGGAACAGTGGGAGGTGGACGGGGTAGCTCACGAAAGCTTATGCTCTTATAAATTTGTTAGTCTCTAAGGTGCCACAAGTACTCCTTTTCTTTTTGCGAATACAGACTAACACGGCTGCTACTCTGAAACATGGGGAAATAGTTTACTTGTGTAATGACCCATCCACTCCCAGTCTCTATTCAAGCCTAAGTTAATTGTATCCAGTTTGCAAATTAATTCCAATTCAGCAATCTCTTGTTGGAGTCTGTTTTTTGAAGTTTTTTTGTTGAAGAATTGCAACTTTTAGGTCTGTAATCGAGTGACTAAAGAGACTGAAGTGTTCTCCAACTGCTTTTTGAATGTTATAATTCTTGACGTCTGATTTGTGCCCATTTATTCTTTTACGTAGAGACAGTCCAGTTTGACCAATGTACATGGCAGAGGGGCATTGCTGGCACATGATGGCATATAGCACATTGGTAGATGTGCAGCTGAATGAGCCTCTGATAGTGTGGCTATGATGGTGTCCCCTGAATAGATATGTGGACAGAGTTGGCAACGGGCTTTGTTGCAAGGATAGGTTCCTGGGTTAGTGGTTCTGTTGTGTGGTGTGTGGTTGCTGGTGAGTATTTGCTTCAGGTTGGGGGGCTGTCTGTAAGCAAGGACTGGCCTGTCTCCCAAGATCTGTGAGAGTGATGGGTCATCCTTCAGGTTGTAGATCCTTGATGATGCGTTGGAGAGGTTTTAATTGGGGGCTGAAGGTGATGGCTAGTGGCGTTCTATTATTTTCTTTGTTGGGCCTGTCCTGTAGTATGTGACTTCTGGGTACTCTTCTGGCTCTGTCAATCTGTTTCTTCACTTCAGCAGGTGGGTATTGTAGTTGTAAGAATGCATGAAAGAGATCTTGTAGGTGTTTGTCTCTGTCTGAGGGGTTGGAGCAAATGCGGTTATATTGTAGAGCTTCGCTGTAGACAATGGATCGTGTGGTGTGGTCTGGGTGAAAGATGAAGCATGTAGATAGGAATAGAGGTCAGTAGGTTTCCGGTATAAGGTGGTGGTTATGTGACCTTCGCTTATTAGCACTATAGTGTCCAGGAAGTGGATCACTTGTGTGGACTGGTCCAGACTGAGCTTGATGGTGGGATGGAAATTGTTGAAATCATGGTGGAATTCCTCAAGGGCTTCTTTTCCATGGGTCCAGATGATGAAGATGTCATCAATGTAACGTAAGTAGAGTAGGGGCATTAGGAGACGAGAGCTGAGGAAGCGTTGTTCTAAGTCAGCCATAAAAATGGTGGCATGCTGTGGGGCCATGCGGGTACCCATCGCAGTGCCGCTGATTTGAAGGTATACATTGTCCCCAAATGTGAAATAGTTATGGGTGAAGACAAAGTCACAAAGTTCAGCCACCAGGTTTGCCATGACATTATCGGGGATGCTGTTCCTGACGGCTTGTAGTCCATCTTTGTGTGGAATCCTGGTGTAGAGGCTTCCACATCCATAGTGGCCAGGATGGTGTTTTTAGGAAAATCACCGATGGATTGTAGTTTCCTCAGGAAGTCAGTGGTGTCTCGAAGATAGCTGGAAGTGCTGGTAGCATAGGGCCTGAGGAGGGAGTCTACATAGACAGACAATCCTGCTTTCAGGGTCTGTATTAGGGCTTTTACCCACATAACTCTATACTGGCAAAAAATCACATCCCTAACTGATATAGTTATACCAATATAACTCTTTAGTATATTCCAGTCCTTGTCATGTTTGTACCATTCAAAATCAAGGTGTCTAATCAGTTAGCGTCTGTGCAAAAGGTAGAGGTTTTGTATTCAGACAAAGAACAGGTTTTGTCAGATCCAATATCAAGAGAAATGTATTAATGGAACTATTCAGGGAAACCAGCTTTAAAATAAATGAAATGAAATAGTCCGTGAAGTATTTGAGAATCGACCCTCATGCCCCACACTCACCCCAACCATCTGCCCCAGTCCGGACACCCCTGCTGCACCCTGAACCCCTCATTTCTGGCCCCACCCCAGAGCCCACACTTCCAGCCAGAGCCCTCATCCCCTTCCGCACCCCAACCCCCGCCCCAGCCCGGCAAAAGTGAGTGAGGGTGGGGGAAAATAAGCAACAGGGGAATGGGGTGAGCAGGGGGTGGGGAATAGGGCCTTGGAAGGGGCAGGGTCTCCAGGATGGGGCTGGGAAGGGGGAGGGACAAGGGTGTTTGGTTTTGTGTGATTAGAAAGTTGGCAACCCTACTTGAGCTGCCTGCACACTGCCGAACAAGAGGGCTTAGACCCACATCACAGCAAGATGCGGGCTTTGACTGCCCTCCTCCCACAAGGTCCTAAGACCTAGGTGCTTGTTGACCTGAGTCAGACTGCTTTTGTGTGGATGGAAGGGGGTCTCGGGCCCAAACCTGAGTCAGGAGGCCAGGCTTAGTGTGCTGTGTAGACGCACCTTCTGAGTGCACCCCCTCAGATCTTAGACCTCGTGCCTTTGCCTCTCCTGAAGTGAAATTTCTCAGTTCTTCCCAGGCTTCCGTACCCTGTCTATCAACTGTCCTTACCCTGCACATCTGAGTTCTGGCACCAGCAGTTAGTTCTTCCCCTAGGGTGTCTTAGATCCGTGCTATACAGTGACCAGATAATTATTGTCTAGTTTTGCTGTAGGAACAAATCTTTTAGATTGTCAGAGGGGAAAAGGCTGTTCAAACAACAAGCAGCCTGCACACGTTTTTCTTAGAGGATCGGCAGCCCCTGACAGGAACCTGGGCAGGCCTACCTTCTTCAGATACCCATAGGAGGTATCTGTGTCTCCGAACAACTACTGTCCTCCTCCTCTATCCCCTGAGAGTGTTCCTTTTAAACCTGCCACAGTTTTTGCTCTTCTATATTCGCGGGCCATTTCCTGTCCTGGCTTCGTCTCTTAACTCTCAGAAGTGCTGAAAAGTGACTAATGTTTAAGCCATTTCCCCCACTTCCTGCTTTTTTCCCCCTTACAGTGCCCTATTAGACTAACCAAAATATTCACACAATAAACATCTCCTCTCAATAATCAGGTCAATATACAGAATTCACCAAGTATTGCCAAGCAGCCCCAAATCTGTCTCTCAGTCCTCTTCAAAAAAATCCAACAATTACTTCCACTACTTTCTCTCTTCAAGCATTTGGTTTCCCTTCAGAGGGAAAATAAACACTCCTGAATTCACCATTGTAGGAGTTCAGCCAAAAAACATGTAAAGAAGGAAAACCCCCTTTCAGGTGGCACATTTCAAACAACTGTAAGAGTAGTTTAGAATTTGCATTTTTGTTTGTAATGTTTTTTTTCTGCTGACTCCATCTATTGCCTCCCAGGGTTGGCCAGTGAAGTTCTACAGCGTGACTTGCGGCTGCTCTCACATTTAACATGGAGGTGCAGCCTGCTGCAGATCTAGGTCCCCGGATGTGATGCTATGTCTTAATCCAAAGCTGCATCCTGTAGTCTTTGCAAGCCACTCCTCTGAGTTAAAGGTCAATGTGGCTGCACGCTGCACCATCTAAGGGAAATTAGGTCAGCTCATTGGGTTCTTGGGAAGTGGCTAAGGTGGCTTTTAGTCAGCAAATATTAGGACTTCCCTGCCTGAAGAGAAGGGTCGGATTCTGCCAGGATTATTCTATTCTGTTCTCATTCTTATACTGCCCTGGTCACCATAGTATCTGAGCACAGCCAGCCGTGCATTAAATGATGTGACTAGCATTTGCCACGTGTGATTTCCTCTCTCTCACTTTTCTCTCCAATGGGAAAACTGCGCCAGGTTTCTTTTTGCTTGTTTGTTTGAATGGATTTATTTGGGATTGGTTTATTTTATGTCTGCTGGGCTGGGTGCTGGCTACTGAAGTCTTGGCTGTATAGAAAGTGGTGATGTCGGAGGTGGTTCTTAAATCTTGTGGGAGTTCGTTTCACAGTCTTGGACCGACCCCAGAGAAAGCTCTACATAGGATACATCTCCGTAGAGAGAGAGCTCTCCCTCCTGCTCTGAGCTATTATCCTTTCCTGGCCTACTGGTTCTTATTCTATTGGTTGCTATTTGACTCCCCTACCCCTGCCAACTGTTGTCACCAATGACTGATGGTTGGCTTGCTCCTTCCCTGTGCTGCAGGTATATCCGAACCATGTACCTGGGGATCCAGAGCCAGAGGCGGAAGGAACACCAGCGGCGCTTCTACTGGGCTATGATGTACGAGTATGCAGACGTGAACATGCTGCGCCTCCTGGAGACTTTCCTGGAGAGCGCGCCCCAACTGGTGCTACAGCTCTGCATAATGATCCAAAAGAACCGTGCAGAAACATTACCATGTAAGTGGCCCATTTTCTCAGCCGCTGTTGGATGTTTTGTTGACCGACCACACTACATAACCTGTCGTGGAAGGTGCTGGCACTTTGGACAAAACTCGTTTCAGCTCCGTGCTGCACTTGCTCAGTAAATTTCTGCTCGTGGTCCTGGAAAAAATACTCTACTACTTCAGTCTCTTATAGACCAGCATGGTCATGAGGAGTGATCACAAGGCTGGGCACCAGGAATTCCTTAGCTCTACTCCTGGTGCTGCCACTTACTTGCTGTGTAGTCTTGGGTAAATCACATGATCTTTTTCTGCCTCAGTCTTCCCACCTGCAGAGTGGGGACAATAAAACATATCTGCCTCAGAGGGGTGTTGTGAGGGTTAACTGGTAAATGTTTGTGCCTTGTTTAGACTGTGCAAAGTGCTATATAAAGTGCTACGTTTCATAGATACAGACAAGGTGGTCACCCTTAAAAAGTCAACTTTTGCCATGAGTTCAAACACGCTTTTTGGTACCACAGTTCTGAACTAGTCTAAGAATAGGGAAAAACTGTATTATCTCAAAAAAAAAAAGAGGAATACTTGTGGCACCTTAGAGACTAACAAATTTATTTGAGCATAAGCTTTCGTGAGCTACAGCTCACTTCATCGGATGCATTCAGTGGAAAATACAGTGGGGAGATTTTATATACACAGAGAACATGAAACAATGGGTGTCACCATACACACTGTAACAAGAGTGATCAGGTAAGGTGAGCTATTACCAGCAGGAGAGCACATGCATCCGATGAAGTGAGCTGTAGCTCACGAAAGCTTATGCTCTAATAAATTTGTTAGTCTCTAAGGTGCCACAAGTACTCCTTTTCTTTTTGCGAATACAGACTAACAACAGCTGCTACTCTGAAACCTGTCGTTGTATATAAAGACAGCAAAACCTGTCTTAAGCAACACTTTGTTGCCTTAGTAGATGCAGGACCAGATTCACCGCTGGCATAAGTGGTTCAACTCCATTGACCAGTTCGCTGCATTGAGTGGGCTGCATGTTTTGCTAACATCTGTACTGCAAAGCTTGGTGAATGAAGAGTTTCCTAAGCATGCCACGTTCCTTGCTAAGGTACAAGATCGGCGGGCACTTTCTCAATCTGGTTGTATATACCTTTCCCCCTCAAGTGCAAAAATACAAAAATACATTATCATACAAAAATAAATGAAATACAAAGAGAAACCATCAAGAAAGTAACATCCAAGATTTCTCTTAAGGAGAAAAAAACAAGGGAAAGGGAGGTAATATTAAAAAGTGACTGTGTAGAAAAGGTCACCCACTGTCTTGCTCAATGTATTGGCTCCCTGCGGACCTTTGACTCCTTCTACCGATTACAATTTTTTAGTTACTAACAATTTGTTAGTACTGCAGACCCAAGCCAGCTTTGAGAGGGTAAACTGGATTTGATTCTGCCGTGGGCCCATGAACAAAACTGCCAGTGAATGCCCCTGTTTCCCCCTCCCATTTAAAATCACATGGGAGGGGAACACTTATTCCCAAACCTGTGTGGCTTTTTGGGAGCCATGCTTCATCATCCATGCTTGGATTAGTCCCTTAGGCTGTGAATCCACTGGAAATCCCGACTCAACCCCAGTGCACCCCTGACAAGATTGACGGTACAGTGCTAATAACAGGCAAAGGCAGTAACAACTAACTATAGTCAGTAGAGCAAGCAGATATGACTGAAGACACATTGGGAAGGGTTTTGACACTAAATTCACTTCAGTTTTTAAAATAAGCAGTTTCTATATTTAATTTTTCATGTGGTTCCTCTCGACTTAATAGGATTTAGAGAAACCACTGATGCCCTTCCATTGATGTCATGAGTGCTTTGTGTAAACTTTTTGCTGGGAATTTGTCTGACCGAGGCTTCTGTATTCTATACAAGTAGCATTGCACGTCTATTGAGGGTAGCCTTATCCTGCAAAATTCTGGCTATTGGCTGCTGTTAATCCAAAAAAGATTTTCACTGTAAATCTTAATTTTGCAACGCCCTGTTGAAATCTATGGGACATTATGTGGTACATGCATTATACTTCTCCTGTAATAAATAGTATGTAACCTACTGTGTATTTAAGAAGGGAACAGCAAGAGTTACAGTAAGTGCGTGGTCCACTTTTCAAACCAGAATGCCAAAAGTTTGGTTTTAAATGACTACTTAGGCATCTAAACTATGGGTATGTCTTCACTGTAGAGTTAGCCCAGGTGAGCTGCACCGGGATTAGCCTAGCCCAGGTGTGTGCAGCCACACTGCAAAGCCCTGCCCAAGTTACTAAGGTCTGATCTATATCTAAAACTTAGGTCGACCTAACTTCCTCTTTCAGGTCTGTGAAAAATTTTGCTCTGCATGAGGTACTTAGGTCAATCTAACCCCCACTGTTGTTCTAGCTACTGCCTCTCGGGGGTTGATTTACTACAGCATTGGAAAACCCCCTTCTGTCACTGTAGTGTCTAAACTACAGCACTACAGTCGTGTTGCTGCAGAGGTGCCACTGTAGCACCTGTAATGTAGAGATGCCCTAAGTACTCATGAGTGCTACACTCCCCCCGTATGTCACTGGGACTTCTGGGGTCCTATCCCATGATTCTTTGCACTGCAGTCAGCTGAGCCGCTCTATCATTCTTTGTTAGTGAACTGTGGGAGAACTTGTCTGTCCCTCTGGGCATATGGGGGGAACAGAGGGAAGGCAGTGGAGGACTATACGCATGTGAGTGGTTAGCCTGCATCCTCACTGCAAAGTGGGCGGTTACCAGCCTGTGTGAAAGTGGCAGCTGCGCTCTAATGCACATCCCCAGCTGGGCCAGTTAGCTTGTGTTGGAAGCACCACTAAACTCAGGTGAGAGGTTTTCATGTGTGGATGACAGGGAGGTTCGGGGCAAAACCCAAGTAAGAGCTATCAGCTATGTTTGCTGTATAGAGTCCATGCCAGTATAGCTATGTTGGCATAGCCCCATAGGGTAGATTCAGTGTACACCTACAGCAGTAGTTCTGCTGGGATAGGAACACCACCTCCCCAAATGAGATTAGCTATGTCAACAGAACCATTCTTCTATCTGCATAGCTGTATCTCTACATTGTGGGGTTTGTTGGTATAGCTCTGTTGGCCAAGGGTGTGGTTTTTTCCCTGGCCCTGACCAACATAGCTTAGCTGGTATAAGTTTTAAGTGTAAGCCAAGCCAAAGTTAATTCTACGTTAAAGCTATATCCTTGCGTGTTTAGACTGGAGCTGGGTGAATGCTGGATAAAGTGGTTGCAAACTTACTTTTCCTAAAGGCTGTTCACATGCCTTGTCCTTCCCTCTTTGCAAACAGTTGTGCGATTGTGGTTTTGTTCATGTGAATGCTTGGATAATAGCTGTTATTTGTAAGTCTTCGTGTGTGCCTGCAAACCAGGGTAGTCGTGGGCAAATAGTCATGTTTGCTAGTCTCTGTTCATTCTTTGCCAGTCCTCATTCTCCTGTTGAAAAGTTTGAGTCATCCTGCCAGGGTGCGGTAATCATGCCAAGTGACTTAGAGTACCTGCTCCCCCACAGCAGTGAGTCACGGAGCTCAGGTCAACTGACCTGAGCTCATGTTTCAGGGCTAGAAATAGCAGCATAGATGTTCCCAGTGAGACCCACCATCCTCACTGGGTTTCAGAGCCCAGCCTCCAGGACAGCTGTACTGATCTTTTTAGCCTTGTAATGCAAGTCCCACCAGTCCAAGTCACTTGACCCAGGCTCTGAGACTCACTGGCGGGGCGGAGGGGATTGTGCAGTGTAGACGTATCCTTAGGTAAACTATCACACACAATAATGAACAGGACTAGTGGAACAGAACAATTTACGAACTATCCAGAGGCTGAAATTTATTGGCTTAGACTAGTTGGTAAATTCATAGAACAGGGAATACACTGCCAGAAAGCAGGATTTGTTCTGGAACAGGCCAGATTTGTGATCTCAGAACAGGCCAAATCCAATGGATAATTTGCAACCAGCTCTATTTAGTTGCCAAGTTTCCATTTAGGTCCTTAAATTCAGCTGTAGATACCTACCTTTGGACAGCCAAGTTTGAAAATGAGTTAACTTCTTGCTGTACGGAGGGATTTTCAGAAGTGTTCAGGACTGGCCTACTCTGTTCCCACTGAGCATGGTAAAACTACCACTGTGTCAATGGGAACAGAGTTAGGCCACCGATTTTTGAAATACCACCCACAAACAGCCAAACACTAGCAGATACTCAGAAGCAAGGATTGTGCGATGCCCTGTTGTATGAAGGGAGTGAGCCTGATGGTGAATTACATTAAATAGATGCTGAAAAATGGCAGAAGTCTTTGTGCAACAGTCTGCCTTCCAAACCATGCTCAAGATCTGTTTTGCGACAGGGTAAAAAAATAATCTAGTGAACTTCAAGAATGCTTTAAAAAAAAAAAGACCCCAAAACCCATCCTGCATCTGCAAAACTAATGCATATCTGTGACTTTGCTCTGCAAAATCGTCCTGATTTATACAGGTCAACCCATAACTAAGGAAAGCTGGATATAGAGGACCCTGTAGATTACCCTTTCTATTCTGGAATGAAGATCCAATGGATCATCTGTCTCTTCCAGTCCAGGATTATCAAGGCATCAAAGATGGTTTAAATAAATCATCTGCTCTTCACAAGCAGAACCCCCACACTTTTCTTACTAGAAAGTTTTCATGGGAACCTGCAAGGGAAAGGTGTCTTTATGTACAGGAACTTTTGTATCGCACAATTCTAGAGCATGGACTAGAGATGGAAAAGCCCTGTCAGATCATCCAGTCCATCTTCCTGCCAATGCAGGATTGTCCCCTGGTCCTGTTTTCTAATGCTCTCTATAGATGACATTGCTTTTGGTTGAGTTGTATGAAAAAGAGTAGGGAAAAAGTCACAAAACATTGCCTGGGGTTGAAAGGATTACTCCTGGTGCCTCTCTGAGGGCCCACCCTATAAAGTGACCCACTCACCAGCAGCCTTGCATGTTCCTCCTTGCAGGAGTAGGTTGGTCATATGTGCCATGATTAGAGAAGCAGGTCCTTATTGCAGGATAGGGTGGAGAAGAGACACCTGGTATAGTCCGGTGCCATGCAAAAGGGTGGGAAAACTGGGGGAGGAATCATGGAGGATTCTTGAGTTTTGATAAAAATCAGTGCTAAAGATTTGCTCTGATTCAATGCAATTTTTTCCATAACAAGCTAAGGACCCAACCCAGCAAAGCACTTAAGCATGTGCATAACTTTCAGCACACAAATAACCACGTTGTGAGGCCCCTGGTGAGCTACAAGCTACACATGGGCATACCCGCTTTGCAAGATGCGAGTTTATGTTTCCTGGTCCCCTGCCCAGTTACCCAGGCAATAATGACTGAGAGCTATTTGGTGACCTGTTTGGAATGAGTTGTTTGTCTCAGTCCGGTTCCCAGCAGTCAGGTGTCCACATCAAAAAGCCATCAGCGCCGCTGGCGATGGGCATGAAGAATGCTCTGCTCACTCACTCTTAGAGTACATCAGGCCTGAGGCATATTGGCTGCGAGAAGTGTGGGGGACACTTGCATTGCTGTGCTGCTCCGATTCTGTGGATAAAAGGCCAATTAAGTCAGCAGGAGTTTTCCAGTTGATTTTAATGGGCTTTGGATCAGTCCCCAGGGCTGTCACTTCAGTCCCCAGGGCTGTCAATCCAGCAGCTTTCTCCATCACACATTCGCTTTTCTTACAGCTCCAGTGAGGACCCTTTTGCTGAGGTCTCACCTCTTGATATCAAGAATATTTCATGTGACCACAGATTAAAGTGACACATCCTTTACAGGAAAAACAACCGCCACATGCGATGAAGTGAGTGAAATCTGTAGCGGAGTTTGTAAACTATGGCTTTTGATGCCAATCATTATTAGCCCTTTACATCTTCAAAGCACTGTGGAAACATTAACTAGGTGATCCTCACTGTGAGCAACATACAAATAGGGAAACTGAGGCATAAGAAAGTGGAGTGATTTGCCCAAAGTCCCACTATGGCAGATTCATGATTAGAACTCAGAAGGGCCTGGCTACTATTCCAATGTACAGTCTACTGTGTGCCTGCTGCCTCTCGTTGGTTGGTAAAGTATATGAACATTAATCTATTTGAATCCAACACTTGCTCTAGAAAGCGGGTCTGGTATTCAGGTCAGTCAACCAGTAAAGCATGTTACTCTGGATAAGCAGAGAACACATCTTTACTAATGAGATATGCAAAAAGAGAGTGCATCATATATTTCTGTGACTGCTGTCAGCCGATCAGCAAATAATTCAGGTTGCAACAATTTGGCTTGAAAAAAATCCAACTAAAATTGACAGAATATTCAACAAGCAATTTCTGAGACATGCTTGGTTGTTTGTGCAGTTGGAAAGTTTGGGGGAGGATCCTGATCTCTAAAGCACTGCAACCATACTGAGCTAGTTAAGACTAAAAGAAAAGGAGTACTTGTGGCACCTTAGAGACTAACAAATTTATTAGAGCATAAGCTTTCGTGAGCTACAGCTCACTTCGCTCACGAAAGCTTATGCTCTAATAAATTTGTTAGTCTCTAAGGTGCCACAAGTACTCCTTTTCTTTTTTGCGAATACAGACTGACACGGCTGCTACTCTGAAACCTAGTTAAGACTGTTGCCGAGATGACTTTTGTCCCAAGTGGCAGCTGATGATTTCGTTCTCAGGGCCCTCTCTCTACGTTCAGGTTTTCACATGGGCACTCGCCGATGGGAACACTCATCTAACACCTATTTCCCATTTCCCTATTGCAGAAGCCAGCTGACGAGCCACTCAAAGGGGCAATGGACATTTGCAATAGGGAAACTAATGCATGTTTTGATCTCTGTAGGACAAGCCTGCCTGCCACTTGGGAAGGTGACGTTTGTTAACATATTGAAGATCCAGTCTCAAACTCAATCCTGTACACATGTGAATTTCTGGGAAGGCAAATGTGCTGGGAGAAAAACCAAGTATGACTTTACTCTAGATGATCTAGTGGAGTTGAATTTTGGTCGGATCTAAGCCACTTAAACCACTGCAGAGTGTATTGTGCACTGAAAAAAAGAGGTTCATAATGTATCTTTTGTACTTGATTTCTATAGTGCCTGCTGCTATTAGATTGCAAGACAACACCTGCTGCACGAAGTAAGGCTTAGTCACCGGGTCAGTCCTAACAGCAGAACTTTGCCAGTCTTATTTAATGATTCCAGCTGAATGTATCGTTGCACAGGTGTTGAGATACTCCTTCCTTCTTCTTTTCAGGAAACAACTCCCCTTACCTGCAATTACACTGAGACATTGCACCAGCTCACAAAATAAAAAAAAGATTTATAAAGGGTACGGTGACTAAGGTGAGCTTTGCTGACATGTGTCCTCTTAACATACTGAGGAAAGCACCCTTACATTAGCCGATGAGTGTGAATCACGTCATTTGTTTCTTAGATTTCTTTTAAATGAGCTAAAAGCATTTTCAGGACCATGTGACTGAAGCAGTTTCTGTAATAGGCATTAATCCTTTATGTGCCTCTGGCCAACCTCCAAACAGAGACATCCTCTGGGTCTGCATTCTATTATGGGCATGTCCACACTACAGCCCTAACATAGGTCGACTTACAGCCACTGCAGTAGTTACTGTCCACACTACCCTCCTATTGGCGGTGCATGTCCTCACCAGGAGCGCTTCCACTGATTGAAGAGGGGCAGTGTGGAGGGCTGAGAGCCAGGGTTCTCAGCTCTGCGCAGCTCCTCTTTGGGAGCCCAGCTGCTCTCCAGGGGGCAGGGAGCCTCCAGGCAGCAGCCCGGGTGGGAGTGGGGAGCAGGGGTAAGCCAGGCTCTAGCTGTCTGGCTTTCTTGTCAATTTCATGGCTCCAGCTGATGTAAGTAACACAGTGTTTACACAGACACCCTAACTACACCGACAACGTAAGCCCTACGCCTCTCATGGAGGTGGAGTTATTATGTTGGTGTAGTGAGGCACTTACATGGGCGGGACAAGGCTGTCGTGTGTACGCTGACATAATTAGGTCAACATAAACTGCCTTGTGTTGACCTAACTGTGTAGTATAGGCCAGGCCTCTGTGTTGTGGGAAACCTTGGCATTCCTTTTCCAAAAACACAGTTATGTGAGGTTGCGGTGTTTAGCAGCAGGCAGAGGGTTAATGTACTTATATGACTGTATAATGCATTCACCAAGTGTGTGTTGCTTTTCCCCTCGACTGGTTAGCCCACTAGAGGATAATGGCCTCCTACTGTTACCAGTTATTGGAGTTACTCCTTTAGCTCAGGTAGCATAGAGCTTGGCTGAAGGTTGCAGCTTCAAACCTTTCAGGTATCCTTGGTGTGTAGGGAAGGGGGTGATTACAATTACTTATAGAAAAAATCCACACTAGTATTTCTAATAAATAACTTGCTTTAAATGCAAGTGCTGCCCCATTATTCATTCTTATAACAGGCTGCGCACACATTTTTGCAGAGCTCCTGTCACTCTGTGCTGTGCAGATAAGTGCTTCTAAGATGCTTTTGTAGATAAACAATTCCAAGCTCTGTCTAGGCCACGGTGCTATAACAGATATCAAGTGTACAGTAACTTCCTTTCCCAACCACTCCACTCTCACCACTACCCCCCTCCACGACATAGGATAATTGGGCTTGTGGTTCTCTTTCTAGCTCTGCTGAAGACTTGCTGGGTGACTTTGGGCATGTCACTTAGGCCAGCATTTTCCAACCCGCGTGTCCAAAGTTAGTCACGCTAAGCCATATTTAGGCACGTGAGGTATGGACAAGCTTCAGTAGGAGGTCAGATTGAAAAGATTGGGCCCATTTGACGAGAATATCCAGAGTTCTCCTAATCAATTATAACCAATGTTTTGAAAGGGGTGCTAAACCTCATGCTTCAGGGCTTAAGCCAATATCTAACTATTAGAGAGTAGTAGGAGACAATGTTGAGGCAGGTTGCCCCACATCTGCCAGTTGCACGGGTCTTACATGGTCCTCTGAAGCATTTGGTGCTGGCCGCTGTCACAGACATAATACTAGGCTAGATGGACTGCAGGTCTGATCCAGTCTGGCAATCTGTTTACAGAAGAGACAGTTAGGGGAGATGATAGAAGCATACAAAATAATAAACAAAGGCAGTAGAGTAGGTAAATCAGGAGCAGCTAGTCACCTTCTCTCACTGTACATAAATGGTGCCTTCAGTTATAACCCTGGGGGGGACTGGTATAGAGCCCTGCAGCAAGACTGGGATCCCGTGAGTCGGCAGGACCCGCTGCCATAAGAGAAGGAGTGGGATTTTAAAAAGTCCCGCTCAGGGCTCTATGATCAATGAAACTGAAAGGCAACATGATGAAAAGTGATCAAAGGAAATCCTTTTTTACGCTATACATATTTAACCTGTGGAACTCATTGCCTGAAGATATCATTGAGACCAAGACTTGCTAGGATTCTAAAAAAGGATTGACATTTGTGTGGGCAATGAGAACATCCAAAGTGCATTGGACGGCTAAAAAAATGTTTTAGGAAGGATATTAACCTTCCTAGTTTAGGACATAAACCAAACACTCACTGATAGGGGTTAAAAGGGAACTCCCTGGAAGGGCAGGTTATTCCATAATTATCCACTAGGGGCTTGCTCTGAAACCTCTGGTCAGGCCACTGTCACATGCACAGGTACTGGGCTATGTGGACTGCACAGGTCTAATCTCGTATGTTATTTTCTACCTGCCTATGCACATGACTCTAATCGGGACACAGGTTTGTTTGTTTGTTTGTTTGTTTGTCCCATAAAGAAACCAAAATGGTGGCTGGTAGTATCAGGAAACTATGAAAAGAGTACATGGTACAGGAATCAGTTCCTCCTATCAATGACCATACAGCAATGGGTCACTGGCACTGAAATGTTTGCCTAACCTCCCACTTTCCTGACATGGGGTTCGTCAGTGCTCCCGTCCTCTGTTATGCATCTCCAGCTCAGCAGGTTTCAAACCGGGGGGAAAGAATGATGCCATGTTTGCTTCTGTCCAGTGGTTTCTGTCTCAGTTAAAGATTGAGGGCCAGATCCTCAACTGATGTAGACTGGTGTAGCTCCACTTAAGTCAATGGAGCTCCTCTGACCCACACCAACTGAGGATCCGGCCCATAGGCTGCAAGGTCATTCTGCTGTCAGTTCAGCCATGCCACCCTGTGGGTCTCATGCGTTCATTTTGTACAGAGTACAAGGTAAATGAATGCAGCTGAAAGCTGCATCCCAGGAGTCAAATTCTATCCTAGTGGGAGCTCTCACAGTGCGTGTGAGGGAGAAAAGATTAACTTACTATGTGAATGTGCTGCTATATTGGGGAACAGAGTGCAAGTTCAGACTTCCCCAAGCTGAGAGAGGCTGGGGGCACTATGAAGCAACATGCTAAACCTATGGGTTCAGGGTGGGAACATCCTCGTGTTGCCCATGAATAATACCCCCATTCCATGGCTGAGGATCAGAGCAGCCGTGACTGGTTCCTTAGAAAAGGTCTGTTCAGCTGCCCCTCACATGGGAATGGAAAAGAAATGGGAACGGGGGAGACAATAGGGCTGAAATAAGTATTTTCTACTTCCTTTCTGTTGCTTTCAGGGAGTTGGATGGAGATTCATAGCAAAGTTGCATATAATTTGTCTTGTATTAATAATCTATTTAAAGTAAAGCTGAACCAAAAGTGGAACCTAAGATCTGAGCCTTTTCTAATGTCCGATTGGGAATCAGGTGTTTGGATTCAAATCCCTGTATCTGAACTCCCCCTATTGGTTCTGGTTTGGATCCAAATTCTATTTTCCAGATCCAAACTACTTATCTACCTGCAGTGTTCTATCTAATCTATCTGTGCCTTTCCAAGGAACCGATCGTAGTGCTATATGTTAAATTCAAAGGAGCTCAGGAATCTCACAAGAAGAGCTTGTGAGACCTTGGCCCTGCTGAAACCAAAGCCACAGCTAAACCCTAGTCGACTTCAATCCTGAATCCAAATCCTATCCTAAACCTGATCTGAACTCCACCTCTTCGGCCCATCTCTCATTTAAATCACACTGCAATTTCTGAAAGTTCCTGTATAACAAGTTGTTCCTTGCAGATCTCATTTCTGTAATTAGCAGACAGTTTTTCTATCTTTTGCTGGTATCGCACCCCAAAAGTTGGCATGGTGGTCATAACTTTAATCCTTAGGAAACTAGCTGATTCCCTGGTGCATGTTACATAGGAACTGGTTAACTTGTCTGGGGCAGATTGTTGGCTGTAGTGCCAGGGAGGAGAGAGGATTTCTGCCTGCTGGGAGGTAAGGGTTATGCTAGAACTTTAGGGTTGTGTGAGAGTCATTCCATCTACACTCTTTCCGGGTTCCCAGACACAGACACACGTACTTTGGTGTTCCAGCATGACCCACTTCTCTCTGCTGCTGGTTCCTGACTCCACGTACAAATTGGGAGGTAACACTGGGAATTCAGGTCAAAGAATGTGATGCCCTTGGCCTGATGGTGTAGAGGTGATGGGGTTCCTACCCCAAGTCCTATCCAATTCTGGAAAAGTTCAGAACCAGACCTGAATTCTGCAGCACTAGCCCATCCCTATTTACACCAACCCTGCAGGTGTGGTGCTGATATTGGACTGACCATTAACATATTGGTGCCTGACACAAAGATGGGATTTGGCTTCCTAGTTGCTCTGAATGTGCCCTAGATCTCACTTTCAGGTGTAGGACCTCCTTTTGGCCTCTGCTTGCTGGTAGGAATGTGCATGGTGATCTCAGCACCTTCTCAGAGGTGAATCCCTAGCTGGCTACCTACATCTGCTGGCTAAAGTCCTGGCCCTACTGAAGTCAATGGGAGTTTTGCCATTGACTTCAGTGGAGCCAGGACTTCAATTGCTGTACCTAACACCATCTCTTTCGATGCTGTCGGTTCCACCCGTCTCTATCTAGAGAACCACCCTAGCAATAGGCTCAGAACTGACACTTCACACACGTCCCACCTTTTGCTGTCTTGGGATTGTGCTTACCATGCTGCAACTTTTATTCACAAGTTTGAACCCCAGAGCAGACCTACAAGGGTCTGTATTACATAAAGGAGAGAGAGACGAATGGAGGTCACAGGCAGGAATCTCTTATTCTTTAGTAGTCATGGTCCAGGAGGCCATGTTTAGATCCAGGTCTAGACTAATGTTAGGATCAGGCTTGACAAATGACACACGTTGGTGACTAGTTCTGATGAGCTATTGTTCCCCAAAAGGCAGAAATCTCATAAGATCAGCTGATACTTCCTGTCCTGAATAGTGGAAATCTCACCAGATCTGCTGTTCTCATGACATTTCTGCCATTTGGGGCCAAATCTGAATCAAATGAGGAAAATAGGCCTCTTTGGGGTTTTGGATCTAACTCTGAACCCAAACTATATTTATGAACAGGTTCAGGGAGAATGATGGATTTCAGGTTCCAATTTGGACTCCTTTCTGCTCTGAAGATGTGGCTGTACGGTTATATATTTCAGTGTCCTAGCAGCATAAACCCCCCACCCCTTGAATGCAGTGAGAGCAGAGTTAGGTCAATACTAAAGGCTTTCAAAGATGCAACACTTAATATAAGAGTGGCTGGAACACAGGACTCCTTGCTCTGCCTCACTAGGTGGTCATGAATAAGTCACTTAGGGCTTCATCCTGCAAGGATATGAGCATTCCTCGAAGGTGTTGCGTTCATACACGAGGTGAGGTCACTCAACATACTGATGTAGTCAGCACTTTGCAGGACCGACCCTCAGAGACATCGGTATCACAGCTATCATGCTACGTACTTGTTACAGAGGGGTGTTGCAATGCCACCTGAATTATTGTCAGTTTAACACGTTTTGAGGGTTGGTAAGGGTGAAAGGGTTGGTACCGCTGCACAATACTTACAATTACTTCTTCATTGTTTATGAAGTGCATTCTTTCATGTCAGAAGAGAACTGAACTCAGAGATGGAGGAGGAAAGCAGTCTTCCTAACAGAGAAAAGGAAAATGCGCAAATAAAAAAAATCTTTCCGGGTCAAATGAAAAACAGACTCCAGACCTAGTCCTGATTGCCCTTATGCTGGTGCAAATGGGGAATAACTGCACCAAAATCAGTAGAGTTATCCTCTGGTCATGATATTATGAGATCAGAATCAGGCCCCAAATATATATATATATATATATATATTTAATTTTCTCTCTCTATGGATAAAAAGAAAATCTGTTGCTGATCCAGATTTCAAATAAGCTTTAGGACTTCCGTGGATGAATGTGTCACCTGGGGGAAAAATGAGGACCGGGTTCATGGCAAAGAAGGCTGGACTTCTGGAGAGTTGATGTCTTGTAACCAAAAAGTAGCACTTTATAGTAAAGCAGGCAATTCCATCATGCGGTACTTGATGGAGAGGGTCATGTCGCATTCTGAATACTTACTGTGGTGTCCAGTTCACCTGAGAGAATGTTTTGTATCTTCCCATTTTTTTAGAACAGTCTTCAAGAGAATTAATGTGAAAAAAGGAAATAGAGCATCCACTTGATAGGCATCTTTTTCAGTTTTAAAGGGACAGACACCACAGTAAGTATTTAGGGAATATGATACGGTAAGTACATTAAAATTCTTTACAGAAAATAACCAAGTTGTTAGATTATTTATGAAACTCTGTACGTATCCTTTTCAAAGAACCTTTTCTACATTTCTTCAACAGACCACTGCAGAGCACTGGGACCAACTACAAATATTGTTAGCTTTTAATCAGTAATTGGATAACTCACTTGGGTTAGAGCAGTGGTAAAGTTAAATGTAATTTCTTAATGCATGCCATGCAGACCAAGTGTAGTCCGAAACGCTTTTCAAACATGTTGTTTTTGTTTTGCATGGTGATTTGGCCTTTCTCTTTTTTGTTAAAGAAAAAAAAATTGGTTTGGGTCTCACCTGCGAATGTTGATTTTTCAGGAGCGAATTCCACCAGTCCATGGGGCTTAGTTAGATTCCTATTATGTCTCATCCCAGCCTTGGTCATTCATTGAAATTGGAGAATGAAAAACAAGGAGGTCATTCAGAGAGAAATTCACCCTAGTGCAGAGGGCCTCTGGGGGCTAAAATGGGACTTAAGCGGTGTCTTGGCCTTGTGCTACTCTGCCGCACTGAGGTGAATTTCACTCTTTCCTTCCTTACCCAGCACTGGGCCGTTCCCTATAGTACATGTTATGGTGTTTTTGTCCAATCAGGTTTTGAATGTGCCAAGCAATGGGGCTTCTACCCCTTTGCTAGGGGAGTCCATTCCACTGTCTGACAGATCTCCCTGGAAGTTTTTCCTGGTAGATTGTATTTTCCTTTCTTAATTGTTTACCTCATTATTGTTGTTTATTAATACCTGTGATGCTTGTATTTGCCCGTGAGAGCTTCCATTTCAGGCTGTTAAATCTATCAGCTCTAAAAATCCAGAATTACGGTTAAAAAGTCAGCATGCACTGATCCAAGAGGGTAGGTGTAATGTAGGTGTGATCTGTCTAGAGCGACAGCCATTCCCTGCTCAGCCACAGACTTTCTAAGTGACTTGGGCAATTCCCTTCATCTCTTTGTGCCCCTGTCTGTAAAAGGGGAATACCTCACAAAGGAGGTGCTCAGATGCTACGGTGAATGCGGCAAGATACATAACTAGATTTATATGGATAGGAGCTTAATGCTGAGAGATGCTTAACCCCTCTTGTAAGTTACTCAGTGCAGCTCATGAGATGCTGAGCAGCAGTTGAAGGTGCTCAGTGTCTCTCGGGGTATCCATCAACTCACCAGATTGACCTGTGAGACACGAGAGGTGGTGTTTTCAAAAGTGCGCACTCTTGAACTAAGTGCTCCCACTGAAGCCATTGACTTCAATGTCAATGAAGTCATTGAAGTCAATGGCTTGAAGTCATTGGCTGAAGTCATTGACTTCAGAGGGAACAGAGATAGCTCAACACTGAAAGCTTTTGAGAATTTCACCCAAGAAAGTTGGCTTAATTAACCTTCAGAGGAAGAGTTAAAAACCAGTATACTGTATGAAGTTCCAGTGACCATCATGCATTGTGATTGTCTAGTCTGACCTCCTGTATAGCACAGACCATAGAACTTCCCCAGAATAATTCCTAGAACATATCTTTTAGAAAAACATCCAACCTTGGTTTAAAAATTGCATGTGAGGGAGAATCCACCACAACCCTTGATAAATTGTTCCAATGGCTAATTATCCTCAGTGTTAAAAATTTACACCTTATTTCCAGTCTGAATTTTTCTAGCTTCAACTTCCAAGCATTGGACTGTGTTATACCTTTCTCTGCTAGACTGAGGAGCTGATTATTAAATATTTGTTCCCTGTGTAAATACTTATAGCCTGTGATCAAGTCACCCCTTAACCTTCTCGTTGTTAAACTAAACAGATTGAGCTCTGCGAGTCTATGACTATATGACATGTTTTCTAATCCTTTAATCATTCTCATGGCTCTTCTCTGAACCTTTTCCAATTTAACACCCCTCTTGAACTGTGGGCACCAGAACTGAACACAGGATTCCAGCAGTGTTTGCACCACTGCCAAATATAAAGATAAAATAGAATAATAGAATATCAGGGTTGGAAGGGACGCCAGGAGGTCATCTAGTCCAACCTCCTGCTCAAAGCAGGATCAATCCCCAACTAAATCATCCCAGCCAGGGCTTTGTCAAGCCTGACCTTAAAAACTTCTAAGGAAGGAGATTCCATCACCTCCCTAGGTAACGCATTCCAGTGTTTCACCACCCTCCTAGTGAAAAAGTTTTTCCTAATATCCAACCTAAACCTCCCCCACTGCAACTTGAGACCATTACTCCTTGTTCTGTCATCTACTACCACTGAGAACAGTCTAAATCCATCCTCTTTGGAACCCCCTTTTAGGTAGTTGAAAGCAGCTATCAAATCCCCCTTCAGTCTTCTCTTCCGCAGACAAAACAATCCCAGTTCCCTCAGCCTCTCCTCATAAGTCATGTGTTCCAGTCCCCTAATCATTTTTGTTGCCCTCCGTTGGACACTTTCCAATTTTTCCACATCCTTCTTGTAGTGTGGGGCCCAAAACTGGACACAGTACTCCAGATGAGGCCTCACCAATGTTGAGGGGAATGATCACGTCCCTCGATCTACTGGCAATGCCCCTACTTATACATCCCAAAATGCCACTGGCCTTCTTGGCAACAAGGGCACACTGTTGATTCATATCCAGCTTCTCGTCCACTGTAACCCCTAGGTTCTTTTCTGCACAACTGCTGCCTAGCCATTCAGTCCCTAGTCTGTAGTGGTGCATGGGATTCTTCCATCCTAAGTGCAGGACTCTGCACTTGTCCTTGTTGAACCTCATCAGATTTCTTTTGAACCAATTCTCTAGTTTGTCAAGGTCCCTACCCTCCAGCGTATCTACCTCTTCTTCCAGTTTAGTAACCTCTCTACTTCTATTCGAGATTCCCTTGTTTATGCATCCCAGCATCACATTAGCTCTTTGGCCAGAGGGTTACACTGGGAGCTCATGTTGAGCTGATTATCCACCATGGCCCACAGATCTTTTTCAGTGTTGCTGCTTCCCAGAATAGAGTCCCACATTCTAGAAGCTTGGCCTGCATTCTTTGTTCCTAGATATATACATTTACATTTGGCCATATTAAAATGCATATAGTTTGCTTGCGCCCAGTTTACCAAGCAATCCAGATTGTTCTAAATCAGTGTTCTCTTCTCTTCATTATTTACCACTCCCCTCAGTTTTTGTATCATCTGCAAACTTTAGCAGTGATATTTTTGTTTTCTTCCAGGTCATTGATAACAATGTTAAATAGCATAGGGCGAATAACTGATCCCTGCAAGATCATAGAATCATAGAAGATTAGAGTTGGACGAGACCTCAGGAGGTTATCTAGTCCAATCCCCTGTTCAAAGGAGGACCAACCCCAACTAAATCATCCCAGCCAGGGCTTTGTCAAGCCGGGCCTTAAAAACCTCTAAGGATGGAAATTCCAACACCTCCCGAGGTAACCTATTCCAGGGCTTCACCACCCTCCTAGTGAAATAGTTTTTCCTAATATCCAACCTAGACCTCTCCCACTGCAACTTGAGACCATTGCTCCTTGTTCTGTCATCTGTCACCACTGAGAAGACTGGATACATATCCTCTCAGTGATGATTCCCTATTTACAGTTACATTTTGAGACCTATCAGTTAGCCAGTTTTCCATCCATTTAATGTGTGTTAATTTTATACGGTTCTAGTTTTTTAATCAAAATGTCAAGCGGTACCAAGTCAACCGCCTTACAGAAATCTAAGTATATTATGTTAGCCCAGTCACCTTTATCAACCAAACTTGTAATTTCTTAAAAATAAAAAAGCTATCAAGTGAGTTTGACAGAATCTAGTTTCCATAAACCCATGTTGATGTGCATTAATTACATTACCCTCTTGTAATTTTTTTTAAATCAAGTCCCATATCAGCCACTCTGTTATCTTGCCCGGGATCGTTGTCATGCTGGCAGACCTATAATTATCAGGGTCATCCCATTTACCCTTTTTAAAAATTGGCACATTAGCTTTCTTCCAGTCTTCTGCAACTTCCCCAGTGCTCCAAGACTTATTGAAAATCACACTAGCCATCCAGCAAGCTCCTCCAGCAGCTCTTTTAAAGCTGTTGGATGCAAGCTATCTGGACTTGCTTATTTAACAACGTATAAGTCTAGTAGCTTCTGTTTAAATCCTCCGGAGTTATTAGTGGAATGGAAAATGTTATCACCATGTGATGAGACTACTTTCTCTGTTTTTTTCCCCCCAAATATAGAACAGAAATATTTATTAAACACTTCTGCCGTTCTGCATTATGAAAAATAATTCTACCATTTATATCTAGTAATGGGCCAGTACCAATGTCAGAATTCTTTCTGTTCCTAATATATTTAAAGGACTCCTTATTGCCTTTAACTCTGCTGGTGACAGTTTTTTTCTTGGCTTCCCTTATAATTTTCTACAATTCCTAACTTCTGATTTATATTCACTACAAACACATATTACTATTTAAAATTATCAGTGTTTGTCAGCAGTAACCCTGGCTTTTCTCTCTAGTTACAATAGAGATATCTGTGATAGCTAAGGGGAAGCAGGATCTGGGAGCGATAAGAGAAGAACTGTAGGGAGGACCAGTTATAACTTGTCAGGAAAAATAGATAAAAAGTCAATGAGGGAAAGAAAATAGAAGGGAGACATGATTAGTCAGCTAAAAAAGTCTGAGAAGGGATGTGAAAAACCATGCAAAGGAAGATTTAGATGTGCCATATGGTTTGAGACTGAGTGAAGTGACTGAGGAGAGGATTCTGGGATAGCAGTGTAGGTAGCTTTGCAGAAATCAAGGTATGAGCTCACGTAACACTCAGAAAGTGGTATTGAATCTTCAACTTCCATTTTATAAGGGCTATAGGAATTGCCATAGCTGTGGTCCAAGTAGGCTGGTGTCCTTTCTCCATGAGTGTCCAGTAGAAGGGGGAAAGAAACCCAATAGTGGACAACTAAGGAATAACATGTTTATTGGGAGGTGTTTCTTCTTCCCAGCCCTTCACTAAGAGGCTGACCTATACTCAATAGAGACAAACGGACAAGAGACTCCAGGCATTGATTCAGAGAAACAGGGCTTGTGTCCACGAAAAATGGGGGCTCCCCAGGCTGATAAAACAAAACATCAAGCTTCCCGACACAAACTTCTCCTTCTACCTCATCCCCCCACAGCTGGTACTCCTCAACATTTCTCACTGGGCGCATTCCACCGTCTCTGCCTGTGAGGCCCAGATCCCAAAGCTCCTGCTGCCTTTATCTACTCCCAAGTCCCTCTTAACAACTGCACTCCACTGGGATTCATCTGCAGTGGGAGCAATGGTCTGAACCCAAACTTTGTGATGGCGTTTGAACCCCCAACTTACTAGACAAGGAGCCGGGGTCACATATAACGTCACTGCAAAATGGGAACTTGTTTAAAAAGCAGTTTAAAACTGGTTTTCAAAAAGATCCACCCATCTAAGATACCGCTCAGTTTTCCATTTAAGAAATTACACAAGAGTGAGCTGAATGGTGCTAAACACCTTATTCACATGGGGCCCATTCTGGGGTCCTTACTCAGGCAAAACTCAGGTAAATCTCAGAGAGAACTAGAAATGATGCCATAGGCGATCAATGATTTAAATCACCGGATTCTGTTTCATTGATTCCCAGAGTCGTCATACGCATAGCTCATGAGTATTTGGAGAATACTGGGACTATGTGAATGTGGATAGGAATCCCGTCATTTTCACAGATTTTTAACACAAACGATTATTTATCCAAACAGTTGTGCTAAAAATGTCTGATTCATTATTTGTTGTTCTGTTTGAAAAATGTACTCATCCAATCAGGCTGCAGAAATAATACCATGTGACTCAGGCAACTGGGCACTCAACACAAGTAGCTTATAGACTAAGGAAGATTTACATAGAAGATTTACCCATGGAAGATTTACAGGTATAACTATTTTGGTTAAGAGTGAATTTTTTTACCAAAATAGTTACAACCCCAATGTGGGTGCAGTTATACTGGCAAGTAGCTTATATTGGTATATTTATTTCCCTTCCTGTATGGGGAATTAATTAAACTGGCATACACACTTTTTTCCAGTATAACTACCTCCACAGTGGGGGCGGGGGGGGGGGGGGTTGTTGTACCACTTTATACAGATATGGGTAAAGCAGTACAACTTTCTAGTGTTGACAAGGCCAAGTAAGCAATCCCTTAATTGACATGACATTGTTTCTGACTTGGCATTTTTAAATATGAATGATGAATAATAAGAATAAGAATAATGAACGGCTAATACCAAATACTGTAATGAGAAAGGTCAGAACAGCACGATGAATTGCACTGTATTGCCAACCCCAAGCATTCAAAAATCTTGAGTCAGCACTACAAAAATCATGAGCTAGGTTTACAAATTATGAATGGCCTAGCGGTTAGAGCACTGGACCTGAGATTCAGGAGACCTGAGTTCTAGTCCTAGCTCTGCCAGTATCCCACTGGGTGATATTGGGCAAGTCACTGTGCTACTGTGTGCCTCCGTTTCCCCATTGGTGTAATGATATTGCCTTTGTAAAGCCGTTTCAGATCTACTGATTGAAATGTGCTATATAAGAAGCAGGTATTATTATTATGGGGTCTTTTTATTTATTGGCAGATTTTTTTATTTAAGCTTTTCAGAGCACTTGAGTCACATTTTCAAGCTTTTCTCTGCAACTATGAGGGCTGGAAATTTGCAGTGAAATCCTGGCTCAATTGAAGTCAATGGCTTAACTCTCAATGACTTCAGTGGAGCCAGGATTTCACCTTTCCTTTTTTCTTTTCAAAGACCGCTGAATTTGCACCCATTTGCGTGACTCCAAGAACCAGGTTCCCTCCCAGCTCTCACTGTGTCTGGAAGCATGCAGGGCTGCAGCGAGGGTGGGAGGCCTACTCCTTTCTGGGCCTGCTCACTCTCTGCATGAGCCTCTCCCTCTGCGGGTCTCCATATTCGTGACGGAGCAGAACTAACCCCACTAAAGGGTAAGGAACTGGGCAAACCGAGCCTCAAAGGGAAGAGGCCAGGCAGCCCTCAAGAGGAGGAGAATTCTGACCCTAGCAGCAGCCGTGAGAGAGGCCACACTGGGACAGAGGTGGAGTGGAGATTCATTGAACCCCGTTCCTCCCCACACCCACTCCTCCTGGCCCCAGTGAGAGAAGTGGCCAGGGGGGTGGGGAAGTGGAGACCCATTCAACAATCCTCCAGCCCCAGTGAGAGACAAGCAGACATGGAAGAAGTCTGGGGATAGGACATGTGGCGGGGAGAGAGAGGGTTGCCAACTTGGTAATATTTAAAAACCGGACACTCCAGCAAGAGTGCCTGAACCTCCCCTGCCCCGCCCCTGCCCCTGAGGACCCACCCCTGCCCCCCATTTGCTCCTCTTTCTCCCTCCCTCTGTCGCTCACTGCTTTTCCCCCCTCTCCCCCTCCCTGCGTGGGTCGGGAGAGACTGGCCTCCAGAGCCAGGGCTGGGAACTGCAGCCACCTGATGCAGGTAGGAGGTGGCCCTGGCTGAGTAGGGGCTGCTGCGGGTGATGACTCAGCACCTCCCTGCCTGCAGTAACCAGACTTTGGGCATCCGGTCAGTAGATCTGACCAGACACAGTCAGGTCCCCTTTTTGACCAGACTTTCGAGTCAAAACCCAGAGACCTGCTCACCCTAAGGGGAAAGGGAGAAAGCAGGTTTGCTCCATAACATACCAATCTAGCCCCAGGGAGTGAAACAGCCACTGAAGGGGAGTAGAGACGTGTTGCAGAGCGTGAGTTCTGCTAGGACTGTTTCCCATTTCCTGCCACTGGACACAGACACGGCCAAATCCGGCAGGGAGATGGAGTCTGCAAACACGAGGGCGTGTGCATTTTCCAGTTGTTCAGCCGGCTCTATAATGTCTCTGAATCCACGTTTAATTGCCTTTGTTTGTCGTTTCCTCTCGTTAGCAAGTTATTTGACCCTCCTCAGCGTATAAGTAACATGCTCCGCTCTCCCTAAATTTGCACAATGTTTTGCCACCATCTTTTAAGTATAATACGATTTCCATATACAGCTCCTGCAGTTATAGCATGTTAACACAGTCATGATGTTACCCAGTGGTTTTCATTGGTGTACATGGAGTGCCGTTTAGCATTTGATCCTGGCATCGCAATGTGGTTTATACAGACTTTTTCCGGCATTGCCTCTGTTTGTTCTCCGCCAAAATGTGATTTTCTTGATGTAACATCGTCCTTGGCAAGATCTATATAAAATAATCAACTTTCACGTAGACCATGAAAAAACACCAGGGAACTTAAGCTTTCCAAATATTAGAATTGACCCTGGAGTAGTTATTGCATAATTTCACCTGATTTTTTTAAGGGGGAGGAGGGAATGGATGGTGCCTTTTTTGTCTCCTGTTGGCGCTGGGGAAGAGGAGGTTGGGGGGGACTTCTATAAAGAAATGTCTATAAAGAAATCCTGAAAGTTTTGGGTTGTGTTGTTTTGTTTAATTTAGATTGTGTTTTATTTGGAAAATACAGAGCCTGCTCCTGCCCCCGCCCCCCACTGAAATCAATGAGCGGTCTGAGTCTGTCTTCACAACACATTGCTTGGTCCACCTTTTACCTTTGCCCATAAAGGGGTGATGATGGGGTAGTGGTGGCATGGAACTTTGGTGGTGATTTTGTGGGTGGATGGGATCGATTAATCTTTGTTTTCTGTATGTTATCACTGGGTTATTCAGGTTGGTCATGGGGTAACTGGTAGGTCTGTTTAATACTGTATTAATAAAATACATCTAGGGCACCCAGAGCATTGGGTGGGTGTTATTTTATCAATCCAAATAAATTAACAAAATAAATATTGACTTTAATGGTCGGGATTAGGCCTATGAGGCACATCTTGTGTCTTCCCTCTTCTTTTTGGAGATCCATAAACCTGGGCTTGGGGAATTTTTCTATATCCCTTTCTTTACCCCTGGGAGCATATCGACTCAGAAGGGGCACAGAAAAGGGGATGTTCTGTGGCAGCTGGAAGGGTGGTCAGTGAGGAATGGCCAGAGGGGATCTGGGAGAAGCAAGGTGTTAAAGGAAGTAGGTGCTATTTGAGACCCACCAGGTGCTAGAGCACTAGGGCCTGAGTTGTGGTATGCAGAACATGCTACCAAGGGCTGATTCGGGACAAAAGTTGGTGCCTGCAGCAAGAGGCGGGTGGTGATGACAAATCTTTCACAAGCTCTATTCAGGGCTTGTCTTCCCACAAACCAGGTAAATCTGCAACGCGCTGACGGCCTTCCACCCTCAATAAAGCCACTGGGTGTGGAGGGCTGCCCGTGCCTCCCAGTAAGCACTCAGCAACATGCAGTGTGCCAATGTCAGACCAGCGCTGCCCTGTGAGGTGCAGCGCACTCTCAACTCCCACTGGGTTCACTCAGAGTTAGGAGCACATGCACCTTGGAAGAACAGGCCCCGACCCTGGCTCAGTAACCCGCTGTGATCCTGGGGTTCACTAGCTCCATGGGATCACAGGCTGAGGACAAAACTGATCAGCTGCACATTTTCGATGCTCATGAAGTTGCACAAGAGGGCGTTTATTTGGGATTTTAAATCCTATTTACGATGGGTATGGATCTGCACGCCAGAGCTGGAAGGTGTCAATTTAATCTCAGACATACCCACGCCAGCTCTGATTGAGCCACTGCACTAAAAACACCGCTGTAGCCACAGTGGCTTGAGCAGCAGAAGGGGGCTAGCCACACATGTATGTACCTAGGGGCTCAGATGGGATCGTACTTGGAGTGGCTAGCCCATACCAATGCTTGCACTAACATGGCTTACGCTTCTGTTTTTAGTGCTCTAGCTTAATCAAAGCTAGCGTGAGCTGAAAATTCTGCCTCCCAACCCCAGTGTAGACATACCCACAGTTATTTGGAAACTGGTCACCCTCTCTGTCCCAAAATTTGCTCACCCCATGTTTAAGGCATAACAGCCCTGCCTTGTATTAAACGTTTTGCTGTATCTATATGACACTATAATATAGCAGCAAAGAGTCCTGTGTCACCTTATAGACTAACAGATGTATTGGAGCATAAGCTTTCGTGGGTGAATACCCACTTCGTCGGATGCATGTAGTGAACTCCAATACGTCTGTTAGTCTGTAAGGTGCCGCAGGACTTTTTGCCACTTTTACAGATCAAGATTAACACGGCTACCCCTCTGATACAATATAGCAGACACCTCTGATGGCTACCTTAACAATTTGGAGCAGAGATGGGTCAATGCTACAAAATTTGGATCCAGATCTAGATTTCAAATGTCCAAAAGGTTTTGGATCTGGGAGTGTGGTATAGATCATTGTAAGGATGGAGATGATTTGTTTGAAATGCAGATATATGTTCAAATTCCAATCCTTCCTCGTTAGCTCTGAAAGTCTGGGGGTAATTCAGTTTTGGGGGGTTCTGGATCAGGCTTATCATTAATATAAAATACACCTGTGCAGGTGTCAGAGAAAGAATAAATGTTTGTTTATGGTTCTGATATTGATAATTCTGCATGTGTCTACTCCTCAAGATTTTTGTAATGTATTGTACATTACTTGCTACCATACGTGCCCTGTGACAATAAAGTAGTGAGTGAGTGACATTCTCTATCTATGCTATTGTTTGACTCTGTGGATTTGTGTCTTCTGGCAGGTGTGTCCTCTGTGGCGTCTCTGATGTCCCTGGCTTGGGTGCTAGCCTCCTATCACAAGCTTCTTCGGGACTCTAGGGATGACAAGAAGAGTATGAGCTACAGAGGGGCCCTCATACATCTCTTCTGGCGCCTCTTCACCATCTCATCCAGAGTTATCTCTTTTGCCCTCTTTGCTTCCATCTTCCAGCTCTACTTTGGGATCTTTGTAGTGGTCCACTGGTGTGCCATGGCTTTCTGGATCATCCATGGTGGGACTGACTTCTGCATGTCTAAGTGGGAGGAGATCCTCTTCAACATGGTGGTAGGGATTGTGTACATTTTCTGCTGGTTTAATGTCAAGGAAGGGCGGACTCGATACAGAATGTTTGCATATTACACTGTAGTCTTGACAGAGAATGCTGCCTTGACGCTCCTTTGGTATTTTTACAGAGATCCTACAACTACTGACTCATATGCCGTGCCAGCACTGTGTTGTGTCTTTCTTAGCTTTGCTGCTGGGATAGCTTTGATGCTCTTCTATTATGGTGTGCTGCATCCCATGGGGCCGAGAGCTAAGATTTTTGCCAGCTCCTGTTGCGCCGAGCTGCTCTGGGGCATTCCTTTGCCTCCTGATGTTGAGCCCATGGCACCCGAAACCCCTGGGTACCGGGGGGCCCAGGCTACGCCTACCAGAGCGGTCACGGAGCAACAGGAGGAACTCACAGCTGACACTTGCTTGCCAGTTTTCCAGGTGAGAGCAATGGTGCCATCTACTCCATCTGGGCGAGCCTACTACCCAGAAGGCCCTCTCATTAAGATTGACATCCCAAGAAAGAGATACCCTGCATGGGATGCCCATTTTGTAGACAGGCGGTTAAGAAGAACTATCAACATTCTCCAGTATGTCACCCCCACAGCCGTAGGTATTAGGTATAGAGACGGACCTCTCTTGTATGAGTTGCTACAATATGAGTCTTCACTTTAAAGCTCCTTTAAAAAAAAAATAAAAGAGGGGATCTTATTTTTGTTTATGGTAAACACAGATCATGAAACAAAACACACACCTTCAGATAAGCTTTCTTTCTGGCTGCTGTATGTATAAAAAAAAAGATAATCTCTATGTTTTGTAAGTAAAAACAAAAAGAAAAACTTTTCTTTTGTTTTTTACACACAAGAAACAGTATTTCAACTTCCACACCTATGATCCACAGGTGGAGAAGAGGCGTCTCCACATCAGAGTTTTATACCTTACACCAAGTGTAGAACATTATATATGGGATTGGTGCTGATTGAAAAATAAAAACAAACAAACAAACAAACCTACAACTGCCTTATGCCCTTAGGTGCTGAGTTTCATTAAGTACTGTCACCTTTCTCATGCAAAACTCTTGGGTGATTTTATGCCAGGAAAAATAAAAAAAACCTAAATACAAAACTTAAAAAAAAAAAGATGAAAAAAAAAAGAAACGAGAAAAGAACAACAAAAGGTATTGCTGCTCTTATGGGATATAGGTGAACAAGAAAAATGTCTAAAGATGAGAAAGCAAAGTAGAAAAGCCCGAAAAGAGTTTGAATCTCAAATGGTTGAAAGAAGATCAGGGCTGTAACACGATTTGGCAACATGTTTATAACATAGCTTGGTCCCACCTATGCGGGCCAGACCAAACCATGTTATAAATTTAATCCCTTGATAAAATTGTTTCCCTAGTGTAAGTGGGCCATATGTGATGGTCAGCTGTACTCAGTTTGCAACAAATTCACATAGTAATACCATACCTGATCTCACTCATCACAGTTTTGTACAGTGTAACTCCATTGATTTCAGTGGACTTACTCCTAATTCACACTGATGTGAGTGAGCCCATAAAAAGGCCTTCCATCTTGATTTTTGGAAAATAACGAATCTGCATTCTTTAAATTACACCAAAAATGTAATACTAAAGTAGATTTACATATATCTAATAAATTATTTCAGTAATAATAAAACTCAGCATAGTAGCAAAAAGAGAGTCAATTTAAAGGCACAATACTTGATCGGTGACTGGCAAAATAATTTGACCTATTATATCATTTTAAGGCTGTGAAAAGGCATACATGTATTATTTGTAATATTGTGTAAGGCCTGTTATGTCTCATTCAGCGTGAGCCTTAAAGTGATTGTAAAGTATTCTTTGTTTTGTTTTTTTGTTTTTTTTTAAAGGAAAACAAAAAAGAAAATTAGGATAAAATCTTCAAACAGTAATAACCTGTAACTGACGCTTTTCTAAAGATGATTTGGTGCTTTGTATTTTTGTTGATGTTGTTGTTGTGATTTAGCTGAGAATTGTTCAACTCACTTGGTGCATTTGGGGAACCACTGATAAACGTTTTATGTCACCTTCTGCTGTAAGCACATGGCAAGAAATAACACCACAGGAAATCGAGAGCGTAGCAAGGTCATCACCGTTTAGCTTAAGAGTTCTCACTGCAAGGAGACACTTCCAACTCCATTGATGGCAAAGCTTTAGAAGGATATCTGCTAGAGGTCTGAGATATTTCCAGATAATCTTTTTGATACGGGAAGGTTTACATTTCTTTATTTCTGGTTTGAAGTTTCTTTGTTTCGAGTTAAATCACAGGCGGTATATATGTAATACCATTTTTGGTTTCAAGAGTATTGCTCCTTTAAAAGAATATTCCTGTTCCAGGGCATTTTTTCAATCCCACCATCCCTCTACTTGTGGGGGGGGGAAACAACAACAACAACAAAAGATATTTTTAAGTGAATACTGTAGTATTTTCTCTGTGTGATTGCAATTTTTTATTCCAGAAATACTGTAACTGTCTAGGGTGCAAAATTCCCATGTTGAACTCTTCTGAAGAGAAAATCAACGTGGGGAAAAGATTTTTTAATTATGATTATGATTTTTTATTTGATGAATCCTTTTTTTTAATTACAGTAGGTATTTAAAGAAACTAGTACAAATTTTATATAATAGTTTAAAAAAGCTGAATGCTTTCTTCGCCTGAATATACCTGAATGGAAACATTTTTTTCAATCAGTGATGCTTTGCAGTGTTCTGAGTGGATTTTTTTTTAAATACCATTCAAATATTTCACAGGCCCTTCTAAGGAGGGCAGGGCTTATTCACGCCAAACTACAGACACATGGCAAAGTTTATAAAAAGCCAAATTGTCACTGGTACTGTAATTCTCAGTCAGTGAAGCTCCATTTCAATTAAATGTTTCTGGGCTCTGATTACAACCTGTCTGATAGTCACATTTTCACACGAAGGGTGGGCTTCGTATTGTCTGTGCCCCACCCTAATTAACGGTCAGTTATTTTGTCTGGCGAGATTTCATTTACCTTCTTCCTTATTTGTGGACCAGAACCATATCGCTTGTCAGTGGCATCCCTTCATTTTCATCACATTTCTTCTCTAATCCGTGTGACATCTCTTGCTCAATGAGGTAATTTGTGAAGTGAACTTAACGAATGATATCGCCTTCAGGTTGCTTGTTGCAAGTTCCACTATTATAATAAAGACTGAGCACATTAGAGAGGCACATGGACTGTCCATTATCAGTTCTGGTCCTGCAACATGACCAGCCATTTCATCTTTTTACTAGATACTAATAGTTTTTCTCAAAATACTTACCATAAACATTATTATGAGCGGTTTACTCTAATAGACTGTGATTCTTTATGCATCTTCTTTGTAAAGGAGTTCCTCCTTAAAGCCCTTTAATATGCAGCTCTTCTCTCCGTTTGAGCCAGTTTCACAGGCATAGTTATTAGAGATGGGAAAGATCTTCTCTGTTACCTAGTCCATTGCCCCAAAGTAGAGGGTAGTGGGGAGAATCATGAGGAATGCTTCCATCATTTCCATTGCAACTAAGTCTCAAATTATGGAGCACCCGGTATCTGGCAATGTCTCGAGTAAGCTGATGGCATCTCTCCTGTCCCTAGACCTCAGTAAGGTCCCCATCTACTAACTGTGAATTTTCCAAGGAGTACCGTCCTCATTTCTGTTAGATAGATAGATATAGATTAGATCGATCTAGGTTCAGAAAAGAATATGCGCATCATATGGGCTGGTTTGGAAGGCTGCTTCTCTTCATTATCTCAACCAAAAGGTCTAATCCTCCCACTCCTCTGCAAGCAGCCCCATTTCAGTCCTGGTGACTCCCCAAACCAGGAAGGAATGAAGGATCAAACCAGCTCTTGAAAATGTTCAGTGATGGTGCCCTGCCTGCCTCCCTTGGGAATGTGTTCCAAGTCCAAACGACCGAGACCTTTGAGACTTTGATTCTTTACTCTGTACATTGGCTTTGGCTCCCCAGGGCTGCACAAACAATATTAACCCCTTGTGGAGGTGCTGTTCAGGTCTGGCGGGGATGGGGGGCAGTTCTCTGTCCCTGCTTCATGCCTCATTTACCCCCCTTACTCCTCTGGAATGCAAGACCCCTGCATGCCTTCCCCCCGTCCCCCAGGGTATGAGACTGGACTCCCCCCGGCAGGAAGACACGGGAGTTCCTGGCTGGTTGCAGCAATGGGCAGGGCACTGGGTCTGAGGAACTGCCTCCTTGAACTCCAGTGACTCTAGCAACCAGCTGGGGCTCAAGCACCTAGTGGAAGTCCCCCAGCCTGAACAATAGGATGGTGCCCCCCACCCAGCTCCATGAGCGGCCAGGCACAGAGGGATAGACCCGCACTGAAAATTGCCCCCCCCCCCCCGAAATGGCGCTCCTGCTTCCTTTGACCCCGGTTCAGGAAGGGCCTCACGTTAAGCAGGCGAATACTCTTATCTGACGCTCCTGAAATTAGACACGTGCTTAAGAACCTTGCTGACTGGGGGCCTTAGTTCTGTGGATTGCTCTGTGTTAGGTCTGACGTTGTTATTGTAAGTCTCTTCATCCTGCTGCTCCTTTCCCCAAGCCAGTAGCACAGTACAGAATGGAATCCCTTTGTTAATCCCGAACCTGCTGCCAATCCAAGAGGGTTACCAGATAGCAGGTGTGAAAAATCGGGACGGGGGTGGGGGGTAATAAAAGCCTATATAAGAAAAAGCCCCAAATATCGGGACATCTGGTCACCCTACAATCCACCAACCTTCACCTTCTGCTCCAAAGTGCTTCTCTTCTCCCAAGTAGCCTTTGCTTTTGGTGTCCACTTCATTGCTGGGTTTGTTTGCTTTTTAATCCCCCTGCATCTCCTTGCTATACCTGGTAGATTAGTTAGCACTGTCCCCTCCTGCCCCAGGCCATCCAGAAAAAAGTTTTTAAAAATATGCTGCAAAGAGCAAAGTTGAATCCCTTATAGTTCAGAGATCGGTTCAAGTTTATAAGACTCCAGACAAGCGCAGTCAGAGCAATGAATTAGTGAGTTTGTATTGATCGGGTATGCTCATGTGGAGTTACACTTGCATATGCTCTATCTCCTTCTACTGGATCAAATAAGTCAGCTTTGGTCAGGTTTATATCTGTTCCCTCTACTGGTTCAGTTCACGGAACATCTTTTAGCTCCAAGCCTGTGTTCTTTAGTGCTGAGGATCATCAGTTCTATTAATGATGCTGACGGCCATGGTGTGTTTATGTCTGCTTATCTTTAGCGTGCCCAGTATCTGCATGCAGCTAATTTGAAGATGCAAATGGTTCAGAACAGTCCAAACCAGCAAACAGGCATTACAAGGCATCGGCCCAGGACCGGGTCATGCTTTGCCACACACACAAGATTTGGATTAATTCTAAACATACCCAAACCAAATTGCAGCTGTGCAGCTGCATTACATAATTGCCAATAGACAATGTGAGCAAAACCCCTGATTTAAGGGTAAATATTTATAATAGCTTATTTGATTGGGGCTAATTATCCATGTCGAGTCATTCGTTGTTTCTGTCGCTGCCGAAAGTGGTGAACAGTTTTGTATTTTAAAAAGTGGTCTAGGTGCAGTATCACAAAAATGCCCACATTCAAGCTTCATCTTCTGTTTGGTAGAGATTATAAACTTTATCCTCAGAAAGAAGAGGAAAATTTTGCCATTGACTTCAATAGGAACAGTCCCCTGCTCTTTGCTCACGATATATTTAAAGCATGAGATTCACTTCACAATTTATCCATGTTTCCCAGTCTTGAATGGGACGGGCAAGAAAACAACCATCACCAACACTCCTGTAACATGATCAACCACCTTCAGAAAATGTGGTCTAAGATTCTTCCGGCATGGTTCAATTGAAGCCTAGATATGCTTTGAAAAGGAAAACTTACTACTGTACATCTGTGAAACCTTCTAGTGCCTGCTTGCTGTGCCAATTTTGCAGGAGGCAATTTGGAAGCTGCTGGGGTCAGTGGAAAATTGTGGAGACAAGCTTTTCTGTGACACCTAGTCTTTTGTTTGCTTAGTTTTCTGCTGGACTCTATTCTTGTCCAATTTGGTCACAACAAAAATGTATCTGCTGAAGGATGATCATGTAAAAACAAAGGTGGTGGATTTTGGATGTTTTCTGTACTGTTAGAGGGTAGAGGGGATGTGAGCTCACTTGCAACCTTTTCTACCGCTGCAGATTGCATGCTGTTATTTCAACAATTGTCCACGGCCCTGGCGTTTCTTGGGGCGGGTAGTAGCCCAGGATTATGACTGTTCTGTGGGGAGGTTCCCCTTGAAGCTCAGGTGTATTCTGGTGCAGAGAGTCTCAGCCAGGGGTGAATTAGGAGGTTTAGAAGCTATCCCAAATAAACGTGGGCAACCTTTCACTGTGTGCAGAATGCATTTCCAGACCATCAGGTTGCGATCCTTGCACTTTTTCCATGAGCGCATTGAGAATTGTTTTGTTGTTCTGTGTTTGAACTTGGAGATACAACTACGGTAACACTTTTCTGTTATACAGTGGATTGGGAAAGGTGTGAGCAATCGCACAGAACAAAATATCGTCTGTGTTCAGCCAACGTTCATGACTTAAAGCTTGAGTGCTAGGGATGTTTGGTGTCATGTTAAATAAAAAGATCTCTAGACAAATGAAATGGCAGATAGCTGCATATGTTCCCACTGGATCTTCATATATGATGAGGTTGACAATTTATGCACAAAAAGCACTAATTCTGAGTAAGTGATCTGGCCCTCAAAATACACAACTCAATTGGAAGCTGTAATAAAAACAAATAATTTTGTTGAGATAATATGGAGGTTTGTTTCCTGTTGTATATTCAAAACATTTGCAAGCTGTCAAAAATGATTTGAGAGTATAAACAGTACTTTCCTATCCCTTTGGGACACATGCAGCAAGGTAGCTGTCTTGACAAACCTGGGATGTTATAACATGCTGAGTTATTTGGAGTTATGTATTGATTTGTTTGTTAGATGGTTTTATAAGGCCAGAATGGAGAGGGAATATGGTCTAAAAATTATAGCAGATGATGGGGTGACAGGACTCTTGGGCGTTATTCCCAGGTCTGCCACAAACTTGTTGTGTGACCTTGGGCAAGTCACTTAACCTTTCTGTGCCTACAGTTTACCCATCTGTAAATGGGTATAATAATACTTACCTACCTCACAGGGGTGTTGTGAGGCTTAAGTAATCATTTGTGAAGCACTTTGATGAAAGGTGCTATGAAGTGCAAAGTATTATTATTACTGGGTTTGTGTTATCAGGAATGGAAGTGCAAAGGTTTTTTACAACTTCCTAAAGGGAAACAGAATTATGCAGTACATATGTGCATCCAGAAAGTTGGCTTAAGTCTTTTCTCTCCCCAGCTACAAGGAGTTGAGGCTATTGCATGTAATCTAAATATGGAACCCTTGCTTTCTTGATCATATGTAATAATGCCTTCCTAGCACTGTTTGCAATATTATTTTTTTTTACACAACAGGTGAATCATTTTTTTCTCTCTCTCTCTTTATGGAAACTTGAAACTAAAAGTCAATGAAATCATTTAGAAACTGAACAGATTACTAATGAATACTTGAATTTTTGGAGGTTGAACTCATCAGCCATGATTAACATGCACTAGATCGTTCAGCCATCAGCTTCCATCTGAATACAGTGAAATACTTGCTCACGCTACTTTGGAATAGCCTTGATTTTATCTGGCAGGCTCGTACGTTGTTACTGAAAATATGGGGGGGGGGAAATGGGGTTGTTTTGTTTTGTTTTTTGCTTTTTTGCCTTTAAGTTTCTTGACTGCCTAGCACAGCACAATAACAATCACCCTTTTTCTTTGTTAGACAATAGCTTTTTTAGAACTATATTTCCTTATGCAAAGAGTGGAAAGAATAAAGTAGACCCAACAAACACACTGCATGCTCCAAATGGCTCACGTCCATTTCTTCTCAAGATACTTACTTTCAAGGAGTAAAACGATGTAATGCCCACTGAGACTAGAGCAGGGTCTTTCTCAGGCAAAACTCCCACTGAAGTTCATAGGAGTTTTGACTGAGCTTTCAGACTACAGGGTTTGTCCATCAAATCAGATTCACCCCTGCTGCAGTTCCATTGAAGTCAATGGGGCTATACTGGAGGTAAATTGTTTTCAAACCCTGGAAGGAACTCAGTTAATTATTGTGAATATTATTAGTAATACTAATCAGAAAATAAGTGGGAAGGAGAAGGGCACTTTTTACGAAACAATTTGTTTGTTTCTCACCCAGATTTCTCTCTTTCTAATTTTCTGACCAGCTCTAAGCATCATTCGAGAAGGCCACCGTTGTGTATGCATGGGAGGAGCAAGGAGAGTTAATCTTCAGTTTATCTTCAGTTATAAATTATTCCTGATCCTGCACTCCTTACTCAGGCAAAACTCCCATTGTCTCGCCCCTGAGTTAGGACTGCAAAGTCTGCCCCACGATGGAAAACAGTGCCATGCTGCAATGGGCCACGGGCTTTGTCGTACTGGGAACTTGGGTTGGGTAAAGAGAGCATGCAGCTAGGAATGCCCTTCTCAGTCTGCTCAGTGGTCAGCCTCCCCTAAGTGGAAGCTCAAAGTTTCCAGGCCCCATGGGTACCCAGACTCTTCCACATTACTTGCCTCCCAGCCTGACTGCCCCCCCATTGGGGGCAGACAGCCATTAAGAAACTCAGACGCCTTGTTATTGCCGATGGGCCTCTCACCACTCATGTCCCCGGCCATTTATTTTCGGTGCTGCTGTGCTCAGGCTGGAGAAGGCTGTAATGTAACCCCCTCTGGGCCACGACGCACATCCAAACACTGGCAGAACAGGCAATTCCTCTCTGGCCTGATACATGCGATCTGTCGTGCTGCTCCCTTTGTTTGAACATCCGTGCCTTTAAAAGGGGTGGCCTCTGATGGGTTCAAGGGGGTGTGGCATGGCACTGAAGTGGGTGAAGGGTCACGTTATCTAGTCAAGAAAATAAAATTAAATATCAGTTGCTTATAAAGCTCATTGTGGGCCTTCTAGCAAAAGAAGCAAATTGTCTATAGCACATGGGGTGTCTAGGGCATTATCTAATTGAAGAAATTAACAAAGTTTACCTTCTGGCTAAATAATGAGTTAATTTTCCCTGCAAGTACATTGTTTAACAATAAATTTAGCTGGCCCTGTTCATTATTGGCTGTTTTAAATTTAATTTAGTTTAAGTAACTTTGGCTATTTCAAGGGCAAAGGAAAAAAAGAGAACACCTACTGTAAGCACCAACCTTTTATTTATGAACTGAGGTTGACAGAATGAATTTTCAGAATTAAAGGGTCTATTTGGAGGGTGCGTGTGCGTGTGTGTGCGTGAATGTGTGTGCGCGCGTGCATGCCTGTACATACGTGCATATAGAAATATATACACGCACACATGCGGTGTAAGACCACGCATATATATGTTTTAATATGTATGCATGAATTTTGAATTCTGAAGAGCTTTTGGAGATGAAGTCTATTTCAGGGTTGAGACGCCAGCAATTTGGGGGGCTCAAAATAAACATTTCTTGAATTATTTTAATCTCCAGGGCAAATAGGGATAAAAGAGCATTCGTGGGCCAAATTCCTCTTTGAAAATATTGTACATCGTATCCTTTTCTTTTCTTAAATGAGCATGGAAGCCAAATTCAGGATTGGCGTAAATAGGTTCAACTCCATTGCCTTGTGTGCAGCCATTTACACTACCTCTGCATCTGGCTGTAGAACTTCCCTTAGGATTGTGCAAAATTCTGTTCCTGGATGCCGAACTATGTACAACTCACCAGGTTGGTGGGTGTCCTTATAAATCTCAAGTTCAGGCCTGGTTCATCAGATGGATTGCTATGGTTTGCAGACCTCTCAAGCTAACCTGGACCTAGTTTGGACAAAGTCACGCCTGTTTTGTGGCACTAAATTATAAGGAAATTATAAGGAAGATCGGAGCAATGACAAAATTCTCTTTCAGTTTAAGAAAATCCTGAGACACAACATGTCCTGAGTGGAGTAAAGTGATTCTGTCTATAACTTGATAATACCCTACCAAATGGGTGGGGGGTGGGTGCAGGAACCAACTATGTCACTGAATGACATTTCTCTAAACAAAACTTGTTACCTCTGAGTACAGTGAGAGTTGTGTCTGCTCTGTACGTTTCTTCCAAATTGACCTTGATGCATCCACCCAAAGAAGAATGCTTTCTTGTTACTTATTTCTTGTAACGCTGAGGCAAATATGCTGCCAGCACAACGTGGTTACAACTCTATTGCCTGAAGTGGCGTTAAAGTGTTTATACAAGTGACAAATTTGACCCTCTGTTGTTGAGATGAATTCCCCAAATCTATTTTCAATCCCCCATAATCCAAATAATGAAATGAGGGATTCAAAACAAATTCTCAGATTTCCCCACTAATGTCGTCGTGTCACTGACCAATCAGAAGGAGGGTAGCTCAATTTTTCAGAGCAAGCTGTGTTCAGTATCAAAACCTGTCACCACGGCCAGAGCCCCTCATCCCCAAAAGCAACAAGGGAACTATCTGAACTCTTGCCACTTCTTCCTTTCCCTCCCCTCCATGTTGGAAGCAAATGTTGTTCTTTACAAACGAGTGCGGCCCCAGAATGAAGCAAGACGATGGAAGGCACAGCTGATATACATCATCCATTCACATTAGGAATTGATTTGATTTGATTTTCGATCCCTGGGAGGAATTACCATCTTTCGCGGGTCGGATTCTGCTTTTTGTTACACTTGTGTGAATTTGGAGGATCTCCATTTGATTTCAAAAGATCTACTTTGAATGTACGCTGCTGTAATGGAGATCAGACCCCAGACATTCTCAAATTTCTGCCCTCCCCCCCACACACAAAAAATTGCTATTGCATTACTTCACCCATTTTTTAAAATAATCTGATTTTAAGGAACACTGAAGACTGACCAGGAGTTGGGCAATTTACCGTGGATAAATATTAGGGACCTGCTTCTCATTTACACTAAAGCCCCTTTGCCACTGCTCTGGAGCTTTAAAAGGGGCGTAAATGTGTTTAAACCCATTTTAAAGCCCCTTTCCATTACCTGAGTGCATAAAGCGGCTGTGGTGTAAAAGAGAATCCGGGCTAAGGTGTCAGCTTTTTTCATTCCTGATAACAGCCTATCAGAGATTGTGAAATATCTCGCGTAGAGGTGTGAATCTGAAAGTCAGGCATAACAGAAACTGTAGCAACAACAGAGTGAGAGCCACCATTTGACTTTTACTTTTAAAAGATCTGTGTGACACATACTCAGAACAGGACTCTAAGGGCGTGTCTAAATGGCGGGGTAAACTGGCGTGAGAGTTTTAAAGTGCATTAATGTGTTGTGCATTCATTGGTTCATGTAGGCCCTGCAGGTGCAAACCAAAGTCCTTGGGAGCATTAACGTGGTACACACGACTATGTTAATGTGCACTAAGGCACTTTCTGTGCACACCAGCAGGGTCTACATAGACCATGACACAGACAACATACTATTGCGCTTTAGATTAAGCCCTCCTAGCACACTTTTCCCTATTGTGTAGACAACCCCTGGAGTCACATGGTTGATTTGTCCCTTAGGATCTTCTTGTTGTAGGTGAAGCCTCAGCGGAGAAATTTACACTAAAAGCCAAATTTTTCCCTTAAATACAAACATGTAACTCCCAAAGCTGATTGAAATTTTGTGCCTCCAAAAAATCTCCCATCAGAACATGTGGTTTTAACACCATTTTTCAGTTTGCCAATTAGGAGAATCAAAATGAAACACGTCTGTCTTTTTTTCAGTAACATTTCTAAACAAAGTGACTTTTTTTCATTTTTGAGTATCCTTGCAAAGCAGCCCTTTCATTCTGAAATGCCAACTCATTTCATTTCCATCCACCATGTCGACATTTTCTGCTTCAATGTTTCTGATTCAAAGTTTTGTGCCATATTTTGGCTCAAAAATGTTTTGGATATTTTGGAAAACAACAAGGAGTCCGGTGGCACCTTATAGACTAACAGATTTATTTGGGCATAAACTTTCTTGGGTAAAAAACCACTTCTTCAGATTCATCTGAAGAAGTGTTTTTTTACCCATGAAAACTTATGTCCAAATAAATCTGTTAGTCTTTAAGGAGCCACCGGTCACCTTGTTGTTTTTGTGGCTACAGACTAACTCAGCTACCCCATGATACTTGGATATTTTGGATTTTTCTTAGGACTGAGACTGGAAAATAATTTCACAAATGTCCAAAATGTGCGTGAAAGGAAGATTTCCCATCTATTTCTAGTAGTGGCCATTGGAGGCAGTGGGGTAAAGCCGGATCATTCCATTGAAGCTGATGGAATCACACTGCTGTAAAACCAATGTGAGATCAGAATCAGGTCAGATTGCGGGGACCCCCACATACACTTGAAGAGTTGTAGAAATAAATCTTCATCTAGTGATCCTTCACTAATGCTTCAACCCCATGTCAAGTGCCACAGAGAGTACTGATCTCTCAATCTAGGCTGAGCAAAGAGGAAATAGCGACTTAGTTGGTGGCTTTTTTAATTTTACTAATATCAATAGTATCCCTGTTTATTCATTTGAAAGCAGTTTCATGCATAAAGCAGAATACATGGTGCCAGAAGATCTAGATTTATTCCCATCTCTACCACAGGCTTGCTGTGTGACTTGGGGCAAGTCACTGAGATCTCTGCCCATTTCCCCATGTGAAAAATACAGTTAATAAGACTTGCCTACCTCACAAGGGTGTCATAACAATTGATTGATAGATTGATTAGTTAATTAATGTTTGGAAAGTTGTTTAAGATCCTCGGCAGTATAAACTCTCAGGATCTTTTAAAATGAATTTGAACCCCAAGAACAGTACTGATGAGTCCTGAATTTTTATATCACTACAAAACTGGCACATCTCTAGAGAATAGCACAATTTAATATTTATATTTTTAAAATGTCATTTTTATTCTGAAAATTCAAAACCAAGAAAGTATTCCCCCGTTTTAGCCCTCAGATGGATCTAGTTCAAAGAGCACAAATACCATAAACACTATTAAATGGCAGATAGACAGTGTCAGAGAAGTTGACTGGGAATCAGGACTCCTGAGTCCTTTTTCCTGCTTTTGCCACATAGTTATTATAATCATTACCTATTATTTGTATGGTGGGAACACTTGAGGGCCTCAGTTAGATCTAGGATCCCATTGTGCTAGGCACTGTACAAACACAAGGAAAATATGGTCTATGCCCCCACAGACATTACAGTGCAATTTAATCATTGTGTGATCTTGGACAAGTCACTTACCCTCTATTTGCCTGAGCTGTAAAATGGGTACACAAGGATGATGTGACCCACACAAGGAGGAGGATTATTTAATCCATGTTAGTAAAGTGCTTTCAGACTTTCAAATGAAGGGCCAGTAGAATTGCCCAGTGTTTTTCTAGAATAGGCTAACAAGTCAGAGTAGCATGCTGCATCCCATTGCCATACCCTTGGTAGACTGGGATAGGGCTGGGTTGGTCTGATTTCAGGTGAGCTTGGAATTTGAGTAGGAGCATGGTTGCCCACATACGAGGTCACACCAGGTTTGTATGTGGTGCATTTCCCCACTATCTGTGGTGCACTCACTTCCATTTGTAAAGTGGCGGGATAATGCGAAAGGAGGGCAAAGTGGGTGGAGAACTCCAGAGTTAGCAGAACATCTTTTTACCATGGAATCAGAGAAGTTAGGGATGGAGAAGACCTATCAGGTCATCAAGTGCATCCCCAGGGCCAGTTCAGGATTGTTCCCCACACTCTATTCTCCAAAGCTTAGTCCCTGCTTGTGTTAAATGATCCAGAGAATGGGGTTCCATCAGAACCAGCCCTCTCTGTCAAGAAGCTTTCCCTGACAATCCATCTAAATTTTCCATAAAATTGGTATATTTTTGCTAATAGTACAACATCCAGTCATGTTAGCGTCTTGAATCTTGCCTTAGCATTCTTGGCACTTGGTGATTGATGATTATGGATCATAGTCCATTCTGATGCCAATTCATGCCCAAAATGAGGACCCAATTTCCGTAGCTAATGTTGCCCTTCAAATGCTATCCTTATGCATTACAATTTACTGGCAAAGATGCCCATCAAGAGAAAACATGCCTCCTTCAGGAATCCCAAACAGGGGCAAGTACTAATCAGCAGACACCTCCAATGCAGAACTTGCTACCCATGTTCTGACAAGCACGAAATTATCAAAGTGGCAGATCCCAGGAGGGAATAAGAAAAGGATATTTCAAGCCCTGTCTTTGGCACCCTGCGTTGGCATTTCAACCCCATTTTCTAATTTTGCAACCAAGTTTCACACCTAGATCTTGTGATTGATGATGATTTCCAACAACTCCCTTTTGTTTGAGCTGACAAAGAGAACATGCTGTTTGGGCCTGATTCTACTCTCGCTTACAACAGCACAATTTCACTGACTTCAGTGGATTTACTCTTGATCTGGTGTGATTTAGCTGAGGGCAGAACTAGGCCCACTAGTCTTTCATCTGAACCAGCCTACTAAGGTTTTAGTAGGTCAGAAAGGGTGGGCTAAGTTACATAAACACAAATGCAAAACTGGTGCTATTACCTGGCAAACAGTGCCTGTGAATCTTTTGTTTTATTTTTAAATCACCAAGCAATTACCTTCCTCATAGGAGGTCACTTAGTTATATAGGTCATATTTGGAGTGACCTATTCAACTACTTGTTTCACAGGAGGGTTCTGAGTATGTTCTCTGGCTCATTCGATTGGCTTTTCCTCTTATTTCAAGTTATTTTGGGTCAGATGTGCGTATGCATGTGTGGGCATGTGTGACTTTATTAGCAAAAGAAATACAGATAGAAAGTTTGCTGCTATAGAGGTTTTGACTGAGTAAGGAGTGCCTAAGGACCGGACCACAGGATTTGGCCCAGGAAAAATAAGGTGCAGCTTCCTGATCTGAGTGTAAATCCTAAGTGACTTCACGGAAGCAGCCAAGGTCACAGTCTGAGCAAGACACTTTCTTTGCAGCTCTCTTGTGCACTGGAGGGTTGGAAGTTTCAGCTACGATTTGACATAGTGATGAGGGAGGCCTCGTCAGGTTTGCTGAGCACCTTCAACTTCCATTTACTCTGGTGTGATTGAGAGTGCTCAGCACCTATTAGCGGGCAATCAGCAAGATCAAGCCCCTAAGATCAAGATATACTTCTCCTTACGCCATTGCTTTTATTAAAAAAAATATGGGCCTTTGTCTTGGAAGGATGTAGAAATCCAAAGTGCTAGACAAGTGTTCTCAGATTCTTTTAATGTTCTCCTTAAAGGCCCAAATCTGTTCTCAATTGCACCAAGGTACCACTAAATCTGAATTAATTCCACCAAAGTCATTGGAATTACTCTGAGACTTGCACCAACTTTATTGAGATCAGGATTTGGCCTGGCCCAAAGTGTCCTCATTAACTCTGAAAGGTGTTTGTTCACCATGGCGAGGTTAGGGCAGTGAAGACAGACCATTAACTTCTCAAAACCTTGTGGTGCCTTTTCTTGTGGTGCTTACCGTTCACAGAACTCCAGTCAAGGCAACCACTCACAGGAAACTACAATGCCAGTACTTTTCCTCTGTGTTACGTGCCAGTGCAGTAACAGACTTTAATGTATACATATATAAATACAGATAGATAGATATATCATATAGTTATAATTATATATATAATTGAGGTTCTGATGAAGCTGTACGGGGAATCGGCCATTCCTCTGCAGAAATATATATACTCCAGTGAGATAACAGCTGTCTGACAAGGCTCAACATTCTGTAGAGTGTTAAAATCCACGGAAGGGTTTGCTTTCCTTTGAGTGAACTGTGTGTTGGTTTTCTATCCCCCCTCACTCCCAAACATGCTCTGTGAAAGTTGCTGTTTCACCCAAAAACAATTTCTTCAAATTGTCATCAGCCTTTATAGAGGGACCCCCTGATCAAAGGAGGCCTCCAATTCTCCAAAGGCCATCAGGAAAGATGAGTTTAAAGGACCCAACCCTACTCCTGATGTTGTAAAAGGTCGTTTTCCTGTTGACAGCAAAAGGAGCTTGGTCGGGCACAGGGAGTGTGTAATTATCATGCTCGTGTGACTGGTGCAGGAACTACGGCTGTGATGAACATAGGGGATGCTATGTTACCTTGAGTTTCTCCTCTTTGGGTGTCTACTCCATCACTAGAATGCCACATATGTCATTCCATGAGGTTTTGCACATTGACAGTTTCAGCTGATGATGAGTTGAATGACAATTCTGAGACAGCAACTTGATCTACTTTTCTATTTAAACGTTCTCTTTTCTGTTCTGCTTGGGGCAAGTCCAGTCCTGCAGCCCTCATGTGAGAGTAAATGCAACTCACTTTTACTCACATGGGTATTTCTGCCTGATGTCAGTGGGAGTTTTGTCAGAATGAGGACTGCAGGGTTGGGTAGCGTCACCTTGTTTTTCCCTTTCTGTTGATACCTTAAAGTTTTGCTGAAACCATGGTTCTGTTTCAAATGAAAGGATGTTGAATGATGCTATTTTCTATTAAAGGGAACAACACCAATAATACTGTAAAAGGTGCTAGAATCAAACCTCATTTTATATACTTTGGTTCTTAGGAAAAAAAATAATACACAGAATTCTTCCTGTGCAGCCTTACTGTAGATTGTTATAACCAACTGTTTATCCAAAAAACAAAAATTTTAAAAAAAGTGAAATGAAAAAGACAAAAATGCAGAGATGCTGTATAAATTGTAACAAAAACGACTTTCCTATACAAATGTAAATGATCAGACATATATTAAAATGCACTTGAGGCAGACAGCAAGCATGAAAAGCTTTTGAAGTATGTTTTTTTTAAATACGTAACTGTCATGTAATTTGGCTAGGTTGGAGGGTGAAAGACCAATCTATTCGCATTTCTGCTTAATTCCATTGTTAATTTTAGGGAATGAAGGGGACATGGAGGTTAAACTAATTAGCAACAAGTGATCCTGGAAATATTTTTGTCAAAAGATTTTTTATTTATGATGATGATTACTGTTCTTACTCTCTTAATTCTCAAACGCTTTTGAAAGCCTTGTTGTCTGCCATGGGTGTTTAGCATATAACTCTTACCTCAAGAAGGCTTAAAAAAAAGTCAATTGTTTTTTCCCATCTCTGGAAAAATTAAGAAAAACAAAATCAAAAACAACCAACAAACACACAAGGCAGTGACCGAATGAAAGAAAGAGGGAAAAAAAAAAAAGACGTTGAATTACAGGTTTGGTAATCAAGCCAAACCATTCCTGGTGCTTACCCCCTTTTTATGTTGCTAAAGATCAAAATTACATGAGATGGGTTTAGACAAGTTTATGGTTTTAGGATGTAGCAAAAAATGTATTTAAAAAGAATACAAATGTGCATGGAAAAAAACTATGATGGAACATTTAAAGAATGGCTGTTTTAATGTCAGGTGTTTAATGTTAGCATGTGTGTGTGTGCTGTAAATACCTTTTCATGTGTGACATGTACAGTTGACTGAGGAAAAAAAACATATGGAACCGAACTAAAAAAAAAAACCAGATGCTATTTTATCAGATGATGCACTTTTTCACCTTGATGAGAAGCCACTGTTCACAACTATGCAATCTTCCAGTTTCTCTCTCTCTCTATTCTCTCTCCAACCTCAAATTTCCAAACTATTTTCCATATCCCAAACCGTTTTTTCTTTTGTACAAAGAAACACAAAAAGTTTCAAACTCTGGTTCAAGGTGAGAGTGCTACAGTGACGTTTCTCAAATTATAAGAGCTAACAAACAAACAGTCAAACAAAAGGGTTTTGTTTTGTTTTGTTTTTTAAAAAGGAGACTCAAACATGATCTTCTTTATGTTCTGTAAGTGAACTGATGTTTTCTACGTGTGCCAGGTTTCTGTTGGCTGTTTGGGGGGTTCTTTTATTCATTTTCTCTCCATTTGGTTTCAGAATTTAACAAAAAAAATCTGGTTTTGTATTGTAGGTATTAGGGAGGTGAAGACGAAGGTGAAATTTGGCTTAACTTCAAATGTTTTAATAAGTGTGTGTGTGTGTGTGTGTGTGTGTGTTATATGTATATAGTTTTCTACATAGAAAATTTGACACACTTTAAAACGCACTTTACGACTTGTATAAAGTTGTCTAAATGGAAAATGTAGTGGATATTATCTAACTTTCAGATATATAGTTTTGATTACGAGGAGCTCAGATAATTGAGGATCAAGTGTGTGTATACGTTATATAGGATGTAGTATATAATATATATAATAGATATGTGTATACACAGAGGGAGGGTATATAATCACAAATGCACATATAAAGTACAATTTTCCTGTTCTTTAAGTTTATCAAGCCACATTAAATAGCCTGGTTCTATAGGGTAAACTTATTACTCTACTGTACACATAAAGTCAAATCTGAGCCATATATACTCATGCACATTGCACTGTCCCTCTTGAGTGGGAGAAGTGAGTGCATGTATCTAGGGAAATTTGGCATTTAAAGCTTTTTTTTCAGTTTACGTGGGAGGACACCAGTGAAAGTGAGAGGATCATTTTTGAGGAAGCAGCATTGTCTAGTGGTTGGTGTAGGAAAGTAGGAATCAGGAGATCTGGCTGCCATTCTCTGCTCTGCCACAGACTTGCCGTGTGACCTTGAGCGAGTCACTTCACCTCTCTGTGCCTGTCAAATGGAAATAACACCCACCCAGCCTTTAAGCACTTTGCACTCACATAAGGCCTTCGGTCTGTAAATACCGTGTGACTCCAATTGACTTCAGTGGGAAGTGGTTCTGGCCATTTTATTGCTCTAGGGTGAAATCTGGGTTGCACTGAAATCAATGGCAAAACTCCCATTGATTTCAATGCATCCAGGATTTCACCCATGAAATGCAGTTGAAAATCCTTCCCTACTTCATGATGGTTTAGTTGGGTGCTGGGTATTAATGGAGCTTTTCAAAAGGACTGATAGAGAATTGAATTGAATATCACCTATTGTCAAGGAGGCAGGTGAATGCAAACCAAGAAGTGTGAATCAGTGTAGTTTCATTCAATCTAGATATCAGTCCCCCTGAGAAGTGTCTGTGTCCACGAGTAGTCTCACTGATTTCCACTCAACAGGAGCGAGTGGCAGAATCTGGCCTTGATTTTTCGATGTTGCTTTTTCGTGGGCGTGGAAACAGGGAAGAAAGGGAGAAGTGTCTTCCCTGTGGGATCTTTGGAAAAAGTCTGTGACAATACAAGACATATCACTGTCTATGGAAGCACTGGTGTCCTGCTTAGATGGGAATATGGTTTTATGATCTTGACTGAAGCTAATAGGATCTGTATGCACTCGATACCTCTGAAAATGAAACCATTTATAGTCCAGTCACTAAATGTAGGCAACCACGTTTGAAAATTTTGGCCCAAGTCTTCAAATGTTATGACTTTATGCAACTTTAAAATTGCTCTTCAGCAGTCAGCTGGTCAGGCTCAAACTCTGAGTGCTCTGGAAAACATTTTGTTCCAGTTTAGTAAATGAAAGTTCTAAGTCTGACTCCATTTCTACATTGCATTGTATATTGCGCTGGCAGATGCACAGCTGCATAGAAGCTTGCAATGTATCAGAGTGTGTAAGGTCTAGAGTTATATCACTGATGTATTAATACTTATTTCTACATCTATCACTTTGTTATCTAGATGCCATAAGTCTCAGATCAAGCACTTACTTATAATGCTACTAACCCCTTATGGGTTAAATTTTGGCATTTGACTTGTACATGTAAATCTGGGGGAGTCAGATCATTCCTGGCTCTTGCAGGGGGATCCTTAGTTTTTATTTGCTATTTGGGTTTTGGGGGTACAGGAATGGTTAATCCTATGCACAAATCAAAGCCATTATTATTTTTTCCATTGACGCTAATCCTATAAACACATCACCTAATGACTCTCCTTTAAACTGCACTGCTGAGGGGTGCCCATCTGAAAAGGAGGCCAAGAGGAGGCTGTGCTCCAGTTAGCAATTTGCACTTAAGCCTTAAGGAAAATTTGAGGACACTGAATCGCTAGATTTGGTGAATGAAGAAAGCTGGAGGGGAAGTTTGACCCAAGCCCTTAACCTCATAATTTAAGATTTTTTAATTTAGTTGATCCTAGTTTCTTAAATGGTGGAAGTTGCAAAGCTCCCTTATCTCTGCACTTCACCAGCAAAGTCTCCTTGAGAGAAATAAATACCCGGGACGATCATGGCATGAAAGCCTTTCACACCAGATACTCAAACACTCAAGTGTTCAAAACACACACAGTGCAACACAAATACATCACACGCACACAGCGCAACACCAAGGTGCCACCCATTCACTGTTCTCCCAAGAACTTACACGGCTGCTGTCAAAATGGCTGTTCACCACATTTTTCAAAAGCTGTACTGTTAAAATGTGTTTGGAAAGCAGTGGAACTGGTTAACCCTAAGGACAAGCATGCAGTCGCTCTCAGGCTTTCTGCCCTGAGGCGCTGTCTCATATTGTCTCGGGAACCCTGCCTGCTATCGCTGAGCCTATATGACCCCTGCCTCTCCAGTCCAGTTGCCTCCCCTCTTTAAAATGAGACCTCCCTCGCTGCCTATTCCACCCAGCCATCTGAAGTGGTCTCCTCCAGAACAAGTGAACTGTTCCTCAACTCCCTGCTCCTCTGTCCCGCCGCAGCTCAATATCAGCTTCCAAAGTGAGACATCTCCATGTACTGCTTCACTTCTGGAGCTGATGGAAGGCAGGCTGTGAGGAGAGGGGTCTCTGGCAGAGGGAAGACACACAGCTAGGGTGTGCTGTAGTCAAGAATCTCAGTCCAGTAGCCACAGACTCCCTGTCCTCCTTACCACAGAACCTCTTTGTGGGCTAAGGGAAACCCTGTAAAGACGTAATAACCCAGCTGACATCCTCTCGGAAATGGCCATTTTCCTTAGGGGTTGCATGGGTAGAGGGAAAGGAGGCAAAACGATTTGATAACAAGGGCCATGAGTGGTACACTGGCTTAGTGCATGTGACCATGAACAGCATGCTATGTGCCTCGTCAACTTAGGAAGCTACTGCTTTAGCTCAAGTGACAGGGGTTTCTGCTCTGGGGCTGAAGATCCCAAGTTTTATCTCTGATGACAGCAATGCCAGATTTTGAAGGTGTTTAGGCACCAAATGGTATAGATAGGTGCCTAGTGGGATTTTCAGAAGTGTCCAGGTGCTTAACTCCCATTGATTTCCACAGGAGTTAGGTGCCAAGGTCCTTCTGAAAATCCCTCTAGATACCTTTCTGCTCTTTAGGTACCTAAATACTTTTAAAGTCTGGCCTTGAGAGTCTGAATGTTAGCAGCTCTGGCTTGGTTAATTAATTACTCAGACATCCCCAGTCTCTTCCTACCACCGTCCTTTTGTTGTTTTCTATACTTTGCTCTGAGTAGATTCTAAAATAACCTTTACATGGCAGGTTTCAGAGTAGCAGCCATGTTGGTCTGTATTCGCAAAAAGAAAAGGAGTACTTGTGGTGCCTTAGAGAGCTAAATTCTCTAAGGTGCCACAAGTACTCCTTTTCTCTTTACATGGCAGTTATTGTGGGGCAAGGGGAGGAGAAATGTGCTCAGACAGTTAGTCCAATATCAAACAAAGCTCCAGGTTAACTCCCATTAATGACGCCCACTTTCCAAGTTACCAACTTTTGCTTCTACCTTCCATGTATGGAGTGCGAGAGATGCACGTATTTGGTACAGGAAGCAGTAGAACCTCAGAGTTCCGAACACCAGAGTTCCGACCTGACCAGTCAACCACACACCTCATGTGGAACCTGAAGTATGCAATCAGGCAGCAGCGGGGGGGTGGGGGAAGCAGGAAAGCAAATACAGTACAGTAAAAATAGATTTGACATAAGGAAAGTGTTTCCGTCATTAAGATGGTTAAAAGCAGCATTTTTCTCCAGCATCGTAAAGTTTGAAAGCTGTAGCCAGTTAAGGTTTGGTTGTAAACTTTTGAAAGCACCATAATGTTTCGTTCAGAGTTACAAACATTTCAGAGTTATGAACAACCTCCATTCCTGAGGTATTTGTAACTCTGAGGTACTGCAATAGAACCTGTTCTGGGCAATTATATACCCTGATTTTCTTTAACTGGGCCTATGCACTGTCAGAAATTATGACAGGGCTCAATTACAGTAGTTAAGAAAGAGTTCCAGTGTCACACATAAGGGGAGGTCATACTACTTTGAGTATCACCTCTTAAGAAGGGACCTTCCATATCCTTTATTTCCCTGTAAAGCACCATTCACACCTATAATACTGGATACATAATAAAAGTTATAATTAATTTTAAAAGCCCTCAGCAGTTCAAAGTGCCTCAGTACCAACCGTGATGAGAATTCAGGATCTATGGAAGAATCGTCCAGGGCCTCAGTACTTCTCTTGATGGGCATTCAATCTGAAAGCCTGTCAACAGTGGCCAAGCAAACTATGGACCTGATCCTGCAAGACATAGTTCTAATTGTACCATGATCAGTGGAACTGGAGTGAGAGGGCCCATGTTTCTTGGAGGGGCTGTTATTGAGGGGACACCAGGGAAACGGGATACCTGTGAATTACGTTGGAATCAGCTCCACCACGTGGATGGAACTGTCCATGGAATTTAATAAAGTTCTGCTTGTTAAACTTAACCTGCATTTAGCATCACCCCTTGTGACTGAAAAACTAATTACCCCCGACTCAGACGCAGGTCTCTTATCACCTTTCTAAGAAACTATTTGTAAAGGTGGCTATTGTTTGAAAGGTGCTACCATGGGATCGCATCCTGCAAGGTGCTGAGTACTTTCAACTCCCACTGAAGTCAAAATTTGTTGGCCAGTGTCAACTGCTCTGGTTGCTGGATTCCAAGGCTATGCTTGTTTTTGTAATCACATAGCGGTCAAGAGCACTTTTTAGTGAAGATCTCCCAGGTTGCACTGCTTTCCATGGGATCATTATGCAAGAAGGGAAATGGTTCATTTTTCTCAGGCATCCTTGTTTTCAACATCATCAGAACAGCCCTGCTTTACTGATTTCCTCTCTCCCCCATTTTTGACATTACACTACTACTAACCCTAGAACACAGGCTATTTCTTTAATTGTATCGCTATTGGGAAATCATGGGGAACTGACAGCAAAATGTTCCTCTGAATATGGCTGGTTGGCTGGAAATGCCTTTGAATTCACTTTTCTTTTCTTTTCTTTTCTTTATGATGGTGTCTCTAGACAGGCTCTACTCCTAGCATTGATTTTATCAGGACTCACTGAACAGGTGGTGAATCCAAGCTCGCTGCTGTATTGAATATACATATATTAATGACAATTGTGTTAAGCCAAATTTAGAAACTGGAGTCTTCTACATCCCTATGTTTTGTATCTACCTCACTATGATTTCTTTGATTTCCTGTGCTTTAGTGTGGTGTAAAATGTCAGAGGTTATATGTAGATAAATATATATATATATACAAATATATATTTTTTGCTTTGCAATAAAGCTCAAAGCTATAACACTGAATATTCATAAACTGTCATAATCTTTATTGTGCTATCCTTTCTTAGTTGTAAAATCCTGTCTGGATCCTATTTTCCTATACACTAGAGTCAGTATTGTTGTGTTCATTATTCAGTGGGTTATTATTTTTTTTATTTAAATATAATTTTAGACATGTCAAACCGACACCAGAATGCTCAAATTATTCTTGGTTTTTCAAAGGTGCTTTCTTTGTATCCGGAATGAAGCAGTGAAATTGAAAGGAAATGATTTTGCAATCCTGATCTTCCAATTAAATGGTTTGATCTTAACATAGTGGATGGGGGGAGGGGAGCGGGAAGATGGGGCTAGTTAGGAGCAAGGGAGGGAAATAATTGTTAGATGCATTTGTTCATATATTTTTACCTTCTGTTTTCTTCCCTTTTAACTAATTTACCCAAATGAAGTATCACTGAATTTAAGATCACGTTCAGAGTTCACATATACTGTAGCATCCCATGCAGCAACATCCATTCAAATGTTGGATTCTGTAAAGATAAAGGTCTTGAGATTTCTCCCTTCATGTTTATTGTGCCATATTGTAAATTACATTTTGCCCTTCAGAGTCTGTTACAGAAGGGAAAAGCTCGTTCTCTCCCTGAAAATTGTATGTGGCTTTCTTTTGCATTGTTTTACAAATGCATTTCCCCTCCCATTAATGCACAGAGTCCGAGATTACTAGCCAGCAATGCCATATTGACCAAGGTCTTGCACAATATGCTGACTGAGTACTTTACCTATTGATGTAATCGCATATGGAATTGCCAGATGGATAGGAACTCTCATTTATTTATTCCTAATATAGCCTGGCCAAACATGAAATATAAAACCTGATCCTGCTGCCAGTGCAGTGAGTGGCAAAGCTCTCAGTGAGCCTAACCAATCGATTCTACTCACTTAAGTAGTCCCAGTGAAATTAGTACTACAGTGTAGACAGCTACATAATTCTAACCACTGGGACTATTTGCATGAACGAGGAATACTCACAGGAGACTGCTTTCTGCATCAAGCCCATTGTCTTCACTGGGAGTAGAATTAGACTAATAAAGTTATAAAACCTTTAGAGCAGTCCATTAATGAGGCACTATTTATCCCCACTGTTTTACCAAACGAAAAGGAATTGTAAACAAGCAAAAATATTTGGAGATGGATTGGGTATAATGTCGCATTTCTGGAGAAGGAGCAAATATTTTATCGAGCTTAAGTTCCAGTAGTTATCCTTATGGGGGGGAGGGGAAATAGCAACGATATTAAATGAAAGCCAGATGTGAGTGAATTTGAATACAACAGTGAAAATGCTGTTACGGGGGCTTGTCTACACGTTGCCTTTGTGTGTACCAGCAGGGATGTAAATTCTAATGTGCACCAGCGTGTTACATGTTTGAAACAGGGCTATGTTAATGAGCACTAGGGAACCTTTGTGAGCACTAACAGGATCCACCTGGGCCAGTGAGTGTGCAACAAGCTGAGGCACATTAGAATTTACCCCTTTGCTGGTGTGCACTAAACCACCATGTAGACAAGCCCTCCGTCTCCCCTAAAGCACGTGTCAGGATTGCAAAACTCATCACAGAGAGGCAATTTCACAAGGTCTGTTATGGATCTTCCTCCCTTTAACTCTCAACAAATTCTGCAACTGCTCAATACAAAGAGGTTTTTTTCACCTCTTTCTGATCTGGTGTCTGTACCATTCTGGCTTGGTTATTGTTTGCCTGTTCCCAGCTATTCTACTTTTTTATGGTGTAGTTTTTTGTCTATATGGAATGAAATACCAATGTGTTCTTGACAATGTGTAGCAGCTGGAATTACAGGTTGGAGTTGATTTGAAGACACAAATCGAACAATGAAAAAAATAACTTATAACAGACATATGCTTCCAAAGTTCATGTTTGAATTTGAGCGCTTTGTCACTCTACTGAGCTTTTTGAGGGGTTTACGTTGAAATAATGAAACTCAAAGGATGATTGGAGTTTTTTTTGAAATACCAAAAAAGCACAATTACTCTTAAACTGTCATTATTTTATTGTTGTTCCATCATTTGATTTCAGTTTTCTCTGTACATTATAGTCCCAAGTTTTTGACATGCAACATCTCGACCTTTTGCGTGTTTACACTTGTCATGTTACAGTAGGCCAAAAACAGAAGTGGGGTTGACTTACTCTTACTCATTAGTAATCGGCTAGATCGCAAGGCCACCTTTGTTCTTTGTCCATTGTAAAAACAGATCACAACAAGTCAAATTTTGCACCTCATTATGTTTGTGCAGTCTCATTATAACGTAAGAAAGGGCTCAAGGCAGGATCTGCTTTTACCTGAATGATAAATTGCCCATGCTCTGAAAGGGAATAATCTGTATTATTTGTATCCGTTCTTCCCTCATTCCCTTCCAGGTTAGGTGCTGTGATAAAATTGTGACAGTTTGCTAATGGTCAATTTTCCATTCAGAAAATAATGGTAGATCTTGATATCTTGTTGTAACGGCAACAGCAAACTTTTCTTTAGTTTGGAGTTCTGGGTTTCAGCCAAGCTAACTGAGGATCTGTCTATCTGGGCATTTATACCAGCTCATCCCTGTGCTTTTGTCCAGCTTGTAAGGCTGATCCTTGTTTAGAAAGCTGTCAGTGGATGAGCCATGAGTAAGTCTCCTTTCATTCACATGGGCGTAAATGTGGAATTATGCCACTCACTTCAGTGGAACTCACTCACTTTCAGTGGTGTAAAAGAGTACAGAATCTGCCCCCGATTTAATGACATTCCCAAGAGGGAGAGGCAATGTAATAGGCTGGCAGTGCTTGTCTGTAAACACTATATTTTTAGCAGGTGACAGCCCGGCTGCGAAATAAGTATGTTGTACTAACTTCCTGGTTGCAGGTGGCTCATTACCCCATCTGGAGCTAAGGGAAAGTCTCTCTCTCTCTCTCTCTCTCTCTCTCTCTCTCCCAATCTGCAAAGAGAGAAAATTTAAACTGTGGACTGAGCAATCCCGGGGGAGGACCCCTGGGGAGAAGCTTGGACTGAATTGTGTTGTTGCATTTGAGTTCCTTTTGAGAATAAAATCAAACCCCAGCAAGGGCATTCAGTTCTGTCCAGCTGCAACTCACATCGCTAGAGCAAAGGGGCGGCAGGACTCATGGAACTTTTGTTTTGAACCCCCTCTGTAAAAGAAGTACAAAAATTGAAAATGGGAGAGACCCCTGAAGTGGCCGGAGATACTGCAGCAACAAGCCAAAGACATAGTCCAAAAAGAGCAGCACTTCTGCTACAATTTTTAGAACAGCAGCAAGCCCATGATGCTGCAGGAGTGAAACAGCAGCAGTTCCTGAGGAAGGTATTCAGACATTCAATATAGCCCAGGGACGCTACCCAAGTTGCAGGTGAGTACCAGTCGTTGTGTGCAATTATAAATCTGGATGATGACCCGGAGGCCTAACTGGGCATGTGAATGGGTAGCCACTGCTGCTCAGTAGAGGGAGTCCTGAGTAGTTCATTTAGCTCCTTTTTTAACAGGAGAGGCACAAGTCGCATATTGATCCCTGGTGAGGATGCTGTCACGGACTACAAAGGTGTTGACCGCCGCTCTTGAAGCGGTTGGGGATCCTGGAGAAGTACCAGGAACAGGAGCCTTTTCCTTCAGGGGTGAACAGCTGGAGACCTTCACTTCATGAATAACTGAATGGAGGCAACTCAGTGGCTCATGATGGCAGGAGGGTCAGTAAGAGAACTGATGGACTTAATTATTTTAAAACAGCTTCTACAGTCGTTTGGGGAGAGCGGAAGTGTGGGTGCACCAGTGCCAGGGAGAAGCTGTGCAACACACAAAAGACTTTATGGAGGCTGAACTGTGTGAGGAGCCACCACCAAATGAGGGGCCACTGAGACAAAAGCTGAAGGGATTTGTAGACTCCAGGAGAACTGAACCAAACGGAATATTCACCTGGTCTCCAGGTGGGAGTCTCCTATTCACTAGGGGCGGGGGAGATTGTCAGGAGGGCAGGGAACAGGGCCATATACAAAACCATTGTCCTGTTCACGAGGGGATGATGTGATCTTGAGGATGCTGCCAGGTCCAGGCCTTGCTGAGGCTGCGAGATGCAGAGGGACCTAAGGGTATATTGTGCAGATAGGAGGGTGGATATTAACCATCCTAGCAGGCTCCCAGAACCTGCAATACTGATGCAGGAGAGCTTGATGTAGCTTGAGCTCCTTCAAGTGGCAGAGTCTGTGCCAGTCATCTGCACTCCCAGGGACTCCCAGACTGATTACCCTGCTACCCCTACCCTGACTGATTTTAGGGGGGAGGGATAGCTCAGTGGTTTGAGCATTGGCCTGCTAAACCCAGGGTTGTGAGTTCAATCCTTGAGGGGGCCATTTAGAGTTGGGGATTGGTCCTGCTTTGAGCAGGGGGTTGGACTAGATGGCCTCCTGTGGTCCCTTCCAACCCTGATATTCTATGGTTGTAATGGGGTAAAAGGGACTGGCTCCATTTGGGGCTGTCCTACTTGCTGCCCTAGTCAACAGTCATGGGCAAGACCAGTCACACTTTGTATTCCATGGGCTCCTGGGGTACTCAGAGTGTCAAGAGGCAGCCTCGTGGTCCTGGAAAAGGAGACACTGCAGCTGGCAAACTCCTCTACAGCTTCAGGGTTTGGGGGCATTGGATCCCAGAAAGATTGTACAGCGGGCAAGGAACCAGAGAGCATGCCCCAGGTCTGGCTGCAGGAAGGGACACCCACAATACCAGCGAGGGGTATGGCGGGGCTACAGAGCGTAATAGGAATAGAAACATTGTCATTGTTTTATTTCGGTGAAACCCTTTCTGGGCATGTGTTGTTCATTTATCTAACATTTATACTGTGATACCTCCTAAGGGCCAACCCAGGCTAGGTGCTGTACATATAGACAATTACTCTCAGTCCCTATCTCAGAAGCTTACAATCTAAAAGATAAGATAAACTGTAACAGATGGATGAGCCAAACAAGGGGGTTGGGGTGAAGGTAGAGAAGACAGTGGCAGGCAAACGAATAGGATGCGCACAGCTCTTAGCCAGCAGGGAGCAGTGATCACAGCACGTCACCTGCCTAGCCGTCAATGGACAACAGTTTTCTAAATACATTATGGCAAAGGCAAGCCTGGAGAAGGGACTTGAAGTAGGATAAGGTGGTGGCTTTACAGATTTTGATGGGGAGCTGCTCGTTCTTGTAAGAGGTGGCTTGGGAGAAAGCAGGAAAATACGTGTCAGAAGTGGAGAATCAGGCAATGGAGGCTGGAATCATTGGCAGAGCAATGGTGGGGACTTAAAGCATGATGGACCCACATGGAACAAGCATAGGCAGTGACAGACTGGATCAGACCCAACGTCCAGCTGATCCAGTCTCCTGTCTTTGATAGTGACCAGCACCAGATGCTTCCGAGGAAGATGGAAGAACCCCACAGTTGGCAGATGTGAGATAAGATGGCCCCCAAGTTAGGTCTCATCCTGATCTCTAATAGTTAGAGGCTAGCTTGAGCCCTGAAGTATGATGGTCCATATTCCTTCCAGAACTTTTGTTAGCATTGGTTTTAATACCTCCAGCTGTTCTGGAGTTACACATCCAGTCCCTTTTTCTTGGCCTCATTGACTTTCTATGGCAATGGGTTCCGCTCACCCCCATCAGCACTAAGCTGATGCACGCATATCAGAAAGTCAAACCGGTTAGGAACTAACATGATACTGAATAGTCCCATTTCACTGTCCAAGCTTAGTTAACGAATCACTATATAGTGGGAAATAAATGAGATGTTAAGAATGGTTTGTTCTAATAATCTTGTAGTCTGTTTACTTACCTCACAAGGGTGCTGGAGGGATTAGATAATGTTTGTACAACACTTAGAAGATGTAGAGAACTAGGGACATATTCAAGATCACTGGGTCCAATCCTACTCCTACTGGCGTCAATGAGAGTTTTGCTAGATGCTAATCTATATTGCTTAGTAAGCTATGGTCTGATGGTCAGTTACCATGTCAGGGTGTGCTAGATGAATCAGAATAGAATAGATTTAACACATTAAGAAATTGCTTTTTCAGTAGTATTTTACCTTAATATCATTGCTCCAATGTCAACAAACGTTCTTGACCATTTTGATTCTTGTATCTCTAATTGGCCCATTTAAAATCTGTAGAGCCTGATTCCACTGAAGTCCATGAGGGCTTTGCCTGCCGTAAGGACTCCAGGATTCAACACTAGGGTGAACAGGCAGAACATTTTCTTGCAATATGAGAAGTTGACTCATTTTTTCCACGTGGAATCAGTGATCCCATTTCAGATATTACTACAGACATAGAGAGGGTCAGAGCCTGCAGTCCCCTTCTCATGCAGAACTCCCACAAAGGCCAATCCTGCAAGGTGCCAAGTACCTCCTATAAATCCAGAATGCCATCATATCCTATTGACATCTTTGGGAGTTTAGGGTGCTCAGCACCTTCCTGGATCAAACCCAGGTTTTGTGGGCCATATGCCTTTCCCTGGTTACACCTGAGAATCCAAGAGGATGGCAGAGTCTTAACAGAAGGCAGAATTCACCACTGTAATGACTCCAAAGTGCTGAGTGGATTGTAGCCCTGTAAAACATGCAGTGTTTCATAAACCTTCTACAGGGCAAGGCAGATCCTGGTAGTTTCAATTAACAGGGTTTTTCCGTGTTTCAATTTGGGTAGGTTTCCTCTCCCCACCTGTCTGAGATTCACTTTGAGTTTCGGGTTCAAATGACACACTTAAAACTCCGGGGTAACTGAGATGAAACTGCCAAACTCTGCCTTCCACACAAAACTGCTGAGTCCTCCCCTAAATTCCTCCTTGGCACTGGGGTTCACTACAACGTCGGCCTTCAGCTCCCTCGAACCTCAAACCCCAGCAGCTTTGGAAAGGTTTGCATATCTTGGCCAACCTCATCCAGGCTTTGGGTTATGATTTAAAAAAAAAAAGAGAGAATTTTGGCTGGTCGCAGATTTTGGTTACAAAGGAGATTATGCAGCTCCACTCTTCCTGCAATATCTCTTGGTTCCCAAACAAGGTTTGTACAGAGTAGATGCTGTAATATTAGCACACTGCAGGCCCAGACCTGTTTTGGAACTGACTTCAGTGGGTCCAGGCTGTAGGGGTCAGTTGTAAAAGCAGCATGAGGAGTGATTATCATGCAGTTATTGTTGACTTTAATGAAAATTGCATAGCTAAAACCCACGTGGCATGTTGGAAAGATATCCCTTATAGTCTGAATGCACATATAAAACAAACCAAGTGCAGTTCCACTTAGAGATAATTCCCAACCAAAACCCTATATCCAAACACTCAGATGCTGGAGAGAATTCAGAATGCACATTTAGTTCCAAATTTCTCAAGCAGTCCATATCTTAAAAATGAGCCAGTCCATAACTGTAGATGCAAACACTCTCCTCCTTCAAGGCGCTTGGTTATTCAAGATCTGAACTCCATGGCCTGGGCTCATCTATGTCGCTTATATGGCAGAATATATGAGGACTTTACAAACAGATATTAAGACAAAGGTCCCTGCCTTAAAGATCTTCCAATTCTAACTGGCCCGTGTGTACATAGGGTACTGGATATGAGTCAGCAGTGTGCCCTTGTTGCCAAGAAGGCCAATGGCATTTTGGGTTGTATAAGTAGGGGCATAGCGAGCAGATCGAGGGACGTGATCGTTCCCCTCTATTCGACACTGGTGAGGCCTCATCTGGAGTACTGTGTCCAGTTTTGGGCCCCACACTACAGGAAGGATGTGGATAAATTGGAAAGAGTACAACGAAGGGCAACGAAAATGATTAGGGGTCTAGAGCACATGACTTATGAGGAGAGGCTGAGGGAGCTGGGATTGTTTAGTCTGCAGAAGAGAAGAATGAGGGGGGATTTGATAGCTGCTTTCAACTACCTGAAAGGGGGTTTCAAAGAGGATGGCTCTAGACTGTTCTCAATGGTAGCAGATGACAGAACGAGGAGTAATGGTCTCAAGTTGCAATGGGGGAGGTTTAGATTGGATATTAGGAAAAACTTTTTCACTAAGAGGGTGGTGAAACACTGGAATGCGTTACCTAGGGAGGTGGTAGAATCTCCTTCCTTAGAGGTTTTTAAGGTCAGGCTTGACAAAGCCCTAGCTGGGATGATTTAACTGGGACTTGGTCCTGCTTTGAGCAGGGGGTTGGACTAGATGACCTTCTGGGGTCCCTTCCAACCCTGATATTCTATGATTCTATGATTCTATGGTACAGGATGCACTGGGGTTCCAGCTGAAGGAATTGTGTAGAAGAAGGTGCGGAGAGAAGCATGGGAAAAGGACAGTGGGGTGAAACAAAGGTTCTGGAGGAGAGCACATATAAGTGAAAAGAAGTGAGAGCTCAACTTATTTAGTTCTTCCTCATTATGGCAGTTCCCTTCTGCCTTTTAATCATTGTTGTTACTCTTCTCTCCCTGGGACTTTGTCTTCTGATTTTCCACATAAGGATCAAAGACTTAACTGTCTGATTCCAATTAGTACTAGACATGGGGTTAAATCCACATGCAACATCAGTGTGCAATCTGTGTGACTGTAAGGGGAATCCTGTAACCACACTCACCCAATCCCAACTCACTTCACTCACCTCCCCGTCTTTTGCCCTGTCTCCAATGAGCAGCTGAATTTCCTAACTGCCTTCCCTACTTTGAAAGGTGAGCTCCATAACAAGAACAAGGAGCAACGGTCTCAAGTTGCAGTGGGGGAAGTCTAGGTTGGATATTAGGAAACACTATTTCACGAAAAGGGTAGTGAAGCACTGGAATGGGATACCTAGGGAGATGGTGGAATCTCCATCCTTAGAGGTTTTTAAGGCCCAACTTGACAAAGCCCTGGATGGGATGATTTAGTTGGGGATTGGTCCTGCTTTGAGCAGGGGGTTGGACTAGATGACCTCCTGAGGTCTCTTCCAACCCTCATCTTCTATGATTCCACCTGATGGCTTTCAGGCCCAAAATGGTGACAAAGCCCTGAAGAACTGAGGAGAGGTTTGCCATATCCAAGTGGGGGGTTGCAGGAGGCAACTGGAGAGAGGGGCATCTCTGCCAGAGGGACACCCGCAATGTGGCCCATTCAGAAAACTGAGAAATAATATCAAGCTAAACTAACTGCTACCTTCATGTGGAATCTGTATGTCAACCACTATGAAAGATCAAGGTAGGGACAGCTGCATGTTCTAGCCTGGGGCTTCGTAACAGTAAGCATCCAGGTAGGACCAACCAAGTAGTCACAGCAGGGAACGTAAGGACACTTTAGTTAATGAACATTTGTGTAACTAAGGGCATTACAGATAGTGCCCAACTTAAACTTCTGACCTAGAGCCACTGCTGACTATGGTGTTTTGGATAATATGGTAGGAAACCATACCTCTACTCAGGAGAGAGCTACACTGTGTTCCATTCATTACTTCCCATAGCCCCTATTATGCCTAAAGTGGGCCCTCAGGGCATAGTTCCTAGTACAACAAAAAGAAGCTAATACAAACCTATTTGGGCACTGAGTGGTTCTTATAGCAGTAATACTTTTGGCTAAATTTATTATGCCCTCCCACTACTAGCTGCTAGTTCAGGTACAGGATAAGAACCTGCTACTACTACCAGACAATGGAGTTGCTGCTTTAGATCAAGTGGTAGAGATGTGGCTGAAAGTCTGGGAGTTCTATCCCTGCTAACAAGCCATGGTGGGGACTGCTTCAAAGCAGTAACCCATCTAATGGTTTGAATTTCACATGCACAGGATGAACATCCCCTCCCAGGGGGAGTGTGTGACATGTTAGTTGAGAGTGGCATGTCCCATTCTAGTGCCTGGCTCAAACAGTTACAAATCTATTGTGACTACCAGCTAATGGAGGGGCGTCTTCAGCTTAAGTGGTAGAGGCATGTACTTTCGGTGATGATGGTCTCAGATGCTATCACTGCAGAAAGCTCCTGTGGAAATGACAACCCAGCTAATCCAAATTGTCCTTCCCCATACTGTGGTCTGTAAACTGTATGTCAGTGGAGGCAGCATCTATTTAATCTTTTGTTTTTGGATGAATGGCACCAAGTGGCTCTTCCAGATCAATACAGAAAATCCCTGAGGGCGTTGGCAGTATCTTAATATCCTAATAAGCAAACATCAGAAGTCTCTCTCAGAGTCATCTCTACATAGTCATTCATTGCAAGGGACAGTCCTGGAGCTCTCAAATCCCACTGTCCTACAGGCATGAAGTGTACTTCCTTTTCCCAGTGTTATTCAATGGAACCCATCCTCCAGAGCAGGAAATATTCCACAGGAATAGGAAAAAATTAAGATCCCAGGACTATAGTATTTTGAGTTAGGTGAATTTAATGCCTGTGAAAGACCTGTCTTTACCCACAAATCAGGCATTGTATGGGCAGTGCAATATACTTGGCTCCTGATCTACTGGGGCCACCTATAGGAGTAAGAAAGTAGATCTGTTTACATGGTAATTCAGTTCTTCGGCCAACTTGCTGAGACTGTCAACAAAGTGCCAATCACCGGTGGCAATTTTTGTGATGGGAGAGCTGGCCCGCTGGACTAAGACTGCCCACTTATTTCATACAGGCCAGCCAACTTGTATCAAGGTGTTGTTGAAGAGATTTCTGGAGAGTATGTCCAACTGAAAATCAGCAGTGCAATAGCTTCTGCTTCAAAGGTATTCTTTACCATCTAGTCATCGCCGTAGCCTAGTTAACACTGGAATTGTTCTGCACCAAGAACTGCGCTGGTGCATGTTGGACAGAATAGAATTTTGATCAGTTCTGATTTGGTAACAATTTGGCAATTTTGGATTTGGATAATGGCTTGTAAATTTGATTTTCTCTCAGTATCACATGGACTCTTGTGTCTACCTGAAACATACAGCATCGATAGAGTTGAAGAATGTCACCTCACTATCCCCGCCAAGGATCTTGTGCATTTTTTCTATGTATCTGTGGCTTTATTGTTGGAGCAAAGCCATGACTTTTCCGATGACACATGATCATCCTTAATGCTCATTAGCCCATATCAAAACCATTAATACAAATTAGTGACAGATAACTAAAATAACAAAAGGCCACTGCTAACACATTGAACCAATGCAGGACATCCCTGTCTTTCTGAGCAGTGGGCAAAAACATCAGCTGAAACAAAGATACATAAAGATTCAGGATTCATCAAAGTGATCCCAGGTCAACCATCCTTAATAGGGGTGGAGAATGTCATAAAAATGTAATCAAGGGTAATTGGTAGAAAAGAAGATTGAAGTAGCGTATCTTCAAAAGCCGGGACGACGGCAGGGCAAGCTTCTCCCACACTACACTGCTGACATATCTCAACCCTGAGCTGGATGGACCATCACTGTCATGGCCTATTCAGTTCTTGGCTCAAACTCCCAACAAGGGTTTGACTTAGAGCCAGCTATAGCTTTGGTCCTTGTGACGTGGCTATCTGTCCACTAGGAACTGAAGTCAGGCCAATATATCATTTCACAGAGGCCCCCAAATGGTGACAGCAATGTGAAGTGACGTGGTAACCGAAAGGCGAAAGATTCTATAGCTCATGAACAGCCCTCAAAGCCACCCAGTTCCCTCTTGACTCCCCCTCCGCCCCCAGTGCAAACAAGGAAAGAAGAAAAAATATTCCCACTTGAGGAGTCTTCTGTCACTTTGAACTGGAGTGGGTGGGAATTAGTTGCAGATCATCTTTTAGCATTCTGCCTCTGTAGTGCTCCCAATGCATGCTGGACTTTGGATTAGGCAACCAAGATGAGAACTATGCCTCTGATGCCTCCAAGCCACCTGTTTACAGAGCTTTGCTATTTCACCGCTTGGCTAGGCACAGTTGCTATTTTCCAATCTTCTTCCCTTAAAATATATTTGGCTCCATTAAATGTATACCATTTAACTGGAAAATCCATTCACAGCATGGCCTCCTCTTGGTCCTACTTGCATAAAGATTGATTAAACAGTAAGTAACTAGTTAATTTAATGCAGAATGGTTAACTCCCCAGTTGGCTTAGCTGCCTACAAATTTCCAGACACAAAGCTGCTTTTAACACTTCCAAACCTCAGTTGCCCAAGATTGTGTCAGAGGTTCTTAACCTAGCAGAGACCTGGCTAAATGGAAAGATAGCCCTGGAGGTGTCCTGGTTTGTAAAAATTTGAGAACCACTGCTCTATGCCATCGTAGGTCAGCCAGTAACTAATTTTGACAGCTACTTAGATGACCTGGTAGAGCATGTGCTAAGAGAGCAATATAAACATAACCTGCTATTTTAGTACATAATATATCTTTATAAGGCCACTTATTTTTTTAACATTTGTACATCTCCCGTCACCATGGTAGCTAGGTTTTAACCATGCACCAAATGATAAACTTGAGGCAAGTTCTAACACTCCTGTTCATATAAGCTCACTTTCCCAGGGCAGTTTCACAGCATTGGCTGTAAACAGAGCGTACTTTATTTTCTTTAGTTTTCCCTGTTTTCTCCCTTTTTGGGAAACATGCTTGCCAAAGAACCTAATTTGCCTCTTTCTCTCCAGTTCAGGGATGGAGTGGATTTAAATTTCAGTCACAATTAGAAAACAGACCAGAGAAACTGGTCTCCAGCACACACTCATTTTTTGATTTCGACCATGTACTGGGCGTATCACTGTACAAAACCAAGTGCCACTCAGTGAATCACTACCACCACTTCCTGCAGACCATGGCCTTTCCTAGGTGTCTCCTATCTAAGGCTTGACCATGCCCAACTCTACTTAGCTTGTGAATTCTGGTAAGTTCACAGCCCAAGGTAGCACAACTCTATAAAACTAAGACGGACTTGGCAAACATCTCTACAGGTGAAACGTAAGGCCCCTCAGCACCTCTCCCAGCTCCTTACTGCAACAGCTGAAGATAGTTCAAAGTGGAGATGGACCTGACCCATAATATTTGCTAGCCTGTTGGTATCAGTGGAAGCATCCAATCCACCTGTATCCATTCTGGGATGCTGAACCACTTGGCCAACAAGTCATTCATTCCGGGCCATGAAAAGTGAGACTTTTGAGGATCATGTCAAGGAACTGGCATCACCAACAACAAGGCAAAATTCCAAGAGAAGATCTATGAACATGGATCCTATTCCCATATCCCTAAGTTCCACAATACACAGCTCTTTCAGATTTATTTGTGTGCCTCTGTCTCTGAATTCTGGACATTACAGGACATTTCAGTGATCAGTATTCTGGAAACACCACAAAGGAGGCAGTGTTCAGTTATGAATCGGCTGAGGGCTAAGAATGCTGTAGCTGGCAGCACACATGGGATCCCTGTAGTGTTGCATAGTAGGGACCCCTCCAGAGGACTGAGGAGTTGCAGTGAGGCTTGCTACAGAAAGGGAGTTGAGACCAGACCTTTCTAGCTGGAAGGAGGAAGAGCACAGGACCAATGTTCCCTCTAATTTTTGACAGGCTGTGTACGCAAAAAATTTCTCCTGTGCAAATTTTTGACAGTCCGTGTGCGCAAAAAATTTCTTCTGTGTACATTTTTGTGTGTACGGTGTTTCGCCATGTGCGCGGGGTTTAGGATCTGTGTGCACGTGCACAGCTTAGAGGGAACAGTGCACAGGACCTTGAGGTGGAGACAGGAGCACTCCTTGGAATATGCAGAAACCATTTCAAAAGTAGGTAGAGTAACATTCTAATGTGATGTGGTGGCTTGTCTGAAAAGTTATGTTGACCCAGATTTTTAACAGGGTGGTCAGAATCGACGTTTACTGACATAGCTTATTCGGCACTTAGAAAAACAAATTCACTATAGACATGGGTGATACTTGGACCATTGATGAGACAAAATCTTCTCTGTAAAACGGAGTCAGTATTATTGTACTTCTTCATAAACCCCAAGTTCCTTAAAGAAGTTCAGACTCCAACTTTTATTGGATAAAACAGTCATGAAAGGTAGAGATGGAAATGTCTAGTAGGATATCTAGGCCAACGCTCCTCAATCTAATTTTCCAGGGCTTTGCTTCACCCTGTTTTAAATTATTCCAGGTGTAGGATTTCTATCACTTCCCTTCTATCTTAGAAATTTGTATTGCTGCCCATCACAGTAGTAGATGAGTGTCTCTCATGTAAAACAGACTGGCAATAAAGAAGCCCTTAGTGGACTTCATGGAGTCTCTTGTTCTTCACCTTGATTGAGGTATGCTTGCGTGATGTTGTATCAAAATAAGGAAAGGAGCAGAAGGAGATCATGAAACAGTGTCACTATCTCCACAAATGACACTGTATTTCTGGACAATAGGAACAAGTCTTAAAGCATCAGATTAGAACTATGATCAAAGCTATCTGCCATCATTGATGTTATAGACCACAGGTAGCAGGATTTTACTGTACATTCATCATGCCATCATCATGGTTTTACAGCACGTTGGACACAAAAATCAAATCGAATCACCGGTGTCGTTCCTATCAAGCTAGCAATCCTATTTCTATCATGCAGATCTTACAGGCCTTGATGCTGCCAAATGCCAATGCTGTCAAACTGTACATCTCTGCTACATACCAAGCATAGACGCTGATGTATGTTGATTGCCATTGTCTTACAAGCCAGTGCAACAAAGCACATGATATTTGCATTGCTCCTTTCAGCACCAGGATAAAGAACAAGCCTTTCCGTGGACCAAGATGGTAACTGGCAATTGCAGATAATGAGAGGATGTTGCTGCATTTCACTTGAAAAAGTCACCCCATTTATTTAAAGCTACAAGCTTTTGGAAGAAGCAGGGCTGTGAAGTGAGTGGTTAGTACACCAGGCTTTCCTCTTTGGAGAGTGGAGTTCTGGTCATGACTGAAGTTTGGTGGAGGGGACTTAATTTTTATGGGTCTCCTAGTCCCTATTTTCCCTCACCAATAAAACCACCACAGAATTTGATCGATTAATGACGGTATCGTCTCAAAAGGAGTCTCATCAATGGTTTAGCAGAAGGTGTTGCCGATGTGGACTGCAATGCATTAGTAGAGTTGTTTGGCAGAAGTAGGACTTCTTTCCTAATATCAAGGACTTCTGTAGGCTATGATTACAGAGCACTGGGAGAGATGTATGGACCGGAATCACAAGAGGCTTTGCAGCTCAGGATTGTAGACCAATGGCAGAGCTGCCCGGGGATTCAGGATCAGGCTGGAGGGAGTGTTGCAGATCAGGACCAGTGTGTGCCGGCAGAGCTGTGTGAGTGTATGAACCTTGTACAACTCCTTCCCCATTGTGTTTGACTCTAGCCAGGGTGCTGTCACTCTCTCATCTTCATGACTGATAAATTTGCTCCTGAGTGTAATACTAAAACCAAAGAGAGGAAAAGAAGAAAGGAAGAAATTAGAAATTTGAAAAAAAGTCCCTCTCAGATTTTTCTTTATTGAAAACCCTAACGTATATTCTGGAAATATTCAACCTCTTTTAACTTCCAAGTGGGATCTCACTTGGAACAGAAATGGGGATGCGGTTTCAAAACTCAGACACGATTTTCAGTAGAGAATGAATTTTCCAATTAAGGATCTGATTCTGCAGCCCTTCCCCACCTGAGTGGCCCTTTGTCATATACCTGGGTCCCCTTGACCTCAAGGGATCATTTGCACGAGTAAAGACAATTTTTGAGTAAGTAAAAGTTGGAGGATCAGGTCATAAATGCGTTTATTATACTGTCATCTGGAGTCTCTGAGCATTTCTGCTTTAAGCCTGTATTTTAGGTGGTTCTAACTCATCTGGAACACTTTGCTTTGGGTTGTAACTTGATGTACAGGATTTCACCCTAGGATATTTGAATTTTTGCCATATATTTTTGTTTGCTAGATAAGCATCAATTTAGTTATTAAATAATATCATTGTGTTTTAAAATATTAGAAACTTAATGTTTTGGCTACTTTTTAAATACTTGTTTAGCTCAAAAAGGCTATAGGGTTTCAAAGCCAAATGCAAGAGATCATTAACTCTCCAAAGGATTTTATATGTCTTAAATAAAATATTTTGAAATGTCCATTAATTAAATTTTAAAAACAGTGCCTGGAGCCTTTTCTTATTTCACATCTTTTCTTATTTCACATTTGACATCATTTCATTCAGTGCATTGAAGAGTCGTTCACTATGGAATGTGCCGAGCAGCTGTTTTTTCATGGACCAGGTAATGTTAAATGGCAAATGCATCATTTGGAATCATTGCATAGAATGCCCTAACAATCGATATTCCTGGCCACATTAACCATTTTACAAGCACATCCAGGCAGAAGAGGAAACTCAAATGGTGAGATTCTCTGCCCCCTGCACCCTCCCTTTGCCCACGCACAGGGAGCGGAGCAGAGATGACCCTTTGCACCTTCCCTGGGCATATCCTCAACAGGAAGGAATCTCCACAAGGAGCAGAGCTGGCATAAACAACTCTAGAGTCTCCAGTGAAGAGGGCAGTGAGCGGACACAGCAGAAACGGGATAAACCAGAAGTAATTCACTGACCTATAATTCTTTTCCCATCCTTGGCTCCAGACTCAGGTTAGAGCAGCCTGCAGGGTACGCACAACAATCAATGATGGTTCACAAAGTTACACGGGCTTCCAAGAACTTGCATTGAATTTTGGAGGCCAGAAATCTTATCTAGGTTCTTTTACATAAAGAGAGAGAGCAAGCTTGCACAATATCTAATGTAGCATCTTTGTGTGTGGGTGTGTATTAACTCATTTGTTGCAGCAAGACTTACAGTTGTGTATCTCCGTGGTAAGACAAATATGTGATTGCTGCTTGGGACATTTACCTATATTTTAAGAACAGACTTCAGCCTAAAGTACTTGGATCTCCTAAATCTGATCAAATCTGCAGAGACAGGGCTTTGAGTTTCAGCAGGGTAAATCTGGAGTAACTCCATTGAAGTCAGTGGCAATAATCCAGCTTTACACCAGTTAACTGGCCCACTAGCCCTGTGTTTCCATCTCTGTGATCTGCTCCACATGCGCTGTCATCTCTGCAGCACTTTGGGTTTTTTTTTAAACCATCACATCTGCCTGGCATTAATCTGTGTGCTGGGATATATCCATGGTTGCATGTTAATTTGCTTCTATTTTGCTTTTGTTTTGTTTTGTTTTTTTCTCCTAACAAGTACTTCGCTATTTTATGGTGGCATCAGCTTCTTGCCCTTTGTATTGTATCAACGGCAGAATATTTTAAATATTTTTTAATCCTCATTTTAATTCTACAATCTCGGATCCCAGTGCTGTGAACGGAACTTGAGAATGCCTTTCACTGAGCATGGTTACAGTTTCTTAACTGAGCACAAAAGTTGGCCAGGGAGTGACAAGAAGCACAGTTGAACACTGCAAAGACAGTGTCTTATAGTCCACAGGAGCTCAGTGGGGTGACAAACACACTTGACTCAAACAGCACATGAGCTCATGTCCTCAACTACCAACCTTTACGTTTCTTTAAGTATCGGGATTTCAACATGATTACATTGCTTTTTATTAAGGCGAAATACGTGCTTGTGAAATTGTGACATTGATGTGTTATTTTGTAAATGTTTAAGGAAAAAAATGTATTTAAAACTAAATAGCCATTATTGTGCTGGGTTTTTGTCTTAAACTGGTGCATACACTTAACATCAGGGACCTACTATACATAATAAAAATCAGCTACAAGCTACAGCTACTGTAAAACCAGATACACAACTTTTACTGTAATAGAAAACCTTGCACTGTAATGGTTACTGTTTAAAAAAAAAACAACCTCTTGTCAGAACTGATTTTGTATCTTTGATTATATCTGAAATTTTAACATTTTTGTATACTTACCATGACAATGGTAGAATTCGACATGGTTCATTTTCTGGTTATGTTTTCGCTCTGTCTAATCTCACGCATGCATTGCTCCAGGATGTTGATGGGCAGGAGATCGCCAAGGAAAATATAAGTAGGTCACCCACGCATCATCAGCATGATGCTCCTGAATATCCAAACTACATGAAAAGCAAAGGCCTGAAACCACTGTCACTGTTTCAGACCCTGCTTGCAATTTCAACTCCCTGAGCATACATCCAACAAAACAAATTGACCATTCTCTTTTCCCACCAGTGCCCTGTCTGCTTTGGCTGTCCAACTACATCACATAGCAATGCATCATGGGTTGGTAGGAAGTCTGAACCAAGAAGATACCTTTGCTATCATGAAACTTTTTGATTTTCTTTTCTTCTGTTCTTTTTAAATAAATTGTGTTTGGAATCAGACAGCATGTTGTTACAATTCTTTCTATTTTTAAATACCAATACACTTTGTGTGTAATGTCTTGTTTCTTAGCTAAGAAAATTTTAAACGTGGAGCTGAGTTTGAGCCATTTTTCCTTGTTGTACAGTGATTTGGAAATTATTAAACTTTTCATTTGATAGTAGGTTCCCCCCCTCCAATCATCATTTCATATTTTTTACAAAAGAAAAAAGAAAAAGAAAAAAAAAGAAAAAACAAACAAAGGAACAAATAACCTTTTTTTCTCTCTCTAGGATGTGTAATGTTGTGTTGTCCAGATTCTGTATAAAAATATGTATATGATGTATCTGATATTTGGCAGCCACTGGCTGTGACTTTAACCAATATAATTAACAAAGAAATGCATAATGTTGGTGTTTTAAAAAGTTTAAAAAAAAATCTAGTTAAGATGTTTGTGTAAACTTGCATGGTTTAAAATGTACCTAGTGCATTGAGAAATGTTGTTGAGGTCCTAAGTGAAAGGATGGTTTACTTTTTGATTCTAATGGTGATTGGTTTGTTGATCGGAATATCCCCTATACTGTATGTTTTAGTTTATTTAGCATATTTATTTTTTTCTCAAGATCTATCTATATGTAATACTGTTCCTTAAAACCAAGTTGTGGAAACTGCGTTTCGTCTAGCAAAATGATGTTTTCCATCACAGTTCTAATTCGGTTGCATTTCATTTAATTTGCTGTAAAGTCCAGATTTGAAGCAGCTCTCCTCTCCCACTTTCAAATCATACCCACCAAATGTGATACGCTCAAGGCCAGGTTCTGATCTCAGTTAGAATCAGTGAATGGAGTTACTCTGGGCTGACACTGGTGTAACTGAGATCAGAATCTGGCCCAACAGTTTCTGAAAGTGCAGTAGGTGTGAGAGCAGGATTTGGTCCTGAGATGAGCAATGCTCTCTGGGAGATGGGATTTTACTTCCAGCAGCATGTGTTTTATCAGGATCATGCCAGGGCTTGGCTGAGGGATAATGGCCAAAGTTGGCCTTCAGTTCCAGCCCTCTAACATCACTGAAATCAATGGGGTAATAAATAGCAGAAAGTGGACTGAAAAAAAACCCCTAAAACCCTCCAAAACAGTCGGGCTAAATTCTGCACCTGGTGACCACAGACACAAATTCATTGAGTTCAATGGGATTTGTATCTGTGCCACAGAGAGCAGAATTTGGCCCTATGGGTTGAATGGGAAATAGACCCAAATGCTGTGTGTTTACCACTCCTGGGGAATCACAATGTTAATGAGCAATGACGATTGTTAATATTCATGATCCATACGTGGCCATTAGTATCAACGCCCCAATCAGTTTCCAGTTGTCCTTTGTTGCAGCTGAACCACTGGACATAGTATGTTTTCAAACTTTAAGCAAGAACTCCACAAGCTCCTTCCATCATCATCACCATACAATTGGCCAGTTCTTGGCTTCTGGAAGTTTTGCCTTCTCAAGAGCTTCTGGGTTTGGGCTAATAACAGAGGCTAATGTGTCTGTATATATTTGCCTCCCTATGCCTGAAAAACTTCTGGTTATCTTATCCAAAAATCAGCAACAGCAAGGGCTCCATAGAGCTACTCATTTATATAACACCTTTCATCCCAGAGACTCTCAAAGGGCTTTACAAACTTAAAGTGATGTTACAAGCTGTATACCATGATAATATCCCCTACTACTGAAATGCAGCCACCTTTGGGTTGGAACCTGGCTGCTGTCTCCCAGCACACAGCAATTATATGCAACGGTTTTAATGCAGAAAGGGTAGAATACTTTATCTAGTTGAATCTGCAGAGGGGAATTTAATGAAAGGATTAAAAATATCTAATTCTCTGATCAGAACAGATGTGGTCTGTCTGCTCTTTATTTTTTCACTCATTTTGGTCAATGAAACTAAAAGGGCCCAATTAATGTTCTGCTTCTAGTCAGTTGCACTTCCCGGCTCTCCTGTGCTAGCACAATATTGTTGTGTTTGGGTTTCTACAGAGGAATGTGGGGAATCTAAAACTAGGAAACTGTCAAATAAGCTCCCCTGTTTTCACTGATTATTTTTTTTTAAATCTAAAAACATTCTTATTCATATGAGGCAAGTTTGTGTCTCATCCAACATACCTGCACAGGGGAATAAGAGGACGGAAGGCTACCCTTTACTCCCCTGCATGGACAATCTGCATCACTGGCTACAGCCTGCACAGCCACTACTCTCCTTCTTGGGCAGAGGCATGGGGAGTGGGTAAGCAAAGACAGAGAATGGGGGAAGCCTTGACTCTGTTGCCCCAGTGCATTGGCCAGAGCACCTGAGTAGTCCCAAAGTGGGGATCTGCAACAGTCATAGGCCTGGCACAGATTTCTTCCCCCTCCAGAGCAAGTAGGGAGCCAGGTACCAAATTTTGACTCTCGGTCACAATTCAGACCCTGCTTTGCTTCAGCAGCAGAACAATTACATGGGGACCTTATTCAGGGCCAGTTGGGATGATCACAATCTAGCCCTTCTCCCATCCAATCAATGGTGTCCCATTGATTCATTTAATTGTAAAATAAATCCTGAAGCCTGGTATCTGAGGCTGGAGGGAATTACTGCTTGAAGTGTAAAACCATATCCAGTCCTGTGGTCAACTATCAGGAGGGATGAGTGGGAACCAACGTGGCTTTGATGCAGATTGTTGATGTCCTTAACCTTGTGATTTGCTTTGAGACACACTGGATGGCTGAGAAGCTGGGATAGCATTTGTTTCTCCATAACATTGACTATAGGCCAATTGATTGGCCTCTCATAGTGATGTAAATCAGGAGTTCCTTCTCCATTTAAGCTAATGCAGGTGCAATATTGGAGTGAGAGGCGAATCAGGTCAACGTTTTGTAGCACAACACTCAATGGAGCCTTTTCTTCGATAGATACTGTAAGATTGACATCTGGATCCTGCAGTCTTTACTCCAGCAAAACTGTCACTGCAGACAAGATTTGCTTGTAAGAACTTCAGGATCAGGCCCTAAATATTTTAAAACCCTCTGCTTTGGATGGTAGCTGGAGCACCCATCAGACACGATATATCAATACTCTGACCCCCTGAAAGGTTTATATATTCTTTTTAATACCTGGGATTTTTCCATCTGAGGATTTGGCCTTGAATAGCCCTGTTCAGTTAGAAAGTGTTTATTTTTCTAATGCTGCAGTTTGGGATGTGCTCTCTTCAGCCCAGCCCCGAGGCCCTGCGCATGGCCCCTTTACAACAGTGACCTCCTTTAAAAGGAACTTAAATAGCAGAAAAAGCCTTGCTGTGGACCACAGGACAGGGGCGAATCTCACCCTTTATTTACAAATGCAGTTTAGGTGTTAGCGCCCAGTCCTACTGCCGTTTGAGTCAATGGCAAAGCTACTGATTTCAGTGGCAGCAAGATCAGGAGCCATAAAGGGGATATCTCAACATTCTTAGGACACTTGGGTAAGATTTTCAAGGTATTTAGATGCCTACATCTGCAGATAGGTGCCTAGTGAGCTTAAATCAATGGGTGTTAGGCAGCTGGATGCCTTTGGAACCCTCACGAGGTGCCTTGGCATTATTAGACACCTAAATCCCTTTGAAAATCTGGCCCTTAGTCTACGTGCAGCATCCTAAGTATTTAGCACCCTCAACATCTGATTTTCTCTCTCAATAGATCTCCTCCCAACTTAATATCTGGTGTGTGACTGGTTGTTCAGTCATCCTCACTGGTCCTTCCAGGGGTGAGTTAGCTCCACAAAAGCCAGTCAGCCACTTGGCTGGTACACATTCCCACAGCTCCTGGGAGGTCATTGGAGCAGCACCGATTTACACAAGCAGGGTCAGCACACTGACATGAGCCCGCGCCCCTAGAGAGAAGTCAATCTCCCAGCCCCAGACTGAATGTCTTTACTGCAGCCTGGCCTGAGCAAATTCCGAGCTCAGTTTCAAGTCCCCGTTAAAAAAAAAAGCACCTGTTGGTTCAGTCTCTAGACAGACAGCTCCGTTCTTAATGTACAACATGCCACTTAGATGGCTGTCTGCAAGCATAGACACTTCCCTCCACTTCACCCAAGTAGTGCAGCAGGTGTAGGGTCCATATCCAAGGCAGTTGAGCTTGCTTGCTTGTTTTTCTTTTCTTTTTTCTTTTAATTAAAGCCCTGAAAATATTCTGCAAAGGCCCAGATGAAGCAGAGATCAAGCAGGCGGGAGTTGTGGATTTATGCAGGATTTTATGCGACTGTTTTATTTCCTACGCAATAAAAAATAAAGATCTTATTATAGCAAACCCTGCATCCGGTGCTACCTCTGCAACCTCTCCTGCATTACCTCTGACTGGTCGCACTTTGCAAAATGTTTGAAGCAGGAAATACCCCAGTGAACCCTTTGCAGCGGGGTGGAGGGGAATCCCCACCATTCCACATGACTTTCCCTGCTTTTTTTTTTTTAATGCACTTCAGTAAGGGGGGGAGATAGAAGGGTGGTTGAGAGAGGGGACAGCTGGTGCATCTGTGAAAGCACACCCTTTAGTGTTGTCCATCATGCATCAGGGTTATGTGAACTTGCTTGCAGGGGGCTTAGCAACCAAGTTTTTGAGTTGTTAGCTCTTGTTTTTTGGCAGTCTTGTGCTGGAGTCAGATCACCCCCAAGTTTGGGTGGTTGCTCATTGTGAGCTGTCTCTTTGTTTGCTGCTGTTCTCCTTGATTGCCCCTTAGCAGAGCAACACTGCACTTCATCCAGAAAAGCTGGATTGGGATCGTTACCTTCCCATGGATCGATCACCTCATGAGCACTTCATCAGCGCCAGCCCCAGCCAACCATGTGTCTTCTTTTTAGAGGGGAAGTGTTGTCTAAGGGTTAGAGCAAGGGAACTGGAAACCAGGATGCCTTGATTCTGTTCCCAGTTCTTCCACTAACTTGTGGGGTGACCTTGAACAAGCGACTTCACCTCTCGGTGCCTCAGTTTACCCATTTGGGTATAGTAATATCTACCTCACAGGGGTGTTGTGAGGCTTAATTAATTAATGTCCGTGAAGCACTTCCAGATCCTTAGATGAAAGGTGCTGTAGAAGTGCACAGTATTATTATTGTCATTTTTAGATTAGCTACCTTACACGCATTCGGTAACTTTTCTTTGCTCAGATGAATGAGGAAGATGAATCAGGGTAAGGCGGTTTCATTTATTAGTGGTAGTATTATTTATTTGCAATATTGCCCACTATCTGCTAGGCATAGGAACTACACCCTCTCAGGATTTTTCTATTTTGATTACCCATTCAAACAGTGTATAAAAGCAATCTCGGCACAACTTAAAAAAAAGTCCACCACTCCTGATGACTTATGGCCTGTATGGGTGCAAAGCAGAGAGATAAAGAGAATAATAGAGCCCCTTATCCTGCCATCCAAAATGTCTGACGAGCACAATCTTTACACCACCATGACCAACAATTCACTGAATTGCAAAATCATATGTATAGGCCTTGAGTATCACTTACATCCACATTTTAGTTGGAGAGTAAAAGCTACCACTTTTATATAGCCATTTTTTAGGTTGTCCTATAACCCCATGGCAATGGTCGGGAAAATTCTTTTACCCATTACCAACCAGAATCATGTGCAGAGGAAACTCCTGTCTGAATGAAGCAAAAAATCAATGTTGTACTTTATTCAGAAGGTGATGTATTGGTGTACCAGCGGCACAGTCCCTAGATCATACTTTGTTCGGTGGGCTCAGACTGTAACAGACAGATTTACTACATAGTTTGAATCATAGAAACTGGGGCTGGAAAAGAAAGGCACATTACTTAATCCATCCCACTGTCAGTTCAGGATTGTTCCCTACACTGTGTTCTCTAGAGATTTGTCTAATCTGGTTTTCATTCTCTTAAGCTAAGGAACATCTACTGCTCCCCTTGGGAGAGTATTCCCGAGTCTAAACAAACCTCACTGCTAGGGCAGCATTTATGGTTCTCTCTAAAGCTGGGCATAATTAGAGAGGATAAATAATGGAGAAATAAAAGCTGTACAGTTTATTCTGCTGGAGAAGGAAAGACGACTCATGAAAGACTCTTTTGGTGCGTCTGATTAATCAGTTTAATGCTGCCAGAGGAAAAGCTGCCCAGTTACAAGACCACTAATAAAACAAGCACAAACAGTCCTCCACATTCTGGGAGATGCAGCATTCAAAGGTATTCTGTTTCCATTCTTTGTCTGATTGAGTCCAAAGCTGTTTCCAGGTTTAGAGGGACAGATGCTCAGCTGGTGTATGTCACCATATCTCTATTGGCTACAGCAGAGCTACATTGATTTGCCCCCTCTGAGGATCTGCCCCAGACTTTACCTACTGCTCCATCTTCATAAAGCGAGGCAGGAAGAACAACAAAGATTCTCTGATTCTAATAGCTTCAGTGGAACTGGTCATGATGCAGTAGTCCTTTGTCAGAGACAAAGGTACATAGCACAGGCCCTCCCAGAGTGATCACTTTGCTACCATGCAGCTATGCAGTACATGAAGAGTTTTTGTAACTTTGTAGCAGCTTATTTTGCAAGATAGTTAATTGTACCCAAGGAGATCAAACACCATGCTGAAGCAGTTATAGAGAAAACATCATCCCCAATCCTGTTTGCCCTCAAATTGGAGAGAGATTGGCTGTATACATCTCTGGGTCCACAAAGTCTTTACTGCCTTAAAAACCACCTTTGGTTTACGCAGTGTAATCTGCCATCAGTGGTATTATAGAAGACTTGCCATGCTTTTGGGCTAGCGCTGGTTGAATAGTGGGAGGCAAAAGTGGAAAAACTGAGTTGATTTTTTTTCCTGTTTGGTCAAATTTGAAATTTTGACATTTTTTGGTGAAATACTGAATTCTGAAAAAAATCCCACCGGTTCCAGCAGGGGCATTGGCCCCTAGTGTCCATACTCCTGATTCGCAAAAAGAAAAGGAGTACTTGTGGCACCTTAGCGACTAACAAATTTATTAGTCTCTAAGGTGCCACAGGTACTCCTTTTCTTTTTGCGAATACAGACTAACACGGCTGCTACTCTGAAACCATACTCCTGATTGCATTCCTCAGGCTTAGGCCAACAGAGCATGGCCCATCTATTGTCCTAACAGGATAAACGCTGGTGAAATTCATGACCAAAAGCACATCTTGTCCGGAGGTTACAAATGAACCGGCACACTGTTAGACTAAAGCACAAGACCAAGACCTAGTCCAAGATCCTGATAAAGACGCTGACTGAGACTAAAATGCCCAAATGCCAAAGATCCTGAAGTGAGATTCACCCTGCAATTCTAAGGTGCATGGAACCCAGTCCTTTCCTCACAAGGACCAGGTCTAACATGCTTATGAGTGTGGACATAGTTTATACCAGCACCACTTTTGCCAGCATAGCTTATTCCAACCCCCACATAAGCGAAAGACGCTATACCAACAAAAGAACAGTTTTGCTGGTATAATTGTGAATACGCTAGGGGCTTGGTCACAGATTGCACCTCATCGCACCCCCCTGTGCCAGCAAAAGTTTATCGTGCAGACACGGTTATACTCCCAATATAGCCTATTTCACTCGAGGAGGAGCTGGAATAAGCTATGCTGGCAAAAACGCTTGCCGGACTAAACTGCATCCAAAATAGGAGCGCTTTGACAATATGGTAGAGCTACACCAGCAAAGCACTGCTAGTGTCAGCCTGGCCAAAGTGACCACAGCTTTGCTTCAGATCTGGACCATGTGCTAGCCTCTTCCTGGTTCCATTTGTAAGTTTTGATTTCCGTGCTGTTATCTGCGCCGTCGGGAATTTTTTTAAACCGTGTTAATTGTCGTCAGCCGCATACTGTATGTTAGGCCTCTCCACCAAGCTCTTTATATGAAAGTCAGTGGCTGTCTTCCCTTGGACAATAATGAATGTATATATCGTAAGTGCAGACTATACAGAAAAGTGACTGAGTCAAGGATAAGAGGGTTTTCTAAAGCCTGTTTATTTTTTTAAATGAGTTTGAGCACTTATATTTTACCACCATTTACGTGGTTTTGGGGAACCCAGATTGTGTCAAGATCTCATGCCAAAACAAGCCAAACGTTGTTTGATTTAAACTTTTTCTTCCATGAACCATATTTTAAATGATACTTTCAATGTCATTTTAAATGTTTTATTGACACATGTACTGATGAAAAACAAAAAAAGTCATCTTGACAAAAGATTTATACATGAATCAGAAAGTATTTATTTCAATTTTGTACCTTTCCATTTTAATACATTATAATGTATTGACTCAACTGAGATAATATAAACAGTTCATTTTAATAATATGGTTGTGTGTGGTTCGTTATTTTTTCCCTTTCTTCTTCCCATTTAACAGTAGCAAAATGCTGCCAAGTCTTATAGACACAAGTCATATGAAATTAGGAGCAGAGCCACACATCAAACATGAGAGCATAAGAGCAGCCATGCTGGGTCAGACCAAAGCTCCATCTAGCCCAGTATCCTGTCTTCTGACAGTGACCAATGCCAGGTGTCCCGGAGGGAATGAACAGAACAGGTCATCATCAAGTGATCCATCCCGTCGTCCATTCCCAGCTTCTGGCAAGGGGATTTCAGAGCCCCAGCAGGAGCAGAGTGAGGGCAAATACCCTGTGCTTTAGCTGAAATAGAGACCAACTCCCTACCTGGAAGGTACTTACTATGGATATGTCTACCCAGCCACTGGAAGGGTGCATCCTAGACCAGGTAGATAGATGGGCTAGCTCAGCTTGAGCCAAAGTACTAAAAATAGTAGTGTGGGCCTGGTGCCACACTTGGCAGCTTGGTCTGGTCACCCACATACACACCTGCTTGATCCCCTGGGTAAATATTTCATAGAATCATAGAATCTCAGGGTTGGAAGGGACCTCAGGAGGTCATCTAGTCCAACCCCCTGCTTAAAGCAGGACCAATCCCCAACTAAATCATCCCAGCCAGGGCTTTGTCAAGCCTGACCTTAAAAACTTCTAAGGAAGGAGATTCCACCACCTCCCTAGGTAACCCATTCCAGTGCTTCACCACCCTCCTAGTGAAAAAGTTTTTCCTAATATCCAACCTAAACCTCCCCCACGGCAACTTGAGACTATTACTCCTCATTCTGTCATCTGCTACCACTGAGAACAGTCTAGATCCATCCTCTTTGTAATCCCCTTTCAGGTAGTTGAAAGCAGCTATCAAATCCCCCTTCAGTCTTCTCTTCCACAGATTAAACAATCCCACTTCCAAAAAAGAAAAGGAGTACTTGTGGCACCTTAGAGACTAACAAATTTATTTGAGCATAAGCTTTCGTGAGCTACAGCTCACTTCATCAGATGCATTCAGTGGAAAATACAGTGGGGAGATTTATATACACACACAGGGAACATGAACCAATGGGTTTTATCATACACACTATAAGGAGAGTGATCACTTAAGATGAGCCATCACCAGCAGCAGCGGGGGGAGGGAGGAAAACCTTTCATGGTGACAAGCAAGGTAGGCCATTTCCAGCAGTTAACAAGAACATCTGAGGAACAGTGGGGGGGTGACGTGGGGGGGAGAAATAACATGGGGAAATAGTTTTACTTTGTGTAATGACCCATCCACTCCCAGTCTCTATTCAAGCCTAAGTTAATTGTATCCAGTTTGCAAATTAATTTCAATTCAGCAGTCTCTCGTTGGAGTCTATTTTTGATGTTTTTTTGTTGAAGGTCTGTAATCGAGTGACCGGAGAGATTGAAGTGTTCTCCAACTGGTTTCGGAATGTTATAATTCTTGACGTCTGATTTGTGTCCATTTATTCTTTTACGTAGAGACTGTCCAGTTTGACCAATGAACATGGCAGAGGGGCATTGCTGGCACATGATGGCATATATCACATTGGTAGATGGGCAGGTGAATGAGACTCTGATAGTGTGGCTGATGTGATTAGGCCCTATGATGGTGTCCCCTGAATAGATATGTGGACAGAGTTGGCAACGGGCTTTGTTGCAAGGATAGGTTCCTGGGTTAGTGATTCTGTTGTGTGGTTGCTGGTGAGTATTTCCTTCAGATTGGGGGGCAGTCTGTAAGCAAGGACTGGCCTGTCTCCCAAGATCTGTGAGAGTGATGGGGCATCCTTCAGGATAGGTTGTAGATCCTTGATGATGCATTGGAGAGGTTTTAGTTGGGGGCTGAAGGTGATGGCTAGTGGCGTTCTGTTATTTTCTTTGTTGGGCCTGTCCTGTAGTAGGTGACTTCTGGGTACTCTTCTGGCTCTGTCAATCTGTTTCTTCACTTCAGCAGGTGGGTATTGTAGTTGTAAGAATGCATGATAGAGAACTTGTAGATGTTTGTCTCTGTCTGAGGGGTTGGAGCAAATGCAGTTATATCGTAGCGCTTGGCTGTAGATAATGGATCATGTGGTGTGATCTGGATGAAAGCTAGAGGCATGTCGGTAGGAATAGCGGTCAGCACACAACAGAACCACTAACCCAGGAACCTATCCTTGCAACAAAGCCCGTTGCCAACTCTGTCCACATATCTATTCAGGGGACACCATCATAGGGCCTAATCACATCAGCCACACTATCAGAGGCTCGTTCACCTGTGCATCTACCAATGTGATATATGCCATCATGTGCCAGCAATGCCCCTCTGCCATGTATATTGGTCAAACTGGACAGTCTCTACGTAAAAGAATAAATGGTCACAAATCAGACGTCAAGAATTATAACATTCAAAAACCAGTCGGAGAACACTTCAGTCTCTCCGGTCACACGATTACAGACCTGAGAGTGGCTATCCTTCAACAAAAAAACTTCAAAAACAGACTCCAACAAGAGACTGCTGAATTGGAATTAATTTGCAAAATGGATACAATTAACTTAGGCTTGAATAGAGACTGGGGGTGGATGGGTCATTACATAAAGTAAAACTATTTCCCCATGTTATTTCTCCCCCCACCCCACCCCCCACTGTTCCTCTGATGTTCTTGTTAACTGCTGGAAATGGCCCACCTTGATTATCACCACAAAAGGTTTTCCTCCTTCCCCCCCTCCTTCCTGCTAGTAATAGCTCATCTTAAGTGATCATTCTCCTTACAGTGTGTATGATAAAACCCATTGTTACACACACACAGAATATGAATATAAATCTCCGCACTGTATTTTCCACCAAATGCATCCGATGAAGTGAGCTGTAGCTCACGAAAGCTTATGCTCAAATAAATTAGTTAGTCTCTAAGGTGCCACAAGTACTCCTTTTCTTTTTTGCGAATACAGACTAACATGGCTGCTACTCTAAATCCCACTTCCCTCAGCCTCTCCTCATAAATCATGTGTTCCAGTCCCCTAATCATTGCTGTTGCCCTCTGCTGGATGTTTTCCAATTTTTCCACATCCTTCTTGTAGTGTGGGGCCCAAAACTGGACACAGTACTCTAGATGAGGCCGCACAATGTCAAATAGAGGGGAATGATCACGTTCCTCGATCTGCTGGCAATGCCCCTATTTATACAGCCCAAAATGCCATTAGCCTTCTTGGCAACAAGGACACACTGTTGACTCATATCCAGCTTCTCATCCACTGTAACCCCTAGGTCCTTTTCTGCAGAACTGCTGCCTAGCTGTTCGGTCCCTAGTCTGTAGCGGTGCATGGGATTCTTCCGTCCTAAGTGCAGGACTCTGCACTTGTCCTTGTTGAACCTCATCAGATTTCTTTTGGCCCAATCCTCTAATTTGTCTAGGGCCCTGTGTATGCTATCCCTACCCTCCAGCGTATCTACCTCTCCTCTCAGTTTAGTGTCATCTGCATACTTGCTGAGGGTGCAATCCACACCATCCTCCAGATCATTAATGAAGATATTGAACAAAACCGGCCTGAGGACCGACCCTTGGGACACTCCACTTGATACTGGCTGCAAACTAGACATGGAGCCATAGATCATTACCCGTTGAGCCCGACAATCTAGCCAGCTTTCTACCCACCTTATAGTCCATTCATCCAACCCGTACTTCTTTAACTTACTGGCAAGAATACTATGGGAGATTGTGTCAAAAGCTTTGCTAAAGTCAAGGAACAACACGTCCACTGCTTTCTCCTCATCCACAGAGCCAGTTATCTCATCATAGAAGGCAATTAGATTAGTCAGGCATGACTTGCCCTTGATGAATCCATGCTGACAGTTCCTGATCACTTTCCTCTCCTCTAAGTGCTTCAGAATTGATTCCTTGAGGGCCTGCTTCATGATTTTTCCAGGGACTGAGGTGAGGCTGACTGGCCTGTAGTTCCCAGGATCCTCCTTCTTCCCTTTTTTAAAGATGGGCACTACATTAGCCTTTTTCCAGTCGTCCGGGACCTTCTCTGATTGCCAGGAGTTTTCAAAGATAATGGCCCCAGCTGCCGCCCATGCCACCATGGCACACTGCATTTATTAGTGTGCTATCTCAAGCAGAGCTAGCATGTCATCTGCCGGTGCTGGGAAGCCCCCTCCCAGCTGCTATGTAGACACGCCCTATATTATAGCCTCCAGACAATATGTCCTAGACCTCTCAAAGGCCTTGTTAGACTAGGATACAAAGGTGGGTGATCTAATTAACACCTATGAGGGCGTGTCTGCACTGAAAAAAACCCAACAACCCACAGCAGCAAGTCTCAGAGCTGGGAGGCTACAGACTTGGGCTTGTACTACAGTGCTAATAATAGCCCTGTGGACCTTCTGGCTCAGGCTGGAGTTCAAGTTCTGAAGCCCAGCCCCCTCCCTGAGAGTCGTTGTCAAAGGTTTTAAAATGCAGTGTAGACGTGCCCTAAAACTCTAGTCAAGAAGTCTAATCAAGACTATTGCACTTTAGCATTTGCTAAAAGGATTGAGTTAAAGTCTAGGGAGCGGTCTAGTTTAACCAGTTTAGTATAGACTAAAATACAACTGCTTTGGCTTGACAAAAGTCTACAGTGCGGAGCTAACTTGTAGAATACAGACCAATTACTCCTCTTGAGTTAGCCTCACTCCCCTGTGAGCAGCCAGGCTCTAATAACACCCGAGTAGCTGCAGTCACCCGGCACTGCACTCCCTTAGGTGCGTTGCTAGGACTTCTGGGGTGCACACCCCAGGCTTCTTAGCATGGCAGTGAGCTGTTACTTCTTCCCCAGTGAACTGTGGGAGAACTTGTTTGTCAGTTCTGGGCACATGGGGGGAATTGTAGGAACGCATCAGCACTGGCCAGGTGTTAACCTGCATCCCCGCGCCAGCATGGTCATGCTCACGCTCAGCTGAGTTGTAGCTTATCCCCCAACAGACCAGCCAGCTCCAGTTAAAAGCATCGCCACTCTCAAGGGGTTCTTGTGTGGACAGGGCTCAGGCTAGAGACAGCAACTGAGTTAACTTTGCAGTGAGGCTAAGCCCTGAGCAGGTGTTAATTAGATTGAGCTAACCAACTCGATCCAACAGCAGGCTATTGTGTGCACCTATTAGAAATTAATTTCAAGGGGTGAAGTCTTCATTTAGGGCCTGAGTCAACAAAGCATGTCAGACCAGTGTTTTTACCTGTGCTGTGTTCTATATCTAATGAAGTCTGCAGCAGGGGGTGAGAATGCTCCTTCAGAGTCCTGCTTCCTGGGGAAGGGCGAATATAGCCCCCTAGTAACAATTTTCACTTGCAGGTGCCAGCAAATCCTGAAACAGATTTTCAAGAAAAGCTGCAGCTAGGTGCTTGCAAGTCCTCAGAAAGACATCACCTTTAAACTGGCTCAAAGAGGTCAGTGCCACGACTGGTTTAAGGTGACAAGTGAGCCTGAAGGTTGCCTGTGTGCTTACACATCTGTACGGTATTTGAGCAGGCTGTTGTACTACAGCAGTGGTTCTCAACCCGCAGGCCGCATGCGGCCCAATTAGCACACAGCTGCGGTCCAGCTGTGTGCTAAAGGCAACTGGTCTAGGGTTGCTAACCCTCCAGGATTGGCCTGGAGTCTCCTGGAATCAGCATCCATCTCCCAGTGACTATTGAAAGCAAGCCAGGAGATTTTAACAGGATATTTTAAGAAAATGACATTATGTCATAATGGGGAAAAAAATCTCCTGGAATAGCTTCAGTCAGGGTTGGCAACCCTGTGCCAGGCCCACGCAGCGGGCTGCCCAGCAGGGGCGGGGTCGCCAGCTGGATTCAGAGTCAGGGCAGCCGGGTTCAGGGTTGGGGCTGATGGCTGGTCCTCCGCTCCTGGCCCCACTCTGTGGAGGGGTCTCTGGGTGGGAGGCGCTGGGCATAGCGGTCTGGGGAGAGGTTTGGGGGGGCAGTCGCTGTGGTTCTCAACCTGCAGCCCAAGTAACACATTGTGGGCTGCATATGCTGCCCGCAATGATCAATCGGTTGAGAACCACTGTATAAGAGATTGACTCCGTTTCTCAAATGGCCTGATTTTCAAAAGCACTGAGCACCTGCACCTCCCATTGACTTTAATGGAATTTGTAGGTGCTCACTGAAAATTAGGCCTGAAGGGGCATATGCCTTCAGGGGCTCCATAGTACTATTGCTCATAATAGAGGTGCGTTTGGCCCTGCCCCACACACCTGCTGTTATCTCACTGGCTGTCTTACTGACATCAGGAATTGTAAATCAATGATGGAAAACCTATGATACACTAAAGAAATGAGCTCCACAATTGTTCCAAGTCTGTCTCTCTGCTATTTTGAGAGGCATCCATCACTCTTGGGTATTTGTTGCATGTATTGAATATCACAATCTCTCCTGTAGGATTTGGAAATTTAAAAGATTTTAAAAGAAACTTTTGGCGCCAGGAACAAAATTGGCTCTTTATGCTCTCGGATATGTCTCTGATAGCAAAGTGATGTCATGGTAAGAAAAGTGAGAGCAGAAAAGTATTTTTAATACATCTGCCCCATGTTAATATTCTTCTCATATTATTCCCTGAACGTTAGAGCTGAATTAATTAATCCTCCCCCCGCCCCGAAAATGTTGATGAAAATAAACAAAAAAAATCATTTTTGCCAATATTTTCCACAGAAAATTTCATCTTTGTGACAAAAAATCAAAAGCTGAACATTTGCAGCTGAAAACTGAAAATTTAGATTCACTGCAATGCCTCTGGGAGCAGTCGTTCAGGTGTGTCATGCCCATATTCTGCTTTACAGGCTAGGCTCCCTGGCCAGATGATAGCTCCAAGGAAACATCACAGTCACTGAGCACGATGCATCACGAGAGTTGGGTTTTGGACAAAAATTTTCAGATCAGCCGAAAACTTTCAGTTTTCGGGTGCTTGTTTTTCCCCTCCTAAAAGCTGACATTTTCTGGAAGCAGACATGGTTTTGCACAAATTTTAGTTTAGTCAAAACTCCAATTTTCTGTCAAAAAATAGTTTCTGTGGAAAATTTTCCACCAGCTCAATGGACCACATCAAAATGTTCTTCTTGTTAGCACCACAGAGCTGTGATGAGCACAGTATAAACACCCACCAGTCCTTCTCACCACAGCAACACCAGCCCTTCTCTGAAGATCCTTCCACCCCGTTCCAGCAGCACCGAGGCCCCATCATACAAGCCCTTCACCCCATCCACCCAGCCCCACCCACCAGCTTCCCCGCTCCACAATTCCCTCACTGCAGCTACACTAGACACCGGCCTCCCTCCCACCAGCCACCTCCCCCCTTTCCCTCTCCGCACACATTTTTCTCATCTGAAAAACAAATGTCCCTGTGACCCACATCCCCACAACCTTCTATACCTACAAAGGATTTTGTGGTTTGGTGAGTTGTAAGACAATTTTTGAGACCACTTTGTGGGTCCCTAATCGCAAAAAGTTGAGCTCCACTGGCATAGATGTGTAGAGAGAGAGGAACAAGCCACATAGCTTTTTCTCCCCATGTTGTGCATCATCAGCAAATTGTTAGCTGAGCTCTGATGGCAGAAGCTTTGTTAGTGGCAATGGTGGAGGAGGCAGAAAGAGCACAGCTGGCTGTGAGGGAGTCAGGTGAGATCAGCAGTGCTGGAAGCTAGAGGGAAAATCATCTTTTGACTTTTGCGAACTGAGCAAATTTGCTCCGAACACCAGAGTGAGAGAATAAGAGCCCATTAAAGTCAATGGGAGGCTCTCTGTGGCCTTTGATGGGCTTTGGCTCAGGCCTGACATAGCAGATGTCAAAAGTGTCCTTCATTGCTCTGACTCTAAACCACCTGTGCGATTTCCTTTAGGCTCAAGAGTATGGAAATCTTTTTCAAAGAGCTCAAGAGAAAGCTGGCTTCTTAGGTCTTATTTGCTAGTGGTCTCATCTTCTCCTTTTTCATCATGCCTCTTGGAATAGGTTCTAACAATTTCTCTGACTAACACACAGACAGAGGAGGAGCAATAAGGTGTCTAAGCAATGGTTTATGAACATGGTTCCTCCAGCCTTAGACCCAGATGAACACATGCGCGCGCACACACACACACACACACTAACAGAGCAAGTCTGAGCAGACCGGGTCAATCAGCACTCTCAAGCTGACCCCCTTCTATGTCCCTGTACTCAATGGGCTGGGCCAAGCAGCACTTTCAGCTGCCCCCCCTTATATGTCAAAGGTTAAACATGTCCCTATCCCACATTACAATTGTACTGGTAGTAACCCACTTGATGAGCAAACTCCACAGTTTTGGGGTGCTACAGGGATCTTTAGCTTAGATAAAAGAAGCATTGCTGCAGAGTAAATGGGGGAAGTTAAAAACACAACAGAGTAAAGTTCAGAGAGAGAGAGAGAGAAGCAACCAGCTTAACCATAAAATTTATTTATTGAATAATAGTGATAACTACACAAGGAGAGCCTAAAACAACATAACCTGCATTATTAAAGGTTAATACCTGAGGAGAAAGGAAAACAGAGAGAGAGAAAGAAAAAAGAAAAGGAGTACTTGTGGCACCTTAGAGACTAACAAATTTATTTGAGCATAAGCTTTTCTGAGCTACAGCTCACTTCATCGGATGCATTCAGTGGAAAGAAAAGGATCTCACCGCTCCCTGAAGCATGAACTGGTCAGGGTTCCCAGGTGATGGTGGTAGCTCAGGGTCCTGAGTGCAAGAGACAGGCAGAACCCCCAGCACGATTAGTCAGGAGATGAAGTCTCAGTGGAACTGATACGGAATTTGGATCCATGCATCAGAACACTTACTTGGGCATAGGTAGGGGTTTTTGTAGAGAAAATATAATGGTTCAAGGGAGAACACGAGATTTGTTTATGGGTAAACTGATGACTCAAGGGTTTTTTTTAGGCTAGACATGTTTTGTCTAGGAGCTGATCACTCTTGGCTATGGGTGGTGTTTTCTTCCAGGGAGCTCACAACGCAACTAGGCTGCTTCAGTATTTTGGATATCAATCAAGGATTTATTACTAGAATTGGTCTGATAATTGCTGAGCTGGGTGTGTGCAGGTGTAGGTTCATTAACATCTGGAACAGAGATCCGCCATGATGCAGTGCTTCCCTGCTTTTCTGGTCCCAGAGTTCAGTGCAGTTCTCTGTTCTCCATTCTGTATGCAAATGGAGATGTCTCCCTGTCCCATCTTTCATGCAGATGGGGCGAGGGGAGTTGTCTCTGTTCTTCATTCTGTATGCTAATGGAGATGTCTTAATCTTGTCACCCTTGTCACGAGGGATCTAGGTGTGTCTCCCAATGCCCTTCAATGCTCTCTTCAAGCCTTTTCTCTGATCAGTTTTGGTTCAAGCAGAGATTGGATGGGGGGTGTCTTTCATGTCAGACAGGCTAAATACTGTGTCCTGGTTCCCCAAAAACACAGAGCTGACTGGTATCAACACCCACACCTCTTCACACCATGGCCACTGTATTTGACAGACTGCCCAATGGCTCTGTCTCTGAGTCGCTCTCTTTAGTTTCATCTCATCCTTTTCTCTCTCTCGTTTGTGTTTCCCCTTCTCTGGTTTCTTTTTCTTCTCATTCCCCTCAGCAAATGCTCCTCAAGTTGGGTATTCATTAGCAGCTCCATGGGGTCAGGCCACATGTGTTCTCAGGACTGAGCTGAACAGACGAGAAGCCAGGGCCACAGAGAGGTATGTGGAGCCTACAGCCCTGGATGTATGAGCCTGGCCTGTGGCAGGTAGCCATATGGACAACCACAAGAGCATATATGTATTAGGGGGCACCTGGATCCAGGATCATGCAGCTGTTACTTTCTGCAGTCTCCATTTGTCCTCTTGAACCAATGGGGAGACACTGGGTTAGATCAAACAAACAGCCTGTGTCCTTCTAGTGAGTTAGAGTGGTTTCTGATTTACCTGCTGTTACATTCACTTTTTAACTCTGTTGTACAATCAAACCAAAGGGGGATGTGGTAGCTTCACCCGCCTTGCTCCTGACCCCAGGTGCTAGCACTGAAACCACTGCCCTAGCCACCAAAATCAGCCAACGTGGGCTTGGCTGCTGCAGACAAAGGGCTTCCTGCTCAGAAGACATATGGCTGGTTTGCAAGCCAGTGTTCCACCCATGGATATCTTCTGCAGCAACGTCAGGTCCATCAGCCTCCCCTTGGATCTTCTTGGCCCTCTGTTAGAAGAGGATTGTGATGAAGTTAAAAGCAGGATGGGTTGAGGATTTTAGCAGGCCTGGTATTGCACCCTGTGGGCTTGATTCTCCATTACCTTCACCTTGTGTAATCATGTACACCAGTGGAAACAGTGTCCACACTGCACTCATTTTAAAGAACCACACCAGGTGCAGAGCAATGGAGAACAGGCCCCAAGCCTACAGGTCTGATCCATCCAGAGCACACAGAATGAAAGGAGACAAAATGGGAAAGGCCTGTTGAGCATCCCAGCTCATCTCGCTGCCAGTGGAGGATTTTTCTCTACCCTACATGTTTCCATTGATTTTTCTAAACTAGTCTTACAGGAGTCAAGTGACAGGGCATCTGCCTATTCCCTTTGGAGACTATTCCACACTCCAGTAGATCACACCATCAGAATGATTTCCAGATATCCTGCACAGAATTGTGCCGAGGACAGAAGTTCCATTTTTGTGAAGGATTTCGCTATTTCGAACTATGGCTTTCTCCCAAATCGGAACTAAACCCCCACATTTTTTAAATTCTCCATAAAGGAAAACGCAGGATTAAAAAAAAATCATTTTAAATTGAGTGAAACATTTCGCTTTGACAAAAGCAAAAATATTTCATTTTGATTTTGACTTTTGGAATAATACAAAATTAAAAAAAAATAATGAAAAGTCATTTCAAAACAAAAACCATTGAAACATTTTGTTTCAAAGATGCAGAACTGAGACATTTGCACATTGTCAGAAATTCTGGTGCAATCGACCCAATTTTGTGAAGCGTTTTGACTGAGTAGCTTCCACGGATACATAGATTCAGAGATTCCCAGGCCAGAAAGGACCACTGTGATCATCACAGTCTGACTTCTTGTATAACACAAGCCAGAGAACTTCCCCAAAATAATTCCTAGAGCAGATCTTTTAGAAAAACGTCCAATCTTGATTTGAAAATTATCACTGCTGCAGACTCCACTACGACCCTTGGTAAACTGTTTAAACGGTTAATTACTCTCACCATTAAAAATGTACACCTTATTTCCAGTCAGAATTTGTCTAGCTTCAACTTCCATTCACTAGATCGTGTTACACTCTTCTCTGTTAGATTGAGGAGCCCGTTATTAAATATTTGTTCCCTGTGTAGATACCTATAGTCTGTGATGAAGTCACCCTGTAACCTTCTCATGGTTAAGCTAAATAGATTGAGCTCCTTTAGTCTATCACTATAAGGCAGGTTTTCTAATTCTTTAATCATTCTCATTGCTCTTCTCTGAACCCTCTCCAGTTTATCAATATGCTTCTTGAATTGTGGACACCAGACCTGGAAACAATATTCCAGCAGTGTTTGCACCAGTGTCAAATATAGAGGTAAAATAATCTCTCTACTCCAATTTGAGATCACATTAGCTATTTTGGCCACATCATCACCCTGAGAGCTCATGTTGAGCTGATTATCCGTGATGACCCTCAAATCTGTGTCAGAATCACTGCTTCCCAGGAGAGAGTCCCACATCCTGTAAGTTTGGCCTGCATTCTTTGTTCTTAGATCTATACATTTACATTTAACCATATTAAAACATATATTGTTTGCTTGCGCCCAGTTTACGAAGTAATCCAGACTGCTCTAAATCCTCTCCTCTTCATTATTTACCATTCCCCCAATTTTTGTATCATCTTCAAACTTTACAGACCCGGAGAGACCACTTGCCTTCTTTATCTTTTGGTAGGCTTGCCTGAGCTCCTTAATTTTCACACAGCACTGCTGTCTGTCCCTGGTGTAGCCTCTGTCCACCATGCCCTGTGCAATTTTGGCATATATATCAGCATTTCTTTTGCTGGATCGGAGTTCTGCTGCACAGATTCTTCTCCCCATACAGCAATCAGATCCAGTGTCTTCTGTTTGCTCCATGCTGGAGCTCGCTTGTGATTCTGGGACTGCATGGTCACCTGTTCTGCTGAGCTTGCCACGCTGATGAAACAGGAAATTGAAATTCAAAAGTTTCCAGGGCTTTTCCTGTGTACCTGGCTAGTGCATCGGAGTTGAAAGTGCTGTCCAGAGTGGTCACATTGGAGCACTCTGGGATAGCTCCCGGAGGCCAATACCATCAATTTGCACAGCGCTGCATCTGCACTACCCCAAATTCGACCCAGCAAGGTCAATTTTAGTGCTACTCCCCTCGTCAGGGAGGAGTACAGGGAGGAGATTTTAAAAGCCCTTTAGGTCGGTGGAACGGGGTTGGTTGTGTAGTTGCATTGCTTATAAAATCAGCCTAACGCTGCTAAATTTGACCTAACCTCGTAGTGTAGACCAGACCTAAGTAATTACATCAACACTATTACCTTTATCAACCAAATTTATAATTTCATCTAAAAAAGCTATTCAGTTAGTTTGACAGGATCTAGTTTCCATAAATCCATATTTATTTGTATTAATTACATTATCCTCCTTTAGCTCTTTATTAATCAAGTCCCATATCAGCCACTCCATTATCATGTCTGGGATCAACGTCAGACTGATAGGCCAATAATCACGTGGGTCATCCCATCTACCTTTTTTTAAAATAGGCACAACATTAGCTTTCTTCCAAGCTTCTGGAACTTCCCAAGTGCTCCAAGACATTGAAAATCAACATTAATGGTCCAGCAAATTCCTCAGCCAGCTCTGTTGAAACTCTTGGATGCAAGTTATTTGGACCTGCTGATTTAAAAATGTCTAGTAGCCACTGTTTAGCATCTTCCAGAGATACTAGTGGAATGGAAATGCTGTCATCATCACCATATGGTGATACTCCACTATCTGATTTTTTTCCCCAAATACAGAACAGAAATATCTATTGAACACTTCTGCCTTTTCTACATTATTATTGATAATTCTACTACTTCCATCTAGGAAGGGACCAATACCATTGTCAGGATTCTTTTTATTACTGATATATTTTAAAAACTCCTTATTGTCCTTAACTCTGCTGGCCATAGATTTCTCCTTGAGTCCCTTGGTTCCCTTATCAATTGTGTGCAATTACTAACTTCTGATTTATATTTTTTACAATCAACTTCCCCTTTCTTCCATTTGTGTCATATAATCTCTCTCTCTCTCTCTCCAGATGCCTTCACTTCCTCTCTAAACCAGGTTGATTGTTTTAAACAGCACAGCCTTCTTCAACAATTGTGGGATTGTGGCTTCGAGGGCATCTCATAAAGTGTTCCTAAATTATTCCCAATTATCATTCTTATTTTTTTGATTAAATTCTTCCTCCCAGCTGAATTGGCTCATAATTGTTTCAGCTTTGTGAAGCTGACCCTATTAAAGAACCAAGTATACATATTACTGAGCTAGGAAATTGTCATCTATAATGTTTGGAAATTGCAAAGATGTTTTAGAACTGGCAGCAAGAAACCTCCAGAGTATGTCACTCAAATTGAAGTCTCCCACGATCACTCAGGTTTTTCATTTAAACCCCCGCACATTATAGACAAGTGTGTACAGAGGCAGCCATCCTGTTTCCTCACTGATTTGATGGCCTGTAGCAGATACCAACTAATACACCATCTTTTCCTATAGCTGTTAAGACTGATCCATAAGCATTCAAGATCATTGTCTTCTAGTTATCAATGACTTGGAAACAGGTTTCGATATAGTGCCACTCCCTCTCCCCTTTTGCCCATTTGTTCCTTCCTAAATAGGCTACAGTCATTGATTTTAACATTCCAGCGTGTGAATCCTCCTGCCAGGTTTCAGCCACACCAACTAGATCGAATTTGTGTTCATAAATGAGCACGTCCAATTCCTCTTGTTTGTTCCCTGGGCTCCTAGCATTGGTGTATAGGCAATTAGAGAATTTCTTTTCTTTGTGTCCTTTGGTTCCTTGATTCATTTTGTTCTCAGCATCCTGATGTTGTGCTGAGTGCGCATATCTTCCCTCTTTTTACCTTTGCCATTAGTTTCATCCCATCCTGCCTATTCCAGACAACCTGTTGCTCGAGAGATTGTTCCCCCTTGTGACAGGGTGCTATCAGAAGCACCCTGGTTGCTGGTATTGCTGCAGCGTGGGGCCCAGCTGAGGGCAGCTGAGGGCAGTTACACACTTTCTGGTGGGGGGATTGTGAGCACCTGGGTGACAATCACAGGGCTCACTAGGTAATTGGGGAGAACATAAGAAAGCTGGGACAGCTTAAGAGGGAACTCAGGGGGTGAGCCTGGGCTGGGGAGTGAGGGCTGCAGGGAAGTCTGCTCTTGCTATAAGCCTGTGTTGCATGGTAGTGTGATGTAAGATGGAAATAAGTGCACACCCTGGTGAAAGATAAACAACCTGCTGTGTGTTTGTGACTGTGAAACCATATGAACTGGTCAGGCAGTGAGGTTCACCAGGTAATGATGAAGGTGCCCTGTGACACTCCTTCTACTTAGGAGGCCATCCAAACTACACAGTCCCCACAGAAGGTGGACCAATGTTCCACAAAACCAAAGCCCTCCACCACTTCCCTAGCCACTGGTTTGCTTCCAGAATCTCCTGCCTTCTGTCTTCCTTTGCTCATGGGACAGAAAGGGTCTCAGAGAAGATTGCTTCTTCTTCAGCCCCTAGCTTTTCCATACATACCAAGGCCAGAATGGATCATTGTGATAATCTAGTCTGCCCTCCTGTATAACACAGGCCACAGGACTGCCCCTAAAATAATTCCTAGAGGAGAGCTTTTATAAAAACAGCCTGTCTTGGTTCTGGAATATAGTTCCATTGAAGTTTTTCTGACCAGCTCTAGTTCAGAGTAAATGTTCCTGCTCTTTATTTCATCCCATTATTCTAGCTGTGAGCTCCCCTGTAATCCACTCTGGATGGGATGACAGCTTCTGGGGGGGGGCAGAGGGGAAGGCAGAAGGGAGATCTCTTTGGGAGACCAGAGCCCGTCGGAGAGGAGTATCGTCAGGGCAGCTGGGCAGCCTCTCCTGGCAGAGTTATTATGGAGGCCTGGATGCAAAATAAAACTGCCCTCACCTAATGAGACCCCAACCAAAGGATGGTGGCTCAGACATCAACCCTGCTGGCTGTTTGTCCCACACAGGGCTGGCTCTACTGTTTTTGCCGCCCCAAGCAGCACACTGAATTGCCACCACCATGAGCGGCTGAAGAGAGAGGCTGCCGCAGAATTGCCGCCTCCGCGGAAACGCCCTAACAGCACACGGACTGCCGCCCCTTGCAGATTGCCGCCCCAAACACCTACTTGGAACGTTGGTGCCTGGAGCCGGCCCTGGTCCCAGAGGTGGAGCTGCCCCTTTAGGCATGGGAACAGTGCAGTTTACATCCACATGCACCTGCAGGGCGACCCTAGCTCCCAAACTCCAGGGTGAACCCACCTATATGGGAAGCAAATTGCTGGTGTCAGCACAATCCCTACTAGACATGGGTGCCTGTGACACACAAACCACCTCCAGCACAGTTTCTGCTAATGGACCTCTTTGTTGGGTGTCTCAGCAAAGAGGCCTGGGACATTAAACTCTCCTCTCACCCCTGAGAAGCTCTCCCTTCACACCAGGGTTGCCTCTTTATATTTTCCCTACTGCTGCCTGAACCACCCCATGTCTGTGGAGAGGACGGATTTGAGTCTGCAGACCTCTCGAGTCCCTCATGCCAGCACCACCATGCTGGTGCTGGAGATAGTGCTCCAGGAGGTGGAAAATAAATTTGCTCTTGATTGTGAGGTAAACATAGCAGGGGATGTTAATGTAACAAACTGACACACAAGGTTGGCCTGAGTCCTCTCAGGTATTACTGTGGGGATGGGCGATACTTTCATCTTCCCATTTCCCTCAGGGGATTGCTGGTCTCTTCATGCAGAAGATGATTTTTGTACCATTGGAAGTTCCAACTCCAGGCTTCCTTCCACATGTATTTTAGGGTGAGATCCACATCTAGAGAGAATTTTGGCTCTTTCTTTCCCCACCCTGCGAAAGACATTGTATAGTGAAAGTGATTTCTGCAACAAGTGCCATTGTTATACTGCCTGACAACGTGCGTGTGATAGAGACATAGGAATATCCATAAAGCCGTGCCCTGCACTTTGGGCAATCTTGCTATACGATAACTGTTCGATCAATTGTTCTCCAGAGTCTCAGCTTTCATTTTTTTTAAAAAAAAAGGTATCTAGCTGTTATGGTTGCAAAGAAAACCTTGAAAGTATGATCTAAATGTAACAGATGCTGTAATCCGTGCCTGAGTTTGCAGAGAGCCTGAAACAATAGCTTTGAGGTGTGAAGTACTCTGTTTATTTCAGTGAGTCTTAGCTCATCAAAGCACATAAGGAAGAAGAGGAAGTGCCAGTTCATGATCTGCACATTCTACTCAGAGTGGTTGCTTATTTTGAGTAGGTCTTAAACAACACGTGGCAGAGTGAAAGGAGGGGGAGGTGATTGGTGTCATTTTTCAGAAGTGGGGGCTCAGTCTCCAGAAGTGTGGGAAATGCTGCCATATAGGAACAGACCCATTGTCCAGTTAATCCAGTGTCCTGAGTCCAAGAGTGGTTGGCATCATCTGCTTCAGAGGAAAGTGCAAGAATCCAAAAGTAGGCAGTTATGAGATAAATTGCTGGCAAGGATAGTTTCTTTCTAACCCTTAGACAGAGGCTGATTTCTGCCCAATTCTCACACCTGGGATTAGATGCTTTCTAATAATAACATTTACATAGCAATTAATGCTACAGATGTTGAGCCATGCCAAAACCCCAAGCCAAACACCCCTGGACTTCCAAGAGGTTCGTTTGATCAGCCTTTCCTAGCTGGCTCCAGTCTCGACAGTGGGCCTGATCCAAATCCCATCCATTTCAGTGGGCTTTGGATCAGCGCCAGTGTGGGAATGGTGAAGGTAGGATTCAAAACAAGGGACGGGAGGCAGGAGAGGGGATCAAACTGGAAGTAAAGGTGGGTAAACAAGGGGGAAAGCTATTATGGAATAAGCTAGCAAGGGGTGGATGAAGCAGGATATAAGACAATCTAAGGGAGGCCTAGATTTGCTTCTGTAGGAGGAGGTGAGGGATGGGTTTGGGGGCAAGACAGGTCAGTGGTCTTAAGAAAAAGCCAAACGGGGAATGAGCTGGGGTGGGCAGGCTAGCCCTTGGTCTACAGTGTCTTATGCTGGTATGGTGCTACCAGAGGCAGATCTATTTAGAATGAGCCAGGAGAAGCACCAGCACGTTACAATAAGAAAGAAGTATACAGAGATACAGTGCATATGTGGCTACCAGCAGAGCCGGCACCAGGCATAAGCAGACTAAGTAATTGCTTAGGGTTCTGAGCCTCTCAAGGGGGCCCCCATTCACTTGTTATGCTGTGTTGTGGGTGGGGGGGATTCCTGTGTAGGGCCCCCAATGGGCTAGCACAGCCTCTGGCTACCAGGAACCTAAGGGATCTCTCGCTGCCAAACACTGCAGGAAAAAATACGTCTATCGACGAGTCCGTCAGATGCGTACACACAGTTTGCCCTGGATTTATCAATAAGTAATTCCAGTGTGAGTATGTGTCACTGACATGTATTTGGGCCACACATTTTGGAAGCGGCCCTTAATTTTAGGTGCCCAGCTAGGGACATCTTGGGACTGATTTTCATAGGTGCTAAGCCGTATGATTCCATTTCAACCCTCCAGCCCTCCCCTTCCTCCTCCTCCCCCCCCACTCTGAGTCTCTTCACCTCAGCTTCACTCCCCACCTGCCCTTCTGACCCTCTTCTCCGCTGCTGTGTCCCCCTCCCCCTCTTCTTTCCATTTAACTTATCCCTCCCTAACTAACCTGGCCCAGATCCTGGCATTAACATGATGTTTGCTGTTCACTCTGAGTGAGTTCTAACCCTTCCCCTGGCCTATGTCGATCCGATCTGTCTCCATTGTAAGCTCTCTTACTCTGTGTCTGTTCAGTACCTAGCACAATGGGGCTCATCCTTTGTTGGTCCACAGGCACCAGTGTAACAAACCTGATTAACAACAACTTAAAGTCAATGAGAGCGGCAGGCACTCAGTCCATCTGCCACCTTGGGCAGCCAAAACCTGAGCCATTCCAAGTTACTGGACACTTGTGGCCATAACCCAGGGGAACTGGTTTAGCCTTCCGACAAACCCATCGCTCATCACATGTGAATGTGAGCCCAACGTAAACACTAGCTTACATGACTGTGTGTGCTGTAGCCATCTGGTTTGCAATCTAAGTAATGCTAACGATACTCTGAACAGCTTGAGCAGGACCAGGGCTGACGGGGATCCTGTCCCAGGTGAGACACTTGTCCCTGTGAGGGATCGGCATTAGTCGCTGTGATGGGGTGTGCCCCCCACACAAGGCCTGAAGGGATTAAGGTGGCCAGGGAGGCCAACTGACGGCCCAGACTGCACCTGGAGGTGGAGCCAGGGAGCAGGGAATTGGTTGCAAGCAGGCTCAGCTGGACAGGAACAGGCAGGGCCTGTATAAAGCCCAGGAGCTGAGAGCAGCTAGGGGGCTGCAGGGAACTAGCCTACAGTTACTCCCTGGGAGGCTGGCAAATCCAGAGAAGTGGGGAGAGCCTGAAGGTAGGGAAGAGGCTCAGGGAAAGGTAGCAATGTTCAGGAGGGAACAGACACTGGCTGCTGACTCAAGGGCCCCTAGGCTAGAACCCGGAGTAGAGGTCAGGCCCAGGTTCCCCTGCCAGCCACTGAGGAAGTGGCACCACACGAGCAGTGAATAGGAAGCCTGCCTGAGACTGCTGGCGAGGAAAGACTTGGATACCCCAGAAGGGGGAAACACGCCTGGTGATGTGCCCAGAGGGCCAAGTCAAGAAGAAGGAGCACTTGGAGTTGCAGAGAAAGGGGAAGAGATGGCCAGAGGAGGGTGCTGAACCTGGAAGAAGCTAATCCCCAGTGTGGCCAGGAGGAGGCGCCTTAGCGGTAAGTGGAACCCTGTGGCAGTCGCTCAATATTTGGTGCACCACGCAGAACACAGCTGAAAGGAAACGGTATGAAAATACAACAGCTCTCTCCTTAAGGACAGGCAGTAAGCTGGATTCAGCTCGACACCTTCAGCCAATGCACACGCAGCTCCTCAGGCTGGAAGACAGAGCAGGCAGGCTGAGGAGAGGAGGATGCTTTTAGGAGATATGTTGGGTAAGAGGCCAGGGAGTAAAGGGCCCCACACTGCTTATTCTGAATGGATTTGGGAACTGGAGAATGGATGTTTCGGGAGAGAGCATCAGGCCCTGCTTGAGGAGCACGTTGAGGTAGGGGAAGGTACAGCTCAATGTAACCTGAAAGTTATAGCTGGGGGATGACATGAGAAGGGATGACAAGACACCTGATGCCAGAGACTGGGTCTTTGATGTGCTGCCCTACGAAAGGGTGAGGGGAGCTGAGGAGAGGGTGGGTGCTTGGGAATTGCTCCCTGCAATAGCATGAAGGATGTCTCTCTAGCTTAGTCTGTGCAGCGGGTAAGGCTGGCTATGTTATGCAGTTTCCTTTGTTCTTCTCCACTTTTCTCACAATGCCGAGCCAGTCTTACTAGGCGACAAGCCAGGTGGGGAGATGCCTTGTGAATTCCATACATGCTGGCCCAAAGAGCCGAAAGACTCTTCAGCTGGTACAACGAGGTGAGGCGTGAAGGAGGTGGGATCTGGAGCTTTCTCAGCTCATGATTCTCAGACAGGAGCACAGACCCAGGGCTGCTCTCTCAGAAGGTGTGTTGCTTGCTGGGCTGCGGTCCTCTAGATTAGTGGGAAATGTAAAATCGCCAGAGACCAGAGCCAAGTTTACGGGGATTAAAGTGACCTCTTCTGAGGAGCCGGCTTAGAGATGCAAGTAGGATGCCAATTTCTTTCACTGTTTGGATGTGGATCAAAGCCTCACCTACTGGCTGATGTGGGGCGCCATGTCCTTCCCTGCTCTCCCCAAGTCATTATCTAGTAAAGGGACTAAAATATCAATAGGTTGGTGTTTTAGTTCATCATAACAAAAGGGCGGGTGAGTAGATTTTCTGCCTAGCCACTTTTCACAACATTTTGTAAGGCTGCCTTAAACTGGTTTGGAGACTGTTACCCGTCCCGGACCAGGATGTGCATAGGAGAATTCCAGCCTGCTCCCCTTGGCTTCTCTCTGATTTTCAAATGCACTTGAAAGCAATTGGAGTTCTCATCTCGAAGTCTGAAGGAGACGCGGCTGGGTGGCCTGATGACATGACTGGGAGGCACACACAATGCATTATTGGTTTAGGGGGCAAAAGTGCTTCTTCTGCCAAGCCACTGCCATGCCATTCATTCATGGATCAATTGCGGAAGCATGCAGACTTATCAAAAGTTCCATTGAGAAGTGGGTTGGAACCTTGCCAGAATTTTGACAATCTGTAGGAGGGAAAAGCAGACCCTCCTCGGCTTGCTTCAAACGGTTAGCCATATTAACCAGCTGGGAATCAACAACAGTGAACAATTCCATAGGAACACGGGCACTGCCAGACTAGATCAGATCCAAGATCCATCCAATCTAGTATCCAGTCTCCAGCAGGAGCTGACACCAGGTGCTTCTGAGGAAGGTGCAAGAACCCAACAGTAGGCAGATGTGGGATAATCTGCCCCATAATATTGGCATGCACCCCATATGTGAGACAGTGACCCAGAGTGGGGAATAGATCACCCAAAACAGCAGCAGAAGGAAAAGTTTGAAATAAGGCAGAATTAATTTTCCAGCCTGCACAAAGCTTACGGTTCTGTGACTCAGCATTTCTGATGTCAGTAACTGACAGAATAGGCAGTGAAATCTCTCACCAGGTTGGCTTGTACACGGAGGAGATAGAGCTGAGTCTGACGTAAGTGACAGTCCTGGTAATCGGATACAGCTGAGGGTCTGGAGCATAGCAACTGACATATCAAACCAATCTATCTACTCTGGTATACTGTCCTAGACAGCTAGTCAACACCAAATGCTTTACAAGAAGGTGTGAAACCCACCCACAATGTCTAGTTAAACCTGTGGAACTCACTGCATCAAGATATTATTCAGAGGAAAAGTTTGTTAGGCTTTTTTAAAAAGCATTCGATCCTCATGTAACTAATGATAGGAAGGATAATCAAGTGGTGAAGACACTGGACTGAGATACTGGACTGAGACCCAGTTCTGCCATAGATTTCCTATGTGACCTTGGACAAGTCACTTTATCTCCCTGGACCTCAGTGCCCCATCTGTAAAATACAACTAGTAAGATTTCCTTTCTTCCATCCTTGTCTATCGTGATTATGTTTGCAGTGTTGTTGTAGCCGTGCTGGTCCCAGGACATGAGAGAGAGACAAGGTCTGTGAGGTAATATTTTTTATTGGACTTATGTCTGTTAGTGAAAGAGACATGCTTTGGCCCTCTGACCTGAAGACGAGCTCTGTGGAGCCCTAAAGCTCGCCTCTTTCACCAACAGAAGTTGGTCCAATAAAAGCTATTACCTCACCCACCTTGTCTCTCTCTCATATCTTGTTTATAAGCTTTTTGAGGCAGGGATTCTCTCTTTGTACAGCACCTAGCTCCATGTGGACTCAATCTAGGTTGGGATCTCTAGGTGCTACTGTAATACAACTAATAAATAAAATGTATAGGAGAATTTGCTGGAAATCACACTACAACAGTATTACAATGCCAGCTAGCTAACAAAAAGAAAAGGAGTACTTGTGGCACCTTAGAGACTAACAAATTTATTTGAGCATAAGCTTTCGTGAGCTACAGCTCACTTCATCGGATGCATTTGGTGGAAAAAACAGAGGGGAGATTGATATACATACACAGAGAACATGAAACAATGGGTTTATCATACACACTGTAAGGAGAGTGATTACTTAAGATAAGCCATCACCAGCAGCGGGGGGCGGGGGGGGGCTTTGTGTAATGACTCATCCATTCCCAGTCTCTATTCAAGCCTAAATTAATTGTATCCAGTTTGCAAATTAATTCCAATAGCCACTCTACGGCTATCCTTCAACAAAAAAGCTTCAAAACCAGACTCCAACGAGAGACTGCTGAATTGGAATTAATTTGCAAACTGGTTACAATTAATTTAGGCTTGAATAGAGACTGGGAATGGATGAGTCATTACACAAAGTAAAACTATTTCCCCATGTTATTTCTCCCCCCCACCCCACCCCACCCCCCACTGTTCCTCAGATATTCTTGTTAACTGCTGGAAATAGCCTACCTTGCTTGTCACCATGAAAGGTTTTCCTCCTTTCCTCCCCCCCCCCGCTGCTGGTGATGGCTCATCTTAAGTGATCACTCTCCTTACAGTGTGTATGATAAACCCATTGTTTCATGTTCTCTGTGTGTGTATATAAATCTCCCCTCTGTATTTTCCACCAAATGCATCCGATGAAGTGAGCTGTAGCTCATGAAAGCTTATGCTCAAATAAATTTGTTAGTCTCTAAGGTGCCACAAGTACTCCTTTTCTTTTTGCGAATACAGACTAACACGGCTGCTACTTTGAAAGCTAGCTAACAGTGACTGTACCTGACTGTCTATAACTTTCAGAAAAAATGGTCTTTGAGTAAGATTGTCTTTGGGTCTCAAGGAAATTTCCCCTCATGGCATCCTCTATCTCTGAACTCCTACTGCAGTGGTGCCCAGACTTTTCCTGTCGTGACCCCCCCAACACCTTACCAGTAATGGAATCTGTCCCCCCCGACCCCATTACAGAACTGGGGGTGGAGGAAGATCTGGGCTAGAGGCGGAGCTGGCCTGGGAGCGGAGAGGGAATGAGAGCAGAGCTGGGCTGGGGGTGGAGCGGAGATGTGGCTTGGGAGTGGAGCAGGGGGTAGAGTGGAGTTGTGGCTGTGGCCAGAGCTAGGTAGGGGATAGACCAGTGCTGGGTGGTGCTTCCACCCCACCCCCAGTGGGGACTGGCCTGGGCCCTGCCACCTGCCCTCCCCCCCGAACATTCCTCTGTGCCCCGCTTGGGGCACACCCTACAGTTTGGGGACCACTGTCCTAATGTGTGTCATAGAATCATAGAAGATTAGGGTTGGAAGAGACCTCAGGAGGTCATCTAGTCCAACCCCCTGCTCAAAGCAGGACCAATCCCCAATTAAATCATCCCAGCCAGGGCTTTGTCAAATTGGCCTTAAAAACCTCTAAGGATGGAGATTCCACCACCTCCCTAGATAACACATTCCAGTGCTTCACCACCCTCCTAGAGAAATAGTGTTTCCTAATATCCAACCTAGATCTCCCCCACTGCAACTTGAGACCATTGCTCCTTGTTCTGTCATCTGCTACCTCTGAGAACAGCCGACCTTTATCCTCTTTGGAACCTCTTTGGATCAGCTTAGCTGATCGCCATATTTGGGGTCGGGAAGGAATTTTCCTCCAGGGCAGATTGGAGAGGCCCTGGAGGTTTTTCGCCTTCCTCTGTAGCATGGGGCATGGGTCACTTGAGGGAGGATTCTCTGCTCCTTGAAGTCTTTAAACCACAATTTGAGGACTTCAATAGCTCAGACATAGGTGAGGTTTTTCATAGGAGTGGGTGGGTGAGATTCTGTGGCCTGCGCTGTGCAGGAGGTCGGACTAGATGATCAGAATGGTCCCTTCTGACCTTAGTATCTATGAATCTATGGTTGCATTAGGACACTCTACAAGTACACACTTTTGACCAAGGTTAAGGAATCCTCACTTCTGCTGGGATGTTTCCAGCTAAGCTAATACCCATTAAACTACCCGAGAGTGTGGAGCAGGTTCCAAAGCCAGTATTTCCCCTTTCTTTACACAGACCAACTGGCACTGTGTTGGGTACCCTCATATGGCCAGAGAGACTGGATGGCAGTAGGACTTTCTAAGAGCAGAGTTATTGGTATTTAATAAAAAGATTGATCTTTTCCAAAAGAACGGCCATTCAGATCAATGGTCCATCTAGCCCCATATCCTGTCTTCTGAAGGTGGCCAGTGCCCGAAGCTTCAGAGGGAACAAACAGAACAGGGCAATTATCAAATGATCCGTCCTCTGTCATCCACTCACAGCTTCTGGCAGTTGAAGATTTAGGGACACCGAGAGCATGGGGGTGCATCCCTGATCATCGTGGCTAATAGCCATTGATGGACCTCTCCTCCATGAACTTAACTAGTTCTTTTTTGAACCCAGACATACTTTTGGCCTTCACAACATCTCTGGCAACAACTTCCACAAGTTGACTTTGTGTTGTGTGAAGTACTTCCTTTTGTTGGTCATAACTCGTTGCTTGTTCATTTCATTGGGTGACCCCTGGCTCTTGAAATATGGGGAGTGGTAAATAACACATCCTTATTCACTTTCTCCATACGAGTCATGATTTTATAGACCTCTGTCATATTCCCGCCCCCCCCCTTAGTTGTCTCTTTTCTAAACTCAACAGTCCCAGTCTTTTAAAACTCTCCTCACATGGAAACTAATTATTTTTGTTGCCCCCTCTAGACCTTTTCCAATTCTAGTACATCTTTTCTCAGCCGGAGCAACCAGAACTGTGTTCAGTATTCAAGGCGTGGGCATACCATGGATTTATAAAGTGGCATTACGATATTTTCGCCAGTAACTGATTACCTCTGTAGTCTCCCTTCCTAGAAATAACTTTTGCACACAAATCAACTCCTCACAGTTAAATTGTCAGATTGCTGTAATGGGTTGTCAGTACCCCTTTCCAAAGAGGTCATTCAGACTCTGTCTGCCTGTCTGTCTCTGTTTGTCTATCTTCTCCAGTGATTATAATGGACACATTTCAGAATAGCAGCCGTGTTAGTCTGTATTCGCAAAAAGAAAAGGACAGGTTTCAGAGTAGCAGCCGTGCTCTAATAAATTTGTTAGTCTTTAAGGTGCCACAAGTACTCCTTTTCTTTTTTAAAAGCTTTCGTGAGCTACAGCTCACTTCAAACACTTTTCAAACAGAACGCCACTAGCCATCACCTTCAGCCCCCAACTAAAACCTCTCCAACGCATCATCAAGGATCTACAACCTATCCTGAAGGACGACCCATCACTCTCTCAGATCTTGGGAGACAGGCCAGTCCTTGCTTACAGACAGCCCCCCAATCTGAAGCAAATACTCACCAGCAACCACACACCACACAACAGAACCACTAACCCAGGAACCTATCCTTGCAACAAAGCCCGTTGCCAACTCTGTCCACATATCTATTCAGGGGACACCATCATAGGGCCTAATCACATCAGCCACACTATCAGAGGCTCGTTCACCTGCGCATCTACCAATGTGATATATGCCATCATGTGCCAGCAATGCCCCTCTGCCGTGTACATTGGCCAAACTGGACAGTCTCTACGTAAAAGAATGAATGGACACAAATCAGACGTCAAGAATTATAACATTCAAAAACCAGTTGGAGAACACTTCAATCTCTCTGGTCACTCGATCACAGACCTCAGAGTGGCTATCCTTCAACAAAAAAGCTTCAAAAACAGACTCCAACGAGAGACTGCTGAATTGGAATTAATTTGCAAACTGGATACAATTAACTTAGGCTTGAATAGAGACTGGGAATGGATGAGTCATTACACAAAGTAAAACTATTTCCCCATGTTATTTCTCCCCACCCCCACTGTCCCTCTGATAGTCTTGTTAACTGCTGGAATTAGCCTACCTTGTTTGTCACCATGAAAGGTTTCCCTCCTCCCCCCCCCCCGCCCCCCCGCTGCTGGTGATGGCTTATCTTATGTGATCACTCTCCTTACAGTGTGTATGATAAACCCATTGTTTCATGTTCTCTGTGTGTGTGTATATAAATCTCTCCTCTGTTTTTTCCACCAAATGCATCCGATGAAGTGAGCTGTAGCTCACGCAAGCTTATGCTCTAATAAATTTGTTAGTCTCTAAGATGCCACAAGTACTCCTTTTCTTTTTGCGAATACAGACTAACACGGCTGCTACTCTGAAACCTTTCAAACACTTTGTGTTTGTCCTTTTTGAATTTCATCCTATTTACTTCAGACCATTTCTCCAGTTTGTCCAGATCATTTTGAATTTTAATCTTATATTCCAAAGCACTTGCAACCCCTCCCAGTTTGGTATCATCCACAAACTTTATAAGTGTACTCTCTATGCCATTATCTAAATCATTGATGAAGATATTGAACAGAACTGGACCCTGGACTGATCCCTGTGGACCTTACTTAATATGCCCTTCCAGTTTGACTGTGAACCACTGATAACTACTCTCTGGGAACAATTTTCCAACCAGTTATGTACCCACCTTATAGTAGCTCCATCTAGGTTATATTTCCTTAGTTTGTTTATGAGACTCATGTGAAACAGTATCAAAAGCCAGGTTTCAGAGTAGCAGCCGTGTTAGTCTGTATTCACAAAAAGAAAAGGAGTACTTGTTGCACCTTAGAGACTAACAAATTTATTTGAGCATAAGCTTTCGTGAGCTACAGCTCACTCACTTCATCGGATGCATTCCCCCCCCCCCCCCGCCATCCACAAGGCATGTTATCCTGGCAAAGAAAGCTATCAGGTTGGTTTGACACAATTCGTTTTTAAGAAATCCATGCTGACTGTTACTTATCTTATTATCTTTTAGGTGTTTGCAAATGGATTTCTTAATTATTTGCTCCATTATCTTTCTGGGTACTGTAGTTAAGCTGTCTGGTCTGTAATTCTCCAGGTTGTCCTTATTCCCCCTGTTATAGATTGGCATTATATTTGCCCTCTTCCAAGCCTCTGGAATTTCTCCCATCTTTCATGATTTTTCAGAGATAATCACTCATGGCTCAGATATCTCCTCTGTCAGTTCCTTGAGTATTCTAGGATGCATTTCATCAGGCCCTGGTGATTTGAAAACACTGCTGCCTGCACATCTCTGGCTCTAGCTGGGGGGCCCGTGGTGAAAAGTGGACGGGCCAGGTTTAACACTGTTTAATGTTGGACAGACTGGATTACATTAACATCTTTGGTCCATTTATTCCATCTAAATTAACAATAGGCTCCCACTGTTTTCAGTAAGATTGAAGCCAGGCCCATAGAGAAAATGGCTGCCACTGTGTGGTTCAGGGGGCTGGACAGGACACAGGGACAGGACCAGCAGAAACATTGTGAAAGGGGGATGGGAGAGTGAGGGGGATCAGGAGTCAGATTTAGGGCCTGTAGGGGAATGGGGTACAGGGAGATGTGGGGGCAGGAGGAGGCTGGGGGGGTAAGAGGATGTGCGAGGGAAGGAGGGAGGTGGAGGCACCTACAGAGGGATGGGGGGCAGGAGGGAGGCTGGGTGGTGCAGGGGAATGTGGGGGGCAGGAGGAAGGCTGAGGGGTGCAGGGGAATGTGGGAGGCTGAGGGGGTGCAGAGGACAGTGATGGGCTGGGATAAGAGGGGATGGAATGGCCGCTCCCCCAGCCGGGGGTTGTGGTGGGGAAGGAGAGTCCCCTCCAAGCAGCCGGGGAAGGCAGCATTGACAACTCTCCTGAACTGATCGCAGGTCACAGGATGTTGGCACCTACAGGAGGAGCTGTCCTGATGACACCAGAGCGGCTGGGCGCATGGCCAGAGCTCTGTGCGACTGCAACAGCCTCAGGGCTGAGGACACAGACCTGCCCTGCCACTGAGCCCTGCCTTCATGTATGTCCCTAGAGCAGGGGGAGAGTCCTGGGGCTGTGGGAGGCAGGGGACGAGGGGGAAGTTGGGGAATTGGGGCTACTGGGTCCCACGCAGAGACGTCCCAGGGCAGCAGGAGGGAGAGACGTATTGTTACAGGCTCAAGACAGGAATAAGAAACACATGGCAGTTCCCATTCTCAGAGGTGAGGAGAGGGCAAGTGGAGTCTCCATCTGAGCAGGCAGGAAGAGGTGAGGATTCTTGTGTGCATTAAAGGCTGACTTTCCAACCTGAATGTCTCTCACACATCTTGGCAGAGGAACAGAGGCAAGTTAAATAATCAGATGACAGACTAAAAAATATGGTTTGATTATTTTAAAATTTCATGATTTGTGGGGCCAATTTTATGATTTTGGGGGGGATCTGACTCATGATATTTGATTTCTTGAGGTTGGCAAGACTGGAAAAATCTCACTGAGATCCTAATTTCTCTGCAATATTGAAGACTCTAAAGCCCTGTGGCAAATGCTGGTGAATGCAGGGAGATGGCACAAACATCCCAGAAATGGGCTCACGTGGATTCTGCAAGAGCAACATCAATGTGTGTAAAGAACTGAACTTCGCATGTGCACAGAAACAACTTTATCCAGTCTACAGATGACCAGTCTGATGTATCCTCATGTGCCAGTAGATGGCGCTCTTTATATTTACTCTCTACCTATATGTGTATCTTTATATAGAACATTTGTAACCCTATGCACCTGTTTTCTGACCAGGACCAGCCCCAGACACAGCCCCTGTCCCTCTCTTGCAATTTATTTCTCCTAAGAATTAAAATAATGTGCATAGTCAGAGGCCATTGCCCAGCTAGGGTATATGCCCACACGTATATGCAAACCATATCCCCAGGTACCTGGCCTGGGCCCCATTTTGCCTCTCTGGACTTGAAATGCAATATTTCAAGGGATCCTGAATCAAGCTCCTTTTACTGGGCTCCCTTTGCTGATTGCCAGCCACTCATGCTGCCCTGCTCCATGCCAGCCCGTTTTGGTCCTTTTGATGAGAAACGCCCTCTGTAAACAGCAATTTTGAATTATGGGAAAACCAGTAAAACTAGAAGACAAGTTAGGCTGCACAGGCTCCCCCTGAGACCTCTGCCTTGTGAATGTCAGAACAATCAGAGCCTGATCACACACGTCCTAATACACTCTGGACGAAAGCAGGTATCAAACTAACTGCTTGCCTGCCATGGGAGCGGAGAGCATCCCGGGAAGTAATCATAATCCATGCCCTGAAAGACTGCTGCTCTTTGGAGGGTTTCACTCCCCACCATGCTATATATGGAAGCTAAGCTTGGCATCCTAAGTGCAAAAAGGGTCAGAGAGGCTATTTTCTGGGTCATGGTCGTGGTAATTTATTTTCGTCTAATTCCAGGCTCACAGAAAATACTGACTTGTGAGGAACTGAGATGATATAATGAAAGGTACCACAAAGGGAAGAGGATTTCACTTTGAAAAGCACAGGAGTGTGAGATAAAATCCCTTGTCAAACTTCATATCGGCCCCATTCTCCCCGCTCCAGCAGCATTTCCAATCTCATCGTCCTGTTTATCCATCCACAGGTTCCCACCCTGTCCACATTTCAGTCCCTCTGAAAGACCCACTTCTGCCTTGCTGCTTACAGAGAACTAAGTTGACTTCGATATAATAAATTTCTTTTTGTTGTTTCCCTTCCTCTAACCTCTGTCTACTTGTCTGTCTTGTACTTAGACTATGAGCTTTTTGGAGCAATAACTCAGTGAAATTTCATGGCCTATGATATAGAGGAGGTCAGGCTGGATGATTTAATAGTCCCTTCTGGCCTTAGGGCCAGATCCATGGCTTAGGGACCATCCCTTCCTGAGTGCCTGGAAGGTGCTTGGCATGCAACAAGCACTCCTAATAATAAAGAAATAATATCCGATACGTATTTCACAAAGATGGAATTATGATCCTGAAAAGTGTAGATTGGAATGAAGCTGTACAACTTTATAAATAAGTTAACCTAATGGAATGCAAATGGCACAGCTTTGGCAACCACAGATGCATAGGGAATTTGTAAAGTACATAGGCAAGTTTCCCTCTGGAGTCGCTGGATCCAGGCATTACTTTGGGATGATGTTCACCAGGTTGGAAAACTGCTTTTGGGGCCAGTCCTCAGCCACAAACTGGGGTGGAACCAAGTTGTTTTCAAGACCTGAGATGAGCAGCAGAACTGCAGAATGAGAAAAGAGACTTATCTGTGGTGTGCTGGCCCCAGAATTATGGTACCATGCCATGAGAAAGAGAGCTCTGTCTATTGTTGAAAAGTTTCAGAGTAGCAGCCGTGTTAGTCTGTATTCGCAAAAAGAAAAGGAGTACTTGTGGCACCTTAGAGACTAACAAATTTATTAGAGCATAAGCTTTCGTGAGCTACAGCTCACTTCATCGAATGCATCCGATGAAGTGAGCTGTAGCTCACGAAAGCTTATGCTCTAATAAATTTGTTAGTCTCTAAGGTGCCACAAGTACTCCTTTTCTTATTGTTGAAAAGAGAGCGGCGATTGCCCGGGGGAAGATGGCTATCTGTCAGCTGGGCACCAGTATGGGGCTGTGAATTCCCTGGTGAACAGTGTTGTTGTTAGAGATGGACATGGCAATACATGGAGTGCTGCAGGGATATGTGATCACGCTTGCCAATGTGCCAGAGATCACTGTGAGAGTTAAACAACTGGGCTTTCTGAACTGTGAGGGAGCTACTGAGTCCTATGCATTTGGATTCTTGTACTAGGGCCTCTGTGGGAACTGAGCATCTGGAGGGAAACCGCGCATCCAGCTGAGGCAGGATTCAGCTACTTTTGGTGAAGAGGCGCACAACCATTGCAGCAAAAGCTGTATCAGCTGCCGGTCTGTTTCTGGCATAGGGATTACAGGAAAACCAGGGCTTAATTTGTGCCAGGGCTGAGCCCCGGAATCTCTAGGGTTGGCAGTTCCTAGCCCCAGCACCTCTGGGCTTGCTGTTACAGTTATGAAACTAAAATATTGCTCAAACCCCGGCACCTCTTTCATTCCAAATTAAGCACTGAGGAAAACCCTCCATCACCACCCAACAGCCACCTCCCCGGTCTCACAATGACTTCTCCAAAGTCCCAGCAGGAAACTTTCTTGCTAGGCAAAGAGCACAAGCTGAGCACTCCTCCACTAGACACTTTTATATAAACTGGCTTCCACTGATTCCTCAGCTCGTTGGCTCAGCTGCAATGTATCTGGGTCAGGTTATTCAATACAATTGTTGTTTCTGGCTGTTTCCCATTTGGCCCATTCAGGAATCTTCTCTGTCAGACATTTGTGCTATTGATGTCAAACATCAGTGTGCTGCTTGCAAGTGGTAACCCAGACGAGTGGAGTTGTGTAAGAGCCACAGGTAACATGGGTGGTACTCCCTTCTCCTCTGCAGTTGATGAAAATCTCTATTGCTTGTCATGCTTCAAGAGGGAAAATGCTAGGAGCTGTGAAATTAGGAAAGCCCAATATTCTGAGCGTGAGGAAGGATTATCTTGTGGTTAGGGCTCTGGACTGGGACATACTTTCCTCTTCCACAGACTTCCCTCTTGATCTTGGGCAAGATCTTGATCTTAGGGTTGCTAGGTATCCGGTTTTCAACCAAAACGCCTGGTCAATAAAGAGACCCTGGCGAGTCAGGTCAGCACCTCTGACCGGGCCATTAAAAGTCCAGTCGGTGGTGCAGCAGGGCTAAGGCAGGCTTCCTGCCTGCTCTGGCTCCACGCAGCTCCTGGAAGCAGCCAGCACATCCCTGCAGCCCCCTAGGTGGAGGGGTGATCAGGGAAGCTCCATGTGCTGTCCCAAATCAATGGGAAAATTCCCAGGCCCTTAATCTCTCTGGCCCAGATCCTCAATAGGGAACAAATTGATAAACTAAACAGTAATAAGTCTCCAGGACCTGATGGTATTCAACCAAAAGTTCTGCAATTTCACTCAAATGTGAAATTGCAGGACTACTAACTGTCATCTGTAACGTATCATTTAAATCAGCTTCTGTACCAAATGACTGGAGGATAGCTAATGTGACGCCAATTTTTAAAAAGGGCTCCAGAGGTGACCCTGGCAACTACAGGCCAGTAAGCCTCACTTCAGTACCGGGCAAATTGATTGAAACTATCGTAAAGAACAAAATTGTCAGACACATAGATGAACATAATTTTTTGGGAAATAGTCAACATGATTTTTGTAAAGGGAAATCATGCCTCACCAATCTACTAGAATTCTTTGAGGGGGTCAACAAGCATGCTGACAAAGGCGATCCAGTGAATATAGTATATTTAGATTTTCAGAAAGCCTTTGACAAGGTCCCTCACCAAAGGCTCTTAAGCAAAGGAAGCTGTCATGGGGTAAGAGGGAAGGTTCTCTCCTGGATTGGTAACTGGTTAAAAGATAGGAAACAAAGGGTAGGAATAGATGGTCAGTTTTCAGAATGGAGAGAGGTAAATAGTGGTGTTCCCCAGGGATCTGTACTGGGCCCAGTCCTATTCAACATATTCATAAACGATCTGGAAAAAGGGCGGCAAAATTTGCAGATGATACAAAACTACTCAAGATAGTTAAGTCCCAGGCAGACTGTGAAGAGCTACAAAAGGATCTCACAAAACTGGGTGATTCGGCAACAAAATGGCAGATGAAATTTAATGTTGATAAATGCAAAGTAATGCACATTGGAAAACATAATCCTAACAATACATATACAATGATGGGGTCTAAATTAGCTCTTACCACTCAAGAAAGAGATCTTGGAGTCACCATGGATAGTTCTCTGAAATCATCCACTCAGTGTGCAGCAGCAGTCAAAAAAGCAAACAATGTTGAGAATCATCAAGAAAGGGATAGATAATAAGACAGAAAATATCATATTGCCTCTGTATAAATCCATGGTACGCCCACACCTTGAATACTGCGTGCAGATGTGGTCACCCCATCTCAAAAAAGTTATATTGGAATTGGAAAAGGTTCAGAAAAGGGCAACACAAATGATTAGGGGTATAGAACAACTTCCGTATGAGGAGAGATTAATAAGACTGGGACTTTTCAGCTTGGAAAAGAGGTGACTAAGGGGGGATATGATAGAGGTCGAAAGAATCATGAGTGATATAGAGAAAGTCAATAAGGAAGTGTTATTTACTCCTTCTCATAATACAAGAACAAGGGGCCACCAAATGAAATTAATAGGTAGCAGGTTTAAAACAAACACAAGAAAGTATTTTTCATGCAACACACTGTCAACCTCTGGAACTCCTTGTGTTGTGAAGGCCAATACTATAACAGGGTTGAAAAGGGAGCTAGATAGATTCATGATAGATAGGTCCATCAATGGCTATTAGCCAGGATGGGCAGGAATGGTGTCCCTAGCCTTTGTTTGCCAGAAGCTGGGATTGGGTGACAGGGCATGGATCACTTGATGATAACCTGTCTGTTCACCCCCTTGGGGCACCTGCCATTGGCCACTGTCAGAGGACCGGATACTGAGCTTGATGGATCTTTGGTATGAGCCAGTATGGCCGTTCTTATGTTCTCAAAGATATTTATTAATGATTTTTATTTATTATTTATTAATTATTATTTATTAATGATTATTTATTAATATTTATTAATTTATTAATCGGATGCATCCGATGAAGTGAGCTGTAGCTCACGAAAGCTTATGCTCAAATAAATTTGTTAGTCTCTAAGGTGCCACAAGTACTCCTTTTCTTTTTGCGAATACAGACTAACACGGCTGCTACTCTGAAAGATATTTATGTGTCTGACTCCCATTGAAAATGATGGAAGTTAGGGGCATAAACACTTTTGAGGATCTAGGCCATTGGGCCTCAGTTCACCATCTATAAAGTGAAGCTAACAACACTTCCTTTTTCCCACCCTATGTTTGCCTTATCTGTTTAGATTGCAGAGGCTGTTTCTTACTAGGTGTTTGTACAGTGCCTGGCACAGTGGGATCCTGATCTTGGTTGGGGGCTCTAGGGGCTGCTGTAATACAAATAATAAATAATCATCCTCCTAGAGCAGTGGTTCTCAACCTATTTACCACTGTGGGCCGCATATGCAGCTCTCTATATGTTATGTGGGCCACATCTACACAATATATATACTATCTGTATGGCCCTGAGAATTTCACATGGGCCGCAGCTATGTGCTGATTGGGCCGCAAGCAGCCATGGGTTGAGAACCACTAACCTAGAGGCTCTGTAATCAGATAAAAGACAGTTAGATCTTATAAGTATTTTTTTAATTGAAAACCACAGTGTTTGTACAGTGTCTAACATAATGAAATCCTGGGCTGTGACCAGGGCTTCTAGGTACTACAACCATACAAATAAAATATTATAATTAATATTAAGTAATAGTAATACCATTATACCTTCTAACTGCATTTGAGAAGGTGCACACTAATCCTGTGTTTATTTACAGGCTTTGCATGTATCTTTTTCTGCTCCATGCCTGAAACTTAATAAAATACTTGCTATAAATATAAAAACCAAGAAAGGATGGGAGTTATGAGGCAAACTAAAGATCTTATTTCCACGCAGAACGCTTTTCTAAATGCTTCAAGTGATACTAAGTAAACAAGGGTATTTACAAGCACTATTAGTAGTGCCATTTGCATTAGATGTGGATTTGAATGCATCTGTGGGATAAATGTGAACTGGTACTTTCCCTGGTTCGTTAACTCTACAATGAGCCAACAAATGAAAGCTATGCCCCAGCTCCTGTTTTACAAGAAGCATGTTAAATTAAAAAGTTAGCGGTGTTATAAATTGAAATGTGGCGTAGCAATCGCTTGAAGGTTACCCAGGAAGAAGGGAAAGTGCAAGATGCCCTGTTAGTTTGTGAAGTTATTGTTTTGTTGCTGCTTCGTCTGCTTGGGGTGGCTAATATATTACAGCCTGTTGCCCTATTTTAGTAATGTTATGCTGAAATGGCTGCCCTCAGCTGAGTCTTGGATCCAGTAAAGGACCTTGTTAAATCCTATGGGTGCGTCCAACACCTTCCTTAAGGCTCAACAGAAGGACCAATCAAGCCCCTTGATGTAGTTAAGATAGTTGCAAACAGGAGGCTACCATCCACGGACTAGCTGTGTGCCAGGCTGAGGGGTTTCCAACGTTGATTTCCAGCCTGTGTGTGTTAGAGGCCAAGAAACATTGGAGAAGGAGTTGTGATGCCCTGAGAGGAAGCAAGGCCACCTTCTTGGGCACAGAACTTGCTGGGGCAGCAGATTTGGGGATTTCTGAACAAGGAAACAGCTGGCTGTTTATTTTTACTGTGATCAGGGCCATAGGACTTTGTGTATGTTGTTTCGTAAATAAACAAAATTACACCAACAGTGTAGCTGGCTTGTATAATCAATTTCTCATCCCTGCAAGGCCCCCCAGTATTGGCTAACCACACAGGCCAAAAGGGCACCACTAATGTGTGGTGAAATCCTGGCCCCATTGAAGCCAGTAGGAGTTTTGCTATTAACCTCAGTAGAGCCAAGTTTTTGCTCTTTAGCTCTCTTTTGAAAAGCAGCTGAAGGCCAGATTTTCCCAAGACCTTGGCAAAATCAGACCTGCTTGGGGGTGGATAGAAAGCTGGCTAGATCGACGGGCTCAATGGGTAGTGATCAATGGCTCCATGTCTAGTTGGCCGCCGGTATCAAGCAGAGTGCCCCAAGGGTCAGTCCTGGGGCCAGTTTTGTTCAATATCTTCATTAATGATCTGGAGGATGGTGTGGATTGCACCCTCAGCAAGTTTGTAGATGACACTAAACTGGGAGGAGCAGTAAATACGCTGGATGGTAGGGATAGGATATGGAGGGACCTAGACAAATTAGAGGATTGGGCCAAAAGAAATCTGATGAGGTTCAACAAGGACAAGTGCAGAGTCCTGCACTTGGGATGGAAGAATCCCATGCACTGCTACAGACTAGGGACCGAATGGACCTAGGGGTTACAATCAGTGATGAGCTGCCAAAATCTTAACAACCGGTTCCCTCCTCACCCCACGAGGGACAACCGGTTCTAAAAGGGCTTCTAAATTTAACAACCGGTTCCAGCAAACCGGTGCGAACCGGCTCCAGCTCACCACTAGTTACAGCGGATGAGAAGCTGGATATGAGTCAACAGGGTGCCCTTGTTGCCAAGAAGGCTAACGGCATTTTGGGCTGCATAAGTAGGGGCATTGCCAGCAGATCAAGGGACGTGATCATTCCCCTCTATTCGACATTGGCGAGGACTCATCCGGAGTACTGTGTCTAATTTTGGGCCCCACACTACAAGAAGGATGTGGAAAAATTGGAAAGAGTCCAGCGGAGGGCAACAACGATTAGGGAGCTGGAACACATGACTTATGAGGAGAGGCTGAGGGAACTGGGTTTATTTAGTCTGTAGAAGAAGACTGAGGGGGGATTTGATAGCTGCTTTCAACTACCTGAAAAGGGATTTCAAAGAGGATGGATCTAGACTGTTCTCAGTGGTAGCAGATGACAGAACAAGAAGTAATGGTCTCAGGTTGCAGTGGGGGAGATTTACGTTGGATATTAGGAAAAAAATTTTCACTAGGAGGGTGGTGAAGCACTGGAATGCGTTACCTAGGGAGATGGTGGAATCTCCTTCCTTTGAGGTTTTTAAGGTCAGGCTTGAGAAAGGCCTGACTGGGATGATTTAGTTGGGGATTGGTCCTGCTTTGAGCAGGGGGTTGGATTAGATGACCTCCTGAGGTCCCTTCCAACCCTGATAGTCTGTGACTGAGCTCTTTGCATATCTGGCCTTAAGTGTCACGATGAGAGCAGCTGGGTGAGAGGCATTTTTGAAAATCTGGGCCCAATTGTGGGTGCGGAACACTAGAAAATCTGGTGTGAAATCCTGGTCCTTCTGAAGTCAATGGTCAGACTCCTATAGACTTAATTGGGGTCAGGACTTCACCCTTGGGCTCATGAGGTAAACCCGTGGGGTCGTAACAGCAAGTAATTAAAATGAATAAAGTACAACTCTGCTCTGTACAAAACGCTTTGTGGAGTTCCATGATCATTGTCTCCCAACGACTGCCACATCAAAGAGGCTCAATATGCAAGACACACAATGCTTTCCCTAACTGCCAGCTGTGTGAACTTGCTCCGGGCTCTGAAAGTCAAGCTGGTTATTCTCCTTCTTGCACATCATCGTCTGTAAAAAAAGATTGGGGTGGCCACATTATGGGCTCTGTTCCACCAGAGTTCTCCCATGGGCATCAGAGGGTACGTCTGTGCTTTGAACTGGGGAGGTGATCCCCAGCTCAGGGAGGCACGCTCGTATGAGCTTCTCATCAAGCTCATGCGCTAAAAATAGAATATAGTAGCCATGGCAGCGTGAGTGTGGGAAGGGCTAACTGTCTGACCATGTGCCTACGGTCTTGGACTCGGAGTGAATAGCCCCTCCCACCACTCGTGCTACCATGGCTACACTCCAGTGCAAGTATGTCTCCTCAAACTGGGAATCACACCCCCAGCTTCAAGTGTAGACATAGCCAGAGGTTCCCTTCAGGGATAACTACACTACCCCATTGCCATCAGTATAGTTGCACAGGTGCAAATGGCTGGTACTTGGGATCCCCTCGCTGACACTGGTGAGCAGTTACTCACACGTGTTGCCCCATTGACATCAATGTGAAGAAGGGATTTGTGATCTGGCCTTTGGTAAATAATTCCTTGGGTGACATATAAAGAGAAACAGAAACCAGCTTGCTCTCCAGTAGCTGGGGTGGCTCAGCTGGGCTAACAGGAGTAAAAGGCAGTAAAAACTTCCCTTCTCATTACAGCAGTCAGCAGATCTGGGCCTGGATAAGCACATGTGGCCTGCCCCCCACTCCTATGGAATTCACTGGCAAAACTCCTATTGGTATGGCACAGGAGGAGGGCCATAGAGAAGATCTGTGGAATAAGAAGCATTTTTGCACAGAGTCACTTTGAAGAGAAGACCTCACCTAGCAGAAGGGTATAACATTTTGATTCTGCTGAAATGCAAATCACAAAATTCATAGAGTCGAAGGCTGTAAGGGACCACTGTGATCATAGAAAGAAAAGGAGTACTTGTGTCGTACTCCTTTTCTTTTTGCGAATACAGACTAACATGGCTGCGACTCTGAAACCTGTGATCATAGAGTGTGACTTCCTGCATAAGCCAGACCATAGAATTCTCCTCTCCAGACTCCAGGCCACACAGCAGCTGACCTATTGTGAACCACGGCCCCTTGACAGCACAGGAGGTGTAGAGGGCTGTACAGGGACCCCTGGGTTGGAAAACTGCGTAACAATTCACTGAAGGGTTGCATGTGAGGTCTTTACTGAAAGCCAGTAGCCCACAGGTCATCATGCAAAATGGATGTACCAATAACATTTAAGAAGTTATGTATCTGTACTAAAATTATGTTCTTAAGGTCTTTGAGTTAAGACAGGTCACCAGGAGGTGACACAGCTCCTGCCCGAAAGGAACATCTCTGAGTAACGGACACCCATCTCTGTCTGGTCGTTTTTGTACAGCATGCCTAACACTGTATGCCTATTTGCATGCTGAACCACAAGCAAAAGAAGAGATCATGAAATCTACAAGAAAGAAAATCTGCAGGATTAAATAAACAGCAGTGGAAGGGGGATGCTGTTTATGAATAAAGACAAAGAATTGTTCTGGTATATGTTGGAGTGCAAAGTGACACACTGGATCCTTCACCAAGGAGATAAACTAATACTGTGTTTGTGTCGTGAAAAGAGGGTCGCAGCCAGCATGGCTGAAAAGCTCTACAACAATTTTCAGTGTGCAATGCTCTACAAGACATGAGAGTACCTTGTTAATTAAGTCTAGGCTCTATAATACATGTTATGATTTTGGTTTACATATAATCTTTTGTTTCCAATACTTCTACCTGGTATTACCTGAATGATCTCTACACTTTGTTAAATCACAGGTTTCAGAGTAGCAGCCGTGTTAGTCTGTATTCGCAAAAAGAAAAGGAGTACGTGTGGCACCTTAGAGACTAACAAATTTATTAGAGCATAAGCTCTAATAAATGCATCCGATGAAGTGAGCTGTAGCTCATGAAAGCTTATGCTCTAATAAATTTGTTAGTCTCTAAGGTGCCACACGTACTCCTTTTCTTTTTACACTTTGTTAAATAACCTTATACTTGATTTAACTATAGACCTGTCTCAGTGTTGTGTGTTAAGCAGAGTGGTGATCTGAGGTGGAACTGGTAACTGGAGTGCACTGTTTCTTTGGAAGCAGCAAACTGTAAATGCTCTGAGCGTCCAGAGGACATGGGGCTGGACGCTCCAAGAATACACTTGGGAGGCTCGAGGGTTGTGGTGTGCCAATCGCTAACTGGTAGAGTAACAGCAGAGCCTGCAAGGCCTAAAGGGCAGTGCTTATGTTGCCCATGGCTGGTGGAGTTCAGGAGCCTGACCCATGGCAGGCACACACCAGGCTTCCTCATGCTAAGGGCAGGTAGGTATCCCTATGTAGCATAACCCTGGGACCCCCAGAAAGCATCATCCCTATTCATGCTGAAGATCTTTAGCAGATATTCCTGAATCCTGACTTGCACTTTGGCTACTAGGTTCCATCTTTCTCCCAGCTGCTTAGAGAACAGCAGCGAAGTCCAATTAACAAGCTCCACGGCTTTTTCTTAACATTACCGACTTTTGCAGCTCCGGTGTTGACAGCAACAGTAGCAGCTCTAGTGCAGACAGGTGCCAGCATTTTTACCATTGTATAATCATGCCCTGCTCAGAGAAAGACTAAATGACATGGCAGGAAATACGCCAGCAGTCACGAGCACCTCATCTACACAAGAGCTGCCACTGGCGTTACACCAGTGTAGACAAGGTCACTGCAATGGTCTGTTGACTTGCAGTACATTATACAGCTACAAGATGTTTGTGTGTGCTGTATAGAGTTCAAAACAGGGTGTGGTCCTTGGTAAACAGCACAGACAAAGCTGGAACCTGAGTTATAGGGAAGCCTGTTTATCTGTAGTAGTGGCTGTTTCTTTAATAAATGTCTCGTTTAAGGACTAGGATTCCATATATCAGGACAGCCAGGCATTGAGCACTTCAGAGTCTGTTAATGTCACTTCACCTCTCTGTTCTCTCTGCACTGCTCTTTTCCCTGCTGCCTAGTTTGGAGTGTGCTTTGGAGGGTGCAAAAATGTCAGGTTGTTACTCAGATATGCTGAGGAGTGGAGGAGTTGAAGATGGATTGGCACCTACACAGCAGTGTTGGTAAGTTATATTGACATGCACTGGGCTCAGCCAGCCCCTGGCACTCACTAACCAATGTAACTAGCGAGATACATGGGACAAAGTGACATTTTGGTTATGAGAGAAAGAAAGAGCAGTTAGCAATTAAAGAGCTAATGAGTCTGTGCTGATTATTTTTAGCGCTCTTTTATTAGCTCAAACATTCCCAAGATGACAGTATTGGGTCAGTAATTTTTACAGCTTAAAGGGCAGCTATACTCTGAAAAGTGGGTTCCCCTATTTCTGCTCTTTCACAGGCCTCTGAATCTAATTTACTTTGCTTACAAAGCCAAAGTCAAGCTCTGCCTAGGATTTGAAATTCCAGCTCTTCCTCTCTCAGCCTCATAAGTAACAAAGATTCTGCAAAGGGAACTTAGCAGACTTTCATGGGGGGGATGAATAAAACAGACTGTAATTGAGCACATTCAAATGTGCAGACCCATTTGCTTTTTGATAAACAATCTCTCGTTTATTGCTGTTGGGTTTTGACTAGTGCTGTGCAAGTAATTTGTAATGTATAATTTATCCAACATATTTCACACCTTTTCCTTCTCATAGAATATACAGGAACATAACATGATTTCCACAGACACCTTTGGGATTCAGAATGATTTGATTTTTTGGGGATGAACTCGTTTGTCTCTGTGGATGGATCATGAACAATTCTTTGCAAGCATGTGATATTCTTTTTGTGTTGAGTAGTTGTGCTTGATGAGGAATTGGTCATCTGGTATTGTCTCTGTTCCCTGATTGGATGAGCAGGCCAGCACTTCTTGTGAAAACTCTGGCATGTGCAAATGCAACATTTGGTTTTGTTAAATGCTTGCGTATGTGACTTTGGATTGAACACTATTCTCTCACTTCTAATTTGACTGAAGTGAGTGTTTAAGAGGGTTAAATAGGATTCATAATACAGAAAATAGCACAAAGGTGGTCTGTGGATAAGACACTGGACTGGACCTAAGAGATCTGGGTTCAGCTCCAGCTCTGCTAGAAGCTTCCTGCTGGGCTTTGTGTAAATCACTACATCTCCATGTCTTGGTTTCCCCATCTATAAAATAATGATACTCACTTCTTCCACATCCTTCATCTGCTTTATCTATTTAGATTATAAACCCTTCAGAGCAGGGACTGTTCTTGCAATGTACAGCGCCTAGCACCAATAAAGCCTGTTGTGCTAATAAGAACATAAGGGCTGCCATACTAGGTCAGATCAATGGTCCACCTAGCTCAGTATCCTGTCTCTGGGTGTGGCCAGTACCAGAGCTGCAGGGGGAGCGTACAGAAAAAGGCAATTTTGAAGAGATCCATCCCTCTTCCTCTCCCAGCTTCCAGCAGTCAGAGATTTAAGGTCACCCTGAGCATGGGGTTACATCCTGATCATCTTGGCTAATTGCTATTGATGGACCTATCCTCCATGAACTTATCTGATTCTTTTTTTGAATCCAGTTACACTTTTGGCCTTCACAGCATCCCATGGCAGTGAGTTCCATAGGTTAATTGTATGTTGTATGAAAAAGAATTTTGTCATGTATTATACCTACTGCCTTTTAATTTCATTGGGTGACCCCTGGTTTTTTTATTGTGAGAAACAGTAAATAAACAAAAGGGTAAATCAGATAATACAAATACTACCTTGTTTTAGTCCTGCCTTCTCTGCTGTCTTTTTTTGCCCAAGTTCCCTCTAGTGTCCTCAGTAACCTATTGCATTTATTCAGTCGTTAGTTGGCAGCAAATGCACCAAATTCTCATTGCTTTGAATGCGTCACTTTGCCTCATCTGCCCCCCGTAGCTGTTCTTTGGAGCCTTTTGTCTCCTCACTGTGGGTAGCTCAGTTTGACATTTTTGCTCCACAGATCAGATATTGTTAATCTTGCTCCATGCCTAGTGGTTGATTCTATGCCTCTTCCATAGCTGCTGTACTAACACTCCTTTATACCAGAGCTCACCTTTAATCTTCTTGTTCTGTCTAATCATTGTTCTAAATCAAACCTGTCTTTTCATTTTAAAGTCTGGAGGCAACTTGTGTCCTTAGTGCTTCCATCACACCTCTCCCAGAGTTCACTTGATAAGCACTTTCTGACTGACCTGAGGCGATCACTCAGCACAGAAACTGAACTGGCTCATGAACGCCCTGTTACTTAGCCAGGATTCAGATCCTATTTCCTCTCTGGTTCTCTCCAATTTGGCTAAGCCTATGACCTTTTCATTTTTGAACTTCCAGCACTAAATCCCCTTAAGAGTTTACCTCCTGTGTTTGAGGGGGATCACAGGAACCCCAGGAGGTATAGTCACGGATTGTAGTCTGCAGAGAGAGAGAGAGAGAAAGCGGCATGGGCTAGAGGTCTGAGCATAGGCCAGGGAGCCAGGAACTTGAGGTCCTAATTGTATTACTGTAGTGATTCTTTAGCATCTTTGCCCTATTTTCCTCACCTGTAAAAGGCAGATGATAAAACTTATTTGCAGGGATATTGTAGGGAGCTTTGAGAATGAAAAGTGCTATACAGTATATGTCACCTGGTACAAGCATGAGGTTAAAGTAAGCTTTCATTATACTGCCTTATTTGAGCAAGTCATCAACTTTTTGAAGAACTCTTCTCCAGAGCTGAAACTCTCCAGAGTTCTCAGCTCAGTGGTGATTTTTGTTGTTTGAAAGTTTGAGGAAAATGCCTCAACCATTTGCATATGTGTGTGCATGTGTATGTGTGTGCGTGCATGTATGTGTTGAGAGGAGGAAATGTAATTTTCCAGCATTTTAAAAAATATATATTTTGCTCCACAGTAACCTAATATCAACTGAGCCTATAATTAATGTTTATAAAATTATAAACTTTTTGTCTCCCTCAGACTCAAGTTTTCATCTTTGAGGATACAATCCCTGTTCCACATACAGAACTAAATCCCACAGTAAAGTTCCTTTCATACTAATAATGACAAGCTCTCTGCAAAAAAAATATACACAGGGTGGGATCTAGTGGGCTGAGCCCAGGACAGGTGGCCAGGAATTTCTTAATGCTAGCCCTGGTTCTGACACAAGTTACCTACACAAGAAAGTAGCAGAGGTTTGATTGAATCATTTTTAATCCAATTTAGTTAAATCAGTGCAAATCCCTGTGTGGACATTCATATTTCAGTATAAGCATAATTTATTTTGGTTTAGCTCCAACTAATCAACTTAATCTAAAACAAACTATGCTGAATGTAAACCAAAATAAGGACTGGTCTATACTTTAAAGTTAGGTTGACACAGCTCTGGCGCTCAGTGGTGTGAAAAAATTCACGACCTAACCCCCACTGTAGACTGATGGAAAAATTATTCTGTCAACCTAACTACTACTGCTTGAAGAAGCGGATTACTTAGAGCAAGAAAGCATCTCCATTATGGTGCTACACCGGCATAGCTGCAGCACCACTGCTGTCGTGCCTGTAGTGTAGACGTGCCCTAAGAGTGCCTGCTAAACCTTTTTCACCAATTTAACTAACTCGATTTAAAATCTCACCTTTAGTTAAACACGTGCAACTCTTTTATGTAATGCCCTTGGACTCCCTTGTGATGACCTTGGGCCGAGGCACTTTGGCTTAACATTTTCAAACATGTCCTCTAATTGTGGATGATTTGGGGAGCCCAACTACAGATCCCTACGGCTTGATCTTCAAAAGTCCTGAGCTCCTCGTACAGTCCTTCCCTCTTATGAAATCAGTGCGTGGTATGAGTGCTTGTCACTTCTAAAAATTGGGCCAGAGGAGAATAAATACAATTGAGCACCCAAAATTAGCCTCTGAACTTGAAACCACTTATGAATGTGCTTATCTTTAAGTACAAGTAGCCTGACTGCCATTAATGGGATGACTCGTGTATGTGAAGTTAAGCTCATGCTTAAGTGTTTGCGGATCAGGGCCTTAGATGGCACTTTTGAAAAGTTTGGCCTTAAAGTGCAATTCCACTCTGGAAAGGGACTATGTAAATTTGCACCATCTTACACAGTATCGCCACTCCACATGTCTATTCAGGATAGAGTAGGTCTGCAAATAGCAAAAAGTCATTTCTGTGAAGTGGTTTTCCATTTTCTGTTGAAATTTATATTTAAATTAATATTCTCCAACCAGTTATCGTGCTAATCCAAAAACATTTTTATGAACATTTTTGCAATTTCCACACATCCCATCATGATTTTTCATCAGCATCTCATTTGGGTGGAACTTTTCTGACTAGATCTAATTCAGATTAAATCTACATATACTGAGTATACGTATGGTCTATGTTTGTATACTACTTTTTTCCTATTGTTAGCTTTGCCAGAACCAACCCAGCTAAGAAGGAATAAACTAGATTATACTCCTTTTTATGCATCATTAACCATGTTTGCCTAAATTCCAGTCACTGCAACTGAAAGGAATAGGACTGCACATTTTTCACTGAAGGAATCCTCGGAAGACAATGGGAGTTGCACAGTTGTCATTGAGGGTACAATGTGGCCTGAAGAACCTTTATGACAGGTACTGATGCACAAAAAAGGAAAATATCTAGTTTAATTCTCAGATCTCAACTAGAAGTTGTAGGGCTGGTGGTTAGAAAAATGCATCTTTTAACTTTTATAAACTGAGCACATGTGGGCTGGAAACCATTGCAAAACTATAAACATGACATCCTAATGGCATTTTTACTCATTTATTTTTCGGAGTAGAGCTGCACTTTTAACATCTCTGCATGTCTTTTATTTTAAAGCTCTTTCTTAGGGTTGTGTAATACCACGACCTACAGATTTTATCTGATATTACATTGACCCTCAAAAGAGAAGAGACATTAACATCAGGCCTCTCCAAATACAGAAATGAAAACTAAATTTGACTGGAGTTAAATGGCTCACGTAAGAAATGAACAACTAGAATAGGAGGGTGAAAGACCTGAGAAAGTCTGTATTAAAAAGACACTTTGGTTAAACACATAAAGATTTAGGAGTATATTCTTAGCACAGGTTTCAGAGTAGCAACTGTGTTAGTCTGTATTCGCAAAAAGAAAAGGAGTACTTGTGGCACCTTAGAGACTAACAAATTTATTAGAGCATAAGCTTTCGTGAGCTACAGCTAAGGTGCCACAAGTACTCCTATTCTTAGCACATTAACAGAACTGGTGTTCTGGCATCCTCTAAAGAAACAAGGGGTTTAAGTGCCATGAATGCAGAGGAATTATTTAGGGAGTGTAATGGGGACGATCGCTAGGATGAACTGGATGAAATTTAGAAAGAGAAGACTTCCCAGCAGTGCTACCTACTAGGCTGTTGAACAGTCTCACAGGGGAAGGGCTAGAAGCTTGTATTGCTTAAGACTTTTAAAACTAGATTGGACAAAGTACGAGGAAGCAGAAACTCAGAGGTTTTCAGGCATCTAACTCCCACTGAAATCAATGAGAGTTAGACACCTAAACATCTGTGAGGATGCGGGCCTATTTATTTTACAAAACAAGCCTGTATCGGCTCCTAGAAGATGGACCGGGTAGAATTAGTGGGGGAAGCAAAAGTGGATGGGAATCTGGGAGGCAGTGACCATGAGTTGGTTGAGTTCAGGATCCTGACGCAGGGAAGAAAGGTAAGCAGCAGGATACGGACCCTGGCCTTCAGGAAAGCAGACTTTGACTCCCTCAGGGAACAGATGGCCAGGATCCCCTGGGGGACTAACATGAAAGGGAAGGGAGTCCAGGAGAGCTGGCTGTATTTCAAGGAATCCCTGTTGAGGTTACAGGGACAAACCATCCCGATGAGTCGAAAGAATAGTAAATATGGCAGGCGACCAGCTTGGCTTAATGGTGAAATCCTAGCGGATCTTAAACATAAAAAAGAAGCTTACAAGAAGTGGAAGGTTGGACATATGACCAGGGAAGAGTATAAAAATATTGCTCGGGCATGTAGGAAAGATATCAGGAGGGCCAAATCGCACCTGGAGCTGCAGCTAGCAAGAGATGTCAAGAGTAACAAGAAGGGTTTCTTCAGGTATGTTGGCAACAAGAAGAAAGCCAAGGAAAGTGTGGGCCCCTTACTGAATGAGGGAGGCAAGCTAGTGACAGAGGATGTGGAAAAAGCTAATGTACTCAATGCTTTTTTTGCCTCTGTTTTCACTAACAAGGTCAGCTCCCAGACTGCTGTGCTGGGCATCACAAAATGGGGAAGAGATGGCCAGCCCTCTGTAGAGATAGAGGTGGTTAGGGACTATTTAGAAAAGCTGGACGTGCACAAGTCCATGGGGCCGGACGAATTGCATCCGAGAGTGCTGAGGGAATTGGCGGCTGTGATTGCAGAGCCCTTGGCCATTATCTTTGAAAACTCGTGGCGAACGGGGGAAGTCCCGGATGACTGGAAAAAGGCTAATGTAGTGCCCATCTTTAAAAAAGGGAAGAAGGAGGATCCTGGGAACTACAGGCCGGTCAGCCTCACCTCAGTCCCTGGAAAAATCATGGAGCAGGTCCTCAAAGAATCAATCCTGAAGCACTTAGAGGAGAGGAAAGTGATCAGGAACAGTCAGCATGGATTCACCAAGGGAAGGTCATGCCTGACTAATCTAATCGCCTTTTATGATGAGATTACTGGTTCTGTGGATGAAGGGAAAGCAGTGGATGTATTGTTTCTTGACTTTAGCAAAGCTTTTGACACGGTCTCCCACAGCATTCTTGTCAGCAAGTTAAGGAAGTATGGGCTGGATGAATGCACTATAAGGTGGGTAGAAAGCTGGCTAGATTGTCGGGCTCAACGGGTAGTGATCAATGGCTCCATGTCTAGTTGGCAGCCGGTGTCAAGTGGAGTGCCCCAGGGGTCGGTCCTGGGGCCCGTTTTGTTCAATATCTTCATAAATGATCTGGAGGATGGTGTGGATTGCACTCTCAGCAAATTTGCGGATGATACTAAACTGGGAGGAGTGGTAGATACGCTGGAGGGGAGGGATAGGATACAGAAGGACCTAGACAAATTGGAAGATTGGGCCAAAAGAAATCTAATGAGGTTCAATAAGGATAAGTGCAGGGTCCTGCACTTAGGATGGAAGAATCCAATGCACCGCTACAGACTAGGGACCGAATGGCTCGGCAGCAGTTCTGCGGAAAAGGACCTAGGGGTGACAGTGGACGAGAAGCTGGATATGAGTCAGCAGTGTGCCCTTGTTGCCAAGAAGGCCAATGGCATTTTGGGATGTATAAGTAGGGGCATAGCGAGCAGATCGAGGGACGTGATCGTTCCCCTCTATTCGACACTGGTGAGGCCTCATCTGGAGTACTGTGTCCAGTTTTGGGCCCCACACTACAAGAAGGATGTGGATAAATTGGAAAGAGTACAGCGAAGGGCAACAACAGACTAACACGGCTGCTACTCTGAAAAAAAAAAATGATTAGGGGTCTAGACCACATGACTTATGAGGAGAGGCTGAGGGAGCTGGGATTGTTTAGTCTGCAGAAGAGAAGAATGAGGGGGGATTTGATAGCTGCTTTCAACTACCTGAAAGGGGGTTTCAAAGAGGATGGCTCTAGACTGTTCTCAATGGTAGCAGATGACAGAACGAGGAGTAATGGTCTCAAGTTGCAATGGGGGAGGTTTAGATTGGATATTAGGAAAAACTTTTTCACTAAGAGGGTGGTGAAACACTGGAATGCGTTACCTAGGGAGGTGGTAGAATCTCCTTCCTTAGAGGTTTTTAAGGTCAGGCTTGACAAAGCCCTGGCTAGGATGATTTAACTGGGACTTGGTCCTGCTTTGAGCAGGGGGTTGGACTAGATGACCTTCTGGGGTCCCTTCCAACCCTGATATTCTATGATTCTATGACCGTCTACACTGCACTTTCATCAGTAAACCTTTTGTCGCTCAGGGGCGTGAAAAAACACGGCCCTGACCGACCGAAGTTTTACTGATGAATAGCGCCGGCGGGGGCAGTGCTTTGTCGGAGGAGATGCTCTCCCACCCACAAAGCCACCGCCCCGCGCTGGGGTGGTTTTATTTCGGTGGCAGGCGCTCTCCTGCCCACCAAGAGCGGCGACACTCCCCGCCTTATAGCCGCAAGGCGTGCTGCGAGCAGTGCAGTGTAGACACAGCAAAAAGAAAAGGAGGACTTGTGGCACCTTAGAGACTAACAAATTTATTAGAGCATAAGCTTTCGTGAGCTACAGCTCACTTCATCGGATGCATTCGATGAAGTGAGCTGTAGCTCACGAAAGCTTATGCTCTAATAAATTTGTTAGTCTCTAAGGTGCCACAAGTCCTCCTTTTCTTTTTGCGAATACAGACTAACACGGCTGCTACTCTGAAACCTGTAGACACAGCCTAAGTCTTCTTAACCTTGTACATCATCACTCACTGGTCTCCCCCGTGCTCCCTTATAGCCCAGACTATGCCGTGCCCTGCCCCCAGGCTGCTCTGTGATTGCAAACGGGCGGGGCCGAGAGATGGGTCCGGGAGAGGAAAATCTCTCCTCTGAGCGGCGCCCCACGTGGTGGGACGATCCCAGCCCCGCCCCGCCCCGCAGAGCGATCAAGCCCCAGCGGGGCCGCACCGTGCTCACGTAGCGCTGCCAGGCCGCCCGGGGAGGCGGACGCGGACGCGGACGCTCCCCGCGTGGGGCCAGGTCCCTCGTGGGCCCCCGCGCGAGCGCCCTTGGATACAGAAGACGGCGGCGGACGCCACGCGGCGCCCATGCGCCGCCAGCGGCCCCCGGCCCCAGCGTCACCTCGCAACCAGCGGCGGTGGCCCGAGGACATCGAGCCACGGGGCCGGGCGAGCGCGCGTGACGCCGGCCCGCCACGCGCCCCACACGGCAGCACCCGGCGCTGGGCCCAGCGGGCTCCTCCCTCGTCCGCGCGAGGCGCGGTGGGTGTGAGGGCGGGGTAGCCCCGCCCCGCCAGAAGCGGCCCCGACCCAGGCAGGATGAATTCGGCAGCGCCAGGGCTGCCCGCCGGTTGCCCGTGTAGCTTCCACGCAGAGCGGGGGGTGGGTGAGCGTTTTCATCGCACTGGGTTTCTCCTACGTCCCTAACACGCCCCGCTTCCCCCTTGGAAAAGCGCCTTGTTTTGCCTCGCCTTCCCTTTTAAGTCAGGCACATCTTCTGGCGCCCTAGTCCGCGCCCAAGCGAAAGAAGGCCCCATTCTCCCAAAATGGCGGCGCCGGCCGGTTACCGTGGGGCTCTGCGCGCCGCTAGCTTAGAAGGCCCCAAAGATGGCGATGCTGGCGGAGCGTGAGTAGCGGGGCTGCGGGGGGCGGGTTAGAGCCGGTAAGTCGGGTGAAGGGAGAAACCATTTAGGTGCCTGGGAAGGGGAGCTACCACTATCTACGCAGGAGGGGTGTGGGGAGAAACCAAAACCGACGAGGAGGGGGAAGACACCACTAGGGATGTTGGGGGCAAGGTCCGTGATGAAAGGGTGGACTAGCTGGAAGGAGCTATTCTGAGGGGAAGGGAGATACCACTATGCGGGGGGTGGGGGCGCCCTTCCGCGCTGCGTTATGTCTCCTCTGGAATCCTGGCTCCCTGCCCCGCCCAGGCGCTCTGGGGCCCTGGCGCCGCGGTGGGGAGGCTGGGAGGGGCTCCTGGGCGATACCAAAGCGGTGGCTGGGGAAGGGAGGGAGGAAGGAACGTGCCTAGGTCCAGGCATTGGGGGAACGAGTGGGGAGGTGCCTGGACCTCGTGGGGCCCCTATGGGGGTCCTGCCTGCTGAGCCCCTCTGTGGGCCTTTGGGTAGGGTGGGCACTGGGCCCCAGCCCCTCTGTGGGCAGGGCCCAAAGCTGTGTTGTTGGGGGGGGGGGCCCCCATGGGGTTGTTTCCCACACCAGCGTCCCTTCTCTCCCCTCCCCCTCCCGCCCTCACTAAAAGAGCCACTCGTCAGAGGGGAAAATGCTTCTCATCGTGGCCTGTGGTGTGTGGTGCGTGCCCCGACGCTGTACTATGGTGTGAACGCGCACGTGGACGCAGTGGTGAAACACAGCCGTTTCTGGCGAGGAAGGGTGGCAACCGTTTAATGGTTCACAGCAACTTAGGACAGGAAATGAAAGCTGCCTTATCCCCAGTGATGGCGAGAGGGATTTTCTGGAGTTGGAACAAAACTTCATAGTATCTGAGTGAGAGAGTACCCTGACTGTATAAAGACTTATACATATGTGTAAAGACAAGAACATACTTGAAATAACCCTGCTTAACTCAATAAGATTTGTGCTTAATGTTAAACAGTAGTAGTATAGCACTTTTGCATAAGGAGGGCATATGTTCTTGTGTGAGAGGAGTGTGAGGTAAACTGTTACCACAAATTGATTATTTAATGGTGCTGGGTGGTGGAATCAAGTTCAAGGTGTCAGTTTATCTTCAAAGCACTCAGGGGCATGGGCCCAGGATATGGAGAAGATCAACTAAAGTTCCAAGATGAAGACTGTGATCAGCCACTTTGGTCTTCTGCTGCAATGGAAATCTCAAAGGCTATGTCTACATGTGTCTTTCAGAGGTATTTCCCTCTCCTCCCGAAAAAAGACAAAAGTTTTGCCGCAACAAGTGCCAGTCCTGCCGACAATACAAACGCCCAGTCATTGGAGGTAGAAGTTTTTTGTTGGTAGGAGAGCCGACAAACAGCGTCTATACTGCATGACTTTTAGCAGCACGGGTGTGGCGATACAGACAGGTTACTAAACGCTGTGTAGTGTAGACATCGCCTAAGAGAGAGGCTCATCTGTGCAGGAGACAGAACTTTCTTGAGGGCTGGTCCAAGACTGGAATGAATTCTCCCAGGAACAAAGGATCAACACAGACCTTTCTACCTTCCTCTCCCAAGGAGCAATGGTCTAAACCTGCAGGGGGGAAGGTCTAGGTTGGATATTAGGAAAAATTATTTCACTAGGAGGATGGTGAAGCACTGGAATGGGTTACCTAGGGAGGTGGTGGAATCTCCATCTTAGAGGTTTTTAAGGCTCAGCTTGACAAAGCCTGGCTGGGATGATTTAGTTGGGGTTGGTCTTGCTTTGAGCAGGGGATTGGACTAGATGACCTCCTAATGTCTCTTCCAACCCTGATCTTCTGATTCAAAGTGCAAAATGTATTTCTCTGAATCTCCCTTCTCTAACATATATAGCAGTTTTCAGAGTAGCAGTGTTAGTCTGTATTCACAAAAAGAAAAGGAGTACTTATGGCACCTTAGAGACTTACAAATTTATTTGAACATAAGCTTTCGTGAGCTACAGCTCACTTCATCGGATGCATTCAGTGTGTGTATCAGAAATATATAACACCTAAAACTAAACATCTCATTGTACACTCTCATCCCCTGGGGAGAGGATGAAAGAACAAACACATGACAGATTTTAGTCACATTGCATAATGTGCCATTCAGAAGTGCTTAGATACTAAGTTGATGAGGATACTATAAGAACTTGTTGATAAATTGTATACCCATTTGCTTGACCACGCTTCAGTTGGTTATGAAATATATTCAAGAGACTAGCCAGCATGTATTGGTCAACAGAATATATAAAATAGGTTTTAATGCCCTTAGATGGTTATTGAAAGTTTAATTATTTATTGGGACACTTGAAGCTTTTGAATGTGCATTCTTTTTTTCTTTTAATGTCAAATCTAAATAATATGTTTCTGCAGGACTGGGGCCAGAATATGTAATGAAACTTAAGATTTTTTGTTTTTAATTTGAGAGACATACCTCTGAGTTGATTTGAATAAAGCTGTACAGAGAGAGCACAATTACATGCAAGTCACCATCAGCATGGTTATTCAGAATTGTGCAGTATCCAGTGTACAATAATTAAAAATGTAGTTCTGTGTTAACGTTTATCCTTGTATATGCAGGGAAGCACTGAAATACTTCCTTAAAGAATAAATCTAATTACGTAGGGTTTGCCAGAACTCTGTATGTGTGACTAGCTTGTGGTAATTGTGAAGGCAGATTATGCACATGCATTGTTATGTGTGCGGTTCTGGACCAAGTTCAATCACTGTATTATCAATATTTAATCCAAAAGAGAGGAGAAGAACTATTTCTTATCCATGCACATAGCTAAAACTCTTGTCCAACCTCTCATTCTCTTGGTTCTCAATTACTGCAACATCTTTCTCTCTGGGCTCGACAAAAGCAATCTTGCCATGCTTTTGTCTATTCAAAATGCTCCTGTAAAGATCATTTTCCTAGCCTGTTGTTTCAAGCATGTCACACCTCTCTTTGCATTCCTCCAGTGGCTCCCCCTCCTCCTACCTGTCATCTCTCATCAAGATGTCAGCTCTTGCATCCTGTCAGCTCATGATGCTGGCCTCCCTCACCCGCTTATTACATTTTCAAACTAAGATCTTTTGCTTTCTCACAGGATGCCCCTCACACTCGGCAGGTGCTTCCCATAACAATTGAAAAGCCACCTCGTTCTCCTTTTCCAAAACCCTCCTCAAAACTCTCCTGTACCATGATGCGTAAAAAAAATTTGACAATGGTCAGGGTGCTGATGTGCAGAGTATACTGCCTATCATGCGGTACAATATTGTCATGTTGTTTCCTTGTAGTGCCCTGTCGTCTGTAGCCATCTGTTGTCTCCTGTCTACTTATATTGTAATCTGTTTGTGGCAGGGACTGTTTTGGCTTTCACAGCACCTAGCACAACAGGGTCTGGTCCATGATTGGAGCTCCTAGATATTACAGTAATTCAAAAAGAATAATCTAAAACAAGAGACTATAGATGGGAGGGCAAGGAAAGGATGCCTAGAACGTCTGTAGATGTTTTTAGCCATCTCCTAGTGCAGTTTAGCAGCTGGAGACAAGGAGAAGAGCCAGTAGCACATCACTAACCAGCTCTCTGCCCATAATTATTGAGTGCTCCATGGACCACAGTTTCAGAACTTTTAGTTCAGCTTCACATCCAGGGCTGCAGTTGGGCAAAAAGTGTGCAGGAACTGATCCATTGCAAACAGCATGGAGCTGGAGTTAGTGGAATAGCAAAAGGTGTCTGAGTGAATGAATTTTTCTTTTTGAGTGAATGAAGTTTTTCTCCACTGGATGGTGCTGCTTACCCAGGATATCAGTAGTACCTCTATAATGTAATTCTCCAGGGGCAGTTTGGTACAGCGGAGTGCTAGTGTTGGAACTGAATCACTTTTAGCTTCAGGATGATAGGTAGATTACTTCTTCATTTTGGAAAGATTACAGTGAACAGACATCTCTAACAAAGAGAATTGTTCTTTCCAAAACTCATTTGGAGGAGAAGGGATGGCTGCAGCACAAAGGTTGGAGTTCTGGCTTTGCCACACATTTCTTGTTGATTTTAACTAAGTCGCTTCACTTCTCTGTTCTTGAGTTTCCCGATCTGCAAAATAGGACTAACACGTCTGTCTGTCTCAGGGAAATGTGAAGATTAATAAAGTGTCTGGAAAGTGATTTGAGATACAGCAATTGAAGGTGCTAGGAAAGGAAAAAGTGTTACAAATTTCAACTTTGAGGAAACTACTCTACTAAGTCTTGTAACCAGGGGTCTCTGGGGAGGATGAACTGAAAAGCATCTTAGATATATGTGGCAGCTTTACAGCTGTGTAAGATGTACCAAATTTAATTCCTCGGGTTTTGTTAAGCCATTATCCTGAGTAATAGTTACAATAGACAAAAAATGAGGTTACAATAGAAAATACAATGAAAATAGTTACAATAGACAGAAACATCTTCAGATGTTATAGCTGGTAGGAAGTGCTGAACAGGTGGGATTATAGTGATTTAAGGAAGGTGAAAGGAGAGCAATGATGACGAGACTTCAGGCTAAAGGGGTAGAGGAAAAGGGACAGTGTAAGGCATGGAATTGGAAAGGAGACATTAGTGTACTTGAAACCTTCTGTACGTGTGTGACTGTGTCCTCTTGAATTGATCCTCCTGTGCTGCACTGGTTGACTTTGAAATGTACAACCTTCTGTGGTTTAAAGGGACAGTGGCCAAGATTGTGAGATTCAGTGTTTGGTTGCTCAGTTTGATTTTCAGAGGACTGGTGATCATTATTTTTTGAAATCAGTTTTCTTTGAGGTGTGTTAAGTGGGTTGCCCAAAATCACTAGTCAGCTTTGTAAATCTTGGCCAACATCCACATAACTCCTTTTGGTTGAGATTTTCAAATTAGCCTAAGGAGGTTAAGTGCCCAGTTCCCGTTGAAGTTCTGTGGGAGTGTTGGGCATTTGGCATATTTTAGGCCCTTTTGATCATCCCCACCACTTTGTGTTTATATATAAACACAAACAATCCCTGTGTTATTGGTATCACTATAGATTATCAACACTAAAGAGCTCTAGAATTTTCTCCCTTTATGCTCTATTCACTTCTTGAATTTTTACTCAGCTTGGATAATGAAAACAGGCTGGTCAGTTTCACTTATGAAAAAGCATATCAAAGGTCATATAGAGATCTCTCTAGAAACTGTACAGTTTTCCAGAGAATGAGATCCTTTCTATTGGTATTTAACCATCTGATGGAATTTGGGGGTATTCCATCAACAGGGTATAATTTCCTCTTAAATCCAATAGGACTTTTCTTGAGGGTGGTTTTTCTGTACAGCGCATTTACTAGTGCTTCTAATGCTGCTGGGGGAACGTTAAAGCTAATGTTAAAAAACACAATTAATTTTGTAATTTTTTTCATCACTATGTTTTTTTGAAGTCGGAGTGGGTTTTTATGAGAAGAACCAGAACGGGGGCTGAAACCAAATTGTGTTCCTGTAATCTTGTTCTAGTTTTCCAAAGGTGCATTTAGAGGACTGATGGTCTTGTAGTTAAAGCATGGAATTGTGATTCAGAGGAATTGGCTTCCTGGAATCCTGGCTCAGCCACAGAATTTTTATGATCTTGAGCAAGCCATTTATCTCTCTATGCCTCCATATGTAAAATGAGGGTAATAATACTTCCTGTTTCTGTTTAGGCCAGGGGTGGGCACACTTTTTGGCCCGAGGGCCACATCTGGGTATGGCAATTGTATGGTGGGCTATGAATGCTCACAAAATTGGGGCTTGGGGTATGGGAGGGGGTGAGAGCTCTGGGGTGGGGCTGGGGATGAGGGGTTTAGGGTGCAAAAGGGAGCTCTGGGTTGGGACTAAGGGGTTTGGAGAGCAGGATCAGGGCTGGGGCAGGGGGTTGGCGCGTGGGACGGGGCCAGGGGTGCAGGCTCTGGGAGGCGCTTACCTCAAGCACCTCCCAGAAGCAGCAGCAGCAGCATGTCCCCCCTCTGGCTCCTACGCGGAGGCGCAGCCAGGCAGCTCTGTTCGCTGCCCCGCCTGCAGGCTCCGCCCTGCCAATGGGGGCTGTGGGGGCAGTGTGCAGAGCCCCTTGGCTGCCCCTACTTGTAGGAGCCAGAGGTGGGGGGACATGCCGCTGCTTCCAGGAGCCGCATGGAGCTACGGCACGCACGGAGCGGGGCAAGCCCTGGACCCTGGTCCCCGGGGGAGCTCAAGGACTGGATTAAAATGTCTGAAGGGCCAGATGCAGCCCCCGAGCCATAGTTTGCCCACCCCTGGTTTAGGCCCTGATCCTGGAAACAGTTATGCACATGTTTAACTTTGCTATGCTAACTTTATTTACTTCATTGATTTCATTGGAACTGCTAACGGTAATAAAGTTAAGGACATGCATAATTGTTTGTAGGACTATAAACTCTTCAAAGCAGAGGATCTTTCTTACTGTGTCTGATCACAGTGTGGCCTGGATCCTCATTTGGAGACTCTAGTGGGTGTAACTGAAATGCAAATAATAATGTCATCTGAGTTCTCAGGTAAATTAGCCATTCTCTGTGCAGACCTTGAAAGCCTTCATCACATTGGTGCTTGTTCTGTACTCGTTTGAATAAGCAGACATCTGTGACTGGTTATGTTTAAAATTTTTTTATTAAAGCAGTGGTTAGATCCATTATAATCTGACATTCAGGGAGGAAAGATGGTCCAGTGATTAGGGCACAACCTTAGAACTTGGGAGACCTGCATTCGAGTCCCTGCTCTGCCATAGACGTCCTGTGTGACCTTGGACTAGTCTCTTAGTCTCTCTGTGCTTCAATTCCCTGTTACAATGGGGCTAATAGTACTTCCCTACTTCACAGAAGTGTTGTGAAGAGAAATACATTGAAGATTGAGATGCTCGGATACTGTGGTAATAGGACTGTATAAGTACCATACATAGTCTGTTATAGATTCTGTTTGGAGGGAAAATAATGTCTTGACTTTTTTTTTTTATTGCATTATCAGCTTCTGTAATATTAAATAGAGCGTAATTTATTTTTCTCCCCTGCTGTAGCCCGTAAAAAGCAGAAGTGGTCTGTGGATCCTAGAAACAGCGCTTGGAGTAAAGATGAATCCAAATTTGGCCAGAGGATGTTGGAAAAAATGGGATGGTCCAAAGGAAAGGTATGGTCTAAAGGGAAGTAAGTGGTCTTGCAGAAAAGCAAACTCTCAGCTATTACAGAATTTGAAATACTGAGAGAGATCTGGATACAGGAATTACAGGCAGCTCTTAGGCCTAGAGCAGGGGTCGGCAACCTGTGGCACGCGTGCCAAAGGCGGCACGCAAGCTGATTTTTAGTGGCACTCTGCTGCCCGCCAGGGTCCTGGCTGCCGGCCCCGCTCAGCCCACTGCCATCCTAGATGGACGGAACCCCGGGCCGGCAGCGGGCTGAGCGGGGCCAGCAGCCAGGACCCCGGCGGCCGGCAGCGCAGACAGAACCCCAGACTGGCAGCGCACTGAGCCGCTCATCCTGCTGCCAATCTGGGGTTACGTCCGTCAGTCCCTGCCAGCTGGAGTCATGGCCGCCGGCACCACTCAGCCCGCTGGCAGTCTGGGGTTCCATCGGGGGGGCCCTGTAAATGTAAAATTTATTACTGGCACGTGAAACCTTAAATTAATGAAGACTTGGCACACTACTTCTCAAAGTTTGCCGACCCGTGGCCTAGAGTTTATAGGGCTATATCCTTTTTAGTAGGTACTTTACTGTTACCCCCCGTCTTGCTGACTTCTGGATCTCTCCTGCTGTCCTGTTTCCTTTTTTTCTTTTCTGCTCTCTCTTTGATAAGGAGATGGGTGACCCCAATTCAGAACTGCAGGAGCTACAGATGTGCCTCCCAAATTCTGACAGCTGCCTGGGGTGTAAGATAGAGCAGCTTCAGCAGCTGCTCTAACTTTTGGTAACTTTTAATAGCCCCTTTTGATGTGCTCTTCCACCCAGAATAGCCAGAGTGTAGCATCAAGCCACATCTCTTCCCACCCCAGCATGCTCCTATGGTGGAGAGCTGTTGGTGGAGGCCAGTGATCTTACAATGACAGAAATATTCCCTGTTGGCCAATAAAGACATCTCTGCTGCCTCTTTAGAGTGGCTCAGCTTCTATAGAAACTCCACAAAGCCCAGAATTGAGGCCTGTGTATCTTCAGCATTTCCAGGTGCTAGTTACCTGACTAAACACAAAAGAGAATGATCTTCATTGTTTTTGTTTTTAAAGGCATCTCTCATCTCTGGTATTTCTCTTCCACCATTTAAAAAAGAATAATAGTTGTGGCTTTCTTGAGTTTAGAAGACTCACAGAACTTCTGGTGAAAGAGAAGAGGTACTCCTGAATGTCTCACAATAACTGTGTTGACTTGGGAAAGTTGCTTAAAGAAAAGCTAGCCTAAATAGGTTTTTATCTGATTTTGCATCTAGTTGCTGGAGCAGAATTTCACATACAAACAGCAAAAGGTAGGGCCTGATCCCAAACCCATGGACATCAATGAGTCCATTGGCTTCAATAGGTTTTCTAACTGTGATTGATTAACTTCTTCATTTGTAAGCACAAATGCACGTTTATTAGTGGTTTTAATGTAATGTGAAAATAAGTATGAAAGCCATGGGATTTTAAAACTGAGATTGAAAGGATGCTGTCAAACATTCTGCTCACACTGGATAAAATCATGCTGGCAACAACCAAACACAACTGTTGCCTTAACTAAAGTGGACAGAAATTTTTTCCTAAGTGTCCTAAAACCACGCTATAGGCCCTGCCTACACTGGAATTACAGCGGAAGTGGGGAGGATCGGTTACAACACAGTCTCAGTAGATGGGGCAATAGACCCGGTACGTGATAGTGAGAGGAATCTGGCTAGCATCGTTTTTAAAACAAAATTCACTGTCTGCTGGGCTCATGCTAGCAACAGTCATGTTTAAATATGGGTTATTGCTGCATAAAACAGGTTTTCAACCATAGGCCTCAGCTACACTACTCCCAAATACTGTGATGTGGCCCACCAATGTTCTTATGTGACTTCTCCTTATCTGTGTGGCTAGGAAAAAATAAATAGGTAGAGAATGAGGTCTTATCTTCGATAGGTACCTTGGCTAAAATGTGGTAACCTAGCATGGGCTTAGCATGTTTGGTTTTCCTGCCACTTGGGCCCTACATACAGGGCCCCAAACATATTTCCTTACTGAATTTAAATACTGTTAATTTGTAGTAGGGACAAAGCCAAGATCTGAAGTCCAGACTTGCCCCAACACTCTTCATGAACAAGCAAAGAAAATGGGTCCTGCTGAGTTCCAGTTTGGGTCAATTACATTTTTATTTGCCTCAATCTAACCTCTCTCCGCAACTTCAGTTGGGTGTGTTGTTCTTAGTTTCCTGCTGGCAGTTGTTTAAGTACAACAATTACATCTTCCACCCCTTAGGTGGATGCATTTCTGTGGTGAGAGAAGCATTTCCAATGTGTGCTCTCTCTTTCTATGTTCAAAGTTGTAAAGCACTGCAGGATCATCTAAAAATGTAAGGTGCTGTCCAGATTAATCATGAACAACTCAGTGATATTACTGCTTTGGTGTTTTGAGGGGCACATAAACAGTAAATTAAAAATACACAAATTCTCAATGTGTTGCTTATAGCATTTGACTGAATTAAATTGTAGGCAAGAAAATAAATAATAATATAAGTTGTCTTGTTTGTATTTCAAAAACAAATGAGCTTTCTGTATGATACCTATATTTATCTTTAATGTCACTCCTGAAAAACACTTGCAATTTGCCTTATGTTCTCATTAGGGTCTTGGGGTTCAGGAACAAGGGAGCACAGAGCACATCAAGGTTCAAGTGAAAAACAACACACTTGGTTTAGGAGCAGCCATAAATTATGAGGTGAGTACTAGTTAGCGTTACTGCCAACACAGGTAAGAATGTGTTGATTGTTGACAGCCCCTTTATGTAATGGGAAGTGAGTGAAATCTATCATCTAGTTTGTATGGTGTCAGGATAATGATGAACATCTCACAGAAGAGAGAAACCGGCTTAAATGCAGTATTGGTACAGTTGTGTCCTGTTGAGTTTTTTTGGGAGGATGTTGGAGTGGGGAGGCTGTGGTGAATAATGGGGAGTAGGCTGCTCAGAGATGCCACTTCCCACAGACAACTGAAATGTTTGTTTACTGGTAGATATCCCTTTGTCTCCATTTACTAGACCTGGTTTCATGCCTTCCTGTCATTCTGCTCCCTATTCCTGGAACAGTCCCCATTTCCCGTTGGCAGTCATGGGTTTGCACAGAATGTGGGATCGAGCCCTAAAGGCGCTGTCTGAGTCAACATCTGAACTGACTTTGTGTGTTCTCATCTTTTGTGCTGCAGGAAAATTATGTTAGCATTTCCTGCCTGTAGCTGAAAACAACTTGCCCAGACTGGGGCATGACAGAGCCAACAACAACTCAGTATTGTTTGAAGACTTTCAAACGCAACTTGTAGGCACTTGGAGCGAACTTAACAAGCTGTAGTTTGTGTTTCTACCCATGAAACTTTAGGTATTGCTAGTTACTCTTTGGTGTGTAGAACCAGGGGACGTACAGTGAGACTCTGATAGACCTTTTGATAGGATCTTTTGCCTCTTATTCACTTGGGGTGCTATTTACAGGACAACTGGATTGCTCATCAAGATGACTTCAACCAACTTCTGGCTGAACTGAATAATTGCCATGGGCAAGGTGAATCAGGTATGTTAATACTTCGCTATATTGGAAGTTTCACTGAGAATTTCCTTTATTTTTCATTTCTTAAACGGCAAATTAAGGCCCAATCCTGTGGGCTGGTAATACTTCTTGCATGATGCTCATCCCCCTTCAACTCATTAAAATGAATGGGAACAAAGGGCTCACTGCCACACAGAACCAAGATGTTAAGTTTGATGAGGATGTGTATGAAGTACATTTAAATTCCATAGATTGTAATGGGTTTTGAATCAGGCTCTTGTTAGGGCTCTTCAAAAGAAAAGGCAGACGGGTGTGTTCCCTTTATCTGGTGAGATATGCAGAAGCAGCAGCTGTCCACTGAAAAACAGCCTGAGGCAGTTCAAAGGCGTGTGACACAAACATTCTCCAAAAAAGAAAAGGAGTACTTTGTGGCACCTTAGAGACTAATAAATTGATCCAGTGGATCAAACTTCATCAACGAAGTGAGCTGTAGCTCATGAAAGCTTATGCTCAAATAAATGTGTTAGTCTCTAAGGTGCCACAAGTACTCCTTTTCTTTTTGCGGACTAACACGGCTGCTACTCTGAAACATTCTCCATTGCCACATTTTACCTTATCAGCCTCATAGATGAAGAATTGTGTCTGGGCTTTTACCTAGTGGCAGTTTCTTCAGCGTTTCACTTTTCCTGCCCTTGAGAAACTGCTGTTTGCATGAGCTGGGGTCAAAACCTACCTACTCTTTAAATATGGTGGGGTAATGTGATTTAGTTGGGCAAAAGGGCAGGACATGCAGAAGCAGGAAACTTGTCAAAAATTTCCAAAAGAGCTAAGTCTTTCAGTCTCAGAAAGTACTTGGGCCTGGTCTATGCACATGCTGGTTTAAATAATAGGAACAAACTAAACTGATATAAGTGAGGTTTAAAACCGTGCAAGCATCCACATAGTGCTGCATAAGTTTAACTAGCTCGATCTAACATCATGCCTTTACTTAAACGGGGGCAATTTTTATGTGCCGACAGGCCCTTGGGCTGCAGGTCTGCAACCAACAGTTCCCTGGTGGAGCCATTAGAATCAGGGGGTTCTGCCTGGGTGCAGCATCTGGCCACAAATTATCAGTTGCAGTATGTTGGCCTTAGTGACTTTATTCAAAATATTCAGAGCAAACTGTAGTTGCTAATGAGTTAATCCTAAAAATGACAGCAAGGGTGTGGAGTTATTTTGGAGTTACGAGGAAGATTAAAATCAGTTTTTATGGTGGAGAAACTTCAACCTCCCCTTAATAAGCCGCACACCTACAGGGCTGCGACTGGAATCCTGGTCCTCAAGCTCTAAGGGACCGATTTTTAAAGGTACACCTCTGCCCCAATGTAACGCAACCCGATATAACACAAATTCGGATATAACATGGTAAAGCAGTGCTCCGGGGGGGCTCCAGTGGATCAAAGAAGTTTAATATAACACGGTTTCACCTATTACTTGGTAAGATATTTTGGCTCCCGAGGACAGTGGTTATAGAATCATAGAATATCGGGGCTGGAAGGGACCTCAGGAGATCATCTAGTCCAACCCCCTGCTCAAAGCAGGACCAATCCCCAATTTTTGCCCCAGATCCCTAAATGGCCCCCTTAAGGATTGAACTCACAACCCTGGGTTATACCGGGGTAGAGGTGTACGTAGGTGTCTAAAGATCTAGAGAGGTGCCCTGGTCATTTTCAAAGTGCCTAGTTCATAACTCCCATTGGATTTAGGTGCCTTTGAAGATCCCATTGGGCACCTATCTGCATTTTCAGGAATCTAAATACAATTAAAACTCTGATCCTAAAATCCTACTGAGCTAAAGGAAGATCAGTTAGCTGTAATTCGTCGGAAGACCTTGATGGTCTTTGTAAGTTGATGCCATCCATTAAGTGCTTTCAAAGGTGGGCAAGTGTCACTAACCCCATTTTTACAAATATGGAAACTGAAGAGCAGAGAGGCTTAAATGACTTGTCCAAGGATACACAGTGAGTCAGTGGCAGAGCCAGGTTCATTGAAGGAAGTTGTCCTGGTTCCCAGTCCTGTGCTGTATCCCCTAGGTAGACCATTGTGACCTCTCCAAAGTCCTATGCTGTATTAAGTTTTGAAGACCCTTGATCTCAAAAGATATTTATACTTGGCTCACCCCGAGCACCCATTCCATTGCTCAGTAGTCACGAAAAGTGAATAGGATATGGACATAAATACAGCCAAAGCAAATTGCTTTTAAAATTGGGGTGAATATTTCTGCAGCATCCGCCCAGCCCTAATACTGAGTCTCAATAGTCAGTAGATGAGATGATGATGCATCTCTCCAGTGAAAGCTCCATAGATAAAATTTCTGATGTTGGATACTGAAGTTCCACCTTACAGCCACAAGAGGGTGGTGGTGTCACTCTCGCTGGAAGTGTGAGATTGCGATTGACGCTCCACTGAGAATTCTTACTGTTTTATGTTTCCTCTGGATTAGACAGCAGTGGAATCACAAGTGCCTGATCCTTGGTTGGGATGCTGCTATTATGATGCTCAGTTTCCACATGAAACGTGTCTTTGGGCGCTTTCAACTCTGTCTGCAGCAAATTCTTGCTAACCTCAGATTTGCTAGATGTAGGAGTAACCACTGCCCCTCGTTACAGATTTTCAGTTTAAATGCAGTAGGGACTGGATGGATAGGAGTGATCATGGGCTATTAGCTTTTTCCCCCCAAGTTGATGGTTTAACTCCAGCTCAGTCATTCTGAGTTCCAGACCATGCCACCTGTTCTAGTCCATGGAGGATAATGGGTTTGCACAGGTTCACCGAGGGTCTAATTTTGTCTGCAGATCCTTGATTACAGGGGAGGGTGCATGAGAATGAAGGAACCCAGCTTGGCTATTGGTACCCAGGCTGAGTCTGCAGGCCTAACAGTTAGAAAATACATCTTAACTTGGAAACTGATGAAGATGATTTGTATTGTGGTAGCACGGAGGAGCCCTAGTCAAGGACCAGGACCACATTGTTAGGTGCTGTGCGAACACAGGACAAAAAGCTGTGAAGAGCTTACAATCTAAGTGTAAGACGAGATAACAGATGGGTACAGACAGATGGGGGAGCGCCAGGAAGCAATGAGATGATATTGATCAGCATGATAGGCAGTGGTCTCTGCACATCTGCAGCCTAACCGTTATCAGGGCTTTTTTTAAAGAATCCCAGCATAGGAGTTTGGGGTGGACAACGAGGTAGCTTTGTGGATGTTTATGGGGAATTCCTCTGAAGCCTGTGGGACAGCATGGGAGAAGGCATGAAGGTGCTTGTTTGAAAATTGAATAACGATGAAGGCTGACACGATGGGCCGATTGGAGGTGAGCATCAACATCTTGATGCTGAATGAGAGATGGTAGGTAGGGTGGGGATTGACCATGAAGAGCCTTGGAAGGGAAGAGAAGCAGCCTACGAGTGATTGTGTAAGAAAAGTGAGAGTAACTGAGAGTGATCTCAGAACCTCACAGTGCTGTTTCCAGCCACTTTTCAGGGTTGTACCCTAACTTAAAGTCACTCCTGTATATCAGTGTGTTTGTCTTCAAGAAATCCTTTTAGGTTAATTGGTATGGTGGGCAACAAATGATTAATAATAGACTCTCTATCTAAGGATTGTACATAAAGACATTCTAGGGGACTTAGAACAATGGCCCGCCAACCTGATTGCTTCTAGGCACTGTTGCAATTTAAATGTTTAGTAACAAGACATGGTCCCTGCTCTGAAGAACTTGCATCTTTTTTCAAATTACATTTATAAGAAGTAGGGGTAACATAATAGCTGGGAAGTGGGGTAATAAGATCGTACGGTAACGTATCTTGAACAACACTTACCATGCTCCTTCGATGTTGTGGTGTGACCAGTTGTTAGGACATGGTCCTAAATTGAAGCATTAAATATACTGACATTTGAGTTTAGTGGTTAGCGTTTGTCTAATGGAAATGTAACCTCTGTGTTTTAGAGCCCACTAGCGAACAGAAGAAGACATTCAATCTTGAAGAGAAATCCAGATCCTCCAGGAAACGTGTTCATTATATGAAGTTTGCAAAAGGTAAGGCACTTCGTTGTTCTTTCATGAACTTCAGGGTTATAAATATCTATGTACCAGGATGACACACGCACTCTGACTTATATTTGTCATTAGAAACATCCATGTGGCAACCAGCTTTCAATTATAATACAGCCTTCCTGCTTTATTTGGCAGGTTTTGTTGGCTTTAGGCTGGTATTCTTGAATAATTCAATCATTGTCTATAGGAAGCTGCTATTAATAAGGAAGGGTGACTATTTTGAATGGTATAAAATTAAAAACACAATGGTCCACGTGTTGAAAGAACTAACTAAAAGTTGTTGCTTGGACATCTGTACAGCTATATCCTGTGCAATCCTGATAGCCCCTCTTAGTGGTCATGTGAATAAGATCAGTGATAAGCTTAAACTTGATTGAAATAAGAGGAAAGCCCTGTTACCAGGTCTTCTCTCTATCATTGATCATTGGCCTAGGTCACCCAAATAATTAAATTTAACTCCTGAAGTTTTGATTTTTTATTTTTTTTTTTCTTCTTGATAACTGAATGCATCAGCCATCCTCTGCTTCTGGCTTTTCTTTAATAGTAATCCTATTTCCCTCTCAGTTCTCTGTGTGTATGTAAGTAAATAAAAATGTCATTGGAACAGATTCTACCCATACGTACTATTTTCCACTAATGGGTACTTTGTTAAAATATAATCCCTAATACAGCATTGTGTTACACTAGTGAATGCATCACATAAAATAGTGGCAGTTGACTTCTTAATGGGGGCCAAATTCTAGTACTAGGGCTCCACCAAAGGCTGCAGCTAACTTTTGGTGGCATCTCAAGATGTCACATCACTTCTCCTTTTTTTCCCTTCCTCTGCTTTGTCTACTACTCCTGTATTCAGACAGCGTAATATTCAGATGGGGATAAAGCTTATTGTAGGGCCTGAAGTATCACTCCCCTGCCCTTGAAAACATTTTAGAGAACCGTGGGCTCTGGCAGTTTGGTACTTTCCAGAGGTAGAAGTTTTGCTCTTCATAAGCCAGGGTTAAACCCTCCCCGGCAGAGATGGCTAAGCTGTATCCAGAGAAGAAGACTTAATGCTGTTAGAGGCAGGGATATCCAGCCAGAGTTCGAGGAGACATGCCTGTTCACTGAACTTGCCCTGTGTGTAGGGGGATGCAGACCAGGCCTCCCTCTAGCATGGTGCAGCCTTCTCCACCCTGCTGCATCCTGTCAGCAGCATGACGATCAAGATGGAGGGAAGGGAGCGGGGCCATGACCCTACCCCTTCCTTGGCCCCTTTGGGATAACGTGAAGGAGTGCAGAGAGACCTTTTTTATGTTTGTCTGAGGACAGGCACTACAGCGGGCTTCTTGTGCCCACTTGCTGTGCCTCATCCCTACCCATTCCTCCCCCTACAAAAGGGCCAAGGATAATCAACGTTTAGGGGCAGCTTAACACGTTGTCCCTGTCTCCCCACTCCCCTAAGGCTTCTGAAACCCCACTGTTCACTTTTGATATTGTCCAAATGAATAATGGCTGCATTTCTTTGCTTCCCTGCCCCAGGAAAGGATCTCTCTTCGCGCAGTGAAGATGACCTGTCCTGCATTTTTGGGAAACGACAGAGTACAAAAACTGAGGTAAATCATATGAATGTAGGACGGGAAGGGACCTCCTGGGTCATCAAGTCCAGTCCCCTGCTGTCACAGACAACCCTGTCATACAGTCTTGTTTATAAACTTACCAAGTTCCATCTCAAAACTAGTTATGGCAGTGGTGAGCAACCTGCGGCCCTTCAGGGTAATCCGCTGGCGGGCTGCTAGACAGTTTGTTTACATTTGTACGGCCGCCCACAGCTCCCAATGGCTGCGGTTCGCTGTTCCCGGCCAATGGCAGCTGTGGGAAGCGGTGGCCAGAACGTCTGTCTTGATTGCGGGTTCAGTAGTGTAAACTATTTCTCTTCCTTTAACATTTTTCCCTTTAAAGAAACCTATGCACGTATCCAAATGCCTTGATGCAAGTGAGATTGTTACATATTCTTCGAGAGCAATGGCCTTTCTGGTCTGTAAAGTCCCCGTTCTGTCCCCATTAAAGCTCTGAATGGAAGGGCAAGCTTTTAATTGTTGGTGAAAAGAATGAGTTTAGTGGATGTTTTAATGATTTACTGCGGACATGGTGTAACTTCTCTAAAAATCAGTCAATATTAAAAATTTTGTTTTTCCCTTTACACTCTTATTTGCAGTATAGAATGTGTAGTAGCTATCTTTTGTTGTTTGAGTTGCAGATTACATACATATAGTAAATTTAAAGTACAATATTTAGCAAAAACTGACCAAACTCTGCAAAACAACAAACTGTTCCTATGTTTCCACAAGAGAGCTGAATATTTACAAATTCTAAATCCAAGGAGCTGTTTCAATGTCTCCTGAAATATGGTGACTTGTTTTTTGCTTTTGTTGTTCAGTATGCCATATGCACAGGCACAAATCTGCTATTAAATATCTCCCAGGGACTCTTCGTTCCTTCAGGTAGGTAAAATGTGATGTCCAAATTGACACTTATAGACTCACCAATGTGAGTTCTGTAGGTCACAGCTAGGTTTGCACTTAACATTTCAGTAGCATTTTGCTGTGAGGAGGAGTGTGTCTGTCTTATGAATATGCAGAGTGATTCCCTTGTGCAGGAACATGACTAATGCAACCAGGCAAGTGTTTTGGCAATACTGGTGATCACTAGTGTGCACACAGAGAAGGGACAAAAGAACGTGCCACAAGAATTATAGTGCTAACCCTGTAGGCACTCTGAAGTTGGTTGAGGTTAGAGCGAAGGCTGGAGCCTGTGTTTGAACTGAGAGGGTTTCTTGAATATCATATGTGATGGAGCTAGAATATGCAGAGCCTTGTGCCAGCTCCAATCAAAAATATTTTAAAGCTGTTTTACAGCTTCATTGAAAGCCAGTGACCGGGAGCTTGGAAATAGTGTGCTAGGACATCCTGTTTCTGGTGAGTGTTGTAACAGTAAAGATCTGTAGGCTGTCAAAACTACAGCATCTCTATGAGATTGCAGGGTGTAACCCAAGCTACGATACACTGCCTTGCTGTTCTGCTAGGTAGCTTTACAATTTTTTTGTTTTTAAATAAATGAAACCTTGGCAGGGAGAGAAAGTGGGTATCAGCTTCTTATGATAAGAATTCCCCAAACTGCAAGAATAGAGCTACCATTAATTGAAATAACTGAGGCTAGAAGAGACTTAAAACCAAGAACCATCCTGTCTTGTGTGCAACTATGAGTCATAATCCAGACCTTCATTTTACAAGCCACATCATTTTCACTTGATGGATAACAGTTTGGGGAGACTCCATCAGCCACAATACAGCTGGTCTTAATTTATAGCAGTTTGAAATTAGCTTTTGGATTTCAAGTCCATAGCAGCCACCAGCAGCCTAAGATATCATATGCCTTCAGTAGTTGAGCACCCTTGATGAACTTCTACTATTAGCTGTATGGCCATGGGCCCTCTTGCTGAGGTGGTGCCACCTGATAGCTCAAGGTGTAGCAGAACTTGCGGGGACTTGTAGTCTTTTTATAGTCTTCATCTCCATATTAAATGTAAGGAACTCAGGGATCACATTTTGCCCAGATAGAGTTATCCAAACAGTGATCTCACTGTAGAATTGTAGAGCTGGAAGGGACGCTAGGAAGTCATCAAGTCCAGCCCCTTGTGCAGTGGCGGGACCAAGTAAACCTAGACCATCCCTGACAGGTTTGTCCAACCTGTTCTTAGAACCTCCCGTGATGGGAATGCCACAACCTCCCTTGGAAGTGTATTCCAGAGTTTAACTATCCTCATTGTTAGAAAGTTTTTCCTGATAACCTAAATCTCCCTTACTGCAGAATAAGCCCTTTATTTCTTGTTCTACCTTCAGTAGACATGGAAAGCAATTGATCACAGCCCTTTTTTGTAACCTATTCAAAGATAATCAGGTCCCCCCTCAGTCATCTTTTTTCAAGACTTCCTGTACCTAGTTTTTTTTTTAGCCATTCCTCATAGGTCAGGTTTTCTAAACCTTTTATTTTTGTTGCTCTCCTCAGAACTCTCTCCAATTTGTCCTAAAGTGCGACACCCAGAATTAGACATAGCACTCTAGCTGAGGCCTCACCAGGGCTGAGTCGAGTGGGACCTCCCATGTCTTATACACAACATTGCTGTTAATACACCCCACAATGATATTAGACTTTTTCACAGCTGCATCCGATTGACTCTCATTCAATGTCTGATCCACTACAAGCCCCAGATCCTTTTAGTCAGTTCTATCATCTAGCCAGTTATCCCCCATTTTGTAGTTGTGCATTTGATTTTTTCCTGCCAAATGAAGTATTTTGCACTTGTCTTTATTGAATTTCGTCTTGTTGAATTCAGACTACTTCTCCAATCTGACAAGGTTGTTTTGAATTCTGATCGTGTCCTCCAAAATGTTTGCAGCCACTTCCAGCTTTGTATTATCTGCAGATTTTATAACATATTCTCCACTTCATTATCCAAGTCATTAATGAAAATATTGAGTAATACCAAACATAAGACTGATCCCTGCGGGACCCACTAGATATGTCCTCCCAATTTGACAGTGAACCATTGATAACTGTTTTTTGAGTATGGTCTTTCAACCAGTTGTGCACCCACCTTATAGTAATTTCATCTAAACCACATTTCCCTAGTTTGGTTATGAGAATGTTGTGGGACAGTGTCAAAAGCCTTACTAAAATCAAGATAAATCATATCTGTTGCTTCCCGCCATCCATTAGGTGAGTAACCGTGTCAGAGGAGGAAATTAGGTTGCTTTGGCATTATATGTTGTTGACAAATACCATGGTAGCTATACCTTATAACTCTATTATCCTCTAAGTGCCTACAAACTGATTTAATAATTTATTCCAGTATCTTTCCAAATATTGAAGTTAGGCTGGTAAGTCTGTAATTCCCCAGGTCCTCTTTGTTCCCCTTTTTAAAGTGTAGGTACTATGTTTGTTTGTTTCCGGTCTTCTGGGACCTCACCCGTGCTCCAGGAGTTCTCAAAGATAATTGCTAATGGTTCCGAGACTCCTTCAGCGAGTTCCTTAAGTATCCTAGGATGAATTTCATCAGGCCATGCCAACTTAAATACATCTAGATTATCTAAATATACTTTTCCTATTTTAGCTTGTTGTTAATATTTTGTTGAGTATCTGGTCACCATTAACTTTTTCAGTGAAAACTGAGGCAAAATGGGCATTATTAAATACCTCAGCTTTCTTGATGTCATCATTTATTGGATATGCTTCCCCACTAAGTAGAAGACTATGCTTCCTTCATCTTTCTCTTGCTCCTAATGTATTTAAAAAAATCTTTTCTTATTACCATTTATTTTGTGCCTTAACCTTTCTGATTTTGTCCCTACATGCTTGTGCAATTCTTTTGTACTTCTCCTTAGCAATTTGTCCATGTTTCCGCTTTTTGTAGGCTTCCTTTTTGATTTCTCAGGTCATTAAAGAGCTCCTGGTGGAGTCATATTGGCCTTTTACTATATTTCTATCTTTCCTTCACATCACGACAGTTTGCAGTGAAGTCTTTGGCAGTTTCTCAAGGAGACAATATTAATGACCTGGCAACACTAAATGGCACCCGAACCAAAAACCCAGTTACCGCAGGGTGGGGGGGAGATGCTGGGTCATTAAACCACACCAGCACCTGCTCAGCTCCTTGAGATGAGCCAGCAAGTGACGGGACCATGGAGGGAGATGAGCGACCAACGGGAGCGGGACCTTGCAGGAAGAGGTTGAGCATGTGCAGGGTCTCGGGGGTCTGGTTACCAGCAATTAGAAAGGTGGCAACCCTAGGAGTAGAAGCACTATAGAAATGCATTCAGACATAGGCATGTTTTTATTCTTATAAAAACGTGATGGCTAATGGCTTTGATGTGGCACGGAACTATGGGATGCAGGTATTCCTGGCTAGATTTCCATGCTGAAATAGTGGCAGAAGAGGTAGGGCAACTTGGCATGGTGGTATTGCCCCCTGTATCCCCTCTGAAGTTGCTGCTGGTCCACCACAGGTAGACCCAGCCAGTAGTAGCACAGCTGCTTCTTAAGCCATTCTAGCCACAGTGCAATAACCCTCCCTTCTCTCTGGATCCCAGACACCTATGACATTTAGAGGGCAAACAGTATAAAAACTGCCCTGCTCAGCCCCTCAAGTAAAGGGTGACTTAGAGCATGGAACTTCACAAACTTTTCCTATTCCTTTTTTGTTTCCTACACGGGATTTTCCATAGGAGGGGGGAATCTGGCTTGATATTAAATTAATTGGTCAGTTGACCCTTTTAAATGGTATTTGTTATGTTTATTTGTGGTCTGTGCTGCAGTTCCTGGACACTGGGCATTTCCCTGATGTGGCAAAGAGAGAGCACTGCAGATGCTGTAATTCTCTTGGACAGTAGTTTATATCATTTCCTGTTCAGAGAGAGTGTAGGAAGAGTCCTGGTGTCCATCAGAACCCTGGGATGCGCTTTCAGACAGTGATAGTCTGTGGTCCCTTGCCTTTTCATTACAGTTTCAGCCTTCAGCAGTTGCATGCTGTCATCCCTGCTCGGGACAAGTCAAGATAGGTGGATTTAGGTGCTAGAACTGTTGCTACCAAGGCGTCTTACTGGCTTCTAAAGTCTTATCGTAACCACACTTTTTGTACAGTGGTAATGCGTCTTGTATTGTTCCTGCATTCTCAAACCATGTGTACTTGAGAGAGATCCCTTTCAATGAACCGGTAATAGAATGTCTAATATTTCATCTCTAGTTCATAGAATCCAACTCAGGTCACTGAGTCACCAAAACTCCTTCTCTATGTGTAATAGCTGTTTGGTGGTCTGTGTGAGGTGGTTTCAGTCCATTTCCTGCTGGACAATTGTCCATATCATAAAACCTCGAAAGAAAGCACTGACTGTGTTAACCAGGACACTAAATTCCCCTCTTATTCCTAGAGATGGTCCCACCAGCTCAGAGTCAAGAGACGCAGAGGAGCTTACGTTGCAGCTGCCCGTTATGTACCTGTCCTTGGATAAACCTTCAGTCTTTTTCTCTCTCAGATCTCAACGAGTAGTTGTGGGCAAATTGCTTTTTCCTGAAAAGTTCTCAGGTGTGGGTGCCATGGGGTGCCAGTCTGTAACCTTTCCCATTCTACCTGAGTCTGAGCCATTAGGAGGATTAGGTTATTAAGGAGGCGTGGGGGTGTCATCAGTATGTTGATACATACCAGCTGTGTATCTTTCTTGTCCCACTCTCCTGATGTAGTTCAGCACCTCAGCCAGTAAGATTGAGTTATGGGTCAGAGCGACCTGGCTGAAGCTCAGCGTAGACAAGACTGAGATGATGGTGGGCGGTGGGAAGCAGCTAGAGAAGATGGTGGAGATAATATTCGTCCCACTGAGGGAGTACATTCACCATTAGTCACGAGTGTTTGCAATTTAAGGGTGGTTTCGGTTCCCAGCTGCTGTTTGATGATCACATTACAGCACTAAGGCAGTCAGCTTTTTACCACCTGCAACTGGCTAGGAGGCTCTGACCTTTCCTTTCAAATGTCGTCCGTCTGTGACGCTGTTATCAGTGCTTCTGTCACCTGAAGATTGGACTATTGTAGCACATTCTGCTTGGGGCTGCACCTTAAAACCATTCAGAGACTGAAGCTGACACACAATGACGTGGCTCACTTACTGAGCGGGACATATCACTGGAAATATGTGACCACTGAGCTCTGGGATCTGTATTGGCTGCTCATTAGGCTGTGCGTGCCGTTTAGGATGTTGGTTATACGCTATAAAGCCCTGAATGGTCTGAGACTATCTGCCTGAGGGAGCACCTCTCTCCCTACCTCATTTGCAGTCAGCAGAGATGCCCAAGCTGGATCCCCCTCTTCATGAAAGAGATGGGTGGCTGGCAGTGCATTCTCTGTGAAGGCTCTGAGACTCTGGATCTTGCTCCCCAGTTCCAAGTAGCCTGAACTTAGCCACTTTTCAGGCAAACTGAAAAAGACCACATCAGGTTGGATAGGGTTTTTAAAGAGGGTTGTTGGTTTGCTCCCCATACCCATGAAGGGGTTGGAAAGGAGTGGTAGGTGTCTGGCCAGCTGAGATCTTGTTAAAGTGATTACGTCAGTGCTGCTGGGATTTCATTGTCTGTATTGATGATGCAAGGGTACCCAAAGTCTTTGATAGGCATCTTTTTAAAATTATTTTAAATCTAAAATAAATGTTTCCTTCATGATAGATCGTGTGGCCAAACAAAGCCTTTTTTAATAAACTACAGTGGGACCTCTGGAACAGTCTCCCTTAAAGTGAAAACAATGGCTGAGCTTTGGAGCTCATCTAAATTGGAAACGTCTGCAGTTTTCTCAGGGAGACAATGAGTGATCGAAAATATTGAATTGTAATTATGCCGCTTTCCCGAGACCCGCGGTGGGGACCTGCTTGCAGGGCACTGCCTGCCAGGCTTCTCTCCCACCCCCCTTTAATTTTCTCACTCGCTTAGGAGCTGGGGAGACAGAAAAACAAATTCCATTAGTTCCTATCTGGTTGAACTTCCTGGAACCCCCACTGTTTTTTTGTTTTTTTTTTTTCTTCTCAGAATTTCCTTCCTCCATCCAGCTGTGTTTCCTGATGGAGCCTTATCACAGGAGAAAATACTCCTGAGTGAGACTGAGGATTTGGGAATGAGTTAGACGGTCCCAGCTCATTAGCTGAACAACATGATTCTGGCACTGACTAATTTTGGGGTTTGGGGAGAAGCCCTGATTTGCAGGGATGCTTCTAAGAAGTCAGATTCCTGCATAGAATTTGAATGTTTTAAGCCTATCTCACTTCCATATCTCAAGCCATCTGATCAGTAAACAGCTTCCTTAAATTATAGTAACATGGATGTTGTCATGCATGAGTTCCCCTAAATGGCCAAAGACTAGTTGCCCGTTTATCTCCAGGTTTAGTGTGATCACTTTCCTGTTCATCATCTGGAATTTCAGCCTTCCTCCCCATTGCTGTCTCACTTTTTATCTGGAAATTGGCTTCTGACACGCTTTCCAGAGTTTCCTCAATTGATTTGTATTTCCCAGCAGTTATCAAAGATCTCGTTGCCTAGTGGTTAGAATCCAGAACTTGAAAATTTGCCTAGTCCTGGCTCTGCCATTGACTCACTGTGAGGCTGTAGGCAAACTACTTCCTCCCTCTGTGCCCTGGTTTTCCCCTTTGTGAAATGTGAATGCTGATACTTACCTAACATAGGGTATGTGAGGCTTAACTAATGTGTTCTTAGACTAGTCGTAACTTCATCTGTTTTTCCATCTGTAAAATGGAGCTAATACCTATGTCACAGGGTGGTATCAGGATTCATTAGCTATGTTTTTCAAAGCTTTATCTGTGGACATTAAGTGTTGCATAAGACAGAAGTTGGTTATGAGATAAGAATTACTGATAGTTTATTTGAGCTTGGCAAAATCACAGCTGGCACAGGGTGTTCAGAATGGGAATGCGCAATACAAAAAGGACGTTGAAAAACTGGAGAGAGTCCAAAATGAGCTTAGTAAAATGGCTAAAGGTTAGAGGGCATGTCCTAGAAGGAGGGAGTGGAGGAATTGGATATGCTCATCTTAGAAAAGAGGTAGAAGGAGACTGCCACAATGTCTATAAATATCTGGGTGTGGGGGAGTAATAAAGGAAAAGGAAAGGCTTCTTCTATTCAGGGTGGTCAAAATCTGGGAATAGAACAGGGAGCAGGCACTTACAGTTAGGAAAAGGAAGACACATGCCAGATCTTCTGCAAGCTTCCTAATGGCAATGTCAGTGGAATAATCTTCTAAGGGAAATCCAAGTCCCTATAGTAAATAAAGTCAAGAAAAACTGGTTTTAACATGTCAGGGGTGGGGAATTATAAATTGGTTTATTTGAAATACCTCACAAAAATGTGATCCTCCTTAACTCTCTGGTAGTCTCTAATATGTATTGCATTTATTCTCTCCTGCTGTATTTATTTGATATTAGATGTACAATATCCGCATTTTCGAGGGCAAGGAGCTGTGACCCAGAGGTTGTGACTTGGCCCACAGAGGGAATTGGTCAGAGATGGGATTAAAATTTAGGACTTCATGGCTCTCAAACCTATGCTCAGAGTCTTTCTGTCTCTCGTATCTGTCAGCCCTTCATGTTTACAGTTAAAGAACGTTTAATGCATTCTACATCGTTGAGGGGAAAATATTATTAAACATTGCATTAAAAGCAATGAATCTCTCAGTAAGGGAAGTAAATGAGAATAAATAGTCCTGTAATGAAGTGTTAGATATTGGAATGGATGGTTAAATACTGAACTATTTCTTTTGTAAACCCTGACCAAACACTCCAGTAACAACATAGTCACCGCTCAGCCTCCGCTCACGGCTTCTGTTTTTTGTGATGGCTGCTCCTTGCAATTTGTACATCAGTGATGGTTTTTCATTTGTACTGTATCTTCAAAAAATCAATAGTTTGGTAGGTGGGGGGGAAAGAAAGTGCCTGATCACTTATGGTAAACTCTGGTAAGTGTTTGAGATGCACGCTATCACCCTATCAGTAGCTGTGGGAAATTGCATTGTGCTGTTATACAGGAGATCCAAACTTTGAAGACAGTGATTTGTAGGAACCCTTCCTGGGCGCTGTTAATTTTTGTCTGCCTTGACCATCATGGTTTACTCAGTACAGATGGTTGGTGTGTCTGCCTATATGTATAACTTGAGAAGTTGAATGTTGTGTAATTAGACCAAGGGGTAGCTCTAACTCCCATTAAAAGGCAACGATAACTCTCATTGACTTCAGTGGGAGCAGGCCATGTTTCCAGAGGCAAAGGCATAAAGGGAAAGAGTGAATATTGTACATTCAGTGTTAAGTTCTGCATTTCCTGCCTTTTGACCATTTGAATGAATTACCTTAATCTTTCTTCTGAAAGAGAAGAGTTTTTGTGAATGTATTGTATTAAATCTGTGGCCTCTCGGGTATTGCTACACTGCAAACCATGGCCTGTAAAACTTCAGAGACAAAAGCCCCTTCATCAGCTGTTAGCAGTGTAGGGCTTTGACCCACACTTGAGCACTTTTGCCACTTGAGCAATTCTGCTTCCACCCAGTAGAGGGCAGTGGTACATACAACTACTAGCTAACTCATTAAAATATAGAGGGCCCAGTTCATCACAGCCTTGCACCTTGTGTATTCATTACACCAGTACAAAGCACTACTGGTAGCATTTTGCACCCATTTTGTGCTGGTGTATCTGACTGCCAGCTGCAGCGTTCATTACACCATCAGGCCCCATGATGTTAATCAGGGTTATGTTTGGTGCTTTTCAGTACCGGGCACGTTATTCCTACAGCAATGGTAAACATTCCTTTATCTGGCATGGTATCTTAGCTCCTCTTTCCTTTTATCAAGAGAACTACTAAGTATTGACGTTCCGTTGCCTATTCTGTAAGCACCCTGTTAATCGACTGAGGATAAATTATTGCTGTTCAGAAATCAGCAGATAGAAAGACATCGCCCAGTCTCAAGGAACCAGTGCTTTTTCTTTTCTCGTCATTGGTGAAGAGTCTTGCCTCTATCTGTTCATTCCTTGGAGGTTTAGTTAGGGACTGGACTGAAACTGGGGGGAGCTCTTTTGATTTATCTTCTCTCCTTCCCTTTTGGTCACTTCGATAGGCTAAAAGAGCCGAGTTGGCTTTAATGTGTTGCTGTTAGAGATGAAGCATTAGCAGGAATAAACCATCATGCCTCACAGTGAAAAATGTCCTCTGATTGGCTAATTAATCAGTCAAAGGGGAATGACATGGCTGTTGGCTTGAGGGACTCTGCTGCAGAGGTAAACAGGCCTGTTGATAAATGGTTTGCCCACAAATTCATATATCAAGAAAACTTAGTCATTTTTTAACTACACTCTGTGAAAACTACACTGCATTTTTTTGGGAGGCAAGTTTTTTGCTGCTTCTGCTTTTTGAAAAGCGCTTTTTAGGTTTTGGTGGTGAAACATTTTAAAGGGAGAATCCCAGATATAACCACCTGCTGCATTTATCACTCATATCTGCTTTCTAAAGTGCAAAAGCCCCCCCTCCCCCCCCCCCCGTTAAGCAACTTCAAGAACATAAATCCTTGCCGTGGATTGGTAGTGAAGCTGGGTAGTATATCAGGTCAGAAAGGTTTGTGGCTTTCACGTTTATGTACATTTCAAGAGTTTCATATCATCACTGAATGAATAATACTTTACTCCATGATCAGGCCCAGTGGCATCGGTGGAAGAACCCATGGGGTAAAGTGCCCAAAATAATTAAGACTTGACTCTGCCACCCATACACTACATAGGCTCTTCCTCCCAGCGGGACTGTTTCCAGAGTGAGGTACTACCTGCTGTGCAAAAAGGTGACAGAACTGGACCCTTAGCATTTACAAGTTGATTCGATACGGTGTAAAATAATGTGATCCAGATCACTCCACACAGGAGGAAAGGGTAAATCCAGGTTGGAGCAGTGCAGCTATGTAAAGAGCCATACAAACAAGCACATTAACAATTAAACCTTTTCTAAATTTATCATGTAAGCCAAGAGATGTCAATTCCTAATTGGCTGTTGTAGAGTTTTTAAACTATGAGAGTGCTTCAGCCTTCATATAGGAATTTTGGGTTGGAACATGGAGAACTTAATTAGCCTTGACTTTGTCTTGTGAAACCCATTTCTGACACAGCCCTTATTACGGCCATTACAATTTTGTGACAAAATTGTGTTTTTTCTAACTAGTCTTTTAAAAAACATTTGGCCGATTTCAGACATTCTTTTTAGAAAATTGGTCTGCTGGACGGGAAATAAAGTGATGAGAAAAGTTCATTGAAATTTTAATCCACCTCTCACAGAATTTATATATCATACTGGGATATAATTACACCTTTTGCTATTAGTTTATAGAGTCCTAGGTCCCTTTTGATGTACAGCCAGAATAGCAGGCTCCTTCGTTCCCCCACCTGCTGTCTGGCCCTAGATTGATAGAGTACACTGCACTCTGCTATCCACACGTGGCATAGTGCAGAGCATTGGTTTTCAAACTGGGGTGCACCCACGTGTGGAGAGATGAGGAGGTTATCAGGGAGGCATGAGTAGGGCTGCAGCTGGCTGGGGCAGGGCAGCAGGGAGAGAAATTATGTGGCTGGTGGAGTGTTTTGGTTTGGCAGGTTTTTTTAATATGCGCACAGTGTATTTGTGTTAGAGAAGGCTTGTTGCAGAAGGTGGTGAGATTTGTGGTAGCTAGTTCCTGCAGGAGTTCATTCCACACACTCAGACAGGCCCCAAAGAAAGCACACTCTCCTGCACAGGGGAACTTTATTGTTATGGTAGAAAGTTCTGTGGTGCCTGAGGAGCAGAGGTGTTAGTCACAGTCATCTTCTGGAGCTTTTGGCTCTTTTAGACCTCAGAGGCCTGGGCTTACGTCTACACTGCAATTAAAAACCCATGGCTGGCCTGTGCCATCTGTCTTGGATTCATGGGGCTCGGGCTGTGGGGCTGTTTAATTGTAGTGTAGACACTCGCTCAGGCTCTCGGACTCAACAAGGTGGGAAGGTCCCAGAGCTCAGGCTCCAGCCCAAGCCTGGAAGTCTACACAGCAATGAAACAACCCCGCAGTCCGAGCCTGCAAGACCAAGTCGGCTGGCCCGGGCCAGCCGCGGGTGTCTAGTTGCTGTGTAGACATACCCATAGTAGGAAAAGGATAGAGGCCTTGAACTTGACTCAATATATTCATTGGATAGCCACTGTAGAGAGCAGAGCACAGGTGTGATATGCTCACGGTAGCCCATCTTGCTGTGGAGATATTCTGCGGTGTTCTATGCTAGTTGGAGTTTCCAAACAGCTGATGGTTAAATGTCTAGGTATATCACATTGTTGTGGGCCATCCAGGAGATGACAAAAGCCTGTATAACAGAGGCTGGGTCATAGTCCACCAGTGTGGGATGGAATCTCCTAGCCATCTGGTGATGTTAGAAAGTGTTATATCAACATTCTGGAGTGTTAGAACTTAGTGTCAGTGAGCACTCATAAACTACGTGTTGAAATGACCCATGTTGGATGTGCACAACCCTTTTGTTCCCTGGGCTTGAATTTCCTCCCTTCCAGCTATTTTACGCTTCAGTGGAGTTACCATGATTTACACCTATAAAAGAGAGAGCAAAATCTCTACATGGGGACAGCTACGACCTGTAATGATTAGGCATGCTTAAAATGGTTCCTGGAACCGAATTGCTCAGGACCAGCAACAGGGCAAGTCTCAGTTCAGGGCCTTGAATTGTGGAACCTGGACACTTTGATAGTCTGCCAGAGGTGGCAAGTTACAGATTATGGTACAAGGCTCACTTGCTCAGCAACCCGTCCATGCTCTTTATTTTCTGTTAGGCATTTCTAACAACATTCATAGTATCTGCCTCCAGCACATTAATAAATTATTCATCCCAACTGCCATATATTATACCCATTCTGAAGGTGTGGAAACTGAGGCAGAGAGCTGTTCAGACCAACGCTTTCAAAAGTATGTACAGGGAATCCCCGGTGTATGTCAGGGTTGCATTTTTGAAAAGGCCAATGGATACTGGGGAATTTTCCCCGTAAGAAATAATAGCCTGCCTCCACTCCCTTCCCACCCAGTTCTGTCCCTACCTTCGAGCGCACCCCATCCCTGCTCCTCCCTCCACCCCACCCCCAGGGCCTTCTGCATGCCAAGGAACAGCGGTTTCGCGACGTGCAGGAGGCACTGGGAGGGAAGGGGCGGAGATGATCAGTGGGGTCAGCAGCCCCTGACATGATTACACCCCTCTCCTGCATGCACCCCATCCCAGCGTCTCCCCACAGAAAGCACCCACAGAACAGCCATGCACAAGGTGAAGCAACAGATATGCGGGTCAGGACCGACATGAATCGAAACACATTCCCCTATTGATGAGTGCTGACTACATGAAATGACGGATAAGGGGGAGACCTATACCAGGGACCCCCTGTACTAATTTTGGGTGCCCAACTTGAGATATTAAGGGCCTGAATTTTCAGTGGTGGTTGGTCCCTGCATCTTCCATTGAGTTATCTGAGTTATGGGTGTCCAGCACCCTGAAAACCAACCCTAAGTGTTTCAGGTTGCACAGCCAAAATCAGTGGACATATGTTTAGGTACCTCACCTGAGCTCTGACTCAATATGTAGTAGACCCAAGAACATAATCCATATTTCGTGACTCCCAGTCGTGTGCTGTAACCAGCTTATACTGAAGGGGGTTGTACGGAGACCTGATCAGGAAATGCTTTTTGTTCCCAGGAAAAAAAATTACCAAACTGAGTTTTCATTTGAAATTTTTCTGAAAGCTGAAAATTGTTACTGTTCAGTACAAGTTTATCACCCAAAACTTGAAGCTATTTCAGTTTTCTGATGAAAACACCAATTTTTTGTTGAAAACAGAAGTTTCCATTTTGATGAGTCAGCTTTTCTTTGGAGAGAAAAAAGTTGGAACAAAACTTTTTGATTAATTCTGGTTTGTAATTTGAAGCACCCATTGGCATATATTTGTTTGAATTCGTTTATTTTTAACCTGATGCACAGATGCCAGGGAAACGGGCACAGAATAAGTAATAAGTGGAAAAGCATTTCCTTGGCTTTGAATTCCCCCACTTTCACATTTGTGCAGCAGCCCGTTATTTTTGACTACTAACTGGCTTTACAAGGTGGTCTAACTCTAGGCTGTCTTACACTGCATACCATTGCACAAAAACAACTGGAACATTCGTTGCACCTTATCTGTGTTATCCAGTGTGCTAGATATTTTGCTGAATAGCAATGGATGCAAAAATTCTCCCCAAAGTTTTGCCAATGTAATTAAACACTCAGTGAAGAGGGAAGTAGGAAGTGCAGGAGAAAACAGCAAAGGGTGAATTCCACATTGACACACATGCCAGAATAAGCCCAGGTTAGTTTTTATTCTGTTGTTATAGCATTAAAGTGGAAGCTCTTTCATTCAACTACAGTAGAACCTCAGAGTTATGAACACCTTGGGAATGGAGAATGTTTGTAATTCTAAAATGTTCATGTTCCGTTGTAAACTTTTGAAAGAACAACCATAATGAAATACTCATTATGATTGGTCTTTCAAAAGGTTACAGCTGAACAATGACTTTAATACAGCTTTCAAACTTTACTATGCAGAAGAAAAATACTGCTTTTAACTGTCTTAATTTAAATGAAACAAGCACAGAAACAGTTTCCATGTCAAATTCTTTTTTAAACTTTCCCTTTATTTTTTTAGTAGTTTACGTTTAACACTGTACTGTATTTGCGCTGTGTGTGTGTGTGTGTGTGTGAGAGAGAGAGAGCTGTCTGATTGCATATTTCCATTTCCAAATGAGGTATGTGATTGGTCAGTTCTTAACTCTGAGGTTCTACTGTAATAAAATAGTTCTCAAGCAAAGATCCTGCTATGCTTGAACATAAGAACGGCCGTACTGGGTCAGACCAAAGGTCCATCTAGCCCAGTATACTGTCTTCTGACAGTGGCCAATGCTAGGTGCTTCAGAGGGAATGAACAGAACAGGTAATCATCAAGTGATCCGTCCTCTGTCGCTCAGCTCCTGGAAAACAGAGGCTAGGGACACCTTGGCTTGGCTAATAGCCGTTGTGGGACTTATCCTGCATAAATTGATCTAGTTCTTTTTTGAACCTTGTTATAGTCATGGCCTTCGCAACATCCTCTGGTGCAAAGAGTTCCATAGGTTGACTGTGTTGTGTGAAGAAATACTGCCTTTTGTTTGTTTTAAACCTGCTGCCTGTTAATGTTGTTTAGTGGTCCCTAGTTCTTGTGTTTATGAGAAGGCATAAGTAACACTTCCTTATTTACTTTCTCCATACCAGTCATGATTTTGTAGACCTCTATCATATTCCCCCTTAGTCGTTCGTTTTTTCCAAGATGAAAAGTCCCAGTCTTATTCATCTCTCCTCATATGGAAGCTGTTCCATCCACCTTCACAGTCCCAGCACTTCTCAGGATCAAGTCCTTAATTTAAAAAAAAAAAAAAAGTCTTCAGGATAAACTTAGCTGTTCCCTATCACCAATCTCATTCTGTCCTATTACTGTAGTAGTACAAACCTAATACTGTTCTTAGAAGACCATCACATCGTAGCATTTTTGTATAAATCCTGCTTTTGGTGCTGCATGATTTAAATCTGGGGCATCAATAAAATAAAATACTCAGCTTTTGGGTTGTGGAGCTCTGACGTTTGCTTGTATCTAAAAATGCCTTTTCTGTTGTACTGCTCTATGAATGTTCTGTAGGGTGCAATCCTACACTGGCACAGGAATGACTAGGTGACATAATTTCCATCTGTAATATTTGTGATTTGTACTAATGATTAAAACTGTAGGTTAGTTTATTGATTTACATTTGATACTTAAAGCTGTAGGATCATAAATGTAGAGCCACTTGTAGAGGTGGTGACATACAGTGGTGTAAGCTCACATGTCAACAAGTGACCATAAGGGAGTGGATAGTTCTCTGAAGATGTCCACACAGTGTGCAGTGGCAGTCAAAAAAAGCAAACGGGATGTTAGGAATCATTTAAAAAAAAAAAAAAAAAAGGGATAGAGAATAAGATGGAGAATATCTTATTGCCCTTATATAAATCCATGGTACGCCCACATCTTGAATACTGTGTACAGATGTGGTCTCCTCATCTCAAAAAAGATATACTGGCATTAGAAAAGGTTCAGAGAAGGGCAACTAAAATGACTAGGGGTTTGGAATGGGTCCCATATGAGGAGAGATTAAAGAGGCTAGGACTTTTCAGCTTGGAAAAGAGAGGACTAAGGGGGGATATAATAGAGGTCTATAAAATCATGAGTGGTGTAGAGAAAGTGAATAAGGAAAAGTTATTTACTTGTTCCCATAATATAAGAACTAGCGGCCACCAAATGAAATTAATGGGCAGCAGGTTTAAAACAAATAAAAGGAAGTTCTTCTTCACACAGCGCACACTCAACCCGTGGAACTCCTTGCCTGAGGAGGTTGTGAAGGCTAGGACTATAACAGGGTTTAAAAGAGAACCTCCATGAATTTATCCAGTTAAGTCCATTAATGGCTATTAGCCAGGATGGGAAAGGAATGGTGTCCCTAGCCTCTGTTTGTCAAAGGGTGGAGATGGATGGCAGGAGAGAGATCGTTGATCATTACCTGTTAGGTTCATTCCCTCTGGGGCACCTAGCATTGGCCTCTGTCAGTAGACAGGATACTGGGCTGGATGGACCTTTGTTCTGATCCAGTATGGCCGTTCTTATGTATGCCGAGAAGCTAGAAAAAGCCAATATGCCCCTACTTTAACTTACTCCTCCTTACACCTTCTGTTAGTTGCTGCTCTTTCTATGGCTGTCTTTTCCAGCCCCTTGGCATTTTATACTAACACAGTTCTGGGAGTGTAATTTATGCTAGTTTGTACATCACCCTGTAGTGAGCCTCATGAACATGGTTGAAGCAAGATTCAATGAGCCAGTAGTTAGGACTCCTTGGCTCAGTTCCTGGTTCTGCCACTGACTTGCTGTGTAAATTTGGGCAAGTCACTTTAATTTCTCTGTGCCTTGGTTTCCCCATCTGTAAAATGGAGATAATTCATTTACCAATGAGTGTTGTCAGCCTTTTTTAACTGCTTGACTGTTTACAAAGTGCTTTAACATCTGCAGGTGAAAGGTGGTGCAAACCTCCATTGGCTCCTCCTCTCTATCACATTAAACATTAACTACTTATATTGACTTTCAAGGTCCCTCATGGTTAGTCCCCACCCTATATATCATCTCTGATTTCATTATCAAGCAGTCCGTGTTCTCCAATCAAGCCATGATGTCAGCCTCCATTGCCCACTTGTGAAATTTTCAAATAAACACCCTTGTGCTTTCTCTCATGCTGCCCCACGTGCTTGGGAGACACTTCCTGTAAACATCCGCAGACCTACCTCACCATCCACCTTCAGATTCCTCTTTAAAGCTCTCCTTTGCCATGATACCTACAAAATGCGTAAGTCAGGCTATTGGGATGCTGTGACCAGTGCAGACCATGCTGTCTCCTTGTTCTCTCCTGTCTGCATCCATCTGTTGTCTCAAGTCTTAGACTTAGATTGAAAGCTCCTTGGGCCAGGGACTCTCTTCTTGTTCTGTGTTTGTACAGCACCTGGCACCCTGGGGTTGTGGGGCAAGATTAGGTCTCCAAGGTGCTACGATAATATAATGTGCATGTTTATTTACTAACAGCGGCTGCTGCTGGAGAACTAGAAAGCTGTCTGAAGTATGCTTTATGTATGTGCATATTTATCTTCTGAATTTTACAGCCATAGTGCCTGTAAACTCAGTGCAGTGGGTTTAGGATATCCTAACTTAATTAGACTTTCTGAAATTCCTGAAGCATGACTGTCTCCAGCTTGCCTGAAATACTTGCAGAAGCAAAGCTGTTTACATATTATTAGGATGGGGAGGGACAAGAGGAGGGAATGTGCTCCAAAGCACTAAATTGCACATATGGGGGGAGGGGAAGGGGGACAGGGAGAGGATTGGGGCGAGGAATGGGGTGTTACTCTAATTAGATCTTTGGGTCTCAGAAAGCTGAGGTCAAATAACAAGTGAAGAGGTATTTACCTGCTGGAGTGTTTGTATAATCGGTTGCTTCTGGTTAAGTGAAGTAGCAGCCCTTGTTTTGACAGTTAGTACTTAATGCATCATTTGGGCTGCTGATTCCCTGACATCTATTCATTACAGCAGACCTCCTCCAAGCAGGTCTTGCAGACCGAAACACCTTCCCGCTCCCCCCTTTAATAAGCCTCGTGTTTCTAAGTTACCAAATGGCGAAAGAATGTTGCATGTAGTAATTGTAGTGGATCTTATCCAAAGGCTTGGAATATGCTCCATGGGTTTTTTGAGGGTATTGGTTTATATTTTTCTCCCTTGTTTTAGGATGCCCATCAGTAGCTGTCATTTGTTGGCCAGCCTCTCCCCTCCAAAAAAAAAAAAAAAAAAACCAAACCCCACAAACCAACCCTGGGGCTTCTAACTTTATCATTTGCTACTAGGAAACGCACAGTTTGTCACACTTGGCAACTAGCCTTGCAAAAACACTCATACAATAAAGGGCTTTATGCTGAGCCCTAGCCTGTGCTTGCTTTCTGGGGATGCTCCAGGATAGTGGTGACCGTCACCTTCCATGCATGACCCTGCTCCTCTTCTTTATTAAGTTGCGGATCTGGCCCTGGATGGGGGAGCTCATGATATTCTCTGTGAAAAGGTGACCCAGCGGCCATGTTCCCCCTCTGCTCCCAGATGCAATGTGCCTCTCAGGTACATTGCTTCCCAGAGCTCCATCTCAAGCAGTGTGCCATCCCCTCATCTAGGGTCTGGTTTTAAATAGGCCATCTAGCCCAAAACATACTGTGGATGCACCATGAGCTTTTGCAGACATTGCTCAAGCCACTGAATAGAACTAAAGTCTTTATCTCTCATCTGTCTCTGTCTCTCACCTCTATCTAAAAAATGTGCTACTGGGGCACCTGGCACTGGCCTCTGTCAGAAGACAGGATACTGGGCTAGATGGGCCTTCAATCTGACCCACTATGGCTGTTCTTATGTTCTCCTGGATCTTTATCAACCCATTCTTCAATGAGAGTTAGCAGCCATTAGTAATACAATGGCATAAAATGTTCTTCATTTGTATCTTGGGAGTTTTCTTGTCTGTTGGTTTGAGCCAAACTGCTGCGCTGGGAGAGTACAGCCCAGCATAGGTGGTGCTAGGCAAAGAGAGTGAACAGGGTAGTGTCACTAAGGTTATATTTTGGCCTGTGGAACCGTTATTATTGGCGCTGGTGGCTGGGGCTATGCCTACATTTAAAATGCTACAGCAGCCCAGCTGGAGCGCTTCTGTGTAGCCACTTACTGGGAAGGGTTCTCCTATCGCTCTAGGTATTCCACCTCCCCTAGAGAATTCTTCTGTTGAACTAGCGCTGTCTGCACCAGGAAGTAGGTTGGCTTAACTACATCTGAGGGATGTGGTTTTTTCATACCCCTAGGAGACATAGGTGTGCCAGTGTAATCTAGGTGAGCCTTGAGAGGGAAAGCATCCAGCTTGACTGTCAGATCCCAGGGTGAGTTTGCAGGGCTGCCAGCTAGGAAAAATCATCTTTTAAACTGAGCGTACCTCCTCTGGATATGGAGATACGGAGTTATCTTAATGCTTTGAACTTGTGAACTGCAAAAACACTTTTTGCGAATTAATATACAGTCTGGTGGAAATTGCTAGTAGCCAGAACAGCAAAAGAATGCTGCTTCTGTCTGTCCCCAACATTGAACACACTGAGGTATTCTTCTAGGGGAGCCTTTCCCTTTGGAATTTGATCCCTGTTAAATCCCCTAATGCCAGAGCACCTTTAGGACGGATGTTGTGCCAGATCCAACCATTCAACTTTCCCTTTTATCCTTGTGGGAGAATGTCTTGCTGTATTGCTGATGGTTGAATAAAGATGGCTGCTCTGTTAATTGGATGAGCATTATCAGTGGGAGTAGTCTGGTTTTATCTTGATATTTTTCTTCTGTTCTATACTGGTGCTTAGATGTGCTGTATGATGGTGATAGGTTTATTACACAATTGGTCATACATAAATGATCACCCTACTTAAAACGGGCAGGTGTTGAGAATGAACATAGACCAACATGACTATTTGAAAAGGCCCATCTGGAAACAAATTGTTCTGTAAAGTAGATTCACTTTCTAACTTTGTCTGATAAAAGATGACCCTTTCCCATCCAATTGTAATGCTGACTATTTCCACAATTATGTCTAATAAAATTGCCTGTGTGTAGGCGATCCAGGTAGTAGCCTTGCTTAGGACTGTGGTTTTATAATGTCCAGTAATTTATGAGCATTGTAGCCTAGTGTGTTTCTCAGAATTGGTGCCTGGTTGTTGTTTAGGAGGGCATATTATTCACTTTTGTCTAAAGACTTGGAAAAGCATGACATTTTCATTTGAAAATCATACCAGCTGCTTTATCACTGCCAGTCATCTTCAGCAGCACTACATTCCTTGGTTTGACATGAAGGAGGAGGCTTGCCCTGAATAAATACAGTAGATAAATGGTCTTTCTGTTCCTCAGAAGAATTGGGCCACTTCTCAAAGCTGGTGCCAGAATATGGTAGCAGAATGGCATGCTTAAAGTTAATTGCACCAACTTTTTAGTTAAAAGTCTAACTGGCTTGTCAGCTTTGAATTTATATTTTCACAGTTCAGTAGGGAGTGATAATAGGGAGGCTTTGATGTAGTTTGCTGCTGTTTGCTTTGTGCCTTAAGCTCCAAAGATTAGTTGTTAGTCTCTAAAGTGCCACAAGTACTCCTTTTCTTTTTAAAGATTAGTTAGTAAATGTTTGAAGCATTTAAAAAAAAAAACAAAACAAAAACAACTTTTAAAACTCACTGGCCAAAAGTGCATGGTGTACTTGTTTGTGGTGTTTAAACAATCTGTTGTTACCTAGGGCTTCACAGTAGGTAGGCCCTATGCTGCACACCATGGCCACTCCGAATGTCACAAGACAGCAGAGAGAGCATATTGATCCTCATGCTCCTCGAGCTCAAAGCCCTGCCACGTAAATTAAAGGAGCCTCTTAAGTATAGTGCCTCAGATAGACAACGGAGCGGTTCTGATTCCATCCAGCAGAGGGCAATAAAGTGTGCGCATGCACGCCTTTCTACACAAACACTTGCACACATGCAATATCAAAAGTCTGTAGCATTCTGAAAATAGGACTGTAAAGTAATTATACAGTAGTTAGATAATTAGTAACTGCTAATGAAAATGAGAGTTTTTAGTCTTACTTAAAATATCTGATCATATACTAATACTTGGCACATAATTGGTACTTTCAATCAGTGTTCCAGATACAGTCAGACCCTAAGGCCTGGTGTAGCCACAGTTTTTGTACTGGTATAATTATTTCAGTTAAGGGCTGATTTTTTTTTTAAACCAAAATAATTATACTGGTATAATCCCCTAATCCACCCACCCCACTTCCACCCTTATGTGGACAGTTATACTGCCATAAAAGTGCCTTATACCAATATAGTTTATTTCCTTCCCGTATAGTAATAAACTCTATGGTATAAACACCTTTATACTGGTTCAGCTGCATCCGCAGTAGGCAGCTGAACTACGTTAGTGTACTAGCATAGTTAAATGGTAGTGTTTGTTTATAGACAACGCCTAACTAACTAAGCCTCACAACTCTCCTGTGAGATGGGTTGTAATCTCGTTGTATATGGAAACTTTTAAATAGAAATAACAGTAACCCTTCCTTCCTAGAAGTAAGTGTTGATTCCTTCCTTTGTAGGAGAAATAGCTTGATTATTTTGTTTGCATATTTATCTGGGGGGTGTGAATAAATTACTGAGGGGAAGTCAAAGAAATGAGTGTTGTGTGTAGTTCTGAAGCGATTAGTTCCATGTTTGTTCTTCCATCCTGCAGCAGTCAATTCCATAGGGTTTGTCTACACTATATCTGCTACATGACACAGTTACGCTGCAGCTACACCAATGAAGTGATGTAGTATAAGTACTTCTTATATTGACGGAAGGGGGTTTTCCATCAGTGTAGTTAATCCACCTCTCCAAGAGGTGGTAGCTAGGTTAACAGAAGAATGCTGTGGTCGACCTATTTGTGTCTACACCAGTGATTAGGTTGACTTAACTACAATGTTCAGGGCGCCAAATTTTTCACAGCCCTTAGTGACATAGTTAGGTCTAATTTTTAAATGTAGACCAAGAACTAGATCCAGCTCTCTTGAAGATTCTGTCTTCTGAATTGAGAACTGCCTCCTAGTAGTCAAGGGTTTCACTGTTGGAATAGAATGTAGCTGTTGTGGGTGTTCACTATTGTGGAGGAAGAGGGTCTCTAAAGAAGCCGGGCATGGCTAATCCCATGGCAGCTGTTGAAAATCAAGACAGAGACCTGGAACTGGATTGTGTATTCAATGAGGAGCCAGTGCGTAAAGAGCAATTCACTGGGCTGATGTTTTCATCATGACCTGTCTTGCCAAGCATTAATTCTAGGAGCTCTTCACAGATTGTGGCAGTATACCTAAATACGAGTTGTAAATATTCGAGCCTGGTGGTCACAAACGTGAATTGCCATGGCCATATCTGTATCCAATAGGAAAGTTTGTTTTGGCCAATTGCAGTGAAAATGGGCACACTTTATTGCTGTAGCTATTTGAGCATCCAATAGCTTTGAAGAGTCTGAAAGGAGTGAGGCTACAGACTGATTTTAACATTTGAGTGGGGAGTGACTTTCTTTTCTGCAATCCCTACTGATGTAGATTTCAGCTGCTAGCCCATGCGATATGTCCTCGGTAATAATTGCTCTCCTTAGAAAAGTAATTGGTTTTGTTTTAAAATATCTTGGGTTTTGTCCATTCTAAGCCTGGTGCTGGAGGATTTAAAAGGTGGTTGTCCTTTTCAGCAGAAGAGTTTCTGTTTTCAAGTTGAGACCCCTAACAAGAAAGGATCACTTACTCCAAACGAGATGCAGTGTCTACCTGTAAGAATCATTTCTTCTCTAATTGGAAGAACATATATTGGAAGATGCCCAAAATTTCAGCACAATCAGCATTTGTGTTTTGATATTTGAATACAGTGCATACTGTCTTCATAGCTCTGTTGTTCTGGCAACATAACACTAATTCAAAATTTGCAGTAGAAAAGAAATCACAGGCCGGTATACATTTTTCATGTTATGTTTATTAACGTATACATGACCCTCAAGAGTGTGCAGTGTTCTAAAGTGTATTTCATAAGTCCTGCGTCACAAGAATGGCATTTAAATTTTTTTAAGCAGAAGTGATGGAAAGATTGTGAATTAAAAATTTGTGGTGTTTTGCGCGAGTATATTATGTATAGTAGCACTTCAGCCACATCAGACTTTCCATAGGACCACTTTGTTCTGCTGACATTCTCAATATTTGTAGACACTTATCCAGAGACGACATACTGGGGGAAGGGTATCCTAGAAGTGACATTTAGATATACTCTTAATTGAGTTACACATTTACACTCACATAAGGTCGGAATCACATACTCCAGCAAGTGAAGATTGGGATCAAATGATTGACGTGTAAGTAGACTGTACATTTAAACGCTGTGGGCTTAAGTGGAGCAGCCTGTATTGCTAGAGAACATCCACTCTTCCAGACAATGTCAAAGTGCGTGTAACATATAGAAAGCAGTCTTAGAATCATAAACTTTAAGGGCAGAAGGGACCATTATGATCGTCTAGTCTGACAACCTGCACAACACAGGCCACAGAATCTCACCCACCCACTCCTATAACAAACCCTAACTTATGTCTGAGCTACTGAAGTCCTCAAATCGTGGTTTAAAGACTTGAAGGTGCAGAGAATCCTCTAGCAAGTGACCCGTGCCCCACACTGCAGAGGAAGGCGAAAAATTCCCAGGGCCTCTGCCCATCTGCCCTGGAAGAAAATTCCTTCCCGACCCCAAATATGGCAATCAGCTAAACCCTGAGTATGTGGGCAAAACTCACCAGCCAGACACCCAGGAAAGAATTCTCTGTAGTAACTCAGATCCCACCCCATCTAACATCCCATCACAGGCCACTGGGCATCTACCGCTAATAGTCGAAGGTCAGTTAATTGCCAAAATTAGGCTATCCCATCATATCATCCTCTCCATAAACTTACCAAGCTTAGTCTTGGAGCCAGATATGTCTTCTGCCCCCGCTGCTGCCCTTAGAAGGTCAGAAACCTTCATCTAATTTCACGTCTAAACTTCCTGATGGCCAGTTTATATCCATTTGTTCTTGTGTTCACATTGGTACTGAGCTTAAATAATTCCTCTCCCTCCATGGTATTGATCCCTCTGATTTATTTATAGAGAGCAATCATATCTCCTTTCAGCCTTCTTTTGGTTAGGCTAAACAAGCCAAGCTCTTTGAGTCTCCTTTCATAAGGAGGTTTTCCATTCCTTGGATCATCCTAGTAGCCCTTCTCTGTACCTGTTCCAGTTTGAATTCATCCTTCTTAAACATGGACGACCAGAACTGCGCACAATATTCCAGATGAGGTCTCATCAGTGCCTTATATAACAGTACTAACACCTCCTTATCTCTACTGGAAGTACTTTGCCTGTTGTATCCCAAGACCGCATTAGCTTTTTTCATGGCCATAGCACGTTGGCGGCTCATAATCATCCTGTGATCAACCAATGCTCCGAGGTTCTTCTCCTCCTCTGTTACTTCCGAGTGATGCGTTCCCAGTTTATAACAAAAATTCTTGTTGTTAATTCCTAAATGCATGACCTTCCACTTTTCACTATTAAATTTCATCCTATTACTATTACTCCAGTTTACAAGGTCATCCAGATCTTCATGTATGATATCCCGGTCCTTCTCTGAATTGGCAATACATCCCAGCTTTGTGTCATCCGCAAACTTTATTAGCACATTCCCGCTTCTTGTGCCAAGGTCAGTAATAAAAAGATTAAATAAGAGTGGCCACAAAACCAATCCCTGAGGAACTCCACTAGTAACCTCCCTCCAGCCTGACAGTTCACCTTTCAGTGTGACCTGTTGTTGTTGTCTCCCCTTCAACCAGTTCCTTATCGACCTTTCAGTTTTCAAATTGATCCCCATCTTTTCCAATTTAGCTAATAATTCCCCATGTGGAACCATATCAAACGCCTTACTGAAAGCAAGGTAATTTAGATCCACTGCATTTCCTTTGTCTAGAAAATCTATTACCTTCTCAAAGAAGGAAATCAGGTTGTTTTTGGCACGATCTACCTTTTGTAAAACCATGTTGTATTTTGTCCCAATTACCATTGACCTCAATGTCCTTGACTACTTTCTCCTTCAAATTTTTTCCAAGACTTTTTGCATACTACAGATGACAAACTAACAGGCCTGTAGTTACCCATATCACTTTTTTTCCCTTTCTTAAAAACAGCAACTATGTTAACAATTCTCCAGTCATATGATACAACCCCTGAGTTTACAGATTCATTAAAGATTCATTGTTGCTAAGGGGTTTACAATTTCATGTGCCAGTTCTTTTAATATTCTCGGATGAAGATTATCTGAACCCACCAATTTAGTCCCATTAAACTGTTCGAGTTTGGCTTCTATCTCGGATGTGGTAATATCTACCTCCATATCCTCATTCCCATTTGTCATCCTACCATTATCCCTGAGTTCCTCATTAGCCTCATTAAAGACTGAGGCAAAGTATTTTTTAGATATTGGGCCATACCTAGATTATCCTTAACCTCCACTCCATCCTCAGTGTTTAGCTGTCCCACTTCTTCTTCTTTCTTTGTTTTCTTCTGATTTATATGGCTCTAGAACCTTTTACTATTGGTTTTAATTCCCTTTGCAAGGTCCAACTCTACATGGCTTTTGGCCTTTCTCACTGTATCTCTACATGTTCTGACCTCAAAAAGGTAGCTTTCCTTGCTAATCCCTCCCATCTTCCACTGCTTGTAGGCTTTCTGCTTTTTCTTAATCACCTCTCTGAGATGCTTGCTCATCCAGCTTAGTCTACAACTCCTTTTTTTCACCTTTCTTGGGATGCAGGTTTCTGGTAGTTTCTGCAACTTTAACTTGAAGAAATTCCAGGCCTCCTCCATCTTTAGATTCACAAGTCCTTCAGTCCAATCCACTTCCCTAACTAATATTCCTTAATTTTTGAAATTTAACCCTTTTGAAATCAAAAACCCTAGTCACAGATCTATTTTTATTTACCCTTCCGTTTTAGTTTGAACTGAATTAGCTCATGATCACTTGAACCAAGGTTGTCCCCTACAACCATTTCTTCTGAGGTCCTCACTACTCACCAAAACCAAATCTAAAAAGGCATCCCCTCTTGTTGGCATCCCCTCAGCAACTACTTGTTGAGGGAATTTATCAGCTATCACATCTAGGAAAATCTGAGCCGTATTATTATTACTATTATTGTCCTCCAGTCTATATCTGGGAAGTTAGTCTCCCATGATCACACAATTCCCATTAGTATTTACTTCATTAAAAACATTAAAGAGGTCTCTATCCATATCCAAATTGGATCCCGGCGGTCTATAGCACACCCCAAGCACTATCCCAGGAGAGGCTGTAGTAGCTTTCTTCCCCAATGTAATTTTTGTCCAGACAGACTCTCTCATCCATTCTGTCTTTCTGAGGCTGTTGTGATCTGATGGAGAGTTAGATGCTTTTATATAACAGTTCTGGTTTACACCTTTAGGTAGCTTGGTGCTGTTTCTATATTCTGAAGTATCTTTTATCCCAGTTCCCCTGTCCTCCCAAATTTGTAATCCCAATTTCCTTCTTCCACCCCCCTCACATAACCCTCTAGTCTCCCTTTTCCCTCCACCCCCTGCCAGTCCAGCTCTGGTCCCCTCTGCATCTGAATCAGGCAGCTGCCTCCTCCGGAGGGGTACTGAGGAGATGGGAGAGGTGGTTTACCTGGCTCTCAATTCCACTGCCTTGTCCTGGCACAGCCTGCAGCACCCAGTGCTACAATTGCACAGAAAGTTCTGCTCTGACCTAGAATGGAGCATGAGCAGTGCAGATGGAATCGTCAGGGAATTTAGTTGAGGCTCCAGCAAGTCTCTACTGAGCATGTGCAGACAATGATTTTTTTCAGAGGCATATGACTTGACCAAATTCGGCTTGATTTTCACAAGGATGACAGAAGTCACATACTGACACAAAGGCTACCCCTTGCCAAATTTCAAGTTCTTGCTCCAAAGCTTGCGGGCACTAGAGCTGCTTAAAGAAAACGTCACCGGTATTTGACTTGAGCAAAACAATGTATTTTTTCCTAGCCTGCTTCTTGTAAACGGATGAAATTTTCTAAAAATATTCAGCCTAAGGGATGTACCAAGCAAGGAAACTTCAGCCCAAATGGTTAAAGCTTAGCAAAGTTATAAGCAACTGAAATCAGTGTCTTATAACGGGAAATGTCAGGCAAATTTAATAATGGGCAGTGCTACCAGCTCTGTCTATTATACGAGAGGCAGCCTTATCCAGAGGAGTGAGCTATGGGCTAGGAGTTAGAAATTCCTTAATTTTTATTTAGTCCAGTGTGTAGGACAGAGGACTGGGAATCAGAACCCAGGTCCCCATTTCCAGCTCTGCCCCGACTCAATGTGATTTGTAACCAAGATGCTTTGACTGCCTGTCTCTCTTTCTCAGCGCAGGAATAACAGCACTTAAGTACCTGTTTCACAGGGGCATTGTCAGACTGATATTCTAAGCACTATACAAACATTAAATTATATGTAAAGTACATCTTTGTTCTGTTTGCACTGCACTTAGCACAGTGGCATCCAGCTCCATGGCTAGGGCTCTCCTCGGTGTTGGAATCATATAAATGCAAAGCACGTGGGCTAAGTGTTAAATTAGTACCCAATATCTACGTTGTAACATATAAGTCTCTTGCTATAGAACAGTATTATAACTGTAGAGCATGTAAGCCAAATTCATCGCTATGTAGGCACCTACATAAGTGTCCTGATTTTTCAAATGATCTGAGCCCCTACAGCTCCCCTTGACTTTAATGGGGAGCGCTGGGTGCTCAGCCTTCTGAAAATCACAACGCTTCTATTTAGGTGCCTAAATCTGGATTTAGGCCCTCAGGTTTGACAATGTTGGCCTTTAACTATTAGGTTAAAGAAATGTCCATTGCAATTATGCGTATTGTTCCTGGTTGGTCGTGTGTGTGCAATTCTTGCCCTATCGGAGAGGGGAATTAACTCTTGCAGGGAAATATTTGAGTCATTTCATCTCACATTTACACGGGTAATTTAGTTCTCAGCATGTAGCCTTGCAAAGGAAGTGCACCGTCACAGGAATTTTTCTATTCCTGTTTGACTCATTTTATGATGCACTTGCATTTTTGCCTTTTTTGGGTTACAGTTTCCTATGCAAGTACGGTCAGCTCAGTGGGAGGCTCAATCACAGTGAGAGATGATATAAATACCTAGGCAGAATTTCTTCCTCTGAAGCCACTCTATTAATCCCTGCCATCAGGAAAGCTTCTTGTATGTGTCACCTCATGAATGATACAGGTGAGAAAGCTGAGAATAAAAGCTTTTCAACAAAGACTTTGTTTTGTGTAAAATTACAGAGCTTGGCGCTAAATTTTAGCAAGGCCTCAGTCTGGCCTCCATTTATATGTGCACTACTTTACCCATGTAACTACTTCCACGTGCCATTTTTTGTCCACTCTCATTAGCAAGTGCATATAGATTGTTCACACACCAACCATTATTTGTGGGCTGACACAGTAGTACTGCAAGGACAATTATGCAGGCTGACAGCTGCAGCGGCACAGGAGCTAGCAAACAGAGCTGTAAACGGGAGTTTGAGTGGGAGTTTGTATTGTGGTGCTTGTTTGGGGTTTGCTTTTGCTGGGGGGGGGTGGTCTTTTTGGTGTGGCTTGTGTTTCCCAGATTAACAGGACTTGGGTGGGAAGGCGATGACAGATACGGAGGCAGCTGTGGGAGTGACTCCTGTAGTGGAAGACACATTGAGGATGACTGGTTGTGGAAGCTGTGGTATTTACATGATCCTGGAGGGGGGAACCGGTAAGAGTTTTTTCTGCATGAAATGCCATCTGATAGAGCTGATGGAGGAAAAGATCCGAGGTTTGGAGATGCAGGTGGAAAGTCTGGTTGAGTTTAGGAAGGGGTTTGAGCAGATGATGGAGCAAAGATATGAGATATCTGAAGGGAAAAGCTCAGACTCACAGATGGAAGCAGGGCTGGGGAATTTTGAGGGGAGACTAGGTGAGGAAAGCGGTCAGTGGAAGCATGTGACTAGAAGAACCAGGCAGAGGAAAAGACAGTCTAGTGAAAGAGAAATAGAGCTTAGGAACAGGTTTGCAGAGTTGGAAAATGAAGAAGGGGCTCAGCAGGTACTTGTTGAAGGTGGAAGAGCAAGGAAGAAGAGAAGAGAGGCTAGTCCTATAGGAAAAGCGGAAGAGTCAAGGGAGACTACACCAAATATGAGCCCCAGGAGGATACAGGATGGGTTGAAGAGGATTATAAGGGAAAATAGGAATGGAAAGAACTTGCAGCCAGAGGGAAGTGGAGAGACTGGAGAATAGCACTGTCACCAGGAAAAGGCAGGTCTATGTGATCAGGGACTCTTTATTGAGAAGAATAGACAGGCCTGTAACTAGAGCTGATCCAGAGAATAGAAGGGTGTGCTGTCTTCCAGGTGCTAAGATACGGGATGTAGACCTGAGGTTGAAAAGGATCCTAAAGGGAGCGGGAAAGAACCCCCTAATTATCCTTCATGTGGGAACAAATGATACGGCTAGATTCTCGCTGGAAAGTATTAAGGGAGACTATGCTAGGCTGGGGAAGACGCTTAAGGAAATTGAGGCTCAGGTAATCTTTAGTGGGATCCTTCCTATTCCTAGAGAAGGGCAACAAAGGTGTGACAAGATTATGACTGTCAACAGATGTCATACTGTCAACTGGCAAAAATTACGTTGGGGAAGATAACTAGTAAAGCCTCTCCTACGATAGTGCTTGGGGTGTGCTATAGACCTCCGGGATCTAATTTGGATATGGATAGAGCCCTTTTTAATGTCTTTAAATACTAATGGAAACTGCGTGATCATGGGAGACTTTAACTTCCCGGATATAGACTGGAGGACCAGTGCTAGTAATAATAATAGGGCTCAGATTTTCCTAGATGCGATAGCTGATGGATTCCTTCATCAAGTAGTTGCTGAACCGACCAGAGGGGATGCCGTTTTAGATTTAATTTTGGTGAGTAGCGAGGACCTCATAGAAGAAATGGTTGTAGGAGACAATCTTGGCTCAAGTGATCATGAGCTAATTCAGTTCAAACTAAATGGAAGGATTAAATAAAATAAATCTGGAACTAGGGTTTTTTATTTCAAAAGGGCTGATTTTCAAAAATTAAGGAAATTAGTTCGGGAAGTGGATTGGACTGAAGAACTTATGGATCTAAAGGTAGAGGAGGCCTGGGATTACTTTAAATCAAAGCTGCAGAAGCTATCGGAAGCCTGTATCCCAAGAAAGGGGAAAAAATTCATAGGAAGGAGTTGTAGACCAAGCTGGATGAGCAAGCATCTTAGAGAGGTGATTAAGAAGAAGCAGAAAGCATACAGGGAGTGGAAGATGGGAGGGATCAGCAAGGAAAGCTACCTAATTGAGGTCAGAACATGTAGGGATCAAGTGAGACAGGCTAAAAGTCGAGTAGAGTTGGACCTTGCAAAGGGAATTAAAACCAATAGTAAAAGGTTCTATAGCCATATAAATAAGAAGAAAACTAAGAAAGAAGAAGTGGGGCCGCTTAACACTGAGGATGGAGTGGAGGTTAAGGGTAATCTAGGCTTGGCCCAATATCTAAACAAATACTTTGCCTCAGTCTTTAATAAGGCTAAAGAGGATCTTGGGGATAATGGTAGCATGACAAATGGGAATGAGGATATGGAGGTAGATATTACCATATCTGAGGTAGAAGCGAAACTGAAACAGCTTAATGGGACTAAATCGGGGGGCCCAGATAATCTTCATCCAAGAATATTAAAGGAATTGGCACCTGAAATTGCAAGCCCATTAGCAAGTATTTTTAATGAATCTGTAAACTCAGGAGTAGTACCAAATGATTGGAGAATTGCTAATATAGTTCCTATTTTTAAGAAAGGGGAAAAAAAGTGATCCGGGTAACTACAGGCCAGTTAGTTTGACATCTGTAGTATGCAAGGTCCTGGAAAAAATTTTGAAGGAGAAATTAGTTAAGGACATTGAAGTCAATGGTAAATGGGACAAAATACAACGTGGTTTTACAAAAGTTAGATCGTGCCAAACCAACCTAATCTCCGTTTTTGAAAAAAGTAACAGATTTTTTAGATAAAGGAAACTCAGTGGATCTAATTTACCTAGATTTCAGTAAGGCATTTGATACCGTGCCACATGGGGGGGAATTAGTTAAATTGGAGAAGATGGGGATCAATATGAACATCAAAAGGTGGATAAGGAATTGTTAAAGGGGAGACTGCAACGGGTCCTACTGAAAGGCGAACTGTCAGGTTGGAGGGAGGTTACCAGTGAAGTTCCTCAGGGATCGGTTTTGGGACCAATCTTTTTATTACTGACCTTGGCACAAAAAGTGGGAGTGTGCTAATAAAGTTTGCAGATGATACAAAGCTGGGAGGTATTGCCAATTCAGAGAAGGATCGGGATATTATACAGGAGGATCTGGATGACCTTGTAAACTGGAGTAATAGTAATAGGATGAAATTTAATAGTGAGAAGTGTAAGGTTAAGCATTTAGGGATTAATAACAAGGATTTTAGTTATAAGTTGGGGACGCATCAATTAGAAGTAATGGAAGAGGAGAAGGACCTTGGAGTATTGGTTGATCATAGGATGACTCTGAACTGCCAATGTGATATGGCTGTGAAAAAAGCTAATGCGGTTTTGGGATGCATCAGGAGAGGCATTTCCAGTAGGGATAAGGAGGTTTTAGTACCATTATACAAGGCACTGGCGAGTCCTCACCTAGAATACTGTGAGGTACAGCCCTTCTCTGTACCTGCTCCAGTTTGAATTCATCCTTTTTAAACATGGGAAACCAGAACTGCACACAGTATTCTGCATCCCAAAACTGCATTTCTTTCTTACTTCGTCGTCTTCCCTCTCAATGCTGAAATCTGGCGTGGAGATTACCTGGACATCTCCCAAGCATCTCCCCCTAATTCCTAGTTTAAAGCTCTCTTTATCAGTTGTGCCAGCCTTGATCCTAGAAGTCTATTTGCTTCCCTACTCAGATGAAGTCCATCCCGAGAGAACTGTCCTCTGTCCGTGAATGCCTCCCAGTGGCCATACATCCCAAAGCCCTCCTTATAGCACCACTGCCTAAGCCATCTGTTGACAGTCATAATCTTGTCACACCTTTGTTGCCCTTCTTTAGGAACAGGAAGGATCCCACTAAAGATCACCTGAGCCTCAATTTCCTTAAGCGTCTTCCCCAGCCTAGCATAGTCTCCCTTAATACTTTCCAGCGAGAATCTAGCCGTATCATTTGTTCCCACATGAAGGATAATTAGGGGATTCTTTCCCGCTCCCTTTAGGATCCTTTTCAACCTCAGGTCTACATCCTGTATCTTAGCACCCGGAAGACAGCACACCCTTCTATTCTCTGGATCAGCTCTATTTACAGGCCTGTCTATTCTTCTCAATAAAGAGTCCCTGATCACATAGACCTGCCTTTTCCTGGTGACAGTGCTATTCTCCAGTCTCTCCCCTGTTCCCTCTGGCTGCAAGTTCTTTCCATTCCTATTTTCCCTTATAATCCTCTTCAACCCATCCTGTATCCTCCTGGGGCTCATATTTGGTGTAGTCTCCCTTGACTCTTCCGCTTTTCCTATAGACTAGCCTCTCTTCTCTTCTTCCTTGCTCTTCCACCTTCAACAAGTACCTGCTGAGCCCCTTCTTCATTTTCCAACTCTGCAAACCTGTTCCTAAGCTCTATTTCTCTTTCACTAGACTGTCTTTTCCTCTGCCTGGTTCTTCTAGTCACATGCTTCCACTGACCGCTTTCCTCACCTAGTCTCCCCTCAAAATTCCCCAGCCCTGCTTCTATCTGTGAGTCTGAGCTTTTTCCCTTCAGATACCTCATATCTTTGCTCCATCATCTGCTCAAACCCCTTCCTAAACTCAACCAGACTTTCCACCTGCATCTCCAAACCTCGGATCTTTTCCTCCATCAGCTCTATCAGATGGCATTTCATGCAGAAAAAACACTTACCAGGTCCCCCCTCCAGGATCATGTACATACCAGAGCTTCCACATCCAGCCATCCTCAATGTGTCTTCCACTACCGGAGTCACTCCCACAGCTGCCTCCGTATCTGTCATCGCCTTCCCACCCAAGTCCTGTTAATCTGGGAAACACAAGCCACACCAAAAAGACCACCCCCCCAGCAAAAGCAAACCCCAAACAAGCACCACAATACAAACTCCCACTCAAACTCCCCTGTTTACAGCTCTGTTTGCTAGCTCCTGTGCCGCTGCAGCTGTCTGTTCATCTATGTGTCTGACAATTCTGTTCTTTACTATAGTTTCAATCAGTTTGCCTGGTACAGAAGTCAGGCTTACTGGCCTATAATTACCAGGATCACCTCTGGAGCCCTTTTTTAAAAATTGATATCATGTTAGCTATCATCCAGTCATCTGGTACAGAAGTTGATTTAAATGATAGGTTGCAAACTACAGTTAGCAGTTCTGTAATTTCACATTTGAGTTCCTTTGGAACTCTTGGGTGAATACCATCTAGTTCTGGTGACTTATTACTGTTTAGTTTATCAATTTGTTCCAAAATCTCCTCTGACACCTCAATCTGGGACAGTTCCTCAGATCTGTCACCTAAAAAGAATGGCTCAGGTTTAGGAATCTCTCTCATATCCTCAGCTGTGAAGACTGATGCGAAGACTTCATTTAGTTTCTCTATAATGGCCTTATCGTCCTTGAGTGCTCCTTTAGGATATCAGTCATCTAGTGGCCCCACTGGTTGTTTAGCAGGCTTCCTGCTTTTGACGTACTTTAAAATAAATAAATAAATAAATGCTGCTATTACTTTTTGAGTAGCTGTTCTTCAAATTCTTTTTTGGCCTTCCTAATTATATATTTACACTTCACGTACCAGAGTTTAGACTCCTTTTTGTCTTCCTCACTAGGATTTAACTTCCAGTTTTAACAGGATGCTTTTTTGTCTCACTGCTTCTTTTACTTTTTACTTTTTTTTACTTTTGCAGCACTTTTTTGGTTCTCTTACTACGTTTTTCAATTTGGGGTATACATTTAAGTTGAACCTCTATTATGGTGTCTTTAAAAAGTTTCCATGCAACTTGCAGGGATTTCACTTTTGGCACTGTACCTTTTAATTTCTGTTTAACTAACTTCCTCATTTTTGTGTAGTCTCCCTTTCTGAAACTAAATGCTACAGTTTTAGGCTGCTGTGGTGTTTTCTCCACCATAGGGATATTAAATTTAATTATATTATGGTCACTGTTACCAAGCAGTCCAGCTATATTCACCTCTTGGACCAAATCCTGTGTTCCACTTAGGACTAAATCAAGAATTGCCTTTCCTCCTGTGGGTTCCAGGACTAGCTGCTCCAAGAAGCAGTCATTTAAAATGTCAAGAAACTTTATCTCTGCATCCCGTACTGAAGTGACATGTACCCAGTCAATAAGAGGGTAATTGAAATCCCTCATTATTACTGAGTTTTTTATTTTTGTGACCTCTCTAATCCTGCTGAGCATTTTGCACTCACTATCACCATCCTGGTCAGGCAGTCGGTAATATACTGCTATATTCTTATTATCCGAGCATAGAATTGCTATCCATAGAGATTCTGTGGTACAGTTTGGTTCATTTAAGATTTTTACTTCATTTAATACTACGCTTTCTTTCACATATAGTGCCCCTCCCCGACCAGAACGACCTGGTCTGTCCTTCTGATATATTTTGTACCCTAGTATTACTGCGTCCCATTGATTATCCTCATTCCACCAAGTTTCTGTGATGCCTATTCTATCAATATCCCATTTAATACGAGGCCCTCTTGTTCACCCATCTTATTATTTAGACTTCTAGCATTTGTGTATAAACACTTTTTAGCTGTCTGCCATTACATGATGTAATTGAATGGGTCTCTTTCATTTGACTCTTTCTCCCATCGTTGCTTGAAGATTTCACAGTAGATAAGTAGAAGTATTTTCATGAAGAGTTAACACAGAAAGAGAAGGATTTGTGTCTTGGAGAGCTGTTTAAGGTGGACCTGATGAGCCTACATCTTATTAGGTTGTCTTCCCTTGAGACTGTCTTTAGAAAGGTGCAGAGATGCATGTTGGCATGCATTGACATATCTTGATTAATTCCACAAAAGATATGCAAGCTATTCCATCCAGTTCTTGAGAGAATGAGAGGCACATGTTAGCTTGCCATCACCCTGTCTCGGGTTGGAACATCTGCCTGTTGGCATCATTATTTGTAGCCAAGGGAAATCGCCTGATATCACTTGGAAATGTCTGAAAATCTGGACTGCTTGAGTTGCGCACTCGGTGGCTGTATTTGCTAGATGTGGGGTTTTGCCCATTGGCAGCGTCGTCTAGGTAGACAAAAATGCCTTGATTTGAGTTTTAGGGCCTGTGGTCTGAGGGGGGAGCAGCAGAAAGGAACCAGCCAGAGGCTCCAGATGATAGGAGCAACTGCAGCAACAGCAAAGCGGGAGGGAGGGAGGAAGGAAGGAAGTAAAGTGGATGGGCCTAGATTGGACAATCCTTTCCCTCAGACCTGTGCAGGGGAGGCGCACACACGCACGCACCAGGACCTACATGGTTTGGTGTCTTCCTCTCTCCCCCCTGGTGTTGGGGGCAGAAAGGAGCCAGGTGGTAGAAGCAGCCAAAGGGGTGATCTCTGGACATTTTAAAGAGCTTTCTACAGTTTTAACTTGACTTTCTCCGCCCTGTGCAGATTGGCTGTTTATGCCAACCTGCCCGCTCACCCTCCCTCAGTCTGTTTACCTCAGCTTCACACCTGCCCCGCTTACTTTCTTCTCCCATGCCTGTCCCCCTCTCCTCCTTCCCTTCACTCTTCTTTCTGTTGAACTTATTGCCTCTAGACTAAACCCACCAAAAGTAAATACCTTTAAATAAATCGTGGCACTAACACAATGTTTGCCACCATCACATTGTTTGCGCTACTCGGTTGTTCTCTCCCTTTCCCCACCCTGTGTCCGTCTGGTCTTGTCTAATGAGCTCTTCGGAACAAGGAATGTTCCGTGTTTGTACAGCATCTAACACAATGGGGCCTCGTTCTTGGTTGGTTCTCGGCACCACTACCATAATAAACATGATGAATACTAACGTGATTTAGTAAATCCTTGAAATGCACTTCTACAGATGAAGCAGAGACAATTCCAAGTGCTACTGACCAAGTTAAACATCTGTTTCTTTTTCTGATGCAAGTTCACAATTGCCAGTCATATCTGAAGGCAGAGCAAAAAGGAGAGTCTCTTATGACATGGCTTCTGTAAGAGAAGAGATCTTGGTGTTTTAGAGTCCAAGTTATTCACTGTATGTTCTGTGAATCATAAGCAATAAAGTAAGAATATCTTCAGTCCTTGCCGTAGAAGAGAATTACAGAAGGTCATACCATTTTAAATGGAGGCTTTTGCACACTGGTGTCCAGATAAATGCACATCCTTTATCTGTATCAGGCACACTTTATACAATCTCTGATGGTTTTATTTTGGTGGGCAGTATATTTTACCTCCCCTATTTAGGAGAGTACAGTATAGTTTTCTGAGAGATTTATCCTGGCCATGATGATTCTAGTTAAAATTTTTTAGCTATTTAGACCATTTGCATTTTTGCATATCTCCTTATATGGACATTTTTCTGGTAATAGAACCAATGAGATTCTAGCATTGAGCATTGCTCTGTACTCATTGTAGAATCCTTCTCCCGCTGATTTTTTGTCTTTCTCCAAAACTAAGAATCCAAATTGCCGCTCAGACAAGTTAATTTTCCAAAGGTCCTGTAGTCCTTTATCTGAAGTAGACAAAACCTTGTAGGAAGTTCATTCAGAGTTTTGTTTCTTCAGACACCACCACAGAAAATGGCTTTGCCAAACAGAACCCCACTGAAATGGTAGTTGTCTTTCATTTTTCATTGTTGTTGTTCTTTGACAAGACTATCTCGCTGTTATCAAACGAGAACTCACTTAACCAAAACAGCAGCAGTAACAATATCCAGTCTCGGATCAGTTTTTGCCTCCTGAGATTTTCATGAGTTTATTTTGCTGCTCTTGAGAGGCAAATGCTTTTACAACCAATCCTGCCTTTGATATTGCAGCTATGTGGAGGTACTAAATTTGGCTTGGCTTTATTTTTTGAGGACTTCCTGAGCTAGTCAAATCTTCCTTTCTTTCCTGTTCTCTCTGATATCTAGGCGCGCGCGCGCGCACACACACACACACACACACACACACACACACACACACACACACACGTTGTCTGTTTTATAAAATCAGTAACTTTTTTTTTTTAAATCTAATTTCAATTGAGATTTTGTTTTGGAGGAACAGCGGAGACTTCGTCATCTGGGTATTTATATTGGTGCTCTTCACCGTAGTATCGGTGTATCATGCAGAAAGAGGGCTTATGTTTTAGTAATTGACAAGACTGTGAGATGGTGATGGATGTTTATCTCGCCACAAAAAGCTTATCTTTAGACCTGTGCTGCTTTGAAAGTGTGGTATCTGAGACATGTATTTCTGCCTCTAAAGCGTCTGTGTGTACTCTTCCTGAAGTGAATTTAAAATACAAAAAAAAATTCTATGGAACATTGGTGAAAATCTACTTATTCTCTAAACTGGACTTTTAAATTTTCAAACTCTTGTAAGGGATTGGATTTGTTTTAAAAGTTGGCAACACTGAAAATTTACCTGTCGGATATGGCAAAGTGATTTAATAGTAATAGTAATTTAGCCTTTTTCTAAAATCTTAACATGCTTTATGAATATCAGTGAATTAAGCCTCCACATATCACGGAGATAGGGAAGTTTTATCCCTGTTTTTTGGATGAGGAAACAGAGATTAAGGGTAAAATTCTCAAAAGTGCCTAAATGCACTTTTCTAAAATGACTTAGGAGCCTTACGGGCTTGTTTACATGAGAGAGTTTTACCAATTATAATTATAGTTTATGTGGCTTTGGAAGGGGATTACTTCTAAGCTAAAAAAGATACTCGTGCTGAAATGTGTCTGTCCACATAGGGAGTTATATCCATATGGGCTTGTCTACACTTGAAAGGCTACTGTGGCACACCTGCAGCTGTACTGCTATCACATTTCAGTGTAGACACTCACTACAGTGATAGGATGGGTTTTCCTGTTGCCATAGTTAATCCACCTGCCTGAGAGGCAGTATCTAGGTTGAAAAAAATATTCTGTCTACACTGGGGATTAGTTTTCAGAGTAGCAGACGTGTTAGTCTGTATTCGCAAAAAGAAAAGGAGTACTTGTGGCACCTTAGAGACTAACGAATTTATTTGAGCATAAGCTTTCGTGAGTGAGCTGTAGCTCACGAAAGCTTATGCTCAAATAAATTTGTTAGTCTTTAAGGTGCCACAAGTACTCCTTTTTCTTTTTTTTTTTTTTAAACTGGGGATTAGGTCATTTTTAGCTATGTCACTCTGGGGTGTGGATTTTTCACACCCCTGAGTGACGTAGCTGGACTTACATTTTGATTGGAGACCTGACCTAAAATTATTATTTTACACTGGTTTAACTTTCCCATGTAGACAAACCCTTAGTCTGGTTGTCTTTCAGTAAGATATAGAGCTTGTCTACATGGAGACATCTGGGAAAATTAATCTGAATTAACTAATGGTGTGAAATGAAAGTGGATTAAACTGCATTAAACCCCTTTGTGAACACCTTCTTTCAGAGTTAAAGTGGCCTTAATTTGATTTAGCTCAATTAAGTTCCAAAGTGAATTAAACTAAACTGAATTAAAGCCCTTTAATTCTCATTAAATCCCTGTATGGACACTGTTAATGAGGTTTAAGTAATCCACTTCATATTCACCCCTTAAATTAATCCAAGTTAACCATGCTGGCTATCCCCATGTAGACAAGCCCTTAGTCTCCTAAATCCCATTTTCAAAAGTAACTAAAGGTTTGTCTACATGAAGATGCTCAGAAAAATTAACGTGTGACTTGAACGTGTGACTTGAAAATAGGTTAGTTAAACCTCATTTAAATTCTTGTGTGGCCTCAATTTTGTTTGTTGTAAAAACTAAGCTGAATTAAGGGTACTGAGTGAGAGTGACCACACAGTGCTTTAATGCAGTTTAACTAATCCACTTTCATTTTACAACTTTAGTTAATTTGAATTAAGTTTCCTGAGTGTCCCCATGTAGACCAACTCATAGGCCCTTTGGATAAAATTTTCAAAAGCACCAAAGTGACTTGTCAGTGGTCACACAGGAAGTCTGTGGCAGAACTGGGACTAGAATCCAAGTATCCTGAATCATAAAGCTATCCATCCATCCATCTCATTAGGTTCAAACTTACTTTGCTGTTGTGGTCATTTGAATAATTTGGCAACCCTTACAATACTGAGATCATCCACAGTGTCTAGTGATATTCCGTGGGTTGTATTGTTTCCATTTGACAGCTTTTATGATGAACTACCTAATGTTTGTACAACACTTTAAACACGTAAAGCACTATATAGCCACTAAATTGCTATGAAGTTGTAATCCTCCCTTTTGACTAAATAGGGCTGGACTTGGGTGTCCGCCAAAGGGACTTGTTAGACAGTTGGCAGCTATCACAGTGATGTATCCAAGAGGCAGGGATGTGATGTAGGAGCAGTGGCTGGCTTTCTAAAATACGTTTTGTGGCGATGAGTGAGTACCTGTGTGGATACCACATAGGGAGTGGAGCCATGCTAGTGTTAATTATTAGTAGGAATTTTTTTGTATGTAGCTTTTGTATATATTGTATAATAGTGTGTGTGGCACTTCCCAGAGACATTGAAGATGTGGTCCCTTTCTTGAGGCGTTTAGAATCTAAATCTTCTCACAGATAAGCCACTTCCGAAGGATGATGAGCCATAGTCCATCCTATGGAGTTGGTACTCTGGTTAAAAATGACACATCGGGTCAGCCTTGTGCTAAGAATCAGTGCAATGTCCTGCCACGTGGGGTGCACGCCCTCTGAATATATGACCGTAATATTGTATAATCCTGCTGTAATTTTAATATAAACTTTTTTTTTGAAGATTTATAACCATTCAGTTTATTTTGTACAAATTAGGTATGGGGGTGAATTCATTTTCCCAGAGTTTGAACCTATTCTAACCATGGTTCAAAACTCCAATATTATTGAGGTTGCATTCCACTTTATAAGAGCCAGGTATCATTATTATTAATTTATTTATTATTTACATTTCATCTCAGATCTCAGAATGCTTGACAAGGAATAATGCTAGCTCAGTTTTACAGATGGGGAAATTTAGACACACAGAGATTAAATTACTTGCCCCCACTCACCCAGCATATCAGTAGTACAGCTGGAGTAGAACCCAGGTCTCCTGATTCGCAGCCCAATGCCCTGCCCACTGGACCATTGTGAAACACTTAAGAAACACAGAGAAGAAAGGGACAGCTGTAATATAATGTGAGAAAGGCAGCAGCAAAAGAAAATAATGAAAAGGAAGCAGAGAGAAGTGTGTGAGAGAAGTTCTAATTAAAAAATATCAATACCATATATAGGGCATTCAAGTGTGCATTGGAGGTGGAAGGGGGCGCGTCTTTCTTTAATATAGTACAGACTGCCATTTAGCTACTAAGAATTTTTTTTTAAATGCTAACTCATCCTTGGAGTGGGAGGGGTTGAGATGGGCTTAAATTTGGGGGAAGGGGAGGTTCAAACTCCAACTAGTTTTTGCCAACCTCAAAACATATTTTGAGAGATTCATGAAACTTCCACCTGCAATATGATCAGCCAGGCTTTGTACAAACTGTTGTGAAAAATGTTAGTCTCTTTATTTTTCTTTTCTTGTCTTACTTGAGCTAGTTGCGTTTTACTGCCAGTCTTGGTGGTGTCTGTGCTGGAGAGTAGCAGGAAAAGCTGATAAGGCCATAGGACAGAAATCTTTGTGCTTATCTCACTGCAGCACATGGAGCTGAGAGTGCATCCTTTTCCTGTCCTAGGACAGGAGATGTAAACTGACCATCTCCTGACAGCAGTGACTTCAAACGGGGGCTGTAACGTCTACAGGGTATGAATCTTCTCTTGACTTCAGAGGCCAGCTAGGTGAAAGTGGGTCACCGCTTGTTTAGAAAGCGGTTTTTGTGCCAGCGAAAATTTCTGATAACTGCTGGGCCAATAGACGACTTTGTATATATTATTTGAAAAGTATAAATTCAGCACAACTCTTGATTGTTTGTTTAGACTTCTATCAGGAGATGAATTAAGTAGAAAGGAGTTGACTTTTTTTTTCAGCCAGGCAATTCTGCTAAAATAACAATTGAACTACAAAATTTGGATCCAGGTTCAGATCAGAACTTTCCCCAAGTTAGGGGGAATATTTGGACAGGGAGTTTTTGTCCCCATCTCTGAATAAAAGGACATGTGGCTGATTTAACCACTGTCTTTACTAGAAATATAAATGAATTGGAGGATCCAGTTAAAAGTTGTAATGTAAATGGGACTGTGTCCCTGAAATCAGGACTGTCCAGGGTTTTAACTTGGTTACAGGGACTTGGGTACAGAGCCCATGGGACTTAACTATTAGCCAGGCTGTAACCAGGATCTCTTATGGTTGTAGTATACTAATTGACTCAGGGAATGATGTGTGTACAGTTGTGAATGGTAGAGAGCTTATGAGTATATGAGCAAAGCTCATCCTAGTTATTCCCTGTACATGTTAGTTACACTTCTTTTCCCCTTCTCATCCTCCCCACCCCACAAACTGTCACCAGCACTGCAACACATACATACTGGGCACAAGGGCTGAACATGCAGCTTTCCTTAAGACCAACGTGAAAGAGAGGGTGCAGCCCAATGCTTGAAGCACTGGACTAGGAATCAGAACTTCTGGGTTCCGCTCCCAACTGTATCACTGATTTTGGGCAAATCCTTTTATCACTTTCTGTGCCTCAATTTTCCCATCTGTAAAATAGCCTTAATATCTATTTCTCCATAGTGGTGTGGGGCTTACTGCATGAGATCAAAGTATTTCTGTTCTAATTAACTGGCTGGCAGGTGGGCACCCATACAGTGGTTGCAGTCTGAAGTCTACCATGTAGATCAAGCATGTCAGGTGAGCATGGCGCCTGATTTCCAATTACCCAAAGATCTCAATTCTAATGGTTGCTATGCAGGCTACCTATGTTTGACAGCTGTGTAGTGTGTTGCCACCTCAACCATGGGTGCAGCCTTATTTATAGTATTATTTGAACTTTAATTTATTGCTAAGTTATTGGCTGGCGCACTTTGCAGAAAAGTGAGACTCATAATACGTTTCACACTCGGGCAGCGAGATCTCACCAATGCCGAAGTAGTAGCATATGATCTCATCATTCCCCTTTGTTTCAGTACCCGATGCAGAACGGTTCCCTCTAATTTCTTTGTTTCTTTTTTTTTTAAACCATGACTCCTAATAATGTGTGTGAGAGCAGTATGAATTATTAGCAGAGTCTCCAAGCCACTCAGACTCAGCCTGGAGTTTGAGGTTTGCTGCATTCCTGAATCTCGGCCCATGCTCAAAAAATTTGTCAGAGACTGACTTTGACTGAAAAGCCAGCAAACTTTATTCCCCACTTCATAAGCTACCCTCTCACTTCTAGGAAACCCCGAGATGCTCTCTTGAGTGTATCTAAGTTCAGGAGTGTTTCCAAGGCCTTTAAATAATGAGGAGTGGAGATGGGCTCCCCTTTGAATTCTGACTTGATCAAATTGTAGTTTTGAATCTTCTGGTTCATTTCCAATCCCCATGAACCAGACACGAATTGCATCTGCAGAGCTGGTTCATCTGTCTCCTCCTGTCTCTGGTGAGTAGCAGATTGTGTCATCTGCTCATCCAGCTTCATTAACAATGCAAAGCCTTTCATTTTAGTATTTAATGATCATCTTGGAGACTTTGTTATGGAACGCTTTCCTTTCCCACTTTTATATTGAATCTCAGGGATGTAGTATATTGCTGAATTAGTTTTAGCTCTGATTTAAGATGCAGGACTAGTAGATGCCAGAAATAAGTCTGCTTCCAAAGATGTTGTGGACCTGAGGCTAGAGTAGACTAAACTTGCTGTGATGACCACATTCCTTCTGTCTTTCCCCACCTCCTCTCTCTTTTCTGTTTGTTTTAAGGATAGGCCCAAAACAAAACCCAGCATCTGAAAATTCCTGAAGGCAAGGCTTCATAATTGAGCTCCAAGTATCAATGTACACAAATGTAGCAATGTTCACGTTCATCCCCTTAGAGAGCTTTGAGTTGTGAATTCAGATCCTGACTCAGTGTTGGGTGGGGGAGTTGGAGATTGGGTTAAGGCCAAAATGGGTTATTTAAGGGAGGAGAGTTTTAACGTAACTCAATTTGATGTAGATACAAAGGCAACCTTAATGTACAAAGCATGGACTAGTAATTAGAGCACAAGACTGGGAATCAGAAATTCTGGGGGCTAGTCTCCATTCCTGCCACTGAGGGTATGTCGACACTGCAGTTGAACACCTGTACCTGGCCCGTGCCAGCTGACTTGAGCAGGTGGGACTTGTTTAATTGCTGTCTAAATATTCAGGCTCCGGCTACAACCTGAGCTCTGGGCCCCTACCATCTCATGGGGTCCTAGAGCCCAGGCTTCCTCCTGAGCCCAAATGTCTACATTGCAATTAAACAGCCCCTCAGTCCGAGCCTCATGAGGCCACGTCAGCTAGCATGGGCCAGCTACAGGTTTTTAATTGCAGTTTAGACATACCCAGTGTGGCTGACCTTGGGTGTGTTCATCAGTTTCTTCATCTATAAAATCTGATCACATTTTCCTACTGCACAATGGTGTTGTGAGACTTATTAATGCTTGTAAAGTGCTTTGTGGTCCTCTTGATAAAAGGTGATACATAAGAGGCAAATTAGTTACTTGTTTATGAATTTTATTTAGATGTTTATAATTTTTGTGTGTAAGATGTTAAAAAAAAACTTGGCATTCTCTTTCTAGTCTTAGCTAAGAATCCCGTGGCCATTATTCAGCAATCCAAAGTACATAAGTCCTCTCACGAGGAGACAGCTTGACCCAGAATTATAATTTATAGACAGTTTGATTTGATTTGGCTTCCATCCCAAAGGACATAGTGCCTTAGTTTCGATAATTTCTGATGTATGTTCCTCAGCTTGGGGAGATTGTCATTTATCTTTCAAACAACTTGGGCCTCAGCATATGTTATGAACCGTTGTTACATGAGTCACAGCAGCTTTTCCGTGTCTCCGGACATTTTAGAAAAGTGGGAAGTCAACTCCTCTGTCTTCCACCCCCCTCTTAGAGACTGAGTGTTGTTGGGAAATTCCTTGGTTAGTTTAGAAGTTGTTGCTATAGAAAGTGGCCTTTTAAACGTGTTTGTATTGGCTTTTCTAATTGGCTGGCAATACAAGCATCTGACTGGGCAAAAAAAAAACCCATAAAAACAGTTAGTATCTGCCATCTGATGTTAAACATTGGCAGCTTTTTCTTGTAACTATTGCAGTAAAATTAACTCTGGTGGAGGAATTTTTCAAAGGTGCAGATGTACCAAATCTGAATATATTTTTTAAACTCTTTAATTAGATTTTGAAATCCCTCCCTCTCCATTTCTAAGATGCCACTCACCATGGCGTCTGGGTACCAGGATGTAAGATGGCATAGAACAATTATTTAAAAGCACCATTATGTTGGTTGGTTTCTTTAATCAATTAGTAAGTAGCTTTTAACACTTGGTAGCTCCAAAAATACCAAGACCTAAAACTATGTTTTAAGAACTGGGCATGCAGCAAATTCTGTGGTCATTAATGGAGGACTCAGGCAATTAAGAGCAGGATTTCTGTTTGTTGGGGGAATGTGGTGGGAGGTTTCAGTTGTATTGATCTCATGATTGGTGATTAAATGAGTGGTAGGGTGGGAAGAATAGCCCTGCTGCTTTGAGTACTTACTCCTCCTTCGACATTATTGTAGTTCTAAATGTGCATCGGACTCCCAGAGCTGTGGGTGGACATCACAGTGCAGAGTTCGTTCTAACCTAAATTTAAATGATGCGTTTTTGAATAATTAAAACAATTAAATGCTGCAGATGTGCACAACGGATACAGCCAGTTAGAACAAGGTTTTGAATCTGTATAATTTACAGTCTGTTCTAGAGAGACCAGATACAGCAAGCCATAGAAATTGTTTGGTTTTGCCATCTTTGTTGTTGATTTATTTGTAGTGTACCAAAGATACTACTAGGTCTGAAGTTAAAGGTGTCTACCGTGAAGAGCTCATAGTCTGAAAACACTACAGTATAGCTCTTGGAAGATACGAAATCAAATTTTCTTCCTGTTGAATAATTTCTTCAATAAAATCTCTACGATCTAGTCACTCCTTTACTTATGGCTTCCCCCTTAACTCCTATCTTTCTGTGACTCACTTTTTTGCCCCTATCCCTCAGCGTTAAATTCCAGGGTGAGTTTTCATTCTGCTCAGAACGTGTTACAGTGTAACGTCTTGAAAGGGAGCAAATCCCTTCTCGCGCTGGAAGTAATTAAAGGTGCCTTGGTGTTGCAGTAGCAGCATTGTTGTATGACTAAAGCTGTGACATGAGAAGACCCTGGTCTGGAAGGAAATTTTGAGAATGGATTTTAGGTGGTGTAACTTCAGTTTTAATGTGACCCATTTGCTGCATTTATAACATGGATGGAAGCATCTGTAATTATAACATTTTTATTTTGAATAAAACCTAACAATTGCCCCGATTTACAGTGAGACATTGACCTTGTACTAGTTAGTACTGCTTAAGGTTCAGTGCTATAAACTTCACTTGAACACCAAGCAAATACCTGCCTTTTAGCAAAGACCTTCTTCACAGGGAAAAGATGGAATATCCCTGGGAAGCCAGAGCAGTGGTGATATAAATCTACATTACTAGTAAGCATGGACAGTGGGACTAATTTTGCCAGCTGTTTAAATTTGGACTCCTTTTATCTACACTACAGAAATAAGTTCGTTTTGTACCTGTGTCCATGTAGATTAAGGACCCTAATAGGAGTCCTGTTAATACTGTGTTTCCCATTTTAGATTGCAAAGACATATCTGTTGTTTCAGGGCCAGGTGAGCTACCTGTGAGGGATGACGGGCCTTAAACCCAGGCCCTCGGATCACTGGGCAGTTCTCAGACCATGGCTGCCACCAGGCAGCTCACCCGAACCACTGGAGAAGGAGGCTAGCAAAGCTTTAGCTCACAAAGTGCCCCACCCACAAAACTCCAGACTGGAGGGAGGAGTTCAGCTTCTCTGATTGGCTGGGACACACTACTTAAGCCAGAAAGAAACCCAGGAAGTTGTCCAAGCAACTAGGTAACTCCCTGGCTGGCAGCTGCTACAGATCTTGCCTATTTGACTGACTCCTGAGCCCTGCCTTCCTGCCTGTTCCTCCTTATCCCAGGCCCCCATTTGTTCCTGGTTCTTGCTTTCCTGCCTCACTTCATGTCCCTGCTCCTACGCCCTCCCCCAGATGCTGACTCCGGCTTCGACTTCTGTCTCCAGCTCTGACCTTTGGCTTGGCACCGGACTCTGACCCCTGGCTCCAGACTCTAACCATTAGGCTTGACCTTCCTTACCCCGTCCATACAGTGCCTGATGATGATCGAAATCTTACGTTGTAATTCCAAAATTATTTTTTTCTGTACATTTCCAAAAGGGCTTTTAAAAAAATGGGTTACCATCCACATTATCATTTTTCAGATAAGAAATTCTGAAATGCAGAGAGAAGATATGACTTGACCAAGATCACACAGCTTGAAGAAGCTTATGTTTCTTGGTGTAAGCACTTACATTGCATAGAGCAATGTATCTTTTTTTTTTTTTTCTTTTTCTTTAAGTCAGAGGTGCCGTTTGGCTTTCAAAGTATCCAGGACCTTAAACTCCATGCAAAATGATTTCTTTGAAAGGTCAGGAGCCCCACCCTGCAGCTTTTCTTGTGACATTATGTATAGGGTAATTGAAGGAGGAAATAAAAATGAGCTGGCACTGCTGAATCACTGCAGAGATCTAAATCTAAATGAATTGTCAGGTGTGTGGGCAAAGCAGAACTCAGGAGATTTTACACTGTCGTAGCTGACTGGCTGGGGCAGGGATGGCATGAGAGAGCTTCTACTATAAAGGAGGAGGGCAAGTAGGAAAGTTTACTAAAAGGATGGTAAAATGAAAGTAAAAATAGCTTTTTAGTTATTGAATCTAGACCTGGAAGGATGTTGACAAATTGGAGAGGGTTCAGGGAAGAGCCTCAAGAATGATTAAAGAATTTGAAAGCATGTCTTAGAGTGAAAGAACTTAGTCTGTTTAGCTTAACAAAGAGAAAGGTAAGGGGTGACTTGATTACAGGTTATAAGTATCTATGTGGGGAACAGATATTTGATAATGAGCTCTTCAGCGTAGCAAGGAAAGGTATAGGAGGATCCAATGACTGGAAGTTGAATTTAGACTCTTTCAGACTGGAAAGAATGTGTAAATCTTTCATGGTAAGAGTAAGTAACCATTAGAACAATTTACCAAGAGTTGTGGTGGATTCTCTATGCCTGATAATTTTAAAATTATCAAGTTTGGATGTTTTTCTGAAAGACCTGCTGTAGGAATTATTTTGGGTGAAGTTCTATGGCCTGGTGTTAGACAGGAGGTCAAACTAGATGATTACAGTGTTCCATTCTGGCCTTGGAATCTACGAATCTATGGTAAAAACTTGAGTAGTCAAGTGATTAAAAAATCAATTGCATGATTAATTGCACTGTTAATAATAGAATACTATTTATTTAAATATTTGTGGATGTTTTCTACATTTTCAAATATATCGATTTCAGTTACAACACAGAATACAAAGTGTCCAGTGATCACTTTATATTTATTTTTAATTACCATTATTTACACTGTAAAAAACAAAATAAAGTATTTTTTAGTTCACCTCATACAAATACTGTAGTGCAATCTCTTTATCATGAAAGTTGAACTTAAAAATTTAGAATTATGTACAAAAAACCCCTGCATTCAAAAATAAAACAATGTAAAATTTTAGAGCCTACGGGCCCCCACAGTCCCATTTCTTGTTCAGCCAATCACTCAGACAAACAATTTTTGTTTAAATTTGCAGTAGATAATGCTGCCCACTTCTTGTTCACAGTGTCACCTGAAAGTGAGAACCGGTGTTCTCATGGCACTGTTGTAGCCGGCGTCTCACGGTATTTACGTGCCAGATGTGCTAAACATTCATATGCCCCTTCATGCTTCGGCCACCATTCCAGAGGACATGCTTCCATGCTGATGATGCTCATTTAAAAAAAAATGCATTAACTAAATTTGTGACTGAACTCCTTGGGAAAGAATTATACGTCTCCGGCTCTATTTTAACCACATTCTGCCATATATTTCATGTTATAGTAGTCTTGGGTGATGACTGAGCACATGTTTGTTCATTTTAAGAACACTTTCACTGCAGATTTGACAATATGCAAAGAAGGTACCAGTGTGAGATTTCTAAAGTACTCGACCCAAGGTTTAAGAATCTGAATTGCCTTCCAAAATCTGAGAGGGATGAGCTGTCTTACAGAAGTCTTGAAAGAGCAACACTCCGAAGTAGAAACTACAGTATTCAAACCACCAAAAAAGAAAATCAGCCTTCTGCTAGTGACATCTGAGTCAGATGATGAAAATGAACATTTATCAGTCCGCACTGCTTTGGATTGTTATCGAGCAGAACTAATCATCAGCATGGACGCATGTCCTCTGGAATGGTGGTTGAAGCATGAAGGGACGTATGAATCTTTAGCATATTTGGCATGTAAATACCTTGCACCGCCAGCTACAACAGTGCCATGAGAACACCGGTTCTCACTTTGTAAACAAGAAGTGGGCAGCATTATCTCCTGTAAATGTAAACAAACTTGTTTTGTCTGAGCGATTGGCTGAACAAGAAGTAGGACTGAGTGGATTTGTAGGCTCTAAAGTTTTGCATTGTTTTGTTTTTGAGTGCAGTTATGTAACAACAAAAAAATATACATTTGTAAGTTCTATTTTCACAATAGAGATTGCACTACAGTACTTGTATGAGGTGAATTGAAAAATACTGTTTTTTTTTTTTTCCACCAAATGCATCCGATGAAGTGAGCTGTAGCTCACGAAAGCTTATGCTCTAATAAATTTGTTAGTCTCTAAGGTGCCACCGGTACTCCTTTTCTTTTTGCGAATACAGACTAACACGGCTGCTACTCTGAAAACTGTTTCTTTTGTTTATCATTTTTACAGTGCAAGTATTTGTAATAAAAAATATTAAGTGAGCAGTGTGCACTTTCTATTCTGTGTTGTAATTGAAATCTATATATTTGAAAATGTAGAAAACATCCAAAATATTTAATTTCATTTGGTATTCTGTTTAACAATGTGATTAAAACAGCAATTAATCACGATTAATTTTTTAAATCACGATTAATTTTTTGAGTTAACTGCGATTAATCAACAGCCCTAATAAAAACCCTTGATGTTTAGACTGGTAAGCTCCTCAAGGCAGGGTCAGTTTCCTTTTGCAGTATTGCCAACCCCAACTGTTCAAAAATCAAGAGTCGGAGCTCGCTAAAATCATGATTGGCTTTAAAATAATGAGATTATGTAAAAATAATAGATTTTTATCTGTCTTCTGGCTTTTGAGCCTTTAGCACACATGGGGCCACATTTTGAAGCTTTCTCCACAGTCACAAGGGCTAGAAACTTACTTTTTCTTTAAGAATGAAGGCTGAAATCACACATCCACTTGACTCCGGGAGCTGGGACTTTTTAAAAAAAAAAAAAAAAAAAACAATAATTATGAGACTGGTGATAAAATCATGAGAGTTGGTAACACTGCTTCTGTGAGTTCTCCACAATGCTAACCACCCTGATAGTGCTCAACATATAATAAAAAATAGTAGCTGTTTCTAACTAGCATCTGCTCTTAAGTGAGATCCTGCTTCTCCGTGAACTAGCTGGCTAGACTGAATTACAGGGAGTCAAGTAAATTACTCAGTCTCTTATTGGAGAGTTAGCACCATGACATATCCTGGCTCCTGTGTTTTTGCTCTAACTTGAGAACAAAGCTTCACCAATTCTTGACGGCATCTACAGTTACATCATTTCTTAACCACAGACGATAAAGCACTTGTGACAGATGAGATATTGGTTTTTCCTCCTGTTTCATCATGTCCTCACTCATAGAATCATAGAATATCAGGGTTGGAAGGGACCTCAGGAGGTCATCTAGTCCAACCTCCTGCTCAAAGTAGGACCAGTCCCCAACTAAATCACTCCTGATGTCTCCCTTCAAATCTTTGCACCTTCCCTTGTGCTGCTGCTTATTCTTGAAACAGTTTAAGGACCTTACCAAGAGATATTGGATCATCCATACTGGTGTGCTTACATGGCACTTCTGTGTATCATAATAACTTGTATTGTTCTGTACCCACTCCTGGTTTTAGCTTGTGAGCTCTGTGCAGCAGGGATTACACTCTTTTTGAGGCACATTGGCTAGCTGTGCTCATGTGCATCTTAGAGCACTATATAAATTATAGTAATAAAATCCAGGTAGATCAATAAATCTGTTTGGACTTATAGGCATTGGCATTTCCTCATCCTCTTCTGGTCACTGTTACTAAATATATATGCATTGCCATATGCCTTTGCAGACTTTAAAAAAATGCAAAGAGTTTATCATTTTGAATTAGGTGAACTCTGGAAATGACAGTACCAAAGGGAAGTGAGGGCCGGGGTAACTGCGAAGAAGGTACTAACCAAAACTTGTGTGAAGCATTGAAGTTTTGAGAATAAGGCATGAGGAAGTGAAGCAGCGTGTAGTGGAGCAGTTGTCAGCTGTCAAAAGTGAGTCCCTAGAAATGAATTTTGAAGTGGGTATTGAAGGCAGAAAGTGAGGACACTTGGCCTTCTGGAAAAAGAAGGCTACCCTTGGCCTAAGGGCAGCCTGAAAAAAATTCTGAAAACTGCAAATAGGAGGAGACCAAATGGATGAAATTCTATGGTCTGTGCTATGTGGGAGATCAGACTTAAATGACTATAATTGTCTCTTCTGTCTTTAAAATCTATGAGCATTGGACACAAGGGTGGAGGTCAGTAGAAACAGAGATAGAAAAACAGGCAGGGGAAGAGTACAGGTATTTGATGCTGAAAGGTACAGTGAGCTGGTAAAGGGACTGAGGGTGTGATCTGCCAAATGGTGGGTGAGGCTGTAGCACAGATTGAAGTAGGAGGAAGTAAGAGCTGAGGAAGCTAGAAAGGAGAAAGGTACAATAATCTAGGTGAGAAAGAAGCAAGGAGAGAGCCAGGTTTTCAGCAATGGTGAGGGAAAGGGAGACTTTATGCTCTAATGGAGGACAGGTCTTGAATTAATCTACACATAGATCAGAACTCCTCCACTTATTCAGGATATCTGTTCCAGTGTGTCCTTGGTTTTGGCCAGACTCTTTGCACGCCAGCTTGGTAGTACACTGATATTTGAAGTCTTATTGACCAAAATGAAGAAGCTAAGTCTTCTGTATGATGCTTTGAGGTTTTTTTGACGAGAAATGAAATAGACCAAGGGAACAAATATGTACAGCCTCATATAACAGCCCTGAGGCTGGTTTTGTACAACATCTTTATTAATGATCTGGATGATGGGACTCATTGCACCCTCAACAAGTTTGCAGATGACACTAAGCTGGGGTGAGAAGTAGATATGCTGGAGGGTAGGGATAGACAAATTGGAGGATTGGGCCAAAAGAAATCTGAGTTCAACAAGGACAAGTCCAGAATCCTGCACTTAGGAAGGAAGAATCCCATGCACTGCTACAGGCTGGGGACCGACTGGCTAAGCAGCAGTTCTGCAGAAATGGACCTGGGGATTACAGCGGCCGAGAAGCTGGATATGAGTCAGCACTGTGCCCTTGTTGCCAAGAAGGCCAACGGCATATTGGGCTGTATTAGTAGGAGCATTGCCAGCAGATTGAAGGAAGCAATTATTCCCCTCTGTTTGGCACTGAGGCCACACCTGGAAGTATTGGGTTCAGTTTTGGTCCCCCTCACTACAGAAGGGATGTGGACAAATTGGAGAGAGTCCAGTGGAGAGCAACGAAAATGATTAGGGGCTGGGGCACATGACTTACGAGGAGAGGCTGAGGGAACTGGGGTTATTTAGTCTGCAGAAGAGGAAAGTGAGGGGGCATTTGATAGCAGCCTTCAACTACCTGAAGGCCAGTGTTCTGCCAGTGGGACAGATATCAACCCTTATCCATGAATCCCATCATCTTTCCTACTGGGAATGATCCATGGAAACTATAGGTCTCAGCATGCCAAGCTCCATCTTGCTCAGAGTGGGAAGGCTGCTCAGATCAAACTGGAGCATGGCTCATTAAGAGCTGTGATCTCTAAAGACCATCCCACCTCCCTCCCTGCTAATGTCCCTGGCTGCAGCCTCCTCTTGGCAAGTTGGCCATGCAGTTGGCGGCTGGGAAAAGTCTGACATTGACCCTGGTTCAGGCTGTCACTAGAGAGCACTAGAAGCTGTTATTTCAAGGCAAGAATTACTGTCACCAGATCTGTAATCAGTACTGCAGTTTGCATTCCATTCCATCCCACACTGTCCCACTTTCTCTGAAAAACCCAGCCCCTGAAATAATCTTCCTCTTAGTGTAATCCTTGAACAGATTGCCTCTTCCTTCCACTGCTCACCCTGGGCACACACTTTTTCTCCCTTCCTCCACTCTGCACCCTTCTCTTTACCTCCTCAATTCCCAGTTTCACGCCTCACTTTCCTCCCAGGCAAGGTCTAAACTCAGCTTTCTCAGCCTGGCTGGGATTAAGTGGAAACACCGCACAGCTGCTTTGGGTCATGACTCCCAATCTCTCTCCTTTCAATACCATGGAGAGAGGCAGCACTAGAGAGAGTGGGAGCCGTGCTCAGGAGCAACCAAGGAACCAGTGAGGCGCTTCGCTTTATCCCTAAAAGGCTGAAGAACTGGGAGCAGATATTCTATGGTAAGAGCGCTGGGAAGGGCTTTTTCCTTCTTCCCAGAGAGGTTTGGAGTCCTTTCTTTCAGATCCAACAGCAATTAGTCTGGCAGCCATTCACTAATGCCAAGTGTTCAGCATGGGCAGGACCTAGACCCTTGTGCACAGAGGTACTGGCCAGGCAGAGTTATTCCACACTTCGAAGTATGTGGTCTCTGCAGAAAAAGTGTGACAATACTGTGCATTTCTGCCCCACATCTGTTGTTGTTTGTTGATTGATAATTTATAGTGCCCATATGTGTGCTGATTTCTTCAGAGAAAACAGATCCATCCCCCAGAGAGTTTACAATCCAAGGGATTGTCATGACATGTGAGACTATAACGTACACAAAGGACGGAGTAAGGTAGGACACTGGTTAAGTGGTTGTTCAGCTGCGCATACATAAGTCTTGGTTTAAAAAAAAAAAATTTAAAGTGGTCACGTTTTGTAGGTGCTGGTGTGGAAATGTCTTTTGGAGGGATCAGAATCCTGTGAGGCCCGTGATTTGGTTGTCATTTTGGAAGGGTGCCCCAGGTATAAGGGGAAGCTTGCAGAAGGCATGGAAACATTTACGAAAGAAAGCAAGAGGTGTCCCAGCTGATCTCTCTGGCAGAGTGCTTGGGATGGTCACCAGGAGACTGGGTCAGAAATGTAGGCAGAGGATGTGTGATCTAAGTCCTTGAAAGCAAGAACAAGATCATCACGTATAAAATGAATTACAGCTCACAAGTGAATTTCCCAGGCCACACAGCATGTCATTGTCAGAGCTAGGCCTGGAACCCTTTCTGCACTCGAACCCTTTCTGAAGACCCACTTTGTCCAGGAGGCCTCCAACTGCGCAAAAAAAAAAAAAAAAAAAAGCGTATGATTATATTTTGTATAGACACTCACTTCTCTGCACTCCCAGCACATCTTGTGTTTCTGCACCTCATAGACTACAAACTCTCCTGGGTGGGGAGTACTTTGTGTTTCTGTTGCTGGCCCTGTCTGAGCACCTTGCTGCTCTCCTGATTGGCAGTCCTGTACTGTAACCACGAGGATAGCCTTCTTGGCACCGTGCAAAGGAGAGGAACTAGTTAGTGATGATGGCTTGTTAAGCAGATATGTGACTAAAAGGTGACACAGACTTTCTTAACAGCTCCTCTGCTACCACTCGCTGAAAAACAGGAAATGTCTGTATCCCCAGTGCAAGGGCTCTGACTTGATTCTAGTTATATGGATCAGCTCTGAAGCTAATTACCCCCTTACGGAGTCATTTCAACTGTATATTTTCCTTCATAGAAAGACTTTTTAAGGAAAAACCCCTAGAGAATCAGGCAATACTGTTTTTATAATCCTCTAAGGAACTTTAATTCCTGATTTTACGTGACCAAAGAGGTACAAGTAAAGGTTCCCATAGGTCCATATTATTTTCAGATTTCAAAATACATGTGTTTTCCTCATCCTTTAGAAACCAAGCCCTGCTGCTGACACGGCTTCCTCTGCTAATCTTGGCCAAAAATCTTTTCCGTCTTTTGGGTATTTTCAAGTGCATTACAGCATCATTCCTCCCAACTGCTTATCTCAACAGAATCTCCCCACACCCCCATCCTCTGATATCCTTGCTTGTGGTTTGGCTACCCGAGTGCACTGCCGTGTGTCCCATCCAGTCTTTGTAACTGGTGCCGTATCTGACCGTGGGGAGCAGACAGAAATCCTTCTCTTCAACCAACAATTGAAGAGGGTTTGGTGTTCTAGAGTCTGACTAAAAGGATTAACAGTTATGTCAAAAACAGACACATTCCAAGTGCAGCTGAACAGTATCTGCAGAATCACATGCAGGTAACACAATTGCCTCTAGAAGAAGGGTCTGTTCTCAGCCCATCTTTAATTCCATGGGGGGAATAAAGCTACATTATTGCAAACTTAAACATCAGGAGATGAAAAAGCTGAGGCTGCCTTATAATTCTGCCACTGTAGTATGATCATCTTTAATTGTATGGTCACATATTTCCCAAATAAAATATCCTCTGGTTTATCTGCAACACAAATTTGTGTGAACCTGCAGTACTATAAGTGCCAGTTAAACAGTTCCTGTAAGTCATTTATATGATAAGGACAGACTTGGAGAAAATTCTACAGGTGAAATATTATAGCATAATGAAAATGTATGCTTGGACTGTATAAGATTGTATGCTGTTCAAGGCAGGGGCCATGTCTTTCTATGCCTTTGTACAGCATGTGTAACAATGAGGTCTTTCATCCTGATTGGGGTCTCTGCATGCTACTGCAATACGAGTAATAAAGAATTGAGGGCTGTCTACCCCTGTCTAGAAGGCTATACTGGACCATTGTAGCATTGAAATTAGTGTAAGTGTACAGGGATGTTAAGATTAATCTGAGGTGATCTGGTGTATCTAGGGTTGGTCACATAAACACCACCCTATATCGGAAACCTACTGACCGCTATTCCTACCTACATGCCTCTAGCTTTCATCCAGATCATACCACTCGATCCATTGTCTACAGCCAAGCGCTACGATATAACCGCATTTGCTCCAACCCCTCAGACAGAGACAAACACCTACAAGATCTCTATCATGCATTCCTACAACTACAATACCCACCTGCTGAAGTGAAGAAACAGATTGACAGAGCCAGAAGAGTACCCAGAAGTCACCTACTACAGGACAGGCCCAACAAAGAAAACAACAGAACGCCACTATTGCCATCACCTTCAGCCCCCAACTAAAACCTCTCCAACGCATCATCAAGGATCTACAACCTATCCTGAAGGACGACCCATCACTTTCACAGATCTTGGGAGACAGACCAGTCCTTGCTTACAGACAGCCCCCCAATCTGAAGCAAATACTCACCAGCAACCACACACCACACAACAGAACCACTAACCCAGGAACCTATCCTTGCAACAAAGCCCGTTGCCAACTCTGTCCACATATCTATTCAGGGGATACCATCCTAGGGCCTAATCACATCAGCCACACTATCAGAGGCTCGTTCACCTGTGCATCTACCAATGTGATATATGCCATCATGTGCCAGCAATGCCCCTCTGCCATGTACATTGGCCAAACTGGACAGTCTCTACGTAAAAGAATGAATGGACACAAATCAGACGTCAAGAATTATAACATTCAAAAACCAGTTGGAGAACACTTCAATCTCTCTGGTCACTCGATCACAGACCTAAGAGTGGCTATACTTCAACAAAAAAGCTTCAAAAACAGACTCCAACGAGAGACTGCTGAATTGGAATTAATTTGCAAACTGGATACAATTAACTTAGGCTTGAATAGAGACTGGGAATGGATGAGTCATTACACAAAGTAAAACTATTTCCCCATGGTATTTCTCCCTCCCCCCCACCCCCACCCCCACTGTTCCTCTGATATTCTTGTTAACTGCTGGAATTAGCCTACCTTGCTTGTCACCATGAAAGGTTTTCCTCCTTCCCCCCCCCCCCCCCCCCCCCCCCCCGCTGCTGGTGATGGCTTATCTTAAATGATCACTCTCCTTACAGTGTGTATGATAAACCCATTGTTTCATGTTCTCTGTGTGTGTGTATATAAATCTCTCCTCTGCTTTTTCCACCAAATGCATCCGATGAAGTGAGCTGTAGCTCACGAAAGCTTATGCTCTAATAAATTTGTTAGTCTCTAAGGTGCCACGGGTACTCCTTTTCTTTTTGCGAATACAGACTAACACGGCTGCTACTCTGAAACCTGTATCTAGGGTTGTAATTGTATTTGAAAAATAGTATGTGGTCATGTTATTGAAGACTATCATAATGCATATGTACAAAGGGACTTGACTAAGCTAAGGCTGCCTGCTCATCCTTAACCCGGATATCTTTGGAACACTCAACCTTGCCAACTTAAGGCTGCATAAATGTAAGGTCTTGGTGTTTACATAATACTTTCTACTTCTTCCCTTGGAGGATCTCAAAGCACTTTGCAAACATTTAATTAATGAAAAACTTACAACTCCCTTGTGAGTCAGTTAAGGATTTTTAGACCCGTTTTACAGCTGGATAGCCTGAAGCACAGATCGAGTAAGTGACTTCTTTGTCAAGACTGCACTGTGAGTCGATAGCAGAGCTAGGAATGGCGCATGGGAGACCTGGCCCTCCCAGTCCTGTGCTCTGATTACCAGACCATATTTCCTCTATTATTATGCAAGGCGAGAACACACTGATTAGGACTTCTAAACAAGTCCCTTGGAAGAGGGAAGATGAGGTCACTGTTTGGATCTCTGTATTGTATGAGTAGAGGAATCCAAAGGGAAATATCTTCCTTAGCCTTGTTTATTAAATTGAACACACAGCTGTAATTTACAAGGAAATGAATAGGAAGAGGAATTTTGTGACCTCAGCTGTGTAGGTACAGTGGATTGGGATGTCACCAGAATGTCTAGGTGTCTTGCTTTCCTTTTCATAGCTTGGTTATTACTGTATGCAGTGCATCAATTTACCCTCTTTTTCCCTCTCCTTATTCCCCAAACATCTTCCCCGTCATGTTGTTACATGTTATCTCCTCCCACTGTGTTCGCCTTTGGGTTTACATATCCTGCCCTGCTAGGCCGCGATTTGCCTGCTGCCATTGTTCGTTTACACTGCAATATATGCGGTTCTACTCTGAAAGGTGGTTCTATAAGAACAGCAGCATGAGGTTCCGTAAGAACTTTCTGTGACACCGTATCACATTTGCTAAGTAAATATTCAAAAAATGTTTGTCCTAACTGCCAGTGCTATTGTTTCAGTAAAGCGTGTCCTTTGTGGCTCTTATATCACCAGTAGTTAAAATCTTTCTGGCCAAATTTTTATCTGGTGCACCTATGCAACTCTGGAATCTTCAGATTCTCCCATGAGTTACATCTGTGTTCAGTGGTGTTGAACAGGTCTAACTGAAGGCAAAATTTGGCTGTGCACTTAGAGTTTACTTACATTTCTGTTATGAAGAATGAGCCAGATTAGAATCCAGCTCAGTCTCTGAGAGCTGTGTATGCTCTTTAGGACTGAGAAGAGTGATCAGCAATAAAAATATATTATTTCTAAAATAAGAAAATAGAATTCTGGATACATAGGATTCACATCTGTTGAATAAGATGGCATCTTCCTGGTTTTAACTGAAACCACATTTGAATTTAAAGAGAAATAAAAGCTGAAATTGTCTATTTGCTGAGATCTTTGGCACAAGCTCTTGGCAGAAAGTTTATAAAGCAACCTGGGATGTTTAACACCCTTTTAACTGAAGTGCCTCATTTCGGAATTCAGGAGGAAAAAAGGCTTAATAAATACAACAGCATATATACGATAAATGTGCAGGAGAGTGTCTAAATGTCTTGGAATCCACATTTTGGACTGTTACTTAAAAACAAAGTAATTTTAGATTTATACAGTAAGACTTTTATAATGAAGTGCTCTTTTGTTTTCTTGTCTAAAAACTACTGTATAAGCAGGGATTCACTATAATAGGCAAAGACCTATCTGGAAAAGATCCCTCGCCTTTTATACTGTAGAAGTGGTGGCAGCACCTCTTTTCACCCTCTCCATTTGCAGAGCTGAAGCAATTCTAGCAAAACTGGTTCCTCTTCACTCCGTGCAGGAAACAGCTGCATCGAGGCTGGAAGTCACAGATTCCTCCTTTCCCCTTCTTCTATAGGTTACTCCCGAACCCCTGTCCTTGTCTGCTTAGTCAGAACAGAGGGGTGGGAGAAGGAGATGATGCCTATGGAATACAACATTTAGCATCTAACTGGTGGATAACACATTTTCCAAGGCGTCTAGCACAGTAGAATCTGCTTATAGTAAAGCTATACTGGTTACAGTAACCAGAATGAACGTCCTTTTCAGACATGCTGCCACCATTCAGGATTCTAATTCTGCTTCACAATAAATGGAATTTTCACGCTTGAAGTTTATTTACAAGTGGGTTCTACAGTTTAGGATTAATGTACATATGCCATTACTTCCTTGTAATGTAACATGAGGGTCCAAGAGGAAATGAAGGAGAACAATGAATAGCAGAAAAGGAACAAAATATTAGGGAAAGAAAAGACTGAATGTTTGAGATCTTTCTTCTGGATAATAGGGTCTGCGGTATTCATGTGGATGGAATATGCCAAAGGTGTTAGCATAACCCAGTTACTGTCTAACATTAAATAGTGTTAAACATGGGAGAATTGGTTACAGAACTATGGGAACAGTTTTTTTAAAAAATATCGTGCTTAAACTAAAAACACCACTGTGCATTACTTGCTGTGTTGTCTGATTGGTCCCAATCCTGCAAACAATTATGCACATGCCTAGCTCAAGTGTTTGCAGTCTACGCCCCTGATCCTACAAGTTCCTCAGAGCAGAGACCTTGTCATCTTTAAGGTCTATAAAGTGCCATGCACATCTGTTTATTTGCTGTGCTTCTTTACATCAGTGTTGGACCTGGGATCGAAAGACCCTAGGGAGCCATGAGCTTTTTCTTGCCTGCCAAGTTTTACTCTTCTCTAGGGGAAGAGTACAAACTCATCTCTGCAATGAGAACCTAAAGTAGCGGTCATGAAACCAGATTCTCTAAATCTGATTGGTGCAGTTCCTCAAGAAGGAAATCACTTCTCCACTCTGACAGAGCAAAGATTCAGGAGGTAGGATTCATAGGTTTTTAAGGCCAGAAGGAATCATGTAATCTGACGTCCTGTAACACAGACCATAGATATACTCAGTAATATCTGCACCAATCCCAATTTCTGTTATTTAGGAGAGCATCTATTAAAAATAGGGCTGCCAAGCAATTAAAAAGATTAATCGCAATTAATCACGTGATTAAAAAATTAACCACACTGTTAACAATAATAGAATATCATTTATTTAAATATTTGTGGATCCCAACAAGTGCAGACTAATGCATGTTCATTTTCATCATCTGAGTCAGATGCCACCAGCATAAGGTTAATTTTCTTTTCTGGTGGTTCGGGTTCTGTAGTTTCCACATCAGTGTTGCTCTTTTAAGACTTCTGAAAGCATGCTCCACACCTTGTCCCTCTCAGATTTTTGTCAAATCTGCAGTGAAAATTTTCTTTAAAAGAACAAGGTGCTGGGTCATCATCCGAGATTACTTTAACACGAAATATATTACAGAATGCAGATAAAACAGAGCAGGAGACGTACAATTCTCCCCCAAGGAGTTCAGTCACAAATTTAATTAACACATTCTTTTTTTTAATGAGCGTCATCAGCATGGAAGCATGTCCTCTGGAATGGTGGCTGAAGCATGAAGGGGAATACAAACGTTTAGCATGTCTGGCATGTAAATACCTTCCAATGTCTGCTATGAAAGGCCATGCAAACGCTTGTTCTCACTTTCAGGTGACGTAAATAAGAAGTGGGCAACAATTATTTCCTGTAAATATAAACAAACTTGTTTCTTCTAGTGATTGGCTGAACAAGAAGTAGGACTGAGTGGACTTATAGGCACTAAAATTTTATGCTGTTTTGTGTTTGAGTGCAGTTATGTAACCAAAAAAAAATATACATTTGTAAGTTGCATTTTCACAATAAAGAGATCACAGTCTAGTACTTGTATGAGGTGAATTGAAAAATACTATTTCTTTTGTTTATCATTTTTACAGTGCAAACATTTGTAATAAAAAATATAAAGTGAGCATTGTCCACTTTGTATTCTGTGTTGTAATTGAAATCAATATATTTGATGTAGAAGAACATCCAAAATATTTAATAAATGTCAGTTGGTATTCTATTTAACAGTGTTTAAAACGGAGATTAATCATGATTAATTTATTTGAGTTAATTGTATGTTAACTTCAATTAATCGACCTAAATAAAAATATGTTCAACCTTATTCTACTATGCCATCCTCAGTGCCACTATACTTTTTATTCCATGCCATTCTGATAGTCATGTAAGTGACAATTCCTGTTAAGTCACATTAACAGGGAAGCTGAGATATGGCGAGGTAAAGTAACTTGACCAAGGTGTTGTAGTGAGTCAGTGGCAGAGGCTGAACTAGACTCCGGATTTTCTGACTCCCGATCTTGTCCTTGAAGCATTAAGAACAGCTTTCTCTCCTGTTCAGAGTTCATGAACCTATTTGAACTAACACAAGATCCACTGTTGCTTACATAGTAACCACCAGTTATTTTGTAGATGATTGATTTTGTTACTACCTCACTTTTCTTCCAAGAAGCATGTGGGACCCAGTTTTTCTGTCTGGACTTCTGTGCTAACTCAGCTCTTACTCTCCTCTGCTGTTGTCAAGTTTTTGTGTGTCTTTTAACAACTGCCCCATTCCCCACCAAAGGTGGCTGCATTTCAGCGGTGGGTGAAATATTTCCTATACATAGTTCGTAACTCATTTTGGGCTGAGAGGTGCTAGGTAAGTAGAAGGTAACATGGGGGAAATCCTGACCCCACTGAAGTCAGTTGGCCTTTTGCCACTGACTTCAGGGGATCCAGGATTTCACACTGTTAGGTTGTTGTTCTGCCAACCTATTATTGAAATCAGCTTTGTGGGATTTTTTTAAAAAGTAAAAAATTTGAATATCAGTAAATGCTTAGCACTTCAAAGCATGTTTCTTAGGATGCAAAATATTAAGTAATTCTGCATCTCACTTTGCTAGAGGTTGCAGAGAAGCCATGTGTATAGTTCTAGGATGTTTCCATGGTTTCTTAATCAGGTAAAACATAGAAGGGGAGGAGGAACATTTCTGGCACTTAACAGCCCTTCCAGATGATTTACGATTTTACATAAGCTTTCCCTAAACTGAAAGGGGTTTTTTAGGGTTGGCACCTTCTTCCCTGTCTCCATGCCCTGCTAGTTTTGTGTTCAGTGGCCCATGGTTATTAAAATTCTTATCAATACAGGAATTTCTGTGGAGTGTGCTTGTTTTCTGGGATCACAAATAGCTTCTGAAGTTAACAGCTTAGCCAAAGAACAAGTTTCTGTGCCATATTTTTAAAAATAAATGTATACAGTTCAATTAATATTCACATTCAATTACAGTAATTAAATTGTCAGAATCAGAACTTGCCAAGGGAATTAACAAACCCTTTCCTGGTTTGCCCCAGGGTTGTTGGCGCTCTGTCCCTGAGGACATTTTGTACATCAGCGAGGGCCAGTTTTGGCTAGTGTCCATTGCTGAGAAAACTGGGAGACCGTTTGTCATTTTGTAGAGCAACATGTCAAAATCATCTTGCAGGTAGATGGAAAAAGAAAGTGACCCGTTTAAATTTGCCTTACCAGGGCAACTATTTTTGATCTGCACCAATGTTGCTTGGTAAGACTCAAATTGGAAGGTACCTTGTTAAAAAGACTGAGCTGTGCTAACAATCTAACAATTTATTCTGTGGATTCTGCCTCATCAAACTTTCCTGCATCTTCCCCCACCAAATGTAGAAAAATTGCGAGTGGGGAGGAGTGGGAATTCAGCTTTAAATAACATTTCTTAATGACCGAGTCCTACTGTTGCATTACCTGTGCTCAAATTCCCCCTTTAGAATAAGGTGTATTGCTAGATGAAAAAGTACCTAATTTTTTAAGTGCCCACACAAACATTACTGGAATCTCAAGTGTAACGTTATTTTAGTTCCACTAGAATAACTCTCTTGAGAGCAGATATGAGGAAGTGTAGCCACTCTTGGTGCATCACTAATGACACAAACCTGCAAATTCTTGCTCACATGGGTAAAGATTATGGACATGAGTAAAGCCCTGTACCTGGAAATCCTCACTTAAAAACTTAGAAAACCCCACTTCAGCTAGCCAGTTAAATATCATACCCTAAAGAGGACTGAGACCACTCATGTATGCCACCAAACAATAACTACAATATTTGAGATCAGTGGTTTTATATTCTCCCCATTCACTGCTGCCTTTCACCCTGTGCAGCAGTTTAAATCGATGTGGCTATAAAATGCTAGCTACCATTCTGATCTGATTGCATTTTACACCCACTTTGTGCTGGTACAAGATAAGAACAGCCATACTGGGTCAGACCAAGGGTCCAGCTAGCCTAGTATCCCGTCTTCTGACAATGGCCAATTGCAAGTGCTTCAGAAGGAATGAACAGAACAGGCAGTCATCAAATGATCCATCCCCTACTGTCCACTCACAGCTTCTGGCAGTCAGAGGTTATGGACACCCAGAGCATGGGGTTGCATCCATGACCATTTTGGCTAATAGCCATTGATGGATCTCTCCTCCATGAACTTACTTAATTCTTTTTTTGAACCCCATTATACTTTTGGCCTTCACAACATTGCCTGGCAATGAGTTCCACAGGTTGACTGAGTGTTGTGTGAAGAAATCCTTTAGTTCATTTTAAACGGCTGCCTATTAATTTCTTTGGGTGGCCCCTGGTTCTCATGTTATGTGAAGGAGTAAATAACACTTCCTTATTCGCTTTGTCCACACCATTCGTCATTTTATAGATCTCTATTCTATCGCCCCTTAGTCGTCTCCTTTCCAAGCTGAAAAGTCCCAGTCTTTTTAATCTCTCCTCAGATGGAAGCTGTTCCATACCCTTAATCATATTTGTTTTCCTTCCCTTATGTTTTCCAAATATACTGTATTTTTTTTGAGATGGGGTGACCAGAACTGCATGAAGTATTCAAGGTGTAGGTATGCTGTAGATTTATATAGCGGCATTGATATTTACTGTCTTGTTATCTATCTCTTTCCTAATAATTCCCAACGTTAGGTTAGCTTTTTTGACTCCCACTGCACATTGAGTGGATGTTTTCAGAGAATTATCCACAATAACTCCAAGATCTTTCTTGTTTGTTTGTAAATAATGGGTACCATAACAAGCTTTGTATTTTCAACCCAGTTTATTTCTATCGCTTTATGAAAAACTTAATCCTTTTCTTAATCCTGTATGTCTATTACTCAACTCAGCGATTATTTGCTTCTTATTTTTTATATGTAGTCTAGATACAGGATCGCTTCTCAAACCATGTACGTGCAGAACCTCTGTTGAGTTCAGCTGTGGTTCTTGGTGTGAAAGCCTTGCTAAATCTGGCCTATAATGGAGTTTGTTCTTTCTGATAGTTTTTCTGTGTGTATAATATATATTCTATTAAGGGAACCTTAAGGTTGCAAAGTCAAGCATTCAGAAGTTTAGAAATGCCAGAATTAAGGTTGCTTGAGCATTATTGAAAAATGTATTATTTTCCCCCTAGCCTCGTTCTCAGAAACAGTGAGCCATTTTTGCTGAAATCTCCCCAGAATGTTCAGCCTGAGGCGGACACATGGCATGGAAAATGTTAGCCTGGCAAAGTTAGAAGAAACAGAAAATGGTCTTATAATGAGAAGTGTCAGGCAACCTTAATGAAATATCTTTTTAGTATGGTACTTTGGTCAAATGGGAACACCGAGGGTGAAATTATATGAAACAGTTACGAAAGAACTTTTCAAATGATCTGTTAGATGAGATTTGTTACCTCAATCTCCTCCTGCCAGTGCTGGAGTGTTCCCTACAATGTATGTTCTAGTGCTTTAAGTATCTTCCGAGGATGAGGTTTCCACCTTTTCCCTTCTGAGACTATGCCACAGATTAATAGAGCTCACTCTATTTTTTTCCTAACCACTTTGCATCTTGTGGAGACATATGTACCTGTGCAAAGTGGGTGTAATACACTCCTCTGATTTGGGAGCATTTAAAACATGCTTTGCATTTACATTGAGTAGGTGTAGATGATGGCATATGGTGCAAACCAATAAAGAATCAGGCCCCCCAAGTCTAATTTTCTTTGCCTTAATTTTATCTTCTTATTCCTCAGTATACCCCCTTGTATAATACCAGAATATTGGCAATGTTCACAGAAACTGTAGCATGTTCTCTCTTTTCCCTTGCCAATTTAAGAGGGTTGGTTGGTTGGTTCCCTCTTCCCTTCACACTGCATTAATTGCTAGATCCTATTCCCACTGAAATTCATGGGACTTCTGCCATGACTTTCAGAGTAGGGTCTCGGGTTTGACCTTAGATACTTTTCTTGTTTTCTCTCTTTAGATGTTGAAATGCAAAAAACCTTTAAATCCATATGCTGAAAATCTTTTCCCTGATCACCTTTAAATTATTTCCCCCAGGAGGACAACACCTGTGCAGATTCTCCAGAAGAGGACAGAAAAGAAGACCTTGAGATGCCCAATTCAGTGGACCATAGTAATACAGTGACCAGCACCATGACGGTGCAAGAGTATTTTGCAAAGCGCATGGCAAAACTGAAGAAATTCCAGAATGAACCAGAGAGTGAGTTAGTGAATCCTGGCACGACTACAGCTGAAGACTTAGAATCTTCACAAGGACTGAAAACCAAATCCAAAAAGAAAAAGAAAAAGAGCCAGAAAAATGCTGAGGCAGCGAACATGGACGGTTACGAAGAACCAAAGGTGAAACGCTCCAGAACAGCTGGCGCGTGGGAAGAAGAACTGGAGACAGCAAACACTGAATACCAACCAGGGAAAAAGAAAAAGAAAGCTAAACATCAACGCAAAGGTGAAGATGTCAGTTGTGTTGGAAATTCTTGTGTTTTCCCAAGGAGTGGAGAAATTTACCCTGGAACAGCTGATGGGGAAAATCTTGGTGAAGAAGCCTCTGAGACAAAGCAAAAGAAACCATATAAGAAAAAACACAAAAAGCAGAAAAAAGAGGCAGCGGAGTATGTCGACGGGATGGAGAGGAAAAAGAAGAAACGTTTAAGTTAACTTAGCAGTGTCTTGGGCTTCGGAAATAGTTAGACGTTGACATATTGAATGTGAAGCCTTCTGTGAATGCCAGCCAGACATCAAACTGCAGTTCATCCCATGTGTAGCGCTCTGTCTCTGTCAGTACTGAAACCTCAGACTCTTTAAACACAGCTCTCGTTGGCAGGGCGGGAATACATTGCCCCATCATAGGTGGGGATGAAGCATGCTATTAACTGTTGTAGGAAACAGTGCTGTGGGCTAGGCTTTCCCCAAGTCTACACAGCATGGCTGTGTGACAACAGTGCATAAATGGAGTTAGGCTCTGCTCACATAATCAGCAGTTAGCCCCCCCTCCCCCCCCACTCCCCTCAGCCAGCAAGATCTATATTTTAGCACAGTGGACCTGAATCTACTGTCACTTACACTGGTATCATTTCACACAGTTGCTAGTGTGAGACAAGAACAGGACTGTGTTATAGTAGAAAATGCCTACAGATCACTACCCACTACCCCATCCACTGAACTCTTCCCAGCCTTGCAAAAATTTAATTCAGTTGCATTTTTTATCATCCCTGTTTTCTTTTGTGCCAGTGCAGTTGCCTTCTGAGAGTCTGAGCATGTACCATATAGATGTGTAAACCTTTTCATTGATTTCCTTTAGTAGCTAAAATGAATTTTGCTTCCTCTTAAAATGCCTGCTCTAATTAAAGGATTATGCCCATGTGTCAGTGCAGGAGAATGGAACGAAATAGTTCCTTTTGTTCCCTAGCCAGAAGTTAACTATTGCAGGGTAGGTATTATGTTACAGAGCTACACAGGAATTTTTTTTAGTCGCCTCGTCCATGTAGCCTAACTTTGACTTTCAGGCCACAATTCTGGTCTTTACATTGACCCATTCCGCGTTCAAAAAGTCACACTTGAGGAGCTTGGTATGTGGCATACCTGTTAGCAAAAAAATGTATACAAATGTAGCTGTTCGCATGCATTGAGGGAAGGAGTTGCCGTTTGTACAAGGAAAACCTAAATGAGTACAATTTAGCTATTTAAATTTATTTATTTTTAAAAATTGGCTATACATTTAAAATGGAGGACAGCTTGTGTTGGGACACATGGCTCTTGTGGAGAAGTTTTGTATACAAGCGTAAATGTTGAGGACCAGATTCTGGCGTACTTACTCAGATAGAGTGGTAGCATCGCCAAGAGATACTAGAGTGAGTGTGGCAGAATCGGGGCCTAAAGAAGCATTTTCCCTTGGACCCTTTTACAAACCTTGAGCCTGATTCTGATTTCATTTACACCAGGGAGGAACTCCATTGAAGTCAGGAGAGTTACTCTGGATTTAAATCAGTGTAACCGTGTAGAGCTTGGCTTTTAATATTGTTTTATTACAGCTGTGCATTTGACTCTGGGCCAGAGTCTTTTTATTTCACCACTCTAAATCTGGAGCAACTCCACTGGCCTTGTCCTGACAGATAAAAAGGGAGGGCTTGTTTTTTTTTTTTATTGTGTTAGCGTAATATGATTGAAAACCCCACTAAGATGCAGGCTAACATGTATGAACCTGCAATAACTGGCCTTGCTGTAGCCTGAGAGAAGCCTACGCTGCAACACGGCCCATTAACGTTGCTTCAGACCTGTTAACCTTCATCTCAGTGGGCCTTTGCAATTGTATCAAGTTAACAAAACTGAAAAATGCAGCCTCTTTGCCCATCCGGACGCAGCCTGCTGAGGGATTACTCCAGATTTACATCAGTGTAATAGCAGATTTTGGCTTTCTCTACATTCCACACTGTACCGTTTGGCTTTTAATCCCTGTAACATTTACTTTTCAATGCAATGCAAATATTGGCCATCATGATGCTGCTTTGGCTGGTGCTGCTACATGGCTTTTTTAAGCAACATGTCACTTACACAGTGTGAGTCTACTACAGAACTCCAAATAAACTGTAGTCCTGAGGCAGAAAAGTGTCATTTTTTTCAGTGAAAGGGGCCAGCTAAACACGCTGTGGTTTGCAGTGTGAATGTTGTAAGTGGTGTGGGCCTGCTTCTGAGCAGCAAAGCAGAGTGGAACAGGCAATTTATTGCTCCCAATAGGAGTGCTGCCTATTGAGGGCCAAAATCTGACCTTTGACCTTGATTTTTAACCCTGCATTGGCTGAGTGTTATTGCCTTCATCGGGGATGAATTAAAACTCAGATGCTACTAAATGAATAGATTTCCCCCCCCCCCTCCCCCCAATTATCTTTGATCTTTTGTTTTCTCTGTTGGATTTCACTGAGTTTCTAAAAGCTAACGGTTCTGGAGGCTCAAAAGGCCAGATTCCAATCTCAGTCAAAACAAGTGTAAAATCAGGAGCAGCTTCTTTTTAAGGTGATGAATTTTCAGCAGTTACATTATATTTAACTGAGATTAAAATCAGGCCCAAAGATTTTCTACTTGTACAGGAAGACGTGTAAATTTTACACTAAATTTTGCACTAACCCAGGAAGAGTGCTTTGAGCAGAGGGTTGGACTAGATGACCTCCTGAGGTCTCTTCCAACCCATATCTTCCATGATCTATGATTCTTTGAGTGTGCAAGTTTACATACTAGAAAGTCATTCAATAGCTGAAGTAAATCTGAGTTGTCACAAAGAGGAATATTTCTTTCACAATGGTCCAAAAGTGGAGAAAGCCTTATGAAAAAGGCCTCCTCTCAATGGACTCCATTTTTGCAAGTGTAGTTTTGTATTTTGCAGTTTTTGCTGGTGCAAATGCTGCTCAAACTTACACCCCAATCTACCTGATCTCCAGGTGCAGTTTGGTAGCTAGTAACGTAGATGCGGTGCAGTGTCCTATTGAAGTCAGTGGGGCACCATGTGGCTGCAGGATTCTGCTCCCGCAGAACTCAATGCCAGAATCAAGGAGGTCGGTATTAAAATGTGGTGATGACTTTCCAGACTGCTACTGATTATACTGACGTGGTCACAATGAAAAGTGCCATTTTCACATGGCCATGGTTGCCTTGATGTAACTCAGAAAGTTAAATGTTCCTACGGGGCAGGTTTAACCAGTGTTTAAACAGGTTGCGGGATGGAACTGATCTTACAAAGGCAATCAAAATGACACAAAAAAAAATCAGATGCAATGTTTTCCCTCTTCCTATGTACACTTGAGAAGCCCCTAAAATGTGGTAGAGACATAGAAGAAGATAGCGGAAGTAATTCCAAAGCTTAGTAATATTTATTCATTTGCATTATCATAGCACTTAGGAGTTGCTGTTGTGGACCAGGACCCCATTGTGCTAGGCACTGTACAAACCTAGATCCATCTACTTATATGACTATGGCCCTACCAATTTCATGGACATGTAAAAGATGTCGTGGACCATGAAATAAGCCCTTGCCCATGAAATCTAATCTCCCCATGCTGCTGTGAGTGCTCCAGCCGGGGCGCCCAACTGCTAGTCCATGCCAGGCTGGGGTGGGATAGGACTTGTCCTTCCCCTGCACGGCCACTCTCAAGGGGGAGATCAGATCCACCTCCAGAGGCAGCGCAGAAGTGAAGGTGGTACACCCTCACTTCTGTGCTGCAGAAGCCCCAGAGCTGGTCTTAGAGTTTCCACCCCTATGGTTTCTGTCAGGATCTGGGCTCGGGGCTTCAGCCCCCCCATGGCTTTCTGCCAGGGCTTGGGCCATCTAGGCTTGAGGCTGCAGCCCCCCACAGCTTCTACTGGTGCTCAGGGTGCCCAAGCTTGGGGTACCTGCTCCTCGCAGCTCCTGCCAGGGTTCAGGGCAACCGAGCTTGGGGCTTCCACCACCTGTGGCTAAACTTGGGGTGTTTGGGCTCAGGGCTTTGCCCCCTGTGGTTCCCCCCAGGCTTGGGGTGCCCATTTTTCTGAGGGCCCCCAAATTGGCTGGGGTTCCTGGGCACAATCTGCCACTGGCCATGATTAGTGGCTAGGAGCCCCTGGGTGGGGCGTTCCTAGCAGCAAGGAGGAGATTGGATCCACCTCTGGGAGCTGCCTCCTGCTCCAGGAAGCTCTGCAGCTGCTGCCTTTGGAACCCAGATCTGAAGGCAGCACAGAAATGAGGGTGGCAACCCTACCTCCCCACACACACACCAGCTTCGGGCCCACCCACAAACCTTTTGAGGTCAGGACCCCTACAGTTACAACACCCTGAAATTTCAGGTGTAAACATCTGAAAGTATGAAATTGACCAATTTTCAAATCCCATGGACGTGAAATTGACCAGCGTAGCCGGTGAATTTGGTAATAAAGTACGTTTGCAGTAGTTTCTCTGGCTTAAGTCTTTAGACTTAGCAAAAATGCTCCTGCCTCTTTTACCATGTTTGGAGCAGAGGGCAGGCAGGTGTCCAAGGTCCTGCACTTGGTTTCATCCAGAAAAGGATCCGTCTATCATGCCGCTCCTAAGAGGTGAGTCTCTGAAGATAAGAGCAGAGGCATTTTGGCTGCACCCTTCTAGGTCCCTGTGCGTGGAGGAGTGTGAGGGCATCTCAAGTGAACTGTGCCCAACCGCACCCCACATCTATAACGCCCCCCTCAAGGTTGCAGACTCTGAGGCTTATCTGTTTGAAAGGCAGGCACTGAATTTTCTCTGAAATTGACTTGGAACCCTTTTGGCTACAATTCACTATCCTCTTCCGGGTGTCAAAACTGCTGGCTTAAAGTTAGAACATAAGCATGGAATACTCTCTCAAATCAATAGTCCATCTAGCCCAGTCCCCTGTCTTCTGGGAGTGGCCAGTGCAAGATGCTATAGAGGGAATGAACAGTACAGGGAAATGTATCCAGTGAGCCCATCCCCTGTCATCCAGTCCCAGCTTCTAGCAGTTGGAAGTTTAGGGACACCAGATCATGGGTTACATCCCTGCCCATCCTGGCTAATAGCCATTGATGGGCCTTTCCTCCAGGAACTTATCTAGTTCTGATTTGAACCCAGTTATAATTTTGGCCTTCACAACATCCCCTGGCAATGAGTTCCACAGGTTGACTGCATTGTGGGGGGAAGGATAGCTCAGTGGCTTGAGCATTGGCCTGCTAAACACAGGGTTGTGAGCTCAATCCTTGAGGGTGCCATTTAGGGATCCGGGGCAAAAATTGGGGATTGGTCCTGCTTTGAGCAGGGGGTTGGACTAGATGACCTCCTGAGGTCCCTTCCAACCCTGATATTCTATGAATATCTATGAATTTCCTTATGTTTGCTTTAAACCTGCTATCTATTAATTTCACTGAGTGAGCCTGGTTCTTGTGTTATGTGAAGGGACAAATAATACAATTTCACCACACCATTTTTGATTTATACATCTCTGTCCTATCCCTCCCACTCATCACTTTTTTAAACTGAATATTAATCCTAGTCTTTTTAATCTCCCCCATATGGAAACCGTTCCATCTCCTAATCATTTTTGTTGCCTATCATGTACGTTTTCTAATTCTAGTATCTCTTTTTTTAAGGTGGAGTGACCAGAACTGCATGATGTATTCAAGGTGTGGGAGTACAGTGGATTTATATAGTAGCATTATGATATTTTGTCTCATTATCTCTTTCCTAATTGGTTACTGATTGCCACATATAAAAACGGAAGCATCTCAGATCAAGACCTCTGGAGCAACTGCAGTGTGCAAACTGCATCAGTGAGACCTGTGCATGTTCCCTGTTAGATTACTATTGAGGAACTAACTGCACGCTTGCAATGTATACTGTAGACCAGGGATCAGCAACCTTTCAGAAGTGGTGTGCCCAGTCCATTTTCTCACTCTGATTTAAGGTTTCGCGTGCCAGTAATACATTTAAACGTTTTTAGAAGGTCTCTTTCTATAAGTCTTTAATATATAACTAAACTATTGTTGCATGTAAAATAAATAAGGGTTTTTAAATGTTTAAGAAGCTTCATTTAAAATTAAATTAAAATGCAGAGCCCCCCCCCCCCCCCGACCGGTGGCCAGGACCCGGGCAGTGTGAGTGCCACTGAAAATCAGCTCGTGCTGCCTTTGACACGGGTGCCAGAGGTTGCCTACCCCTGCTGTAGACTGACAGGTAAATGAGTCCAGGACATATTTGAAGTGAGAGCACGATCGCTACCTGGAGTTACAGGCTGCACGTGTGGGATTCCTCCCTGGAAGTTTGCTGCTGTCTTTCTAGACCAGACCTCCAACATGCAGATTAGGGGAATAACTACCTCCTTGATTATTTTTTAAAGGAATTTAAAAATCTGTCTTGACATCCAGGAAATCTCCTGTGCCTTTTAGATTTGAGAGAAGTTGCCTTCCTGTTGTGGTCTCAGATAACAGAGTCGGAGATCAAACCCACTTGTAAATAACTAGATTTAATCAGTTTCCCTTGGAAAATGTTGATGTTTCTATGCAGTTTTTAAAGTATTTTGGTTAGGGAGAGAGCCTCATCAGGGCAGTTGCTTTTGTAGGGTGTTAGAACAACTTCCCGCAACATTTCTCTAGCAATTCTGCCCCCGTAGTCGTCCTAATAAAATTCTTAGTTTAACAGCCCAAAATAATTTCAGATTATGTACAGAGGAGTGTTCTAGGGATCAGGAAACTGAGCCGGATCTTGGTCCCACACAGCACGTTTACATACCAGGCTTTAGATCACCTTTAATCGGGCGAGTGTCAACAGAACCTGAGACACGTGTTTGAAATCGCTGTCCGCGGCCCACCTGTCCAAACACCTAGGTCTCGCTGGGACTCTCCTCGCAGAGCAGCCAAACGCTCCAACTGCCTGATTCCCCGACACTTCTACAGGCCTCTAACACCCAGCTGAAGGAAATGCCTCCCCAGCTCGGGTCCTGTCAGGCTCACTGTCTGGCAGCACAAATAGGAAATCCACAATCATTCAAACAGGAGTGGCTGAAGTGCTGTAAGTCATGTCAGGGGGTCAGAATCATAAAGGAACCCAGGGCCTAACTAGAACCGTTTCAATGGTGCAGAGGTGCTGGCTTTTATTTCTTCTGACCCTGGCTAGCCCGAGGGGAGGCAAGGATTTCAGATTCCTTTGCAGGCCAGGGGTTGGCTGCACCTCGGGCTCTAGTGCATTTGGGGGTGGGGGGATATTTAGACCCCCACCATTTCTGGCTGAAACTTTCCAAACAATTCTTAAAACTCATCCCTAGTTCTCTTTCGGACAAGCAGCACCTGCTGCTGGCTCTTGGTTTATTTTTTTTTTCAAAGCAACATCTTTGGAGTGATGCTATTTTGACTTGACACATCCTGGATTTCCAAGCAGGCCATGAGCTGGGGTGCAAAATACCAGGGGGGTTGTCAAGGAGACAAAATCTTACACCTTTAGCTTCTGGGGGGGGGGGGGGCTGGATTGTAGAGGGCAAATTCATGCTTTTGGAGAGAGAAGGGGAATCTGTAGTGTCCGGGGGACCAGAGTGTGTCTTGGTTTCTTTTAGGCTTGTTGGCTTTTCCTGCCTCCCTTGGAGGCCCTTCTTTTGACGTGTTCCAAGTGTCTCGGGAAAGCAGGAGGCTGGGCTTTGCTTGGGCCATCGTGTGCCTTTGTGAGTAACAAAACCCAGTCGCCTTCAGGGCCCCTTTTGGGGGTGGTTGTCCCTTGATTCATTATTGGTATGGTGAATTTGAAGCTCATGCAAAGCGCATAAACATGTCGCTGGTAAGTCGCCCAGCAGCAAGGGCTGTCGGTCTCCGTCTAGTTAAAGGTCCCTCCCTGTAAGGCTGTCAGGTGCTTTCAGCTGGTTTCTGTTGGGCTGCGGCCCCTAGGCGTCCACACTGCAGCTCCGCGGAGATTTCCTCGGGTCTGGGGCCCTCCTGACCAGTCGGAACCAAGCCCTGTTATACAAACCGCCGCGCGGTCTAGTGGCGGGGGCTAGGGCGTGAGTGGTTTTGCATCTGATTTGCAACTGGACCTTGGTCAAGTCCCGTCGCTTATTTGTGCCTCAGTTTCCCTACATTGCCAGTAAAGGGTAATGTGATTTCTCCGCTTTGCAGAGGGCCGTGAGATGCTGGAATCAGAGAGAGAGAGAGAGAGAGAGAGAGTGTGTGTGTGTGTGTGTGTGTATATAAAAACCAGGCCTCCTCCGTTTTATTCTGAATTTGCAATCAGACTAAGGCGGGAGAATTCCGATCTTTTTGAAAGCTCGGAGTCTTCTTGTCCTCCCTCTTTCAACCAAAGCTGGCCAGCGGGGCCCAAATCGCAGTTTTTATACCCTTGCTCTCCCCTCGGTTACTTTCTTGCTGGCTGGACCAGCCAGGTGGCTGTTGAACCTGGACGCTTGTCCCGCGTCCCCAGCACCAGCCTTGCTCGGTGGCTGACCGGTGGAGTTGGATCCTTGCTCGCTTGGTTGCCATTGATCCCTTGGGGCAGGAGAAGGGAGCCCCGGGGCGGGCGCCCCAGCAATCCGAGGTGGGAGGAGAACAACCTGGCGGAGGGATGGGGGAGACCTGGGCGGCGGGGGGGGGGGGGGCTCCCACTCGGGGCTGAGCCAGCCCCTCTGCTGCGGGCAGGTTGCAGGGAGAAGTTTCTCACAGGCCTCCTGGCTGGGGCGCCGGAGTTTGAAAACAAGGAGGAGCCGCAGGCACCTTCGGTGTCATTGGAGGAAGCTTCTCCGAGGAGCTCATAAATACAGAGCCCGGGCTGCAGGGTGCAGCTCGGCCGGGGGCCCCCTGGATTACGGTGCCAGAGAGGGGGGGGGGTGACAGCCAGGGAGCCCCAGGCGCTGCAGGGGGGACTCGGGGCCAGGCGGCGGGGAGCGCTAGGGGGCCAGGGGCGAAGCGGGGGTCATGGCTTCCCTGCTGGGCTCCTACCCGTGGTCCGAGAGCCTGGATTGCTCCGCCCTGGATGGGGAGCTCCCGGAGGGGCTCTCCCCGCCGGCCGCGCACCGCTCCCCGGGGGAGAAGGGCTCGGAGACCCGCATCAGGAGACCCATGAACGCCTTCATGGTGTGGGCGAAGGACGAGAGGAAGCGGCTGGCGGTGCAGAACCCGGACCTGCACAACGCGGAGCTCAGCAAGATGCTCGGTGAGCCGGGGGCCCCCAGGCTGGCGGCCGGGATCCGTCCCCCGATGCCCCCTGCGCTGGGTGGCCCCGGAGAGACCCAGGGTCAGAGCTGCGGGGCTGGGGAGGGGGGAAGCCTCCTGCTCCTGCCCCCGGGCTCGACCCTAACCCCAGCCGCCCCCGTGACCTCCCCTGCCGGTCTAGACTCGGGTATCCAAACAAAAGCAGGTGTTCGCCTGGCCCAGACACAACACCCCGGGCAGCGCGGCTGGCCTGGCCCGGTTCTGGGCTTTCTCTCTCCGATGCCCCTGGCTGGGTTTGGGGAACCCGGCTGGGTCTCCGCTCCGACTCTGTGGCCGGAGCAAAGCGGGTTAGAAGTCCCTGACTCGGGTTATTTTCCGCGTTGAAGTTGTCCCGTTGCATTAGTTTTGCTAACTCTTCAGTCCGCCCCGTTCGTTACACCCAGGAGGCAAAGAGAGACACGGTCTGATCCAGGGGAAACAGATCTTCAGGGCGATGATTGTTTGTTCCTCAAAACAAAATCAGTGATTTCTTTTGTCTTTTTCTTTTCTCCACTTTTGTGATTAGAGGGGAGGCGGTGGGGGGGGGGGGAGAATTACCTGCCCAAATCTGACCAAACTGACCAACAGCCATTTATCGTCCCGGGTTGTTTCCAAAAGCGTAATTAACTTTTGTTAATTTGTTTTGTTTTAAAAAGGTCTCATCTCTAAATGGGTCCAGCCCCCCCCCTCTTCCCCCCCTCCCAGTGTCTGTGGGGAACGGGCCGATTATTTCCATCTTTCCCCTTGGAAACTGCCACCCGCACTTGAGTTTGTTTCCTTTTATTTCGCGTTCAGACTCTGGGGCTTGAGGGCACGAAACGAGTTGCCCCCTTTGCAGAAACTCGGGCTTGGTCTAATTACAAAAGCAAGGGGCTTTCCCCGCAGCTTGGGCAGTGCTGTGATTTAGTTCAAGAATGCCAGTCGGTGAGCATCTGGTTAAACTTTCAGAGCAGCAGCCGTGTTGGTCTGTGTCGCAAAAAGAAAAGGAGGACCTGTGGCACCTAACAATTTGTTAGTCTCTAAGGTGCCACAAGTCCTCCTTTTCTTTTCTCCATTAAAGTGGTTGTTTAAAGAGGAAAGGGAATGCGAGCCACGCATGGGGGTATCCCTCCCACTCCAACCTCTTAATCTTTTGCTATCCTGGGGATGTCCCACTCACTAGATCTGTAGGATTCATACACTCCCCTCGACCCAATATTTTGTATAGGGTCGTATCCCTGTGTTGAGGATTCAGTGGGCGTTTGACCATTGTTTGCTACAAGACTAGGCTCTGTTCCTTGGCCCCAGCCAGCGCTTTCTGGGGGCTGAGGGAAACAGACCCTCCTGGCCCAGCACAGATGCCTCAGCTGTGGGTTCTAAGGGGATTTTTGTTCCTTCCTTGTTGCAGGCAAGTCCTGGAAATCTCTGAGCCCTTCCCAGAAGAGACCTTACGTGGAGGAGGCGGAAAGACTGAGGGTGCAGCACATGCAAGATTACCCCAACTACAAATACCGGCCCAGGAGGAAGAAACAGGTCAAGCGGATCTGCAAGCGGGTGGAGCCAGGCTTTCTGCTGGGGAACCTCTCCAGGGATCAGAACTCAGGGCCGGAGAAGCGGGCCTGCGGCAGGACAGTGGGGGAAAAGGAGGGGCAGGGTGAGTACTCGCCTGGCCCGGGATTGCAGAGCATCAGGGGCTACAGGGAAGCCCAGGCCAGCAGCAGCAGCACCAACATGGACACCTACCCCTATGGGTTGCCCACCCCGCCTGAGATGTCCCCTTTGGATGTGATAGACCCTGAGCAGAGCTTCTTCTCCTCCCCCTGCCCGGAGGAGCATCACCACCCCCATATGACTGGGGCCCCTTACTCTCCAGAGTACTCCACCAGCCCCCTCCAGTGTAACCACCATCCCCTTGGCCCCATGTCCATCTCTCAGCCCAGCTCCTCCATGATCCCCCCAATCCCCAGCTGCCCCCCTCCTCCTCCCACCTACTACACGCCAGCCTTCCACCCCATCCACCCCCACAACCTCCATGCCCACCTTGGTCAGCTCTCCCCGCCCCCTGAACACCATGGCTTTGACAGCCTGGACCAGCTGAGCCAAGCAGAACTTCTGGGGGAGATGGACCGCAATGAGTTTGACCAGTATCTCAACACTCCCGGCCACTCAGACCACAGCGGGGTGATAATCAATGGACATGTCCAGGTGTCTCAGGTTGCAGGTGGCTCACCCTCTACAGAGACTAGCCTCATCTCCGTCCTAGCAGATGCCACTGCTACCTACTACAACAACTACAGCGTCTCCTAGGCCAGAAGGAGCAGGGCCTGTGGACTGGCCGCGGACAGACCCTACAGTATTATTGGCATGGCTCCATGGACACAACAGCCGGTGAACACCTCACTCCTCACCTCAGGGTTGCCAAGTCAGAACTGAAACAGCTTTGGAGCCTCCTCTCTGTCCTAGGTAATGGATTTTGCTTCTCAGACATCCACTGGCATCAAAATTAAGTATCCTGCTTTAAAAGGTATTTGATATCCTGCTTCAGAAAAGGTCTGTGGTCAAGTCCCTTTTCCAAGCCTGCTGGTCATTAGCTACAGTCCTCCTACCGATTTATTTGATAAGCGTGGGGACTCTTTGGATGCTGGGTCTGATTTTTCAGTGGCACTGAGGCCCAGTTCCATAAAGGTATTTAGGCTCCTAACTTCCTGGATCTGGGCCAGAGCTCCCTCAACGCCAGCTGGATCCCCTGAAAGGTCAGCCCCTGTGTCTTGTTCTGTGTCGCACTTTGCCGTTGTGGTAGGGATGGGGGAAAAGCAAAGATGTGGCAAATGAGTTACTGTAACCCTCTGGTCAGCATGTGCCACCTTCTGGGCCTGCTGGCGTGACTCCGTGACGGCCCCTTACCTGCGGAACCTGGCTCGTCAAGCTGTAGTCCCTCCAGTGTTCAGTAATGCAGGTTTCCAATTCCAGTCCCAGCACTGGCTAAGATGGTGGCTGTCACAACCAGCTGTTGCTTACAGAGAGAATAGGATCAGGTGATCATAAATGCCCTGTTCTCCTGTAATTACACTATGGGAAGAGCTTTAACCAGAGAGAGCTCTGTGGCTTTCATTCATAGCTGTGTGTGTTTTCTGTTGGCCTGGTCTTGCATTCCCTGTGTACTCAACAGTTTCACAGAAGTGACTGGGAGTTTTTGAGTGTACGCTAGCATAAGGAATACAACTCCAGTGAAGTCACTGGACTTGCAGTCCCTAGTGCCAGCTGTGTATTTGGTCCTGTGTATGCAAAGGCATCTAATCTAATCTGTTGCACCCACATAGCCCCGCTCTGTGTCCCTTTGGCTCCTGGAACGTTTTGTGGATTTCAGTGGGAACCCTGAGAGTGTAAGGAAGGAAAGATCTGGCCCAGGGTGGAACCCTGATGTCATTTCCACTGCCCCCCGCCCCCCTCCCCCAACCCTGAACAACTTGAGTGGGAGAGGAGGGTCACAATAACTGGAACTACAGTGCAGTGATACAACGTGGTCTTGTGATAATGGACTGGCTGCTAGCTGCTCCAGTGTGAAGGTTGTGGCTGAGCTTCTGTTTGCTCACTCCATAAAATTCAGCTTGACTTCTCTTTAAACAGAGTTTCACTGGGCTCTGATCCTGCTTTCACTGAGTTAAATTGGACCAAGATTGGTCCCTGCCTGAGTCACTACAAGTAA